>NC_137341.1:9465266-10665266 GCF_965287045.1 Carcharhinus amblyrhynchos | reverse complement strand
GGTCTAATATTTTTACTTTTCCACAGTTATCTTTTCTTTACTGTTCCATCAGTGCTGCTTTTTTTGTAATGACTGCAGGTCAACTTAATCTGGAGGAATCAGCATTAACTTTTAGCACATGGGATTTATATAAAATTTATGGCACATTATCCAACCATTCGGTTCAACTAGTCTAAACCAGTATTGGTGCTCCATGTGAGCCTCCTCCCATCCTCCTAATCCTATTAGCATATCCTTCTATTCTTTTTCTCTCATGTACTTATCTAACTTCTTGAATGCATTATTTAAGACAGTTTACTCAGGCAACCAGCTGTTTTTAACACCCCACTAATCCTTATGCATAGGAGGCAGTAGCCTATCTGGTGTGAAGTGGCACCATTTGAGGGTGTGGGGCTGCAAACCCACAGTTTTGTGAACGCTTTAATTTTAATTTGACTTTTTTGGTAGCCTGTTTGTTTTTTTTTTAGAAAAAGTCCAGAGTTCTGTTTGAAATATAAATGATTTTGTCATGTCAGAAATACAGGTCTTAATTTTAATAAAAAGTGAAGATGGATATTTGCATGCAATGTGGAGTATATGCAGTTAACTGGACAATGTTTTTAAAGTTTATTTATTAGTGTCACAAGTAGGCTTACCATAACACTGCAATGACGTTACTGTGAAAATCTCCTAGTCATCACACTCTGGTTCCTGTTCGGGTACACTGCGGGAGAATTTAGCACGGCCAGTGCACCTAACCAGCACGTCTTTGGACTTTGGGAGGAAGCCAGAGCACCCGGAGGAAACCCACGCAGCATGGGGAGAATGTGTAGACTCTGCGCAGTGACCCAAGCTGGGAATTGATCCCAGGTCCCTGGTGCTGAGAGGCAGCAGTGCTAATCACTGACACCGTGCTGCCCAGAAATGTGGACTCATGCCATAACCTGTGATTGAATCAGAGACTTTCAGTGTGACACTCTCCCAACTGAGCTGTTTTGGCTTCATTCAGTTAACCTGATAATCCAGGCAGTTGCTGTTCAATCATAATTTGCCATGAGATCATTTTCAAACTGTGTGCACGTGTATGTATTTATGGAATATCCAGAAAACTCGATTTCAAAAGGAGGTCTGGTTTTGCTTATTGCACACTCAGAAGAAATCTGATGTTTCTTCTGTCTTCAGCTGAGCTGGAATAGCCTCTGTTAGGGGGAGGTGATGGCCAAGTTGTATTATCACTGGACTAGTAATCTGAGGACCTCAGTTCAAATCCTACTAAGGGTGATGATAAAATTTGAATCCAATCTAACATCTAATGATGACCATAAAATTATTGTCAGAAAAACCCATCTGGTTCACAAATGTCTTTTAGGGAAGTAAATTTGCCCAGCCTGGCCTACCTGTGACTCCAGACTCTCAGCATTGTGGTTGACTTATAAATGCCTTCTGGAATGGTTGTTCAGTTCATGACAATAAAACCTTGCCCAGCCCATGGGTGAATTTTTAAAAAGTTAATTTGGTTAAGATAGTTTAAAAGATGTTCATCAAAGGAACTTAACTGTGTTCTTTGGTCCCTCGAGTATAGCAAATAAATTAGTGAATAGTTCAGTTTTGGTTTTAAAAAAAACTATTCAATGTCTTTGCAGCAGATGCGGATGGACCCAAGGAGAAAAGCACCGAAATAATTGATGAAGAATGCGGACTTGCCATTACATACAGTAAAAAGGGCAATGTGATGCCCCATGCACGTTACGATTGCGTGGAGCAAGACTTTACGTATGTAGCACTGAGGGCTATTGAAAACAGCTAGTTAGGTGTGAAAGCTTTTCAAGTTTGTGTCACTTGATGCTTAGTCATCTCTGAAGATTTCAGTTAAGCTGTCTTTTTGCACTGATTACATGCTTGTAATGCAGTAATTGATTGTACTGATAAGTTAACTAGTGTTATAGTTCCCTGATACACACCATCAAATTGAAGAGTAGTGGTTTTCTGTTCCAGTAACATTGGACAACATACCACACAATTTTCAATTAATGTATTGTCTAATGTTGGTAGCTTTTGTTTTGAGAATGTAATTCATATTTTAATTTGAGTTCGATGATCTCTATAAAAATATTTGCACTTAGTTTATGTGGATTTATAGCTAGTGTCTATTCAGCGGCTTTTGTGATACATAAAGCCATCATGCTGGGTAAACTCAGGCATTTCAGCCCTATTTAAGGCTATGGGATTCTGACTATAAGCTGTTAGCTTCTCTCTGCACATGTTGTCTGACCTGAATATTTCCAATGTTTTCTGTTCAGATTTCCAGTAGCTACAGGGCTTTGCTTTTTATTTTAGCATTTATGTTTGTTTATTATTTGCCAGTTATTCAGTTTGAATTTGTTGGTTAATCCTGAAGATTTTGTTTTTATTATTGTTTCTTCATTGGCAGATGCATGTAAGTTAAAACATCTGCGTGAGCAACTTATGCAATCCAATGGAATAATTGAATTTAAAATTATACATGGGCAGCAAGACTCTGATAGATGTGTGTGGCCCACAGTCTAAAACTTGAACAGTTCCTCTTCATGGTATCACCATTGTATACAAAACAACAATCTTAATTGTCTGTCATCTACCACTATAGAACATAGAAGAACTACAGCACAAACAGGCCCTTCGACCCACAAGTCGTGCCGAACATATCCCTATCTACTAGGCTTACCTATAACCCTCTACCTTACTATGTCCCATGTACTTATCCAAAAGTCTCTTTAAAAGACCCTATCGAATCCTCCTCCTCCACCACCATCACTGGCAGCCGATTCCACGCACCCACCACCCTCTGAGTGAAAAACTTACCCCTGACATCTCCTCTGTACCTACTCCCTAGCACCCTAAACCTGTGTCCTCTTGTGGCAGCCATTTCTGCCCTGGGGAAAAAGCCTCAGAATCCACACGATCAATACCTCTCAACATCTCATACACCTCTGTCAGGTCACCTTTCATCCTTCTTTTCTCTAAGGAGGAAAGACCAACTCTCTTAATCTGTCCTCATAAGGCATGCCACCCAATCCAGGCAATATCTTTGTAAATCTCCTCTGCACCCTTCTATGGCTTCCTTCCTGTAATGAGGTGACTAGAACTGAGCACAGTACTCCAGGTGGGGTCTGATCAGGGTCTTATACAGCTGCAGCATTATCTCCTGACTCCTAAACTCAAATTCCTTGATTGATGAACGCCAGTATACCATATGCCTTCTTAGTAACGTCCTTTCCCTGAGAAGCTGAGTTGAGCGTCCTATGAACCCGGACCCCAAGATCCTTCTGATCTTCCACACTGCTAAGAGTCTTACCCTTAATATTATATTCTGTCATCCTGTTTGAACCACCACACACTTGTCCGGGTTGAAGTCCATCTGCCACTTCTCCGCCCAGTCTTGCATCCTATGTATGTCTCGTTGCAACTTCTGACATCCCTCCAAACTATCCACAACACCTCCAACCTTCGTGGCATCGGCAAACTTACCAACCCATCCCTCCACTTCCTCATCCAGGTCATTTATAAAAATCACAAAGAGCAAGGAGGGCACTCCACTGGTGACCGATCTCCATGCAGAAAAAGACCCATCTACAACTACTTTCTGCCTTCAGCTTGCAGGTGCAGCAGGTGGTCAGGAAGGCGAATGGGATGCTGGCTTTCATCGCGAGGGGGATTGAATATAAAAGTAGGGAGGTCTTGCTGCGGCTGTATCGAGCATTGGTGAGGCCGCAGCTGGAGTACTGTGTGCAGTTTTGGGCGCCATACTTACGCAAGGATATTTTAGCCTTGGAGGGAGTGCAGAGGAGGTTTACTAGGCTGATTCCGGAGTTGAGGGGGTTGAGCTATGAGGAAAGGCTGAATAGATTAGGCTTGTACTCGTTAGAGTTTAGAAGAATGAGGGGAGATCTCATTGAGACGTATAAGATGATGAATGGGATGGATAGGATAGAGGTGGAGAGCTCAGAAAGGATAGTAGGACTAGGGGGCATAGCCTCAAGATAAAGGGGGGGGCGGTTTAGAACAGAGTTGAGGAGGAACTTCTTCACTCAAAGGGTGGTGAATCTCTGGAATTCTCTGCCCGTTGAAGTGGTGGAGGCTGCCTCGCTAAATATTTTTAAGACGCGGGTTGATGGGTTTTTGATGAGAGAGGGGATTAAGGGTTACGGGGAGAGGGCGGGAATGTGGAACTGAGCCACGACAGATCAGCCATGATCTTATTGAATGGCGGGGCAGGCTCGAAGGGCTAGTTGGCCTACTCCTGCTCCTATTTCTTATGTTCTTTATGTTCTTATGTTCTGTGGATCCGCAAAGCAGTGTCCCCTTGGATCCCATGCCCCCTCACTTTTTCAATAAGCCTTGCATGGGGGACCTTATCGAACACTTTGCTGAAGTCCATATAAACCACATCTACCGCTCTTCCTTCGTCAATGTGTTTAGTTGCATCTTCAAAAAACTCAACCAGGCTCGTAAGGCATGATCTACCCCTGACAAAGCCGTGCTGACTATTTTTGATCATACTGTGCCTCCAAATATTCATAAATCCTGTTTCTCAGGATCTTCTCCATCAACTTACCAACCATTGAGGTTAGACTCACTGGTCGATAATTTCCTGGGCTATCTCTTCTCCCTTTCTTGAATAGAGGAACCACATCTGCAATCCTCCGGATCCTCTCCCGTCTCCATCAATGACACAAAGATGATCGCCAGAGGCTCTGCGATGTCTTCCCTCACCTCCGATAATAACCTGGTACGTCCCATCCGGTCCCGGTGACTTATCTATCTTGATGCTTTTCAAAAACTCCAACACGTCCTCTTTCTTAATGTCAACATACTCAAATTTTTCAGTCCGCCGCAAGCCTGCACTACAACCACCAAAATCCTTTTCCACCGTGAAAACTGAAGTAAAGTATTCATTGAGCACCTCTGCTATTTCTACTGGTTCTATACAAACATTCCCACCGTCACATTTGATAGGTCCTATTCCTTCATCTTATCCTTTTGCTCTTCACATACTTGTAGAATGCCTTGGGGTTTTCCTTAATCTTAACTGCCAAGACCTTCTTACGACCCCTTCTGGCTCTCCTAATTTCCTTCTTAAGTTGCTTCCTACAAGTCGTATACTCCTCTAGATCCCTAACATTACCTAGCTCCCTGAACCTTCTGTATGCTTGTCTTCTTGACTAAATTCATTGCAACTTTCGTGCACCATGGTTCCTGTAACCTACCAAAACTTCCCTGTCTTATTGGAATGTTATCATTCAGAACTCCAGACAAACATTCCTTGAAAATCCGCCACATTACTTCTGTACATTTCCTCGAGAAAACCTCTTTCCAATTTATGCCTCTAATTTGCTGCCTGATGGCTTCATAATTCCCCTTACTCCAGATAAACATTTTCCTAGCTTGTCTGATCCTATCCCTTTCCAATGCTAGTGTAAAGGTGATAGTTATGATCACTATCCTCAAAGTGCTCTCCCACTGAGAGATCCGACACTTGTCCAGGTTCATTACCTAATACCAAATCAAGTATAGCCTCCTTTTGTAGGCTTATCCACATACTGATTATGCTCAGAGAACTGAGTATAGGGAATTTGTTTAAAAAGGATATTTGTAAGACTCATCCTGATCTGTCAGGGAAATGAGAGCCTGCTGAAATGACTGGAGGGATTCTCATTGTCTCATCAAATTCAGGGACTGGTTCATGGCCAATTCTGGGTGCGTGAATTTCAATTCTTCAGTTTAAAATTGATATCTTTTTTAATATACTGATGAAAAATATATTTTTGAACATTATTATCCAGTGTCAGTATCATGAATTCTGAGTCAATATTCATTCTTCTCTGCTTCTCTGCTTCTTACTCCTTTAGAGTAAATCGCAAAAGCCCTTTGTTCTAGCTGAAATTTTTTCGACTTTCCAAACAAGTAACCTTTTTATCATTCAGGTAATTAACACTTCCATGTCACATTATAGCAGTCTTAAACACACACCTACAGGGAAATGGATGAAATATTTGTTATCCCCATAGAGACCTATAACATTTAAAGAAATGGTTTTCCCACTGACCTATGGAAAGGATCACATAATAACCTTTCACATTTTAAGATTTTTGCTATAATAAACTAAAATCAACCTTGACTTAACATTAGTTTAGAGTATTTGTTGCTTAAGTACTGACAAAGTATTTCTTGTTAACTTCTTAACAGTACCAAAAACCCCAATTACATTTGTATGTTGCACCATTCTCATCAGAAATGCAGCTTTGTAGATTCAGGTCCAAATCTCTCCAGTCATTTCAGCAGGCTCTCATTTCCCTGACAGATCAGGGTGAGTCTTACAATGTCCTTTTTAAACAAATTCCCTATACTCAAATCTCCGAGCATAATCAAATGGACTTGTAGCTGCAAGGTCCAATTTGGTGACTCCCTGCTTCCTAAGTCTCAAGTTCCATCTGTTCATTTGTTGTCTTTCTGAACATGGAACACGTAAAAAAGTTCTGCTCTCACAATTGTTGCTTCTCTGCCTTGCACACACAGCAGGATCTTGCACTGTAGCTTGTGCTGTGTCTCTGGAGTGTGCGTCTGTAAGCCTGGCAGTGGTAAGGCCAGCTTTGCCCTCCTTTGTGTGCTGGTATTTAAGCTTACACTCATCTGATAAGTTTTTGACCTGGGCCCATGTCCCCCATGGCAACTAGGTTACATGGGTTAAGATGATTAGTATTAAGTCATTTGCTTCTTTCCACTACTGTTTGAATATTACCTTGAATTGAAAGAAAGTTTAAATGTTACCACCTTGTAAAGTCTTGCATTCTGAGCAGCTTCCAAGCTCATTATGAAACGTAGATCCCATGTAGAAAGCTGAAAGATCTGACTTGGCTTGTCAGTTTGCTAGATTCAAATTCGGGTGTGAAAGCAGAAGAACCTGCACTTACCTACCACATTAACCCTCTAATCTATGGTTGTCAGTGATTTGAAAGAAATACTGCTTCATATTTTTAAAATGGCAGAAATGATTGCAAATAAAATCATCTCATTTCAAAGGTACAAGAATTTGGTCCTGAATATTCAAATTGTGTTATTCAGTAATGTTTGATTTATAGTGAAGCTCACAAAAATGCATAATTAATTTATGCTTTGACAGAAGGAGGTGAGTTTTAGGGAAAAGTAGCAGGAGGTGAAGTTTAATTCACCTTAATTTTTTTTTGTCTGAAATTAGTTCCAGTCCTGCTGGTGTCCTCCTGCCATCACCTATTTTCAACATCAATTCTCCAGTATTTAATTTTAAGAATGTGATTAGTTATATTCTCAATATATTTAAAATAAATTAATTTCTCTGTTTTAGGCGCACAGAAAATGAGATATCGGAGCCTGTGGGTAGCAATTCAAATTTCTGTGAACAGTGCTATTGTTACATCTGTGACAAGCCTGCTTCTGAGGTGGGTACCACGAGCTGCAGTCTTCTCAAGTCACATTGCATCCTTTTAAGGAATGTAGTGATAGAATACTGCAAGCGATTGAGAAAATAGAAATCAAAATTAGCATCAGGGAAACAGAAAATTTGAAGTAAAAGATTTTCTGTTGGGATGCACACCAAATATGAATATTTACATATCAATGCTTTTAACTCCTCCTGCGTTGAATGTAGAAATAGCTTGCTGTCAATACAGGTTTGTATTAAATACTCAGGTTGATATGCTTTCTTGTTAAGTGTTTTTAAAATTTGTAACATATTTCCCTTTTCACCTCTCTTCTATATTAGTGCCAGTACTGGAAGCTTCCTTCAGTTTGCCATTGCAATGCTCATAATAAGAGTGCATACTGGAAAGCACATCATGATGTTGCACTAACCGGCGCACTCTCAATATTCAATTTCAACCTGGTTGACATTGACTCAGAGCTTCGACGTGGAGGTAAATGTTATGGCAAACATTTTTATCAATTCTGTTTTTTGAACAATGCATTTCAAAAGCTTAACGACTGTGTGTAACTTTGTGATTTGAGCTCTGCAAGCCAGTACATTGACACTGTGGCACTGTTTTCAACATAGTATTTCATGTATATTAGTTATGCATTCATCCAGATTATTTGCATTGACACTGATGGATGATAGTTTGCAGCTAATTGCACAAGAGTATTAGGATGAAGCAGTTGCAATTCATAAATATCAGACACCCATAGAAACTGATGAATGTCAACAGAGCTAAGATTTCAACTATTTCAAGTTGATTGTTTGGCATTTAATCTTTACTTTAACTCCATAAGACATCGGAGTACAAAGCAGGCCACTTAGTCCATCGAGTCTGCTGCATCAGTCAATGAGATCATGACTGATCTGATATTATTCTCAATTCCAATCTTATCCCCATAACCCTTGATTCCTTTACTGATTTTAAAAATCTGCTTATCTTCACCTTGAACATACTTAACAACACAGCCTCTACTGCTCTCTATGGTAAAGAATTCCATAGATTCACTACTCTCAGAAGAAATTCCTTCTCATCTCTGTCTTAAATGGGCAAATGAGATTATGCCCTCTGGTCCTGGACTCTTCCGCAAGGGGAAACAACCTCTCAGCATCTACACTCAAGCCTCATGAAACCTTTTATGTCTCAATAAAGTTGTGCCTCATTCTTCTAAACTCCAATGAATCCAGGCTCAAACTCTCCTCATATCCCTCCACTTCAACTTCGTGAATCTTCACTGGACTGTCTCCAATGTCAGTGTATCTTTGATAAGGGGGCCAAAGCTGTCCACATTATTTCAGATATAAATGCAACGAGATTTTTAAAATTGTGTTCTATTAATATATAGTGAATGTGCCAAGCATGATGAAGCAATGATATATGAAGAGAGATTATAAACGAGGACTGCAATAAATGTTGCAGCTTCAGTCCTAGGGACTCGCCAAAGCTAAATGAACAAATGTGCCATCTAGCACTGTACAGATTAGAAAAATCCCAGATTTGTTCTTTGTTCTGTGATGAAATTATTTAACATAGCCAGGATGTGGTGGGAGTGCTCCAGATCTTTTGCATGTTCCTTGATCAGAACAAAATTGACTGGGATTCTCATAGTTTGCTGCTATCCAGTAACTCTTCCTGAAAAGTTCATGTGTATTATGAGGAATAAAGAAAAAGCCATTTAAGTACCAATTCACGCTAGAAAGACCCACAAGAATATAGTTTTTGTGGATCTTGTATGAATTTAAATTTTTAGAAAAGGGGAAAAAAAGACATTGTTGTCAGGGTTTCCACCCATCCAAGATTTTCTGGAATTGCCTTGGAGTTTTCCTTCCTGTCCTTGATGTAGGTTTTGTTTCCTGGAATGCTATTTGCCTTGGATTCCTTCAGCAGCGAAAGAGGAGGCTTTCAAGGTGGTTTCTTGTCACTCCTCAGCATCTCTTGTGCTTGTGCATGCCCACTATACTGCTGCAGATGTACAGGGACCAGCTGACACTCACCAGGGTGACAGTGAGGTGATTCGGCACTGAGCAGGTGAAGCAGTGTTGTTCTTAGTGTTTTGAAAACTTGTGTCCGTGAATAGGAACCGAGTTTGAATATAAAACTAGGGAGGTCTTGCTGCGGCTGCATAGGGCATTGGTGAGGCCGCAGCTGGAGTACTGTGTGCAGTTTTGGGCGCCGTACTTACGCAAGGATATTCTGGCCTTGGAGGGAGTGCAGAGGAGGTTTACTAGGCTGATGCCGGAGTTGAGGGGGTTGAGCTATGAGGAGAGGCTGAATAAACTAGGCTTGTACTCGTTAGAGTTTAGAAGAATGAGGGGAGATCTCATTGAGACGTATAAGATGATGAATGGGATGGATAGGATAGAGGTGGAGAGACTCTTCCCACTCAGAAAGGACAGTAGGACTAGGGGGCACAGCCTCAAGATAAAGGGGGGGTGGTTTAGAACGGAGTTGAGGAAGAACTTCACTCAAAGGGTGGTGAATCTCTGGAATTCTCTGCCCGTTGAAGTGGTGGAGGCTACCTCGCTAAATATTTGTAAGACGCGGGTTGATGGGTTTTTGATAAGAGAGGGGATTAAGGGTTATGGGGAGAGGGCGGGAATGTGGAACTGAGCCACGACAGATCAGCCATGATCTTATTGAATGGCGGGGCAGGCTCGAAGGGCTAGATGGCCTACTCCTGCTCCTATTTCTTATGTTGTGTTGACCTAGCCTTCCTCTGTGTCCAAGAATGTGGTGCTGTCTGAAATACTCATAGATAAGTGCAAAATGAAAAGCAACCATGATAGAGACAGGAACCAATAACTTCATTAAAAAAAATGAATGTGACAAATAGGGCCAATCAAATCCACGTAACAGTGACAAATAATGTGCTTTGAAAGCATCTCGCAAACATTAATGTGATTTTTAAACAAAGGCGCATGTGATGATACAAAAAGTGAATTCTCACTCTCTATCCACTTGGTCTGAAGGTAAAGGCATGGTTTGGGGTTTCAGAAGCAGGTGAACTGAGAGGGGCAGAGAAAGACACTGTTACAGAAATGATCTTGGCATTTGAGCACAGATGGGGCTGGAAGCTTGGTTGAGGGTCAAGTACATTGCCAAAGGTGAAATTGATGTCGTTCAACCTCAAGACAGTGGACAGAGAGATACTGTAGATTGCTAGGGAATAGGGAAGCCAATGGTTTTGGTCCCAAAATTTAACTGAAGGCCTTTTCTGTTCATCTGATACTTGAAGTCAGACAAACAGCGTGACAGATTAGGCAGTGGAAGGGTTAAGAGAGGTGTTGATATCAACCACTATACCCGCAATTTTTTTTTGATTTGTTAACCAGATAGGAGTGTTATTGGTATAGTCAGCTTTTTTTTGCCCTAAGAGCTTTTGAGAAGGCCTTTGTGAACCTGTGCTATTCACATGGTCCAGCTGCATCTATGGTGCTGTAGGGTCAGTGAAAGTGTCCGTTAACCCCACCTTATGACATTGGAACTACATGACAGCCTTTCAATCAGAATGATGAGCGACTTGGACGGGAAAATGCAGGTGGAGTTCTCATGTCTGCTGCCCTTGTCCTTCTGGGTGGAAGAGATCACTAGTTCAAAAGCTGCTGTTGAGGATAGTTTAGCAAGTTGCTGCAGGCCATTTTGTGAATGTTCCACACTGCAGACACGTGCTTCAGTAATCATGGTGGAGGACAGTGAATGTTTAAATTAGTGGGTGAAATGCTGATCAAGTGGGCCACTTTATCCAGAATGATGTTAAGCTTCTTGAACGTTATTGGAACTGCACTCATCCAGGCAAGTGAAGAGTATTCCATCACAGTCCGGAATTGTGTTTTGTGGATGGTGGACGGACGATAGGGAATCAGGTTACCGTAGAATTTCCAACATCTGTCACATTCTTATAACTACAGTATTTTTATAGCAGGTGTCCTTAATTTTCTTTATTCTTATAATTAATGGTACCTTTGAGCAAATGTTGCATTGAGAGTAGATGTATTGAGTGGGATTTTACAGCCTCGCCCCAAAACCATAAAATCCCGCTCAAGATTTTTTATTAGACATTTCTGTTGTCTGTGTCAGTCTTCGCTCTGATTCTGTGGCTGGCAGGCAGTAAAATTGCGGCCACTATATCTGAGCGAAAACAAGTGTACCATTTTTCTGAATTTTAAATTGAAATGGTGTTTGTAATATTTAGTTTCTTGAAATATGTCAGAAACTGCTAGCTGACAGTGAACAGTTTTATTTAACTCTTCTTGCAGTCCATTCACACAAAGATAGATCATAGCCCAACATCTTGGCTGCCCCAGATATTTGCCTCACACTGTGGTATTTCTGAAATCTTTTTGCCCATTCCCATAAACTGTCTAGCCTGGCCAGGGAGCATTGAGCTCTGCTGGGCCAGTCTTCTGCATAGCTCTTTAGTCCGATCTTCACTCCTTCCTACTTGCTATGCACATTTCCACAATGTCTGGGGAAAGACTGGAAGGCGTCTAGACAGGAGACAAAGAGTTGTCTGTATGGAGTGGGAGTTGGAGCTGGGGCTTGCAGCCAGTGTCTCAAACACAGCCAGTTTTGGCATCAGAGACAGGGAGCACTCAGCACTGCGTCTTCTCCACAATGAAACAAAGCCTTAACTTCAAAATTCTCAACCTTGTTTTCAAATCTCTCATCACTCTGCCCCTCCCCCTGTAATCTTCTGTATTTCATTCACATTGCTCCTCCAATTCTAGGTTTGTTGCACACAACTAATTTTAAGACAGCGAGTGAGCACGTTTGAGAGGGAAGGGTAGGAAATGAGTTGTCAAGTTCCAGTGGGTTAATGGGTAGAGTGAGGAGTTTGACCAGTTGAACCCCCACTCCCACCCTCGCTCTAGGTCAACAACATCTCCAGCAGGCCCCCCCCTCCCCCCCCACCCCGATGAAACGTCCCTTTAGATTTTTCCCACAGAGTTGGCCATTCAATTCTGAATACAAGTGGGCAGAAAATGGTAAACACAGTGGTATGTGGTACTTCTGAATCTGTGTCTGAGCATAGTGAATGTGAATGAGTTCAAAAACTTTACAATCTGTCAAGACTTCAAACAGGAAAAAGTAGCTTGCACTGTGTATTGAGTTAATTTACACTTGTCAAACTTCCTTATCTATCTCTGTTACATTTACCCACAGTTTCATTCTTGCTCTCCACCATGTGTGCTTTCACTGTATGATGTTGACAAGTAACCTGGCTGTGCCACACTTGCTGGGCCTGGTCAGTGTTTCCCCACTGTCCTGTCTAACATTTCTCCTTGGCTAACACCATCAAAGTCGTTAGTTCACTGTGGGATCTTATCTTAGAATCCCTACAGTACAGAAAGAGGCCATTTGGCCCATTGAGTCTGCACCGACCACAATCCCACCCAGGCCCTACCCCCATATCTCTATATATGTTTACCCACTAATCTCTCTAACCTATGCATCTCAGGACGCTAAAGGGCAATTTTAGCATGGCCAATCAACCTAACTCGCACATCTTGAGGAAACTGGAGCACCTGGAGAAAACCCATGCAGACACAAGGAGAATGTGCAAACTCCACATAGATAGCGACCCAAGCTGGGAATAGAACCCAGGTCCCTGGAGCTGTGAAGCAGCAGTGCTAATTACTGTGCTACCGTGCCGACCAGATCTTGCTCTGCGAAAAATGCATTCCCACACGTACAACTGTTCGTTACTGAATTGATATGAACTTTTTGTCAAATTTGAGTGATTTTTTAAAAAAAAAATCTTTCATGGGATGGGGGCATCATTGGCTAGGCCAACATTTGTTGTCCATCTCTGAATGCCGTTGAGCAAGCGTCGGTGAGTTGCTGTCTTGTGTGCATGTGGTGTCGGTATGCCCACAGTGCTGTTAGGAAGAGAGTTCCAGGATTTTGACTAGGTGAGAATGAAGGAATTATAGTCCAAGTCAGAATTGTGCGTGACTTGGCAGGGAGCTTGCAGTGGTGATGTTCCCATGCATCTACTGCCTTGCCTTGCCTTTCTAGTTCATACAGCAGGCATTCTCTATATTTGGAGCAGTGGGCAAAGTTATACATCCATGGCAACGCAGACAGTAACACAATGCCTGTGTGTTCAACACCGGTTATTCAACAATGACAAGCAGACAACTTGTCAAACCAATGAACATGCAGGCTGATGATGAAATAGGTTTCAGCACTTCAGAGGTGGGGAAGATCCCGAGTATTTGAAACTTTGGAATATATTGTTTTCCTATGCCCTCGTCTTTGAATTTTATGAATTAAATAATAACTTGGAAACTGTTAGTAATTCCTGTTTGTCTCCCCATGCAGTTCTAGAGCAAATCATCTTAGTCTAATGCACACTTTCAATTGTTTTTTCTTCAGGAGCCTTATTGCAGAAATTTTGGTTAGAGCTTGCCTTGGAATATAACAAGTACTTGATGGGAATAATAACCACTCGGAACTGCCTGATTCCATGTGTTTGTGTTTGTCACAAGCAAGTCCAAGTGCTCTGTGAAATGTGCCAGATGAACCATGTTGAGGTCCGGTTGTACAGGTACACTATGTCTGAAATCCATCTTTTTGTCTTTTTGTAAAATGCCTTGGAAACATCACTGACCTGAGACTGAGCACATAATCTAGGCATGCACTTAGGTGAGAGAGTGCTGTACTGTCAGATAAGATACAAGATTGTGGCCCCATCTGCTCTATGGATGTAAAAGATGCCATGGTTCACCAACTTTGCCCCTTTGCCTCCTCCCTATGCTAAGGCACTCCACACCAGACCAGTTGTCCCTGTGCCAGACCAATCCTTCCATTAGTATGCAACACCTCTATTGCTCTCCAAAATGAAACTAGCAGCATGGTTATGATTTTGCTACCCTTGTGGAACAAGGCAATTGGAAATTCATGACTACTGCTTTGAAAATGACATTTGATTTGCGTACCATAAACCAACTTTTTGGCTAAGAATCATGTCTCATCGAATATTCCCTCCAAGCTGCGTGGGTGTACAGCAGTCTAGAACATAGTGTAGGTCAAACAGGCTGCCTGTAAGAAGTTCAAGTGATGTGGGTGTGCAGCAGTCTAGAAGGATCACAATGCAACAAATTGCACACAGTGAAAGAAAATTGGAATGTTTGTCTTGTCTCACTACCCAGACCATTGTCTTTAAAGACTGCAGCTCAAAGGCCAGTATATGCAATAGGGGCGCAACATTGTAATCTCCAGAAAGCTTGTGTCAATTCCAGAAAGCAAATTAGAGTAAAAAAGACAGCTTCTTCCACTTGTAAACCAATGTTATTGAACATTGAGTATGTGCAAAGTCACCAATTGTTCTTTTATAAAATGCAAGCTTGTTTGTGGGAATTGTCCATGATGCTAATACAAGGCTGAGTGTCCTATTTTTGTAATGAGCTGCATATTCTGATGTATTTTATGAAAAAGCTATAACTGGCCATTGGGATGAGTCCTTCTTAAGAATATAAGAAATATGAGCAGATTTTCCCAGAAGTCTGTTCTGCTATTTAGTTAAGATTATGAGCAATCTTCTACTTCAAATTTCCCAACTTATTCCCGAATCCCTCCGTATCCAATAACTTAGGGCTTATTTAGAAACTGAAGGGAGGCTTGTTACTTAGTTTATTTTGATTTTCAAATTTCTGTGATGCTGGCTGCTATATTAATTAAAGGAGTCTGTTAATGTTGAATTAAACTTTCCACATTCGGGTAATTTCCTGTTGACCATCATTCTCCTCTCTGTCAAGATTGCCGCCTTTGTGGTCTCCAGACACTGCAGCAGCCAGCAGCAGGAAGTAGTTATTGCTGTGTAATAACCAGTTTGTTGTGGCAATATTGTCAATTAAAATCTACAGCTGAATTTAGTTTGTATGTCAGTACTTCACTCTACACCTGGATGTTTTTTGAGCAAAGACAGTTGTTAACGTTGGCTAAAACTATAGTACCACCTTTTTCGGCGTATAATGCAGTACAAAAGGGAAACCATTTGGTCCATCAAGTTTGCACCGGCTCTGTTAAAGAGCAACCCAATTAGTCCCATTCAGTGGCTCTATTTCCATTATCTCTTTTTTTCTTCCAATATTAATCCAATCTGATATTGGGCAGCAGACTGCAAATCTGAACTGTTCATTGCATGAAAAACAATTTCCTATGTCTCAAGTTCTTTTGCCAATCATCTTTAAAGTCTGTGTTCCCTAGTTACTGATGAACAGTTACTCTTTCTTCATTCCATCTAAACCCTTAATTTCAACACTTATGTCAAATTTCCTTTTGGTCTTCTCTGCTCTAAGGAGAAGAACCACAGCCTCTCCAGTCCATCCATGTAATCCTTCATCCCTGGAATCATTCGAGTGAAGTTCTTCTGTACCTTCTCCAAGGCCTTCATGTCCTTTGTAAAGTGTGATGACCAAAATTCTGTGGACCAAAGCTATCAAAAGCAATACACTGCACCATTTGGAACTGGCAAGCTGAAAGATAGTTCAGCAGTGCCAGTGTGATGGTAGGAAGAGGGCATTAAACAGCACAGTGGTTAATATAGTGCAGAAATGTTACCAGGCCATCTAATAAATTAAAGAGTATACGTATTAATATATATTAGTGTTGATTATTTGAATTAATGGATCAGAGGTTTATGTAAGTTAATACAGCTGGTAGTGTGGAGGTGAATAGCTTCTACACAAAGCAGGAAAGTCCCAGGTTTGATTACGATGAGGCAGCTAATGCTAGTAATGTATGTGCTGCAGGCAGTCAGCTGAAGTGCCTCAGCTGAAAGAAAAGTTGGAATGGTTTCCTGCTTTTGATTGCTAAACACTGACCTCTGCTGGTAGTGTGTTTGTAGATCTGTTGGATAAAGCCAGGAACTGGCTCGGGTCTGCTGGCTGTCTCTCTCTGTCTCTGTGTCTCTCCCCCTCTGGGCTGAGACATGAAACATAATTGCACGATTAAGACATTGGAAACTGTCCGGTTGTTTTGAAATTGATCCCAGTGTTAAGAACATTAAATTGAGAATGGGTAACGAAGATTTTTTTAAAAGTTTGCAGTAATTTTTGAGATTCACGTAGAATAAATTACTTATGTCAACCTTGGAACAAGGTTGAGCCTAAGTGGTCCAAAACTCAAAACCTAGATGAGAATGAGTGCATTGACGCAGTTTGGCGTGAAAGTTGAAGTTGTGAAGTAAGCATATTTGGACACTTGAATATGCTGTCAAATTTGCATCTTCTGCTGTTTGCATTTACGGCAAATGTACTTCTATTTAAAAAGTACATGTTTCAGCTCCAGCATAAATTTGACCATGTGAAATTAACTTGATCAATTTGTTAATTTAGTGAGCAACACTTAACTAATGTGTGTGATTAAATGTGAGAAATAAGAAGATTAAAGCAGAATACTGAATTTTGCTAAGCAGACAGCACTCTTGTTATAATGGAATGAATTGGACAGCAGCTTTTAGACCTGTGCAGTTGACATGGAAATCCAGAACTTGCTGTCAGAGATGCAAGATATTTGCTCCTACACAAGATTTTTATTCATTTACAGGATGTGGGTATTGCTGGCTAGGCCAGCGCTTATTGCCCATCCCTAGTTGCCTTTCAAAAGGTGGTGGTGAGCCACCACCATGAACAGTTGCAGCCCCTGAGGTGTAGGTACACCCAAGAGTCCTGTTAGGGAGAGAGTTCCAATATTCTGACTCAGCAACAGTGAGGGAGTGATAATATATTTTCAAGGCAGGATGGTGAGTGACTTGCAAGAGAATCTCCTGGTGGTGGCATTCCCAGGCATCTGCTCTCATCTTTCTAGATGGTAGTGGTCATGGGTTTGACAGGTGCTGCCTAAGGAGCCTTGGTAACTTCCTGCAGTGCATCTTGTAGATGGTACACACGGCTGCCACAGTTCATTGGTGGAGGAATGGAATGTGGAAGGGGTGTGTGCATGTGTGGAGTCTGCATCCCATTGGTCACGCACAGGATCAGATGCTGACTCCAGAGCAAGTTGCTGCTTAAAGCCAGTGGGCAGCAATTCCTAGCAAGTGCCATTTCTTATGTCACTGACTGCAAAATCCTGGCCAGCGTGTACCTGTGACTTCTAATAGTGCACACCTAGAGTAAGCTGTGATGTTTCTATCTTTGCCATTCCATTGCAAAATTAAGCTATTTGATAGATCATCATTTCTTCTGTCTTAAAAGTGTGAAGAGGGTTTAAAAGCGGAATCAACATGTTTGGGATTGTTCAAAAGGAGCTGGTATGGTATGGGTAGATGACAACTCTAAAATGCTGTATAGTTTAGATTACTTAGATTTAGATTACTTCCAAACAGCTGTTAGAGCCTTTGATTCATGGTGCACTGACAAGACAAGTGTGGAAAAAATGCTTTTTGTATAGCACCTTTCAAGACAGTGATGCCTCAGTAAGAACATTTGAGTCGGTAAATTTACATTTCTGCGAAGCGTCAGGTTTGGGTTGTTCCAACTGCAGCAACTTGAACTCCCATATACCAATATGTTCTATCCAAAATTCTGTTTATTGCCAGCTCTTCACTAGCACTGCTTTCTCCTCACTCATTCCACTGAGGGCCGCTTGGCTCATAACCTTACAGCCATGGTCTAAGCATGGACAAAAGAATTGAACGATTCCTTGTACTGAAGCAGCCTGTGCCTATATTCAGCAAGACCTGGACAACTGTCAGGGACTGATGAATGGCAAGTAATATTTATGCCATACAAGTTCCGAGTCATGACCATCTCTAACGTGATAATCTAGCCACCTCCCCCTCGACGTTAAATGGCAATACCATCACTGAATCCCCCACTATCAACATTCTGGGGGCTTAACGTTGATCAGAAGCTGAACTGGACTAGCCATTTAAATACTCTGACTGCAAGAGCAGATTGAAGGCTTGAAATTGTGAGGCTACAACTCAAAGTCTACAAGTCAGATGAGTGATGAAATACTCTCCACTTGCCTGGATGAGTTTGACACCAGCAACTCTGAAGAAGCTCAACAACATTCAAGACAAAGCAGTCCGTCTCATCAGCACTCTATCCACCAACTTGGAATTAATGCCCTGCCCCACTGACGCATATTGGCAGCAGTGTGTGCTATATACAGGATGCACTGCAGCAACTCACCTGCAGTTGGACAGCAGCGATTCAAGGAGGTTGCTGATCAAGTTGAGGGCAATTAGGGATGGGCAACTAGAACATAAAAACTAGGAGCAGGAGTAGGCTATCTGGCCCCTCGAGCCTGCTCCACCATTCAATAAATCATGGCTGATCTTTGTGGACCCAGCTCCACTTGTCTGCCCACTCACTATAACCCAAAATCTATCTCTTTGCCATAAAAACATTTCACGAGGTAACCTCAACTGCTTCACTGGGCAGGGAATTCCACAGACTCTTAACCCTTTGGGTGAAGAAGTTCTTCTTTAACTCTGACCTAAACCTGCTGCCCTTATTTTGAGGCTATGCCCCTATGATTCTAGCCTTGCCAGCAATGTCCATATCTCAAAGAATTTTTTAAGAAGTACTTTGTTTCCTTTATGACTGTGCTGTGGTTCTGTCAAGCAGCCAATTGATGCAAATACTGATTCTAGCTCTTCATAAACCTGTTTTCCCATGTTTGCGAGTAAAATTTGTAACACGTTCTATTAACAGGCCTGGCCTTTTTATGTAGGGAGTTGGCGTACGGGTAGTTTGACTGCATTTTACTAATGTTATTCTTTTCTTCTTGCAGTTACACACCTGTGTTTAATATAGTGAACAAATTTCTGCGTCAGGCTGAGAAAGAAAAGGCGAAAGCAGCTGCCATTATGATGATCGGGGTTGCAAAAGAAATTCTCCTTCATAAACAGCCTCCACAGTTAGTTCACTTTTTTGTGTTTTCTTGTGTATTTGTAAGAATTAGACTTTGGGGATCCCTTAGTAAAGGCATCGGGTGATTTGTTAATAAGCCTTGCTGACCAAAAGGCCCTGGTTTTGAATCTTGACCTGTGCTGAAATCAACTGTTAGTACAGTATTTATATTTCCGCAGTTATACTCACTGCCACTGACGAGAGAAAAAGAGCACAAATCTGACTATCTGCCAGCAGTAACTCCCACTGGAAAGTACATGTGTAGTCGTCTGATGAATGCAAGATCATACATGGCTGTAATATGCTTCTACTGCTGTCATTTTCTTGTCGATTAAACCTTTTAGTTACGTCTCAAGTTCTGTTTGCTTGGGTTCTTCGTGCCATCCCACTCCATTTTCCCTCCTGATAATCAGAAACTGATTTCATTCTGGCTCTTTGACAATGTTGGTCAATCACTAACTGCTAGACATTGAGTGGAAAAATGTGTCTTGCCCTTGGTGTATTTTCTCTATTTTCTCTTCCACCCTACTGTACCCATCCCTAACCTTGGGGCTGCAGGCAGGTCAGATTCTACCACGCCCACACCCTTCACTCGCTTCTATAAAAGGTATGCAGGTTCATTCCATGTAGGATACTTCTCAAAGTAATAAAAGCCAAAAAAACTTCTTGAATATAAAGAGACGTTTAAAGTGGCAAACTCCATTTGGAAGTTCCTAGTTGAATAATAATTCACGAGTGGGGTAACGTCCAGACAAATTTCTACTGCTTGAAGCACACATGCAGTCGGTGATGCGGAATAGTTGGTTCTGAATACAACCTTCATATCAAAGCAGAGTCTAGTACCTGTCCTTTTTTGCTATTTCTTAAAACGGAAGATCTTTTGCCCAATTCATTTAGTTTGTATTTTCACAGGGAGGTTTTCAACAAAGATGACCAAACGTCAACCCCAAGACAGGCTGTTCCATTATTTATGCGCAGGTAAGATGTGTATTTCTTCTGGAATAAAATGTTGATCATACAGTGTGTGAACTTTTAAGGTGCAATTTTGGGATTCCATCAGAATTGGGAGTACTGGCAAACTTCCACCTCACATTGTTAACTCCGCTTTTTTGGATTTCCAGTGCATACAATTTTTCACTGTTTTGTTTAATGCATTTTATATCATTGATGCACAAGAGATTTCCATGATGAAAATTTTGTGCATTTCAAGGTCCTGGTTTTCTTGATCAACCACCCCAGTAGAATGCTTCAGAAGATCGGTAATCTCTGTTTGGCTAATTTTACTGTCATATCCTACAATGTTGATTTAAAACTTGCTGGCAATTACTAGTAAGAGAAAATAGGTGAAAGTTTTAAAATGGCTACATAAATGCAAGTTGTCACTTTTGCTCCACTCTGTCAAATCATCAGATTCTCATGAGACATTCTCTGACTGCTGATTTCAGCTGTCTGAAGGTATGTGCTTAATGTTGACTTGGGGGTAAGTTGCACAGTTAACAACAGGTGAAAAACAAGCTTAATGACTAGGCTGTCCGATTTGCACCTTTGAATGGCTTTTCATATTAATCGTTGGTGTGTTCAAAATTTCTAGCCAGTAGAGTTTCACTGCAGAATGGCTCCACTTTGTTCCACTATCCTGCACACTCTCCATAGCTTGCCAGTTTTGCCCATTCTAGTATGCATTCCTTTTGAAAATTATAATTAAATGTATTTCTACCACTCTTTCAGGCATTGGATACTGGATCAAAGCAACTCGCTGCATAATACAAAGGTCCTATCTCCCCTTCAGATCTTCTGGTTCTAACTTTGTTAAATCAGTTTCCTTTGGTTACTGATGCACTTGTCAGCAGAAATGGTTTCTCTTTATTTATTCTTTTCAGAAATCCTCATCCTTTTGAAAGCCTCTTAAATTTTCCCTCAACTTTTCCTGCAATTTAAAAAGAAAAATCCCAGATTCTCCTCTTCCCATTTTCTGGCAGCAACAATGGTGTAATGCAGCAGACAACTACTTATAGCACGGAGGACTAAATAGTCCTGCTTCAGAATACCAAATTCGGATGCAAGACTGAAAGTATATTGTCTTCCCAAAAGCTGGAAATCAAATTAATAGAGGGGAAAAATCTAAGGAACTGTGCTTGAATGCAAGTTTGAGAACGAGATCGGAATTGGCCTGGTCAAATACTTTCTTTTGTAGTTATAGTTGTTTATTATTACTAGTAAGGCACGATGGCAGCACATCTTACTCAGTATGATTGTTATTTTATTTTACAGAATCATCCATTCGTTACAGAGAATGCTTGTATTGAGTGATTTTCCCCCTCACCTATTTAACAAGCTCAAAGTCTTCTATAAAACTCTTTCACTTCCTTCTTACTGCTATGCTTTTACTAATAGGTGAGTGGTTCTCTTACTATTCCGTGATACTGAATATGTCTGGAAATGTTTAGACATTTTAAATAAGGAGAGAGAATGGGGAATTCTGCCTTCTCAAATGTTTATGGCAGTACCAGTGCAGGTTCCGTTTGGTGACATTTTCATCTTGACGAAAAGGATATTTGCTGCAACTATTGGGTTTCAAACCTATCTTGTTGTGTAATTATAGTGATTCCTTACCAGCAGTTTTGAAGCAGATAGGGCATTTTAAGGTAATGCATGCATGATGTCATCGGCCATTTGCGCAGATAATGGGGCACACAAAGATTGCAGCCTGTAAGACGCCATATCTTACTAAAGCTGTCTAGTTTGTTGAATTTCCATGGCCTCCTAGCCCCCATCTTGCAAACACCACATGGGTGGCAAGGGAGTTGAACAATGCGTGCAGCCACCCTGAGAGGAAAAAAAAATCATCAAAGTTCAAAGAAAATAACTTGGAAGATAAGCTCACCACATGCTCCACCTGAAATGAACTTGGAAGACATGAGTAGCAATTACTCTGCAACAGCAAATCTAGACTTGGGGTGATTTAAAACAAAAGAAAACAGGCGGAAACTTGGGTTGTGCCTTGTTTTAGGAGTGAAAAGGCAACTAAAACTTGTGGCACACTTGCACACACCGGTCTTTCCTTAGTGAAAAAATTATGGGAGTTTTTGATGCTGTGCGACCATATGACAAGAATACAAAGCATTGGAACTTGCATATGGAACAATTTAACTGTTTTGTATAAACTAATAAGATAACAGAGGTTATAAAAGCTCCAACAGCCTTTTGTAAGGGGGCGGGGGGGGCGGGGTAGTGGTGACGGGACATCCTCCTCTAGAGTCTGGTGCAGCTGGCAAAGCCAGGCTGAAAGGTGGAAATTTTGCAGGGCCACTTTTCACCAAACCTTTAGTCATCTCAGGTTTAGATTTCATAAGCGCAATCAAAAAGAGGGGGAATCAGTTGCACAATTTGTGGCTACACTGAAAAAGGCTGCA
Source organism: Carcharhinus amblyrhynchos (assembly GCF_965287045.1). Lineage (NCBI taxonomy): Eukaryota > Metazoa > Chordata > Chondrichthyes > Carcharhiniformes > Carcharhinidae > Carcharhinus > Carcharhinus amblyrhynchos. The sequence continues at coordinate 10,642,526 of NC_137341.1, read as the reverse complement.
GAACACTGACTTTGGGGATGTATTAAACAAATAATCCTCGATTGACTGGCCTGTGGTTTGAGAAGTGAGGCAATTCTAAAACAGTTGTTACCTGAAAGTAACCTGGCTTTAAAGAAAGCCATGGAATTGCCATGTCAATAGAGCCAGTGGCCAAAGGACCTCAGCAATTGTGTTCAAACAGAAGGATTCACAAGATGTCAGCCAAAACTTGGATGCTAACCCAGACTTGTACATGCTATAGATGTGCGAAGACTGGACACAGCAACAGATTATTGGTGCAAAGATATCATGTGCAGAAGGGGCTACATTGAACATGTATGTCTGGAGGGAAAAAACAGCTTCAGGTGAAAGTAGCTGAAAGCAAGAATAAAGCAACTGGCAAACAGAACAAAGAATAATGTGTCAATGTGGTGTAAAAAGAATATGAAAAGAAATCTGATTCACAGTCTGAAGACATTGTCATCGAATGTACTAACTATTCCTGGTGCTACAAATTGATACTGGATCACTCCACTACTCAATGGACAGCTGATAAAGGTGGAGATGGAGCAGCAGTCACACTGGTTCCAGTGACTGTTTATAAAGGAAAGCTCTGACTTTCACTCGCTTTGAAACCCTCAAGAAACCTTTTAAAACTAGCACTGGAGAAATGGTTCCATTTGAAGGTCTGTATTGACATTACTACAATCAAATAGGCAGATGGCAGATTTGTCCTTGCATGCGGCCAAAGGAAATTATGTGGCAATAATGGGTAGAACTTGGATGGAAAAAGATCCAAACAAATTGGGCTAAAGTAAACCTAATGACCGATTCAGAATCAGGCCGTGACAATATCCTGAAGAAACACTGTTGTTTTCAACCTGCATTCAAGCTTCCAAGTTATCTGTAAAGCAGATAGGGGGAATGAGAATTGAACCAATTGTATGAGGGCCATTGTGGAACTGAGAATGTGAAAGAGATAGCAAGGAGCTATTTCTGGTGTCCTGGATTAGATGCTGAAATAGAGGAAGTGGGAACATGTTCATCCTGTGCAAAAGTGTGAAACTTGTCACCATTAGCATTGTTGCATCCGTGGAAAAGGAACAGAAGAGGCTTGGCAATGGGTACATGATTATGTAGGACTGTTTGAAGGTTGCGTGTTTCTCATTATATAGTCTATGCTCATTCAGTAGAGCCAGAAGTTGCCATTATAAAGTCAATGTCCTCAGAGAAGACGCTTTGAGAGATTGGGGAAAAGTCTTCAGATTTAATTTCCCTGAGGAATTCATATGTCAACAATTCATATGTCAAGAATTAGCTTCTTCAAGGAGAAGCGAATGCAATATATTAGGCCTGCACCATACCATCCTATCACAAATGGATTAACAGGACACTTTGTGCAAGCGCTGAAGCACAAATTAAAAGGAACCTGGTTTATTGACCAAATATTTGAGTCAATTCCTGCTATGTACAAGAGTACTGCTCACTCAACGTCAAAAGTTTCTTTGGCATCACTGATTGAATGACAATTGTCTACAGCATTCTACTTGTTAAAACCACCAGAAACAAATCGTCCAAAAAAGGCATCAGGACCAGATTGTGTCTGGGAAAGCGAAACAACATATCTACCATCAGGGAAGAAGTTCTGGCAAGAAACTATACTACAGGAGAAAAATGAGTTCTTGTCACAATTCTAGCACAGACCACTCCTGCCTCCTACGTTGTCCAAACTTGAGACACTGTCATCTGGAGGAGTCATGTGAATCAACTATTAGTGGGGAGAACCAGTCCATCAGAAGCGGAATCTGAAGTCCAAAGCCAACTGTGCCAAGAAGTTGTCTGGAAATGTGTGGAAACCTGACACTAACGGAACTGATTAGAGAAAACAGAACCTCAATTACAGATCAGGCACTGAGCCAACCTCATCATAATGTCAACTCTGGTTAAAACAGCCACTGACAATGTTCACATCAAGCCAAAGATACCAGAGGTTACAGCAAGTGCTAAAAAGCAGATGCCTGAGGTTTGCTGACAACCTGCAAATCGTCTGACTTATTCACTATTGTTAATTGATTTTCATGTTATACTTGTTTAATATAATATGCTACTGGAGATTTTTAACTTAAAGGGGAAGGAAATGTTGTGCATTTATAGTGATTCCTCACCAGCAGTATTGAAGCTGAATGGGGCACTTTACCATTTGCATGGGTAACTGGGCAGAGGAAACAATGCATGTTTACACATCATCTTAATAAAGACCTCCTAGTTTGTTGAAACTCTGTGGCCTCCTGGCCTCAATCCTGTGAACATCACTAACTTTTTCCCTTGCAACTTCAAAGTGGTTAGGAGGTGGAACAGGTGATAAACTCAAATAAATTAGCAAATATTTTGTGATGAGATGTCCAGTCTGTGATGCGAATGAGTAATGAGAACTTGGTATATCATTTAGTGAACAACTCAGTGTTTCTTTCCTGGGTGGACCTTCTCATTAAGAACATAAGAAGCAGGAGTAGGCCATCTGGCCCTTCGAGCCTGCCCCGCCATTCAATAAGATCATGGCTGATCTGTCGTGGCTCAGTTCCACATTCCCGCCCTCTCCCCATAACCCTTAATCCCCTCTCTTATCAGAAACCCATCAACCCGCGTCTTAAAAATATTTAGCGAGGTAGCCTCCACCACTTCAACGGGCAGAGAATTCCAGAGATTCACCACCCTTTGAGTGAAGAAGTTCTTCCTCAACTCCGTTCTAAACCGCCCCCCCTTTATCTTGAGGCTGTGCCCTCCAGTCCTACTGTTCTTTCTGAGCGGGAAGAGTCTTTCCACCTCTATCCTTATGTACTTGGCCTAATTAAGTCTGATACCTGACCAAAATATGTTCTATAATAAAGTTTTGATTCTGCACCTTTTTAAAACAAGTTATCTAAGATGCTTGCTAATTAAATGATACTCTTTATTTTAGAAAAAACCTATAGTAGTATCTATAAAGATCATTGTTCAAAGGCTCTCTGTTCACAGTCTTAATGTGCTGTCGTGGGAGGACCCTTTCCTGACTTCCATCTTAAGGGGTCAAAATATCACCGGGCACCGACAGAAAAAAGGCAAGAAAGAAGTGTTATGGGAGGATCTCACTGTTGTACACGCACGGGTGGAAAGGATGGAGTCAAGAGAAGAGTATGTTACCTTTTAATTACTGTTAGTTCTGTGCTGCAGTAGTCAATAACAAAATTTAAGATTTTTTTTCTTGTAACTGACTTTTTTCTACAAATGCAATTTGATACACACTAGTGTTACATCCTAAAATGTTACTTTTTAAAAAAAAAGGGTGACTAGGGGGTGAAACAGTCCATATCTACTGTCTCATCTCAAGTTTGAAGAACTCTGATAGAAAGATTCTGTCTGGTATTGAGTGACCTGGACACGAGGTTGAATTTGGAACACCTTTTGCACCTGCAATTAAAAGATGCACTCCCAGAATTGGCATTTGAAGTGGAGAGCACAAAACATTAATAGATGACTAAAAAATAGGGGTGGGGGGGGAGGGTTAACAGTTGTGGAAATAGTGAGTACAAGAAGTTGGGACAACTGTTCGTGTGAAGAATAAACAACACAGATACGAGTCAAACAGCCTGTCGGCATGTTGTAGTGCAAAGCTTGGGCAAGTTACTAGTTCCCATGAGATAGTAGCCTGCAAAGAGTCAGTCTTGAGGGGGAGAAAAACAGCTATAATTAATTGGAGCTGTCCTGGGGCACGCAGACAATATTTGTTTTTGATGCAACTTGATTGATGAATTGCAGGGGGTTTCTTTGCTGAAAATCAAAACTCTTGTCATGAAGTGAAATTAGTTCTTGCATTCCAGTGGTATTCCGTTACTTTAATAGTTAAACTAGGTGTTGATACCAATGTTTCACTGACTTGACATGCTGCATACTGTCCAGGTGTCCTCCCCCATTGTTACTTATTGGGGAATTTACTTTCAGCTTCACCAACTTTGTTTCAAAGGATTCCCCCTTCTCTGGAGGAACCAGGACTTGAAAGGCAGTTATTGTTAAATGCACCAAGTTTGACAGAGCAGATTCTGCTTCTGCCCTGTTGATGGGCCTTGTGTTTTATAGACTGGATATATTGCATTAATTCAATATAGATTCCACAATGTGATGCACAAGCTGCGCTTATGACTGGTTTCATGGAAACAATGCAAAATTGCCAGAGGTAGGATCACTGTTGTTTGGCTTTGTGTCACTTTAGTTGATGCAAAGTAAAGTTTTAAAATATACATATTTCTTAAAACACTTTTAATATTGAAAGTGTGAACTTAACGTCTTGGCATTTTGTTAGTTTGAAACCAAAAGATAACCAGCATGAGCTGTCACTACTATTCACTTTGGTGCACGTTTGAGTTATGGTATTAATGCCTTACAGAAACAAGTGTAACCTGCTTTTCACTGTTTTAAGTAGGTTGTGGTGTTGAATGGAGACTTAAGTATAATTGTACCATTTAATGATCCACTTTTGGTAATTATTCAGTAGTCCAAAAAAAAACTGGATTTGCACTGGAACCTGTACTATATGCATCTCTGTACAGAGATTCAGTGCAGACTATACATTTGGTTTTAACTGAAGATGATTTTTCACTGGTAGGCTGCTAACAACTTCCGATGCCCAGGACACGCAAACTCCAATAAAACTTAACTAGCTCTGCAATGTGCAGATTTCTGTTAGTTAAAGCTGCCTTATAGACTGGTGAGTCATGCCTTATAATTTGACTAACATGCAACAGCTGTTTGCAATCTCTTCATACACAAGTGGTACTATGTCACCTGAGGCCTGTGGCTACGTGAGTGCTGAAATTTAGTATTTAAAATCTGTTGACTGGTTTAAATTTTCTTTTCAGATACAGAGAGTTGGTCCGATACCTACGCGTGGTGAAATGCAGTGACACACTGAAGTTAGTATGCATGTTTTTCAAATTGATGCTTTTTTTAAAAAAGGACTTTCTATACAATGTACCCTACTGTTGACTTCAGTGTATTGCATACATCTTAGAACTGTGCATGTTTATTTTTCTTTTGATCAGGTTAAGAGCCCTACAAGATAAAATTCCATTCTACTTTTGCAAGTGTGGAGATTTTCATGCTGCTGCACAATCATTTCATTTAAACTCCAACCTTTCTTGCTGCATAGCCTGCCGTTTAACACCTTACCAATATGTTGTTTACTTAAAAATCTTCAAGACTGGAACTGTACCCATTGGCTGTGAAGTTTCAGAGGAGGGAAGATGGGCATTTGTTAAAGGTCAGTCTCTAGATTCTAATCCAGAGAATCAACTTTATTTGCGTTTTAAACTGACTCATTGCTCTGAATTGGTTTCATTTATTTTATTCCACAGAATCTTCCAATCTTTCCATTATCATTCCTCCAGTTTCCTCCCACCCTCTCAAAATGTTTTTTTTAATCTCCCTCACCCTTCTAGCCCTGTATTAAAAGGGCAAGTCACTATTGATGAGCAAAATGAAAAGCTGTGCCTTTGATGCCAGAGGCCTGGTTTGAAGGGAAAACTGTTGTAATTTGCAAAGAACCATAATTTAGTTTACGTTGTGATATATTGTTTTGTGTTTGCTTCTGATGGGTTTTTGTCTACATTATGGGAGATCTAATTTACATTATTCTGTTTTGAAGGTGCTAATTTGTTAAAGGATTGTTTATTTCTAAAATGTGCTCTTCGGATTCTCTTTGTGAATGAAGTACTCTACAGAGCTGTAAGTATTCTGAGGCATTTTAATTTGTGATCTTTACTGATGTGCGATTTACTGAAATGCATTTTACGGTTATGAACTGCCAATTATTTCTCAAGCTTTCAGTGATTCCATCGTTAGCTTTTGTACTTCAATGCGAGAGCAGTAATTGTGTACCAGTGTCAGTATGAGAATTGTCTGTAACTGATGGCTGTTGCCAATACAGTGGCTCATCTGAATATGTTGCCTTCCTTCCTCTCTTGTCTGCAGTTTAAAAAATATATGGAAGAACAAGACACAGATAAATGTACATTTTTGATTTTAAGATTGTTAAAAATTCTTTATTGTTAGGCATAGTTCTCGCACTTAAGTTGTGCCCATCTGTTTTTTGCACCTTGAGGGAATTCATGTTATAATCTGGGTAATATTGACTTCTTGGAGCAAGAGAGGAACCTTTAGATCTGGAACTTTATGGTATGCAGACTGCTTTTGTCCATGGTTTGAAAAGCATCCAGCTGTCTGATTATCGATAGAATGCTTTGGCATTTGTAATTTTTAAAATAAATATGGGACAATTCTTCAACCACTGACACTGTTCTTGCCTGAAACACTGGAAGATCACTATTGAAAATGTAGGGATGGATTGGAATTGGATCTGATGCAGTGGTCTATATGTAAGAAGAGGGGCAGGAACATTTTCAGGGAATTATAGACCAGTCGGTTTCATTTGGGGAGGAGGGGGGCAATAATTAAATCCTACTAAAGGATAGATTAAATAAACATAGGAAAGCAGAATGTAATGGTGAAATGTCAGCATGGATTTCAATATTTGACCAATATTTTTTGAATGTTGACAGTGATGATGCAATAGATGGAATTTATCCAGATTTTTCCAAAGACCTTCGATAAGGTGCCCCTTAGTTGATTAGTGTATGAGGTAGAAAAGTGGAGTCAGGAGACAGGTGGCAGAATAGGTTACTAAATACTTCAAGACAGGAAGTAGAGTGGGAGTTAAGGGTAACCAATCAGAGAGACAAAAGAGTAGCATTACAATCCTAGATCAGACACTCAAAACTTGTCATGGTTTCAGATAACACTCCGAAAATTGGTTATGATCTGCTTAAGGATCAGTAACCATTTTATTGGTAAAATGGATGTAATTTGAAATCTTAGTTTTTTTCAGCAAACCCACACAGGCGTCAATGAGTCACAAGAATTCTGTCTGTCTTCCTCTGGGATTTCAGTTCCTCCTTTTGAAGATGTAACCTCCGATTTCCCTCAAAAGCCACTCCAACTCAGACTGCTACCATGATTGTTCGCTTCCCAGTTGGTCTGTCTCAATGGAGACAATGTCGCACTGGGGAAGTCTGAACCCAAGTGTCTAGTTACTGGCATGATTTCAGCTCTCTAGGTACCCTGAACGTAATCCCTACTGCTCACGAGACTTCCTTTGCCCCAATTGCCAGCGTCACAGAGCCACTGGCTGCTGTTTGTTTCAGCTTCAATGGGCTGATAATTTCCCCGGGCTGCTTTCAGCTACAATCTCCCCAGTGGCATGAAGCTAGCAACCTTCTGTCACCTCTTCCAGCTCCAGACTCAGCTGAGCAATTGCTGCTCACCATGGGTTCCTGTTATCTCCAAGCAAACGGAGGCACTTCAATTGCATGGCACTTACCTCTTTGTGTGCTCCCTACAGGCTGTTGCTTGAACTAATTGGTGTTAACTGTTTATGTCCCAACAGAGTTCCACCCCTGCCTTGAGATAAGATCACAAGCATCAATCCTTGGTGCATCTGTACCTGAAATGTTACAATTTCCAGTCAGCCAAAGGTTGCTTCCCCCTTCCTCTTGTCCACTGGTGCTAATTTGCTAGAAATGCAAAATAGATGCACTCTCAGTAGGAAGTGGTGTTCCATAACGTTCAGTGCTAGGGCTGTTGCTGCTATTGTGTTGCATTTGAGAATCAAACACAATTGGCAGATGACAGCAAATTGTGGGGGTGGGGTGTGCTGAGGAGGACTGGATAAATAATTGGAACAGGAAGTTCTAGGTTATAAATGTGAGGGAGTACATGTTTTTTGTAGGAAGAATAGGGAGGTCACTTGATACTTGGAAAGTGTGGGTCTAAGTGAGGTAGAAGAAAAGTGACTGCTGGGTACAAATGCAGCAATCTAATAGTTCCAGCACAGGTTAGCAAGCCCATAGAAAAAGCAAACCCAGCATCAGGCTTTATAGAGGATAACATTAGAGGAAAGTTATGCTGAAATTGTATCAAACCTTGTTTATACTACATTTCAAATACCATGCAGTGATTGTCATACTATAGAAAAATGATATGGAGCACTGGAAAGGATGTGTGAAGATTTATAAGGATGATCTCAATATGTAATCATTTTTATCAGGAAAAGAACGAAGATGACCCAGCTGGATCTCTTGAGGGGAGAGGGGGTATCTTTGAGATTATAAAAGACTGTGATAGCGTCAATAGAGAATGCTTCCTCTTGTGGCAAAAAGCACAACTGGAGACCGTTGTAATAAGATAATCACCAAGAAGTCCAATAGGACAAGGAAGAAGGAATAGGGAGTTACAGTGATTCAGATGAGCAAAGATGGGACGAAGCAGCACAGACACACTGATGTGTATCTGCATGGTGTGTGCCCTGTATACTGTGTAATCCTACATTCATACTAGCCTATAAATTTGGTTCCATTTTTGACTTGTTCAATTTGCAAGTTGATCCCCTTCTTGGAGAAGAGAACATTGTATCCACGAACACTGATTTGCTATTTCAGGAACTAACAGACTTTTAGGATACATTCTCTGATTGAATTGGTGTAGTTTTAAATCAGTTGGAACTTTGTTTTGAATCACTGTGAACTCTTTATGTGCTTTAAGAACTGTTTCAACGTCTTGCTATTAATTAAAAACAAACTATTTAAGTAAATTAACATCTTGTCTGTACTGGGATCTTGTAAAGCTGCTTTGGGATTGCAGACATAGGCCTACTTTCTGTTGTCTTAGATGTCTTAACCTTCACCCTCCCAGATTTGACAGACTCAAATGCCATTTTCTCTTCCCCCTTGCTGACAAACCCCACGAGTTGGGATTAAGGATGTTCTTCAGATGGTCTAGACTTCACAATTTGAAGTATTTACTTACATAAAGTTGTTGCTGCATTTCTATCTTCAGTTATGTTAGTCATGAACCATGTTGAGAGGCTAAATGGTTTGCTTCTGTTAAATGTAACAGTTGCACATTTGCACTTGAAGCCTGAATACCTGAATGCTCCAGTTTGAGATTTCTTTTTAGCTGATTAATGTGATGAGACCTGATACGTAAATACGTTTCTCCTATGTTCAGGTTCCGTGCTGGAGCAAACTGATTCAACTTCACTGCAATTCACTCACGTTGACAGAAATTGTGTTACCGGCACCGCCACCTGTATTTGTGAAAGTAAGTTATTCCCAGGAGCCCAAACTTGTTGGAATATTCCTTCACGAGATGAGGGTGTCACTAGCAAGGCCAGCATTTCTTGCCCATCCTTAAATGTCTTTGAGAAGATATCCATGAGCAATCTTAATCTCCCCAGTCCATGGGGTTGGGTACACCCACAGCGAGTGTATGTTAGTTTGCATATGTAACATTTCTCGCATAAATGGGTGTATCAAAGTTAATTGTGTGGGGAGAGTCAAAATGACCATAGAACAGGAACTGTAGCGTTCACAATATTGTTTGTGCTGGCTCTTTGCTGTAAAATCACACTAATCATATTGTTCTTTCCACATATTACTCTATCATTGTGTACTTTAAACATTTATTTGCTTTTCTAATGGCTTTTGCCTCGATTTTTTTTTTAAAGTCTTTCCTGAGATGTGGCTAGGCTGGCGTTTGTTATTGCACATCCCTAACTATTCTCCAGCCCAGCATTCAGTGCTCACAATAACTGTGCAGAAACAACAGTCTGGCTTTAAATTATCTATCTGTTTTTCGAACTCTCAAAATTGCTCAGTGTACTGAAGCCTGTTTCATTTTAATTCAAAGCAACTATAATGGTCTACTGCACCTGTAGTATCAGCTCTCATTGTAATGGCCACCAATATCACTAATACTGTAGTATGAGGGAGGGAAAGAGGGTCTTTTAAAGTTGTGTAAATAAATTTGTAGGCAACCAACCTACTCATTGTAAATCCTGACTAAGTGAATTTTTACACTCGATTACAGTAGTATTCTCATTCTCGCACAAGGGGCGGGATTTTCCGGCCACGCTTGCCCCAAAACTGGAAAATCCCGCCTCAAGGTCAATGGATTTTTCCATGGTCTGCCCCTCGCCTGCTACGATTCGCTCCAAGATGTTCTAAATGGTCTTTTGTTTTTTGATCCTTTACAGCCAAATCAACTTAGTTTCTTTCACACCCTCAGAACATCCCAAAGTATTTTTGAATTGTGGTTACTGTTTTAATGTAAGAAAATATGACATGCCAGTTTGTGCAAGAAATTCGGGCAGGAGTAGCCCATTTGGACCCTCAAGCCTGCTCTTCTGTTAATAAGACCATTGGAGATATGGTCATCACCTTAACTCTCTCTCTTGTTCAGCCCCATAATGCTTGACTCCCTTGTTAAATATATCCAATGGCTAGCCTCCACTCTTCTCTGCAGAGGAGAATTTTAAAGATGAGAGACCATCTGAGGGAAGAAACTCCTCTTTCATTTCATCTTAAATAGGAAATCTCTTATTCTAAAGCTGTCACCTTAGTTCAGATTCTCCAATGTAGAGAGGGAAAAACCTGTTTGCACACAGCATGGTCTGCAATAAAATATGGAGGGTGTTTTGCAATTCAGTCGATTGATTTCAAGATAATGGGGTGATGCAACATACTTTTTGAAGTTTCTGTTTAACAAAAAAGGGTTAATTTTAACTGCCACTCTGGACTGTGTGGTGAAGATTTTTTTATTGTAGCCTTTAAGAGTGACTTTAATCGCTAAAGAAATTGGGGTGGCAGGGGGAGAACTAGTTTTGCTGGGTATTTTTCTGTACAAAAGCTTTGGTGCGAATACACCATTGTTGTTTTGAGACTACGTAGCCGAGGAGCACCTGGACTTTTAGAACGTGTTGACTGCTACAACATGAATCTATTCAGAAGTTGGTCTCGTAAGCTATGTTTTAAGTTCTAGGAATGATTATTTCCTCCATTAACACAGAAATTTTTAAAAAACATTTCTTGTCAGAGCACAACTATCCTTGCAACACCGGTCCTTGAAGATCTGAAGAAGGGAATGGTGGGCTTACCCAAAATCTTTTCATCTGTGGTAAGTGAAGGTCTTGTGTCTAAATTGTGTTTAGAGTTCTATTCATTAAACACAACAGTGACGAGCATTCTAGGCTAGTGAGTGACTCATCTTCATCTCAGTGGACAATATTCATCAAAATGGCTCAGAACTGTGATGGGCCGCATATGATCCTGGGCCACAGGCTATTCACCACTGAGTAGATTCTGAGTTCTAAATATTTTGGGGGTCATTATTAAAACAAGTAACATTGTTACAATAATCAAATTGTTTTTGTAGAATGATCCGTGAGCAGTAAATAAATACAACGTTATTGGTCTAAAGTGGAGCCATTTAGCTCAGTTGCTTTGTTAAAAGGCTAGCATATGTTCATATGTTTCAAAATTAAACCATTGACACTGGATTGAGTCCCATTCTGGCTGAAATAGACTTGGGACAGGCCTCCTCTCCTGCCTTTGGAAAGCAATGGGCGAACCTTCACTAACAAAAATTGCCAAGAAAATGGCTCAACTGAAGCATCAGCAGACAATGATATTCCCTTTGGCACACCTGACATGATACTGGCCTAAAACTGTGTAATAAGCTGTTTTTAGAATCATAGAAGCCGTACAGAGCAGAAGAGGGTCATTCGGCCCATTGGGTCTGCAGTGATCCAATCCCACCCAGGTCTTATCCCTATAACCCCACGCATTTACCCTAGCTAGTCCCCTGACACTAAGGGGTGATTTAAACATGGTCAGTCAACCTAATCTGCACACCTTTGGACTGAGAGGAAACTGGAGCACCCGGAGGAAACGCGCACAGATACAGAGAAAATGTGCAAACTCCACACTGACAGTGACCCAAGATGGGAATCTAAGCTGGGTCCCTGGCGCTGTGAGACAGCAGTGCCATCCACTGTGACACCATGCCTCCACCTTTTTTAAAAGGATAATGTTTTCCATTCTTTCAGTATTGTGTTTGTGTATATTATCAATATCCCCGAAGCAGCTTTCAACTATTGCCTATCTTTTCTGATACTTGAAGGTGAATGACACTGGAAAGGTAGCCTGGATAACATTAAAAGCATTGCACTAAAAATAGAATGTGTAGCAACAATGCACTTTGTCATGTATACTAATTTTGGAATACTGACCTTTTATCAGAATAGCACCCATTACATGATCATTAGCTTGCCATTCTTGCTGACCTCAGCTTCACTGATCATCTGTTTATAGCTTCTTTCAAGAATGGGTACAATTAAATCCTCATTAACCACACAACTAAATACAAAAGGTTAGGCATTCACACCATTTTGAAGTTTTGTGAACCAGCATCAAAGAACAAACAAAGAATAAAGAAAATTACAGCACAAGAACAGGCCTTTCAGTTTGAGGAAGTTGTCTGAAACATTAATTTTTTTTCTCTTGAAATACTGATTGACCTCCCTCAATCTAGTATTTTTATTTTCAAATGTGCTTTTTCCTTATGACCTTTAACCACAATTAATTTGCCCAAGAAATTTTAAGAGTAAAAACAGAAAATGCTGGAAATTTTCAGCAGGTGCAGCATTTATGGAGAGAAAGAGAGAGGGAGGAATAAAGATAGACCTATCATCAGAACCAAAATGTTAATTCTGTTCCTCTCCCCAGTCCGATCTGCTGAGTGTTTTCGACAATTTTTGTTTTTCCAGATTTCTAGGTTTTGTAGTTGTGATATTTTAGAGTTTCTGCAGAATGAATCTTGGAATCAGGGCCCAAATTGACTCTGGAGCAGAGGGTACTGAGAATACCTGCTTGTACTTCACATGGCAGAGAATAGAGTTTGTAAAGTGTTTCCATTTTAAACAGATTGCAGATGCTGCTGCTCGCGTTGTCTAAACAATTTGATTTGGCCTTCGAAGAGGGGAGTTCAGGATGCCTGTGTAAGCACAGGTGCAGAGTACTCCATTCTGGGCAGCTGCATTCACATTTTACGTAGGCAGTGTAAACAGGATACTGTCTGGCTGAAAGCAAAACCACAACTATCAGCAGCCTCAGTCAGGCATTCAGTAACTGAAACTGAGAATTTTGTTAAAATACCCACCATGTTTTAAATAGGCTATTATTTTTGAACAGTGAATCCCAAAGTTCGTCTGACATGCTATACTTTGAAATTAAATACAGGACTTTATTCAACGTTTGCAACACATTTTAATGTAGTTGTTACGACTAGTACCTGCTCGAACTCCCCTAATTGAAGTTGCCTGAACAGGACTCTAATTTTTTTCAACTTTTTTTTCACCCCCCACCGCCTTTCCAGTTGGTCACAACAATGTTAATTCAAAAGAATTCTCTTTCCCAGTCCAGATCTCTTTTTGCAATTTAACTTGAATTTCTTGTTGTGGCTAACAATATACTTGCCTGTCTGCATCTCCAGAGACTTTGAGCATTTGTTAAGTCAACAGTACTTGATTTGGGGCTGAGTTTTCAGGTTCTGCTAGCATTGGAAACCAAAGTGGACAGAACCCAAAAATACAGGCGCCAAGCGTAATGTCAGATAAGGCTGCTGCTGCTGCCGCCCTGCCCCCCCCCCCCCCCCCCCCATCAAGCTATCAAAATTCTATATATCATTTCAAGTTGTTTAGTTCTCAGATGCTGGCTATTTACCTTGAAGCATGTCTTTTGTTTTACAATTGGATTTAACTTTTGTATTAAATTCCATGGGTACTTTGATGGATGATAATTTTTTTTTCCTTACAGCTTCACAGGGAATCTGCATTGATTCTTGTAACAGTGGCCACTGCTCAGATGTTGCATAAGAATCTACCTGTGATCAACATTGTTCTACCACTAATTGTAGCTTATGGGGTAAGAACAGTAATATTATTGCAACTGGTTTATTTTCTTTTGAATCTTGTCTTTCTCTTCCCAAGTCAGTGTATGGAGTTTGAAAATTGCTTTCAGCATAGGTGGTGGTGATTCCATAACTTGCTGTAATTTCTTTCACAAACTCATTTTAATTCTTATTTTCATAATCTCCTTTTTGGTGTTTTCTGTCATTATTTTCAGAGCTTTTTTTAATTGTGCCTTGCTTTCCTAGGTTCATAATATTTAGGATTCCAATTTACAGTAACACTAATGTAAATTTAACCCTGTATTCTTACTTGTACCTTCATTTCATTATGTAATTGAAATATATTTCGTAAACATTTTATTCTTTAAACACAAAAATCCTGACATGGCACACCTAGTCCTTTCCACCAAGAGTTCCTCTATATTTCACAGGATCTTAAGGATTCCTTCACCTCTTCTGGGACCAAACCAAAGTGTGCCACAGATCTAATGAATTCACTTTGATTCTCTTCTGTGTTCCTGCTATTCTCCGAGGTGTGAGATTTTTGTGCAATCTTTCCATTAGCATCCAGCTAGGTAACTGTTAATTCTTGTTAAGCACCGCATGATTGTGGATATCTCAACTCAAGCATGAGCCATACTGCTTTCCTCCTTGGTGAGACCAAAATTAGAACACACCCTTAGTTCCTGATTGCCCTTTGCTACTGGTCTACAATTCCTGGCAGATTTTCTCCCCCTTTCTGTGCTGCTGCTTCCTGCTATTCATTTCCACCCCCGCCACCATTTGCCTCAGAACTGCTTCCAGGATCCAACAGCAACTGCCAGTTTTTTTTGAGCATGCATGCAGATAAAACTCAACCAAAAGAAAACCCCTTCAAAGAGAACAGTCCAGTTTCTCCAGTCTATCCATGTAACTAAAGTTCCTCATCCCTAAACTCGTTCTCATGAATTTTTTCCGCAATCTCTCATATCCATCCTAAAATGTGGTGCCCAGAACTGGACGCAATATTGCAGTTGAGGCTGAACTGTGTTTTATAGAAGTTTAACCTAACATGATTGCTTTGTACTCTCCAAACCTGTCCTGCCACCTTCAATGATTTATGTGCATGGATACCCTAACCACTGCCCCCGCCCCCCACTTTGTTTTATATTGTTTCGTCATGTTATTTCCACCCAAATGAATCACTTCATACTTGTTCTGCATTAAATTTCACCTGCCATTTGTCTGCCCATTCCACCTAACTATCCATGTCCTCCTTTTACATTCAACACTGTCCTCTTCACAGTTCACAATCTTTCCAAATTTCACATCATCCATAAGTTATAAAATTGTGCCCTGTACAGTCTGGTCCTGGTCATCGATATATGTCAGGAACAGCACAGGTGTTAATACCAACCCCAGGGAAACTCCATTACAAATCTTTGTTCCAGAAAATGACCACTAGTTTGTTTCCTGTCATTCAAGGCAATTTTTGGATTTGTGTTCCAGCTGTCCCTTCTATTCCAGGAGTTCCAACTTTGCTCACATCTGTTGTGGCATTTTATGAAATGCCTTTTGGAAGTGCATGTACAGCTAAATCAACAGCATTGCCTTCTTCAACCTTTTCAGTTACTTCATCAAAATACTCAAACACGTTTATTCAATATGATTTGCCCTTAATAAATCTGCGTTCTCTTTCCTTAACTTTCCGTGACATAACTTGTATACCCGCACTCTTGACTTTTAACAGCTGTCGCTCTTATGGTCACCAGCCCCTCCCTAGGTGAATTGTCCCTTGAGGTGGCCACCCCGGTCAATACATATCTTATGTCTTCCTTCTCGAGTCCTCCTGTGTGGGTTTACATCTGGAATAATTTGTGGGAGAGCTATTGGTTCATTAGCATATTCCCAAAATCCTTCCATTGATGTACCTGCATTAAGGCTTTCATGTCCCACTCTTATTACCTGTCTGACTTTGATCAGTTTGCTGCGACTAACTGCTCAGTTTCAACATAAAGTGTCCTGTTCATTTCAGTAGTATCAATGCCGTTAGCAAATACCAAATCCATTCGATCTCCACGTAACAAAACACTGATCTGAACTCATAGCCAGTAATTTAACCCAGAGTCCCTCAGTGCTGTGTGCCACACCAAGTGGAAGGAAACTATAGCAGAGCTAAATTTCTCACACTCCAACAGGAAGTGTTGGAGTCTAATCCGTGTTCTTGGAGCAACGCTAAAGCCCTCCCTATTACTCCCAATCATATCTTCGTCTACCTGCTTGACATAGCTAAGGCATCTCTGGATAGAAACACCCAGACTGAACTAAGACAGTGCAAAAGCTAATAAAGAATTCAATATACAAATGAATGGCTAAAAGTTAAAGCACCTCCTAACTCCCAACATATCTGAGTGACCCTAGGACACTGACCTTCTGGGAACACCTAAAAACTGCAACCAAAAACAACTTGATTGTTGAAGTAGCTGGCTCAGTGTGGAGTACTATTACCACCACACTCCAAACCTCAGCACTTGCACTCTTGTGCCCAGTAGCAGAATACTGCACCACTGCTTGGTCAAGATCATCACGTGCTCTCGCTCTCACTCTGTGATAGAAATTGTTTGCAATGGCTTCCCACCTGCCACTTCATGCTGATTTATTCAGCCCATCCAAGGTATGACTCTCATCAAGAAGGCTGGTGTGGAAAAAAACCTCCCTCACAGAAGCTCAATGCAAATTTCACCCGGACAAAAGAATGGGAATCATTGGACACGACAAACAAGGACCTGGTTTCAACCCCAACTTGACAGCTGTTTGGTTTCGAGCTGCCAAGGAAAGAGTGGTCCACCTTCAACAGTTTCAGCATTGGCATGACCCCTGCTTGGTCAACACCCTTAGATGGAGCATTAGTGCTAACCTGCAATTTGCCTGTGGGAGAGAGCAAACTATGCACCACTTCATAGTGTCCAATCCATAGACTCAGCAGAGGCTGATCCACATTCAACACAGCAGAACTGGAAGAAACTGCTTGGTTTAGGGATTTGGCATTTGCTAAATAAACCCTGATCAAAAAAGCAGTAATCCTATTCCTGTGCCCTCATCTATTATCTTTCAGTCTGAAAAATAACCACTTGCCATCACTCACTGTTTTCTGTTCTTAGTCTGATCCTCCTCTTCCATAAGCCTCAATATTAGCCAACCTTTTGTGACTGTCAAATACTTTCTCAATCCATACAGATAACATCTGTTACTTTCCCTTCAACAACTGACTTCACACACACCCTGTCCTGACCCTCGCACCACCACTCTGGCCTGTAGTTATGACTAATGTTCTTGCACCCTTTCCCTGAACAAGGATGTCACATTTGCTACCTCCCCCACCTCCCATAATTGCATGGAAGATTATGACATCATCCATTTTGTTAGCAATCTGGATGTCAACCATGCAGACAAGGCAACTAATCCACTTGAAGAACAGCCAGTCATTCAAATGCATTCTTTTTCACCCCATCCATTATCCTACCGTCTCATTTTAACCAGTATTTTGTCAGCATCCTCTCAAAATGATACAAAGTGCTCATTGTCCTGCACCTCTAAACATATTGCCCCTAATAGGGCTCACCACACTTCATAATACTTACATTCTGGT
This sequence comes from Carcharhinus amblyrhynchos, assembly GCF_965287045.1. NCBI lineage: Eukaryota > Metazoa > Chordata > Chondrichthyes > Carcharhiniformes > Carcharhinidae > Carcharhinus > Carcharhinus amblyrhynchos. The sequence goes on along the minus strand of NC_137341.1, from coordinate 10,625,086 downwards.
AGAGGATTTTGGGGTTTGTTTTGTTAACCGCTTCTTTATTCTCTTGTCAGTCTTTTCCTTTTCACTTCGTCCTCAGCTTATTGTATTTGGCTTGATTCTCACTTAAATTTCACTTGATTCACATCATATACCTCTTTTGTTTAATCATTGTCTTATCTGCCTAATTAGCCAAGTTCAGGCTTTGGGTCCCCAACTCACGCTTGTTGAAATGTACCTAGCCTATACCTGAAATGTCTCTTTAAAGATGATCCAGTGTTTCATTGCTGTTTTTCCTGTTAGTCTTTGGTCTGTTAACCCCTGACAGGATACCACACCCCCCACCTCCCTGCCCCAACCCATTGAAGTTAGCCCTCTTCCAGTTCAGAATTTCTACCCTGGTTTGATCCTTGTTCTTCAATACTGTAACCTCAATGATCTGATCACTCTAAGTGTTTCTCCACAAAAGCTTCATCCATTCGGCCCAACTCAATCCTCAACACCTGATCCAGCAAATCTTTGTTACTGTTTAGCTATAGATTGATAGCTCATCAAGTCAGCTATGATTTTTTTCTTGATGCTGATTTCATATTGTTTATGGCCATTCTAGAAGAATTTCTGGGCTCTGAAACTCCTGTTTGACAACTTGAGCGTGAAAGAAGACCTCTTGCACCATTTCTGTGGCATCTTGAGCAGCAATATTTATGTATATAAAAACATGTTGATTGACGCGTAAGTATAATTTCAATTACTGGTGATCTAGAAAGTTTGCAGGTACTTCAGCCTCCTCAGCCATTTGTTTAAATGGTTATATTGAAGTTGATTAGCATAAATGCTGCACCACATGAGGAATTGCAATGGCAAATATGTGTAATATCAATGCCACATCTATCATAGAAGAATTATAATATTCCATTTCAAAATGTCTTAAAGTCCAATGTCGTATTTCGTAATGGGAACATGCATCTAAAGGTACTAACGTATGTACATTAGATGTTGTTAAGATAGTACTGCAATTGGTTACTAGTCATGAATACCTGTCAATTACTATTAGGTAGAAAGCTCCAGAGTATACTGAACTAATGTAGTTCTTTTGCAGTCCCCTCTGTTTAGTTTAACAGTAATAATAAGATTGCTACTCCAACCCGCTAGAACAGGAACTAGAAATACATTATCACAATTGCATTTGCCTCCATCGGCCAAGCCACGGCTGTTAACAAGAGTACTGAATATCCTAACCAAAGGAAAATCTCCTATTGCAACTGAAATGGTGAGAAACTTAATTAAATTGCCCATTAGTTTTAGATGATCTCCACTTAAGCGGTGCTCGACAGACTGGAGGGACTGATTGTAGACAAGTCCCCAGGACCGGATGGAATGCATCCGAGGGTTCTGAAAGAAATGGCAGAGGTGATAGTGGATGCCTTGGTGGTTATTTTCCAAACGTCGCTGGATTCCGGGGACGTGCCGGAAGATCGGAAAACGGCTAATGTTATGCCGTTGTTTAAGAAGGGTGGCAGGCAAAAGGCGGGGAATTAGAATCCGTCATCGAGGAGGAAATAGCGAGGCATCTTGAGGGGAATTGCTTGATAGAGCAGACGCAGCACGGTTTCGTTAAGGGGAAGTTGTGTCTGACAAATTTATTGGAGTTCCATGAGGATGTGTCTAGGGCGGTGGATAGAGGAGAGCCGGTGGATGTGGTCTTTATTGATTTTCAGAAGGCGTTTGACAAGGTACCTCACGAGAGGTTATTGCAGAAGGTAAGGGGGCATGGAGTTGGGGGTAGGGTGTTAGCGTGGATAGAGGATTGGTTGTCAAATAGGAGGCAGAGAGTGGGGGTCAATGGGTGCTATTCGGATTGGTGGTCGGTGACTAGTGGAGTGCCCCAGGGGTCGGTGCTGGGGCCTCAGCTATTCACCACTTATACAGATGATCTGGAGGAGGGAACCGAGCGTATGGTGTCGAAATTTGCTGATGACACCAAGATTGGTGGAAGGGCAAATTGCGCGGAGCGTGTGGAGAGTCTGCAGAAGGATCTAGATAGGCTGGGCAAATGGGCCAGGAACTGGCAAATGGAATTTAATGTTGGCAAGTGCGAGGTCCACTTTGGTCGGAATAATGGTAGGAAAGACTATTACTTACATGGCGAAAAACTGCAGCAGGCGACGGTGCAGAGGGACCTCGGGGTCCTTGTGCATGAGTCGCAAAAACCCAGCTTGCAGGTGCAGCAGGTGGTCAGGAAGGCGAATGGGATGCTGGCCTTCATAGCGAGGGGGATTGAATATAAAAGTAGGGAGGTCTTGCTGCAGCTGTATAGGGCATTGGTGAGGTCGCAGCTGGAGTACTGTGTGCAGTTTTGGTCGCCGCACTTACGCAAGGATATTTTAGCCTTGGAGGGAGTGCAGAGGAGGTTTACTAGGCTGATACCGGAGTTGAGGGGGTTGAACTATGAGGAGAGGCTGAATAAACTAGGCTTGTACTCGTTAGAGTTTAGAAGGATGAGGGGAGATCTCATTGAGACATATAAGATGATGAATGGGATGGATAGGATAGAGGTGGAGAGACTGTTCCCGCTCAGACAGGACAGTAGGACTAGGGGGCACAGCCTCAAGATAAAGTTGGGGGGGGGGAGGGGGGGCGGTGGTTTAGAACGGAGTTGAGGAGGAACTTCTTCACTGAAAGGGTGATGAATCACTGGAATTCTCTGCCCGTTGAAGTGGTGGAGGTTGCCTCGCTAAATATTTTTAAGACGCGGGTTGATGGGTTTTTGATAAGCGAGGGGATTAAAGGTTATGGGGAGAGGGCGGGAATGTGGAACTGAGCCACGTCAGATCAGCCATGATCTTACTGAATGGCGGGGCAGGCTCGAAGGGCTAGATGGTCTACTCCTGCTCCTATTTCTTATGTTCTTATGCTCGGTTGACTCTTAATAAATACACAACCAATTCTCATCCAACTAATCAACCAAACTACAAGTCTGTAAAGTGTGCAAGTTCATTGAATATTTTCCTCTCCCTTGGCGGAGACTACTCAAATAAGCTGTTAGATTTCCTTGTTAATGGATACCAGAGCTGCACTTTTCCCATACGTTGCCTTTCTGACCACTCTGCGTCAGTAATAGCCATGGAGCAAAGACTGATGCAAGTTTGTATCTTGCCCTCCAAGCAGTACATTCTAACTCAAAAGTGTAGACTTGGGACGGGGAAAGGAGCTGAATGCCGTCTTTTCCTCTCACTCTTTTCTGTCCCTTCCACTCTGCTTCCTTGCCTTATTTGGACCACTTTCCTCCAATCCTACTTGACCTGAATACTAAAATTGGTTTTGAGTTCCCTCTTGCAGGAGAGTGGCTATACTACAGACAATTTTGCATGTTCATTCAAGCACTTCACATGTTCTCTAATATTTAAAATATTTCTCTAAGCAGCAATTACACGATGAATCTTTAATCGCTCAATTATGCGATAGCACAGACCTTTGCCAGAGAACACGACTGATTGCATGTCATCATACTTGGGGGAGAATTGTTGCCTTGAGTCAAGATTTTAATTAATCAGACATCAGCCATGTGCAGCATTGATTGATTGTCTGTCTGTTTGTCTCTGCAAACAGGATGCCATTTGTAATTGAGACCACTAATAATTGAATGTGAGGTGGTACGCGATGCATTGACCTTCCTGAAGAAAGTGTTCCCCAGCCAACTAAAACTCAGTTTGGTTAAACTGATTATTTCACTACTTATTCCAAATGGAAAAAAAGCTTTTACCAGAATGTGCAGTCTCACTTAATTCCTTTTAAAGTCTATTTTAATGCAAGGCACTCAAAAGTTCAATTTCGGTTGTTTGTATGCCAACAATGTTGAATCTCAAAAAATTTGGCTGATTCTAGTTTGCTGAACGTAATACTGCTAAATTTGCTTTTCATGATTTTTAAAATCTTTCTCAGAAATGATGATACGATATTTATTTAAATGCGTTCCTTTTAAATTAGGTTTAAGTGTCGTGATGCAGACTATGTCGCTGATCTGGTGACCTTTTTGCTGTCTTTTAATCAAGCTACTATCCAATCTGTTAGCATTCCTGTGCTCAATGTTCTTGTGGAGTCGTGGCACGAGTGAGTATATCTGGAATCTGCAGGGATCTCATTTCAATAAAAGTAATGTCTCAAATGATGGCTGCTGTGTGGCATCTAGATTTTTAAATGTTATTGGTCTTTAAAAAGATGCTTTCAAAAGTGGTTCAAAATAGTGTGAGTTGATGCACTGTCTTACCCAGGCCTACTCCCTGTCCTATCTCTGTAACCCTGTGCATTTACCATGGTGAATCCACCAAACCTACACACATTTGGACAATGGGAGGAAATTGGATTGCCTGTAGGAAACCCATGCAGACACAGGGAGAACATGTAAACTCCACACAGACAGTCATCCAGCGCCAGAATTGAACTTGGGTCCCTGGCACTGTGGGGCAGTAGTGCTAACCACTGTGCCATCCCAGGAAGTCTTGTTCCTTTGTTCATTCTCATGAAGAATTCTTCCACCAAAATGATATGCAGCATCCTTGACACAAGAAGTTTTCATGTCTAGGAGTTCTATTTTATATTGTGCTGTCACATTCTATAAATGTAAACGAAAGAGATGGAAACAGTGAATTTGCCCATAGAAATTAGTTTATACAATGCATTCCTTCTCCCATAATGGCAAATACAATTTAATTTTGAATACACTGCTATGTCCTTATTCATCCTTCTATTCATGCCAGACCTGTTCTAAGCTGATAATTTGCAATAAAACTTCAGCATATTTTTGTCGGTCTGTTTTTGCTCACCAAAGATTTGTTTGTGCTTCTTTGCAAGATTTTACAAGCTTATGCCGCACCTTGTTGAAGTTTAATCACAGTGAAATTAATGCCAGCATTCTACTGTAGGTACCATGACTTAAGTCTGGTTAAACTCATGGCATGAACAATCTTGCAGAGGAGATCTTCTGGCCGTTAGTTTGATTGGGACTGAGATGTGGAACTTATTCTATCTTCCAGTTCCCTGGATTAACTTCAAACTGCAACTGAATGTACTAATTTGTGACTATGTTCTTCCACAGATTCAAAAACAAGGAGTGCCACTGGACACAAAAACTGCACAGTTTTCTACAAAATAAGGTATTAATGTACTTGAAATTGAAAACAATGTGGTCCAATTCTTTTATATACAGTAACAGTTTTTGGAAGGGAAGGAATTCTGAGTAATGATGTAATGCTTTCAGAGCTACACATATATATATTTGAGCCTCAAATGTTTTTATTTCATTACTTTGCTTGCTTCCAATTTGCCTTGTCACACACCCAAGCTAGCCAAGAGGACAGTCAAGGAGCCTTTCTCCATGCTGGTTTCTGATTAACTTGTTAGAGTCATCACAGCATTACTGGGGGAAATTCCTGGTTTCAAACCCATGTCCTACCACTGCATAATAGAAGGTTGAAGTAGAGTATCTTCTAACCTACAGCAACCAGATTTTCCAGAATCAAACCAGGACATGCTGGAAAGATGGGACTCTGATATGTTGGATGACCAATGATGTACTCTAGGGGAGGGTAGCTGGAGAAGAAATCATGCGACTGCATCTCCCAGATTATGTCCAGCCTGAGTTGGCAACCCTATTAATGTTTCTGCCTCATTTGTTTAAAAAAAAATTGAACCAAGTCTTTGATTATCAAAAGATCCCAGCCAGAGTTCTCTATTCTACTCTAACTCTACTGTGCAATGCACAAAGGTGAGGACTATCGCCATTTAAAAGCCTCATTTATTTTCAGTTGCTCACTGGGTTTGAACGATAGATGTTTTCAGCCAGAAGTTGGATTTTAAACTAGTGAATGTGCCTCAAGTGTGAGAGATTTGGTTTGCACCCAGAGCCACAAGCAGGAAAGCGCGTGATCTTTCGATGAGAAGTTTGATTAAAAGTGTCACAGCTCAGCCAACCTCCCTCACTGCTGGTGGGCTCCATCCGAATAGCCTGTGATTGGTGGACATTCCTGTCAAATCTTCCTTCCTCACCCAGTGGCTGGTTCCCTCCTGGCTCTGGATGCCAGTGAGAAGCATTCTGCACATGTGGCAGCGTCCCAACACTGTCTCTTTAAAGATTGGCAGATGGACAATTTGCTGATTTCCAGGCTACAACTAAGTACCAGTAGATTTTCTTTGATGGTAAATGAGCGCCAAGGGAAGATTAAAGGGGATGGGGGAACTGGGACATTTCAGCAATTTGGGAACTGGGACATTTGGTGAAAGCCCAGGATTGTCCCAGCAAAACCAGGAGATCTGGGTCACCTGGCCATGTTCCTATCCTCGGACCTCCACTGGGACTTAAAGTGTTTGCTTTGAAATGCTGTACAATAATATTGATCATATTTTTCACCTCTGTTGCTGCAGATTATTCCAGCCATGGAAATGCTTAACACCACTCAGTTTGTAGAGTTACGGAATAAATTAAACCAGCTGATTAATGAGCAGAAAAGGTTGGCGCATTCTGAGACGTATCCAAAGAGATGACCACTGGAAAAGGTGGATTACAACAGCAATGCATATTTGGATACTGGTGACTGTGACATTTGCTTCTTTCAGGACTTATTACAGTGATCAAATATCTCCATTTTAAATGATCAAACAACAATGAAAACTACACACAAATTGAAATCCTACAGTTTTTAAAATACAAATCTCCATTTTAAATGATCAAACAACAATGAAAACTACACACAAATGGAAATCCTACAGTTTTTAAAATACGACAGCTTTGCCAATTATTCCACTTTGTAATTAACCTAAAACACCTAAAATTAGCAATTAAAATATTGGCGTTCAGGGATCCAGGAAATAAAATTATTTTTTCCCTATTCCTTTATTTTTCTGTTACCAGATTAGCTGTGCTCCAATAGCCAGAGGCATTTGAGAAAATGGCAGTAAGAATCTGAGGGTGGTTCAGCTGGCCCAATCAGGAATTGCCTTACACTTGTTTTCTTTTCTGCCTTTAGCAAAAAGGTCATGAAAAGTACAGCGTGTTTATACCTGGTTTCATTAAATTAACTTGTACATAAAACAGATGTGACAAAGCTGGGGTCAAGCCTGCCATGCTCAAAGATCAACAGGAACCACTGATCTCAGATGATGCTCGTTAACTAACGCTGAATGGAAATTGTTCATCGCTCCAAATTATTTTCCCCTTGCCAGTCAGTCCTCCACTGTACTGCAGCCCAATCATTTTGAAAATAATGTTCATTTTTTTAAACAAAAGTTGTATTGGCTAGAATATTACTTTTAAATCTGCCTTTCCTCCATCCTCTTAGTGAAGGAGTGGTCCCTATTGGCGCAGTGCTACAGGTATACCATTTTGGCATTCTAGTCTCCTGATCTTTCCCCTAATTCCCCTTAACATTGCAGTGTAGAATAGTTCCTATATCTATTAAAATATTGTATTGAGATTTCCCAATACTTTGTGATTTCTATTTTTGAATAGTTTTTTCGTGCGCTGAACACCGTGCAAGTCCTTTTGTATGTTTGCACCGACCTGATTCTTGAGTTTACATTTCCTTTTTGTAAGGATTCTGCACAAGGAATCGACTAATTTGGTGCCTTTTATAATTAAGGGATATTCTGTGATGATGGCTTTAAAAAGCAAATGACATCTTTAACTTTCAGAAAAATAAATGTGTGACTTGGTTTTTATTATGTGCTGCGGAGTATCTTTTTTTACCTCTATGTTTAATGGGTTGCTGGCAGCCTCTGCATATGGGTGTGGGGCACCAGCCTTCAGTGCCTTATTCCCTTTTTGGCATTGTTAGTTACAAACCCTGGGCCTGCTTGCAAAAATGAAAATCCTTAGCTCCAGGGGTCAAACTTGCAATTAATATCTCGAAAGGAAAACCTTGTATATTTTTCTACAGGTTCTGTGACATTCCTTTCTTTTTAAAATCAGTTTATTCATTCATTCAATGTATTCACTTTTTAAATTTTTCAATTCAAAATAAAACTTGTATATGAAATAGTGTTTGAGTTTGGAGCTTATTTTCTGTGGTTAGGAGTTGTTTAGTATCTTTCAGAATTAAAGTAGTAATAATAGTGTACAGCTATACCCTTCACTTATTTGGAGTATAATGGTACTTTTTCTTGTAAAATATGCACTGAAATGGAGTTAGAATAATCTGACAAAGCTCAAAAGTTTGCAACTCTTCCAGGAGCTCCAAAGTGAAAAATTCTTGAACTCAACATTAGTTTTTGGATGGAACAAGGTCAGTCCACAGAGGAATTAAATTTCTTTTTAGCTGTTTCTTTGATCTATGATTCTTTGAACTTTCCTCTTTCATTACTCTAAGCTTCAAATACAGTCTCTTAGATATGGTACCTTGTTGTCTTCAAATATATTCTTAACATGTCTAACTCATTCTTTCAGAAGCCTTCTAACCCTAAACTCTCTGTTGCTGTTCTTTCTTAGAATCCTACAAGTTTTTAAAGCTCAGCTTCATTTAATCATTACTTTTTATTCACCTTAATAGTATCCTGCACAATGAACTATACGAGTGGTTACGAGTGGTGTGCCTCAGGGATCTGTTTTGGGGCCACTGCTGTTCGTAATCTTTATTAATGATCTGGATGAGGGTATAGTTGGGTGGATTAGTAAGTTTGCTGATGACACCAAAGTCGGAGGTGTGGTAGATTGTGAGGAAGGGTGTCGAAGTTTGCAGGGTGACTTGGACAGGTTGCAGAGCTGGGCCGCGAGGTGGCGGATGGAGTTTAATGCGGAGAAGTGTGAGGTAATCCATTTCGGTAGGAATAACAGATGTGTTGAGTATAGGGCTAACGGGAGGACTTTGAATAGAGTGGAGGAGCAGAGGGATCTAGGTGTATGTGTACATAGATCCCTGAAAGTTGGGAATCAAGTAGATAAGGTTGTTAAGAAGGCATACGGTGTCTTGGCGTTTATTGGTAGGGGGATTGAATTTAGGAGTCGCAGCGTCATGTTGCAACTGTACACAACTCTGGTGCGGCCGCACTTGGAGTACTGTGTGCAGTTCTGGTCCCCACATTACAGGAAGGATGTGGAGGCTTTGGAGAGGGTGCAGAGGAGGTTTACCAGGATGTTGCCTGGTATGCAGGGGAGGTCCTATGAGGAGAGACTGAGGGATTTGGGGTTGTTTTCACTGGAAAGAAGGCGGCTAAGAGGGGATCTTATAGAAACATATAAGATGATTAGAGGTTTAGATAGGGTGGATGGTGATAGCCTGTTTCCTCGGATGGAGAAATCTAGCACGAGGGGGCATGGCTTTAAATTAAGGGGGGGTAGTTATAGGACGGATGTCAGGGGCAGGTTCTTTACCCAGAGGGTGGTGAGGGACTGGAATGCCCTGCCTGCTGCAGTTGTAAATGCGCCTAGTTTGGGGGCGTTTAAGAGATTGGTGGATAGGTTTATGGACGAAAAAGGAGTGGTTTAGATTAGTGGGTCAATGTTTTTTTTTTTAAAAATAAGACTGGTCGGCGCAACATTGTGGGCCGAAGGGCCTGTTCCGCGCTGTAATGTTCTATGTTTTGACCTAGACACCTCAATTTTGTTCAAAAAGCAAGATTAAAAAATGTTGCTGAAGCTTTTGTCTAACACTCATGAATTAGTGCTTTCTCCATGGTAATGCCCAGTCAGAGTTGATTTACCAACCAGTCTGCTCCCTTTCTCCTGTATTGTAGATTGTTTGAAATCTGACACTCCTGTATTTGTCCTGATGGCTGCAAAATAAAGAGCTCTGGCAACTTGTCTGTTTTCAGGAGTATTCAAGTTCTGTTCAACTAAGAACAGAAGGTTCAGTCAAAGAAGACAGGGCTGTGATGAGTGGTGTTCCTCGGGGATCAGCGCTGGGACATTGGCGGTTCGTAATATATATAAATGATTTGGAGGAAAAAGTAACTGGATTGATAACTAAGTCTGCAGACGACTCAAAGGTTGGTGGATCGCAATGAGAACCAGCGGGACACAGCAGGACATAGATCAGTGGGAGACTTGGACAGAGAGGTGGCAGATGGAGTTCAATCTGGACAAATGTGAGATAATGTATTTTGGAAGGTCTAATACAGGTAGGAAATACACAGTAAATAAAGCAGAGGGATGTGGGTGTACCTGTACCCTGGTCACAAGGTGGCAATACAGGTGAAGGTAGTCAAGAAGGCATATGGCACAGTTGCCTTCTTCGGCTGGTGCACTGAGTTTAAAAACTGGAAAGTTATGTTGCAGTTTTACAGAACGTGAGCTATGCTGTACTTAGAATATATAGTGTTCAATTGTGGTTGCCACACGAAAAGAAGGATGTGGAGGCTTGAGAGGGTACAGAAAAGATGTACCAGGATGTTGTTGAGGGTGGAGAAACTTGGTTTGTGAGGGAGGGGGGAGGGAGGAGGGGAGAGGGAATGGAGGGGGGAGAGAGGGGAGAGGGTGGGAGGGGGGATGGAGTGAGGAGGGGAGGGAGAGGGGGAAAAGGAGAGAGGAGAGGGAATGGAGGGGGGAGGGGAGGGAGGGAGAGGGCGGGGGGGCGAGGAGGAGGGAGAGGGGGGAAAAGAGGAGAGGAGAGGGGATGGAGCGAGGAGGGGTGAGGGCGGGGGGGCAGAGGGAGAGGGAATGGAGGGAGGGGGAGGGAGGGAGAGGAAGAAAAGGAGAGAGGAGAGGGGATGGAGCGAGGAGGGTGGGGGGGTGGAGGGGAGAGGGAGGGAGGAAGGAGGGGAGGGAGGGAGGGGGAGGGAGAGAGGAAGGGAGAGGGGAGGAAGGGAGAGGGGAGAGGGGAGGGAGGGAGGGGAGGGAGAGGGGAGGGAGAGAGGAGGGAGGGGAGGGAGAGAGGAGGGAGAGAGGGAGAGAGGAGGGAGGGGAGAGAGGGAGAGAGAGGGGAGAGAGAGAGAGAGGAGGGAGGGGAGAGAGAGAGAGAGGAGGGAGGGGAGGGAGAGGGAGGGGGGCGAGGAGGAGGGAGAGAGGGGGGGAGGGAGAGGGGAGGGAGAGGGAGAGGGGATGGAGCAAGGAGGGGTGAGGGCAGAGGGAGAGGGAATGGAGGGAGAGGGGAGGGAGGGAGGGAGAGGGGAGGGAGAGGGGAGGGAGGAGGGGAGGGAGGGGGGCGAGGAGGGAGAGGGGGAAAAGGAGAGAGGAGAGGGGATGGAGGGGTGAGGGCGGGGGGGCGGAGGAGAGGAGGGAGGAAGGGAGAGGGGAGGGAGGGAGGAAGGGAGAGGGAGGGGGGAAGGGAGAGGGGAGGGAGGGAGAGGGGAGGGAGGGGAGAGAGAGAGAGGGGGAGGGAGAGAGGAGGGAGGGGGGCGAGGGAGAGGGGGAAAAGGAGAGAGGAGAGGGGATGGAGCGAGGAGGGGTGAGGGCGGGGGGGCAGAGGGAGAGGGGGGGAGGGAGAGGGGAGGAAGGGAGAGGGGAGGGAGGGAGGAAGGGAGAGGGGAGGGAGGGAGGAAGGGAGAGGGGAGGGAGGGAGGGAGGAAGGGAGGGAGGGAGAGGGGAGGGAGGGAGGAAGGGGGAGGGAGGGAGGGAGGAAGGGAGAGGGGAGGGAGGGAGGGAGGGAGGGGAGGGGGGGAGGGGAGGGGGGGAGGGGGAGGGGAGGGAGGGAGAGGGGAGGGAGGGAGAGGGCGGGGGGGCAGAGGGAGGGAGAGGGGAGGGAGGGGGAGGAGGGGAGGGAGAGGGGTGAGGGTAGGGGGGCGAGGAGGAGGGAGAGGGGGAAAAGGAGAGAGGAGAGGGGATGGAGCGAGGAGGGGTGAGGGCGGGGGGGGAGAGGGAATGGAGGGAGGCGGGGGGGGGGGGGAGAGAGAGGGAGGGAGGGAGGGGGGAGGGAGAGGGGAGAGGGAGGGAGAGGAGAGGGAGGGAGGGAGAGGGGAGGGAGGGAGAGGGGAAGGGGAGGGGAAGGGGAGGGAGAGGGGAGGGAGGGAGAGGGGAGGGAGGGAGAGGGGAAGGGGAGGGAGAGGGGAGGGAGGGAGAGGGGGGGGAGGGAGGGAGAGGGGAGGGAGGGAGAGGGGAGGGAGGGAGAGGGGAGGGAGGAAGGGAGAGGGGAGAGGGGAGAGGGGAGAGGGGAGGGAGGGAGGGGAGAGGGGAGGGAGGGAGAGGGGAGGGAGGGAGGGAGAGGGCGGGGGGGCAGAGGGGAGGGAGGGTGGGGGGGCGAGGAGGAGGGAGAGGGGGAAAAGGAGAGAGGAGAGGGGATGGAGCGAGGAGGGGTGAGGGCGGGGGGGAGAGGGAATGGAGGGAGGAGGGAGGGAGGGGAGGGGGAGAGGGGAGAGGGAGGGAGGAAGGGAGAGGGGAGGGGGGAGAGGAGAGGGGAGGGGGGGGAGGGAGGGGGAGAGGAGGGGGAGGGGGGAGAGGAGGGAGAGGAGGGAGAGGGAAGGGAGGGACAGGGGAGGGAGAGGGGAGGGAGGGAGAGGGCGGGGGGGCAGAGGGAGGGAGGGGGGGGGGAGGAGGGGAGGGGGGGCGAGGAGGAGGGAGAGGGGGAAAAGGAGAGAGGAGGGGTGAGGGCGGGGGGGCAGAGAGAGAGGGAGAGGAGGGAGGAAGGGAGAGGGGAGGGGAGGGAGGGAGGAGGGAGGGAGAGGGGAGGGGAGGGAGGGAGGGAGGGAGAGGGGAGGGAGGGAGGAAGGGGGAGGGAGGGAGGGAGGAAGGGAGAGGGGAGGGAGGAAGGGGAGGAAGGGAGAGGGGAGGGAGGAAGGGGGGGAAGGGAGAGGGGAAGGGAGAGGGGAGGGAGGGAGGGAGGGAGGAAGGGGGAGGGAGGAAGGGAGGAAGGGAGAGGAGAGGGAGAGGGGAGGGAGAGGGAGAGGGGAGGGAGGGAGGAAGGGAGAGGGGAGAGAGAGGGAGGGGAGAGAGAGAGAGAGAGGAGGGAGGGGAGAGAGAGAGGAGGGAGGGGAGGGAGAGAGGAGGGAGGGGAGGGAGAGAGGAGGGAGGGGAGAGAGAGAGAGAGGAGGGAGGGGAGAGAGAGAGAGAGGGGGGAGGGAGGGAGAAGGGAGGGAGAGGGGGAGGGGGAGAGAGGGAGAGAGAGGGGAGGGAGGGAGAGGGGATGGAGCGAGGAGGGGTGAGGGCGGGGGGGCAGAGGGAGAGGGAATGGAGGGAGAGGGGAGGGAGGGAGAGAGGAGGGAGGGAGGAAGGGAGAGAGGAGAGGAGAGAGGAGAGGAGGGAGGGAGAGGGAGGAGGAGGGAGGAGGGGAGGGAGGGAGAGGGAGGGGGAGGGAGGGCGAGGGGAGGGAGGGACAGGGGAGGGAGAGAGAGGGGAGGGAGAGAGAGAGGGGAGGGAGGGAGAGGGAGGGAGAGGGAGAGGGAAGGGGGGGGAGGGAGAGAGAGGGAGGAGGGGAGGGGGGGCGAGGAGGAGGGAGAGGGGGAAAAGGAGAGAGGAGGGGTGAGGGCGGGGGGGCAGAGGGGAGGGGAGAGGGGAGGAGGGGAGGGAGAGGGGAGGAGGGGAGGGAGGGGAGGGAGGGGAGGGGGGGAGGGGAGGGGGGGAGGGGGAGGGGGAGGGAGGGAGAGGGGAGGGAGGGAGAGGGCGGGGGGGCAGAGGGAGGGAGAGGGGAGGGAGGGGGAGGAGGGGAGGGAGAGGGGTGAGGGTAGGGGGGCGAGGAGGAGGGAGAGGGGGGGGAGAGGGAATGGAGGGAGGCGGGGGGGGGGGGAGAGAGAGGGAGGGAGGGAGGGGGGAGGGAGAGGGGAGAGGGAGGGAGAGGAGAGGGAGGGAGAGGGGAGGGAGGGAGGGAGAGGGGAGGGAGGGAGAGGGGAAGGGGAGGGGAAGGGGAGGGAGAGGGGAGGGAGGGAGAGGGGAGGGAGGGAGAGGGGAAGGGGAGGGAGAGGGGAGGGAGGGAGAGGGGGGGGAGGGAGGGAGAGGGGAGGGAGGGAGAGGGGAGGGAGGGAGAGGGGAGGGAGGGAGAGGGGAGGGAGGAAGGGAGAGGGGAGAGGGGAGAGGGGAGAGGGGAGGGAGGGAGGGGAGAGGGGAGGGAGGGAGAGGGGAGGGAGGGAGAGGGGAGGGAGGGAGGGAGAGGGCGGGGGGGCAGAGGGGAGGGAGGGTGGGGGGGCGAGGAGGAGGGAGAGGGGGAAAAGGAGAGAGGAGAGGGGATGGAGCGAGGAGGGGTGAGGGCGGGGGGGGAGAGGGAATGGAGGGAGGAGGGGGGGGAGAGAGAGGGAGGGAGAGAGGGAGGGGGGAGGGAGAGGGGAGAGGGAGGGAGGAAGGGAGAGGGGAGGGGGGGAGAGGAGGGGGAGGGGGGGAGAGGAGGGGGAGGGGGGGAGAGGGGGGAGAGGAGGGAGAGGGAAGGGAGGGACAGGGGAGGGAGAGGGGAGGGAGGGAGAGGGCGGGGGGGCAGAGGGAGGGAGGGGGGGGGGAGGAGGGGAGGGGGGGCGAGGAGGAGGGAGAGGGGGAAAAGGAGAGAGGAGGGGTGAGGGCGGGGGGGCAGAGAGAGAGGGAGAGGAGGGAGGAAGGGAGAGGGGAGGGGAGGGAGGGAGGAGGGAGGGAGAGGGGAGGGGAGGGAGGGGAGAGGGGAGGGGAGGGAGGGAGAGGGGAGGGGAGGGAGGAGGGAGGGGAGAGCAGAGGGGAGGGGGGGGAGAGAGAGGGAGGGAGAGGGGAGGGAGGGAGAGGGGAGGGAGGGAGAGGGGAGGGAGGGAGAGGGGAGGGAGGGAGAGGGGAGGGAGGGAGAGGGGAGGGAGGGAGAGGGGAGGGAGGGAGAGGGGAGGGAGAGAGAGGGGAGGGAGGGAGAGGGGAGGGAGCGAGAGGGGAGGGAGGGAGAGGGGAGGGAGGGAGAGGGGAGGGAGAGGGAGGGAGAGGGGAGGGAGGGAGGGAGAGGGGAGGGAGAGGGGAAAAGGAGAGAGGAGAGGGGATGGAGCGAGGAGGGGTGAGGGCGGGGGGGCAGAGGGAATGGAGGGAGGAGGGGGGGGAGAGAGAGGGAGGGGAGAGGGGAGGGAGAGAGGGAGAGGGGAGAGGGAGGGAGAGGGGAGAGGGAGGGAGAGGGGAGAGGGAGGGAGAGGGGAGAGAGGGAGAGGGAGGGGAGGGGAGAGGGAGAGGGAGGGAGGAAGGGAGGGAGAGGGGAGGGAGGGAGAGAGAGGGGAGAGGGGAGAGAGAGGGGAGAGGGGAGAGGGGAGGGAGGGAGAGGGGAGGGGGGGAGGGGGGGAGGGAGGGAGAGGGGAGGGAGGGAGAGGGGAGGGAGGGAGGGAGGGAGGGAGGGAGGGAGGGAGGGAGGGAGAGGGGAGGGAGGGAGGGAGGGAGGGGAGGGAGGGAGGGAGGGAGAGAGAGGGGAGGGAGGGAGGGAGGGGAGGGAGGGAGGGAGGGAGAGAGAGGGGAGGGAGGGAGGGAGAGAGAGGGGAGGGAGGGAGGAGAGAGGGGAGGGAGGGAGGAGGGGGGGGAGGGAGGGAGGAGGGGAGGGAGGGAGGGAGGAGGGGAGGGAGGGAGGGAGGGAGGGAGGAGGGGAGGGAGGGAGGGAGGGAGGGAGAGGGGAGGGAGGGAGGGAGGGAGAGGGGAGAGGGGAGAGAGAGGGGAGAGGGGAGAGGGGAGGGAGGGAGAGGGGAGGGAGGGAGGGAGGGGTCGGGGAGGGAGGGAGAGGGAGAGCGAAGGGGGGGGAGGGAGAGAGAGGGGAGGGAGAGGGAGAGGGGAGGGGGGAGGGAGAGAGAGAGAGGGGAGGGAGGGAGAGGGAGAGGGGGGGCGAGGAGGAGGGAGAGGGGGAAAAGGAGAGAGGAGGGGTGAGGGCGGGGGGGCAGAGGGAGAGGGAATGGAGGGAGGAGGGGGGGGAGAGAGAGGGAGAGGAGGGAGGAAGGCAGAGGGGAGGGGAGGAGGGGAGGGAGAGGGGAGGGGGGGAGGGGGAGAGGGGAAGGAGGGAGGGAGAGGGGAGGGAGGGAGGGAGGGAGAGGGGAGGGAGGGAGAGGGCGGGGGGCAGAGGGAGGGAGAGGGGAGGGAGGGGGAGGAGGGTGGGGGGGCGAGGAGGAGGGAGAGGGGGAAAAGGAGAGAGGAGAGGGGATGGAGCGAGGAGGGGTGAGGGCGGGGGGGGAGAGGGAATGGAGGGAGGAGGGGGGGGGAGAGAGAGGGAGGGAGGGGGAGAGGGGAGGGAGGGAGGGAGGGAGAGGGGAGGGAGGGAGGGAGGGAGAGGGGAGGGAGGGAGGGAGGGAGGGAGAGGGGAGGGAGGGAGGGAGGGAGGGAGAGGGGAGGGAGGGAGGGAGGGAGGGAGAGGGGAGGGAGGGAGAGGGGAGGGAGGGAGGGAGGGAGAGGGGAGGGAGGGAGGGAGGGAGGGAGGGAGGGAGAGGGGAGGGGGGGAGGGAGGGAGGGAGGGAGAGGGGAGGGAGGGAGGGGGAGGGAGGGAGGGAGGGAGGGGAGGGAGGGAGGGAGGGAGAGAGAGGGGAGGGAGAGAGAGGAGAGGGAGGGAGGGAGAGAGAGGGGAGGGAGGGAGGGAGAGGGGAGGGAGGGAGGGAGAGGGGAGGGAGGGAGGGAGAGAGAGGGGAGGGAGGGAGGAGGGGAGGGAGGGAGGGAGGAGGGGAGGGAGGGAGGGAGGAGGGGAGGGAGGGAGGGAGGGAGGGAGGAGGGGAGGGAGGGAGGGAGGGAGGAGGGGAGGGAGGGAGGGAGGGAGAGGGGAGGGAGGGAGGGAGAGGGGAGGGAGGGAGGGAGAGGGGAGGGAGGGAGGGAGAGGGGAGGGAGGGAGAGGGGAGGGAGGGAGGGAGAGGGGAGGGAGGGAGGGAGGGAGGGAGAGGGAGGGAGGGAGGGAGAGGGGAGGGAGGGAGGGAGGGAGGGAGGAGAGAGAGGGGAGGGAGGGAGGGAGAGGGGAGGGAGGGAGGGAGGGAGGGAGAGAGAGGGGAGGGAGGGAGAGGGGAGGGAGGGAGAGAGAGGGGAGGGAGGGAGAGGGGAGGGAGGGAGAGGGGAGGGAGGGAGGGAGAGAGAGGGGAGGGAGGGAGGGAGGGAGGGAGAGGGGAGGGAGGGAGGGAGAGGGGAGGGAGGGAGGGAGGGAGGGAGAGGGGAGGGAGGGAGGGAGGGAGGGAGAGAGGGAGAGGGGAGGGAGGGAGGGAGAGGGGAGGGAGGGAGGGAGAGGGGAGGGAGGGAGGGAGAGGGGAGGGAGGGAGGGAGAGGGGAGGGAGGGAGGGAGGGAGAGAGAGGGGAGGGAGGGAGGGAGAGGGGAGGGAGGGAGGGAGGGAGAGGGGAGGGAGGGAGGGAGAGGGGAGGGAGGGAGGGAGGGAGAGAGGGAGGGAGGGGGAGAGGGGAGGGAGGGAGAGGGGAGGGAGGGAGGGGGAGGGAGGGAGGGAGGGAGAGGGAGAGGGGAGGGAGGGAGGGAGAGGGGAGGGAGGGAGAGAGGGGAGGGAGGGAGGGAGGGAGGAGGGAGAGAGGGAGAGGGGAGGGAGGGAGAGAGGGAGAGGGGAGGGAGGGAGGGAGGGAGAGGGGAGGGAGGGAGGGAGGGAGAGGGGAGGGAGGGAGGGAGGGAGAGGGGAGGGAGGGAGGGAGGGAGAGGGGAGGGAGGGAGGGAGGGAGAGGGGAGGGAGGGAGGGAGGGAGAGGGGAGGAGGGAGGAGGGAGAGGGGAGGGAGGGAGGGGGGAGAGGGGAGGGAGGGAGGGAGGGAGGGAGGGAGGGAGAGGGGAGGGAGGGAGGGAGAGGGGAGGGAGGGAGGGAGAGGGGGAGGGAGGGAGGGAGGAGGGAGGGAGGGAGAGGGGGGGGAGGGAGGGAGGGGGAGGGAGGGAGGAGGGAGGGAGGGAGAGGGGAGGGAGGGAGGAGGAGGGAGGGAGGGGAGGGAGAGGGGAGGGAGGGAGGGAAGGGAGGGAGAGGAAGGGAGGGAGGGAGGGAGGGGAGGGAGGGAGAGGGAGGAGGGAGAGGGAGGGAGAGGGGAGGGAGAGGGGGAGGGGGGAGGAGGGAGAGAGGGAGGGAGAGGAGAGGAGAGGGAGGGAGAGAGAGGGAGAGGGAGAGGGGGGAGAGGGGAGGGAGGGAGAGGGGGGAGGGGAGGGGAGGGATAGAGGAGGGGGGAGAGGGGATGAGGAGGGGGGAGAGGGGAGAGAGAGGGAATGGGGGAGGGAGGAAGAAGAGAGGCTTACCAGCTGCCATTGATGTGTGCCTGTGGAATGTGCTGGTTGATATTTGGGTGAGGACTCAAACCTGCAACTTGTAGCTCAGAAGTAGAGGCTCTATCCACTGTTCCTGAACACAAACTCGTGTTTTACCATTTCATTTTGGTTCTGTAAGTGCAAAGAGGAAGATCCCCCTGCTATGAGTTTTCTGCTTTGCTTAAAACTACAATGCAATAAGGTGGCCTCTTAATGGATACATAGAACCATCACACAGCACCATGAAATAGAGACATGAAAGACATTTCCAAACAAATGAGTTAACAAGCCGACTCGACCAGGGTTTCCCAACTGAGTTGCTTTGTGACCTCCCAAGTGCAATCAAGCATTTTCATAACGTCCAAGTGCCTTTTTTGTCATGAATCAGTGTGAACACACAGTCTTTTCTAACTATACCTGTTGATACATATTACGAAGAACCAGAGAGTCACAAATCCATTCAACATCTTACAGATATGCCACTCTGTGGGCCTCAGTTTGGGAATCCTTGCACTGAACAAATTTCATAACCAAGAAAAGACTTCAGAATTAATTATGTTAAGGCTAGATGCCAATAAGAAAACAATAAGGTTCTGAGCACCATGAATACATGGGATATATTAGAAACAGAAATGAAAATGGCTATTTCTGATTCAGAAAAGTGAAAGTTGAAATTGAACTGATTTGATTTATTCTTGTCACATGTGCAGCAGAAAATATTGCGCACTCTGTGACATCTCTATTTTCTCAGAAGACAGGAAATCTGATATGTCAGTCGTGCCTCTCACCAACTTTTACAGAGGCACCATAGAAAGCATTCTTTCTGGTTGTATTACAGTTTGGTATGGCTCCTGCTGTACCCAAGACCGCAACAGACTACAAAAGGTCATGATGAAGCCCAGTCCAACCTCCCATCCACTGACTCTACAATGCCTGGTGCCTCAGAAAAGCAGCCAACATAAATATGGACCCCACGCAGCCCAGACATTCTCTCTTCCACCTTCTTCCATCGGGAAAAAGATACAAAGTCTGAGGTCACGTGTCAACCATCACATGCTATCAGATTTTTGAATGTACCTACCTCGCACTGAGTTATCTTTCTCTACATCCTAGCGTTGATAACACTACAATCTGAACGCTCTCCTTCTATGAATGGTATGCAAGAAACAATACTTTTCACTGCATACTAATACATGTGACAAATCAAAGCAAGTGTTCATAGAGAAGGAAAGGAGAAAGGGCAGAATGTCATATTACATTCATATCTAAAGTGTAATGAAAAATCAACTTCATGTATGGTAGCTCTATTCAAAAGTCAGATGGTAGCAGAAGAGAAGCTGTTCTTGGTACATAGACTTGTAGACTTCTATTCAAACCCTATCAATATCTAACCTGAATAGTGACCTGAGAAGTTCAAAAGGTTGTACAAAATATCCGTCCAAATTCATTGGAAGAGCAGAGGGGCCACGAGGAATAGTGTCAGCATGCTTTGAGAGGCCATGCAATGAAGTTACTTAATTATGCTGGCTGCTGTTCCGAGGCAGCGGGAAGTGTAGACAGAGCTGGTGAATGGGAGGCTGGTATGCAAGATGGATTGGGCTATGGCAGATTGACGAAGTGGGAAACCCAATCAGTAAACCTTTCCTCTCATCTGGTAGGCATTTGACCGAGTGAAAGAATACAGGGTTATAGGTAGTGAAGACCCAGCTAAGCTCAAGAACAAAATAAAGTTCCCAAATTAAGTAATACTACAACATTTATTGATGATTCCATGTTATATGGCAAATGGCTTATTTTAATAATGGAAGCTTAGTGGTAATGTGACTGGACTAAACCCAGACTGATGCTTCAGATCTTTATTAATTATACTTAAAATGAGCTGTTCATCTACCTCTCAAGCACACATTAATCTTTGAAACAGTCCCTCACTGCTTAGATGGAAAAAAAAATCAGCCAGATACAGTGCATTTACTCATCTGGCTTCAGACTTATTTACTATACTACTACTACTACAACTACAACAACAACAACATACTTAAGGCCTCAATTTTAAACTTCTAAATGTAGAATAAAATGGCCAGATGTCAGTCATCACAGAAGATTGGAAATGTATGGGATAGTGCAGTTCCTTGATGCAGCTTCAAGGAATGCTGTGGGCAGCACAGTGGTTAGCACTGCTATCTCACAGTGCCAGACACCCAGGTTCAATTTCCAGCTTGGGTCACTGTCTGTGAGGAGTCTATACATTCTCCGTGTCTGCGTGGGTTTCCTCTGGGTGCTCCTGTTTCCTCCCACTGTCCGAAAGATGCACTGGCCGTGCTAAATTCTCCTTCAGTGTACCCGAGCAGGTGCTGGAGCGTGACCACTAGGGGATTTTCACAGCAACTTCACTGCAGTGTTAATGCAAGCCTACTTGTCACAGTAATAAATAAACTTTAAAAATATTTCTGATTTGCTAAATGGAGTGCCACTCACCAGTTACAGAAGCAAACAATTGCACACGATAAATAGGGTTGCCAGCCCTTCAGAAATGAAAGATTAACCTCCAGGCCACTACCTGTGAGCAGCCCAGGAGGAAAATCACGTAAAAAGAATCATTTTCTGGGCAGGGAGGAGGTTCTTTGACGATAAAGAATGTCTGATTGGATCGAGAAGAATCTGCTCATTTTCAAACTGGCTATGGAAAGTTGTTGGGGATGAGGTGGCTGGAGGCAGGTCAGGGTGGTGAAACGTCCAGCAAAATACCCACCCAAGATTGGATCAGTCTGTCTTGTCCTGAAGCAGAAACATTAATTTGACTACACTGTACATTCCCTACAGCTTCTGGAAGCAGCTGGCAGTAACTGTCCTTAACAGCCTGTCTTTATTTTGTCGCCGGCAATCAGGGATCCAAAGGAGAAGCTAACGAGGATAAAAATAATTAAGATTGCAAAACTCTTCCTGGATGTAGTCTCCTAACTCTGCAGACTGAGCCCATTTGCTGGCATATCCTCAGATTGCTTTGTACTCCTGCCATCAGCATGTTCTCCCTTAGGATAACTTGCCTGGTTGAATTTAATTCAAACAATATTGCATTTAAAAAGGTTGTAAACAAATCCTAAGGTGGGGAACAAGGGATCGGGCAACCAGCTCTGACCTTTTCACTGGGGACAGGGTATGCTGGTAATCATATCTCCTCCTGGACCACAGTGCGCACGTTCACAAAGTGGAAAAGGCAGGAGGAGACAGACTGCACGAGAAATAACTAACACTGCAATGAAGTTACTGTGAAAATTCCCTCGTCAGCGCACTCTGGGTACACTGAGGAAGAATTTACCATGACCAATGCACGTAACCAGCACGTCTTTCAAACTGTGGGAGGAAATCCACAAAACCCACAAACACACAGGGAGAACATGCAGACTCCACACAGACGGTAACCCGAGCCAGGAATTGAATCCGGGGTCCTGATGCTGTGAGCAGCAGTGCTAACCACTGTGCCAGTAAGCAAGTAAGGAAAGTCAAGTCAACAAAGCTGGAAAATAGCCAATTTATTGGAATTCTATGAGGATGTGTCTAGTGCGGTGGATAGAGGGGAACCGATGGATGTGGCATTTGATAAGGTGCCGCACAAAAGTTTGTTACAGAAGGTTAGGGGGCATGGAGTTGGGGGTAGGGTGTTTGCTTGGATAGGGGATTGACTGTCAAATAGGAGGCAGAGAGTGGGTGTCAATGGGTACTATTCAGATTGGCGGTTGGTGACTAGTGGAGTGCCCCAGGGATCGGTGCTGGGGCCTCAGCTATTTACCATTTATATAGATGATCTGGAGGAGGGAGCCAAGTGCAAGGTGTCAAAATTTGCTGATGACACGAAGATAAGTGGAACGGCAAATTGTGCGGAGGGTGTGGAAAGTCTGCAGAGGGATCTAGACAGGCTGAGCGACTGGGCGAGGACCTGGCAGATGGAATACAATGTTGGCAAGTGTGAGGTTATCCACTTTGGTAGGAATAAGGGTAGGAAGGACTACTACTTACAGGGCGAAAAGCTGCAGCGTGCTACGGTGCAGAGGGACCTGGGGGTCCTTGTGCATGAGTCGCAAAAACCCAGCCTGCAGGTGCAGCAGGTGGTCAGGAAGGCGAAGGGGATGCTGGCCTTCATAGCGAGGGGGATTGAATATAAAAGTAGGGAGGTCTTGCTGCAACTGTACAGGGCACCGGTGAGGCCGCAGCTGGAGTACTGTGTGCAGTTTTGGTCGCCGCACTTGTGCGAGGATATTTTGGCCTTGGAGGGAGTGCAGAGGAGGTTCACTAGGCTGATACCGGAGTTGAGGGGGTTGAGCTACAAGGAGAGGCTGAATAGACTGGGTCTGTACTCGTTAGAGTTTAGAAGGATGAGGGGAGATCTCATTGAGACATATAAGATGATGAAAGGGATGGATAGGGTAGAGGTGGAGAGACTCTTCCCGCTCAGAAAGGACAGCAGGACTAGAAGGCACAGCCTCAAGATAAGGGGGGGGGGTGCAGTTTAGAACAGAGTTGAGGAGGAACTTCTTCACTCAAAGGGTGGTGAATCTCTGGAATTCTCTGCCCGTTGAAGTGGTGGAGGCTACCTCGCTAAATATATTTAAGACGCGGGTAGATAAGTTTTTGGTAGGCAAGGGGATTAAGGGTTATGGGGAGAAAGCGGGAAAGTGGAACTGAGCCATTTCAGATCAGCCGTGATCTTATTGAATGGCGGGGCAGGCTCGACGGGCTAGATGGCCTACTCCTGCTCCTATTTCTTATGTTCTCATGTTCTCATTCAGTGATTCAAAGCACATACTTTCAATGCAAAGAGCCTGGTCGATAAGGCAATTAAGTCGAGGTCACAGATAGTAACACAGAGGTATCAACAGATGTTCCTTAAAGGACACAGGACAAACAGTCAAAATGAGGGGAAATTCTTTAAAAGGTACTGGACAGTTGGTCAGTCTGGATGGTGAACTCAGTTGTGCGAACACAGTACAACAATGAAACCTTTGTTCTTGTTTATTGTCAACAGTTTAGTTCAATATTTAATTTGGAAGGTTTAGCATTCACAAGAGCATTGATTAGGAATTATTAAATGTTAAATTTGATTTACCATTTGATTGTCATTGGTCTTTCCTCATTAACTTATTTTGAGAGAGGACTTTTCTGTCCCTAAATAATCTCACGTCGCACAGGAACCCAACTTGTAACATTGTTTAGTGTACCCGTGTCAACACTAACACTTTATCATTTCTTGGCCTTTTTTTTGTTTTTATTCCAATTCGATCCAATTGAGTCCAATCCAGAGTCTCAAAAGTTGAGACATTCCCGATCCAAGCTGACAAGACAGGGCTCTCACCTCCTGTCTTGGGCTTGATCTACATGATCCAAGTTGATTGGAGTAGGCATTGCACCCTCCTCCAAGGCTTGATCTCATTTGCATCTTAGCCAAAAGGCTGAGATGCCGCTTTAAAAAATGACTTCAAATGAAGCTAAAACGTAACCTAACTACTTCAATCAAGTACAGCATGTCATTATGACACTTGATCTTAGCCAAAAGACCAAGACTAAGCTTCAGATCAAGCCCAAGAAGGGGTGCAATGCCTCATCTTGTCAACTTGGATCTTGTTTGGTTCTCTTGTGGGGACCATGAATTGGATTCGATTTAGTTTTTGGAGCAAGCAAGGGAATGGATTAAGGGTTTGCCCGTTCATTCTGCACATTGGCATTGTAACTTTAAGAATGGAGTAAAAATTTTAATAACTTTTCATTTTAAGGATCAGCAAATCCTTTTATGCCACATTGTATGACCTGAAGACACAGACAGTACCATCTCCTAATCCTTCCTGTTGTCTATCACAGAAGATTTGGACAACAGCAAGCAGGAGAGTCTGAACAAACCGCTACGTCTGGATGCGCTGACAAAGGTCGTCAAGTCCCTTGAGACAAGTAAAACTTCTGGGGACGATAGCAATAGGACTAGATAGGCCAGACCTGCTGGGGGTGTACGACAGTGCACTTCTGGAAGGCAGCGTGTCAGAATTCATAAGGAAAGGCATCACCGCCCTCATCTACAAGTGGAAGGGGAAAAGGGAAGAAATTAGAAATTGGTGACCCATTTCACTGTTGAAGGTGGATTATAATATTCTTCAATATGATTTCCCATCGAAGCCACCCCGTGCCACTGGGAAACCCATGGGGGAAAGTGCGCTGCTGGCAGGACTGGAGAATCCCGCTGGTGTGAAAATCCCACCCATGATCTCACATTTCGACAGATTGAATTCCATTAGCTACTTTTCTGCTCTCCTGGCCAGTCAACTGATACTTCCCCGCAGTAACAGCTCTCTTCACTATTAACAACATGACTAATTTCATTTCATTTGCAGAATTATTAACCACACCCTACATTTAAGTCTAATATATATTTCAACCAGTAATGAGCCCTGCAAACCTCCATTGCAAACTCTTCCAGCCACAAAGATAGTTGTTGACAATTATCCTTTACTTCCTGCCATTTAGCCAATGTTGGATCCAACTTTCCCTCAAAACCAGTGAGTTTTTAATTTCCTGATTTTTAAAAAAATTCATTGGATGTGTGTCGCTGGCTGGCCAGCGTTTATTGCCCATATCTCATCGCCATTGAACTGAATGGCTTGCTTGGCCATTTCAGAGGGCAACTGAAAATTGACCACATTACTGTAGCTCTGGAGTCCCAGGTAGGCCAGACCAAATAAGGACAGCAGATTTCCTTCCTGAAGGAACATGAGTGAACCAGGTGAGATTTCCCAACAATGGTTTCATGGTCTTAATTCCAGATATTGTTTATTGAATTCAAATTCTACCATCTGCCGTGTCAGGATTTGAACCTGGGGTACCCAGAACATTAGCTGATTTTTTGGATTAATAGTCTAACGATAAAACCACTAGGACGTCGCCTCCCCTATGATAAGTCTGCCATGTGGGACTCGGTCAAAAGCCTTGCTAAAATACATCAAACACACAACCCTGATTGATCTGCTTGTCACCGTCCCAAAAAATTTAATCAGTTTCATCAGAGAAGATCTTCCTTTAACAAATCCGTGTTGATTGTGCTCAATAAATCTTTGTCTTCTATATGATGACTTATACTGCTCCTCAGAATTTTTCCCATTATTTTCCCACCACCAGTGTTAGACTGATTAGCCCTAAGATTACTTGGCTGATCTCTTGCTCTCTTATTAAAGAACGGTGTAACGTTAGCAGATCTCTGGCACTATGCCTGTACAGTAAGAAGTTGACCTGATGTTGTGAAACTTCTTACTGTGCTTACTCCAGTCCAACACTGGCATCTCCACATCATCACTATGCCTATAGCCAGTGGATTGGGAAATGATGATCAGAGCATGCATTATTTCCTCCCTCGCCTTTCTCACCAGCATGATCAATATTTCCTCTGAGCTTGGTCATTTATCCACTTTAATGATTAGTCATTGGTATTACAGAGCTGTGCATTGCTGAAAAAAAAGAGGCATATGGTCAAATCTTTTCATCCTGCGCTCATCAGGACAGATTTTTCGAATATACCAAATCTCAAAGGGAACAACAAATTTGTACTGCATGAGAAAAAAGAGCTGATTGTTTGGCAAATGGACTCTGATTGGTTGCCATGGAGAATTCTGCAGGGCACAGTTATCCGCTAAGTTTTTTAAATTTAAACCGGCAAATTGACTCAAGTCTCCAAAAACTACAATAAATCTATCTGAATTATGATCATTGGCATGAAAATGCTCTCCCCCTGAAAACCTTTCCATCTACCCAGCATCGTTGCCCGAAATTCAATCCAGAAGTCCCCCTCTCTTGTTGAATTTACAATGTACTGGCCAAAAAAAAAATCTCCTGAATGTACTTTTAAGAATTCTGTATCCTCTACAGATTTTACACTGATTTTATCCCAGTTAATATTAAGGTAGGTGATATCCCTTATTATTGCTGCTCCAGTTTCCTCCCACAGTCAAAAGCCGTGCTGGTTAGATGCAGTGTAGCAATCAGGTGCCAGAGTGAGGCGACTAGGAGATTTTCACTGTAACTTCACTGCAGTGTTAATGTAAGCCTACTTGTGACTAATAAATAAACATTGTCCTGCCAAGATGGCTTAAATCCCCTCCAGAGGTAAGGGCAAACCTTCACTTTGAGTCTGGAGGCTGTAACGTGTCTGATTAAAAGGTGAGGCGCTGTAGCTCTGTGAGCTTACTTTGAACGTCACCGGAACAGTGTAGGAACAGTAAAAAGTCTGACAACACCAGGTTTAAGTCCAACCGATTTATTTGATAGTAAACTCACTAGCTTTCGAGGTAACCCCCTTCGTCAGACTTTTTACTGTGTTTACCCCAGTCCAACGCCGGCATATCCACATCATGACTACAGTGTAGGAAGCCAAGGGCAGAGAGATCAGAATAGGAGCACGGTGCAGAATTAACATTTTAATTATTAATTCTCGACTCCACTCCCACTCTGCTTCCAGCTCGAGGCTTGATTCTTGTCTTGTGCTGACTGAACAGAGGTGGTACTCAGGTAAGCAGAAAAATCCATCAGGATGACAGAGTATGATTGGTAAGTTCTGTTGGAATTATTTGCTTGCAGAGGTTGATAGGAAGGATTCGGGAGGGGAAATTTAGTGGGGAAAAATGTGATTAACGTTGCCACAAAACAAAATGATCTTTAAACATCAAGGTGAAATGGATGTCAGGCGATTAATTTGCATTTCAAACGATTTGATTCTTGCAGGACTGGATCTTCAATCAAAACTCCAGGACAACTTGCTTTGTTTAATTAACTCCACCTGTACTTTGCATGAAGCAGTGAGGAGTTTGGAAATGATCTCGATTTACATTACTTGAAGCTATATCCTTGCACATGTAAATGGATGCTTGAGTGGCAGCGGGGAATTGATATGCTGGATATTTCTGGCATGTACTCCTGTGTGTCACTGCGTTTGACCCAAGTAATTTGTTTTCCAGATTTGTATATTTCAAATCCAGGGGAAGGGCCTAAGCAAACGTTCATCACTGTGTTAGATTTGGTAACACATCCAGCTCACTGTTCCATTATTTCCTGTTCACAGTAATATTTTCACCTGCAAATCTTAACTAGTTTGCATTGTACAATTCGTTTTGCATGGACTCCTTTCTTTTCCACTCAGCGGCCACGCACATGCACTCATTATTATTCAACAGCAGTCTCACAAGACTTCTTACTGTGTTTACTCCAGTTCAACGCCAGCGTTTCCACATCACATCTTCCCTCAATAATGATCAGGAGACTGTTAATGACCTATTCTTCAACTTATTTCTGGTGTTAGTACTGCTTTCTCCATGCGGCATGCTTCCTTTTCCTTGGTGCAGAAATTGATCAACTTGTACCAAAGTTTTCTGGTCCTTTTCCCTGGTGCACGACCCAATGACAGAGGGTGCAGGGCATGTAAAACCTTGTAGACATTGGCAGGACTGAAAGATACCACTGTTGGCCAATGATGGGCCACTGGAGAAAACAGCATTTGGGGGCGGGGGGAAGTGGCTGGAAAATTCTACCCTTGATCTTTGCCACCTCCTTCAGCCATACAATCTTCCCACAGCCTAGTGTTCCTCCAACTCTGGTCTCATGATTATCGCTCACTTTCTCTGCCCCATCATTACGGGTCCGGCCTCAAACCATACAGGCTTGGAGGGAGTTCCAGACCTCGACGACCTCTTTATCTCACCATCACTTGCCCCTCGCTTATCATACTGCTTAAAACCTTCTCACTGACCAAGCATTTGGTCCATAGAGTCCGTACAGTACAGGAGGAGGCCATTCAGCCCACCAATTTGCTGAAAGAGTATCTTACCCAAGTACACACACCACCCTATTCCAGTAACCCCATACACTTATCATGGCTAATCCCTCTAATCTACACATCACCAGTCCTAAAGTCTCCTTTTCTGGTTCAGTTGACAATGCTTCTGAAGCTTTTTGTGGTGTTTTAATAGGTAAAGGTGCTGATTAAATGCTAGAAATCGAGGTAAAACATTGATTAGTGTGTGTCTGGGCTGAGACATCTCTGCTGAATCGTGAGAGTTTGGGTAAATGAAGAATAGTTTAATCAGACATAAGATTATCTTAGGAACAAGAGAGCCTGCCGTGACAGCACGTTTGCTGAGGGAAGACAATCTCACTCTGAAGAAATCTGTTGATATGTGCAAAAGCTCTGATCTGGCTAATCACCAGCTGAAGAGGATTGATGAGGGAATCAGTGAGGCTTTGTACTACGGTTAGCACTACTGCCTCACATCATGTTTGATTCCTGGCTTGGGTCACTGACTGCGTGGAGTCTGTACATTCTGTGTCTGCTCCAGTTTCCTCCCGCAGTCTGAAAGACACGCTAGTTAGGTGCATTGGCCATGTTAAATTCTCCCTCAGTGTACCCAAACAGGCGCAGGAGCGTGGCGACTAGGGAATTTTCACAGTAGCTTCATTACAGTATTAATGTAACTATGCTTGTGACACAAATAAATAAACTTTTAAACTTTATACTGAGAATCAGCCACCCCTTCCAAGTACAAGTCAATGATGTAAAGGAAGGATGGTTTCTGGAAAGGTTAGCAGAAAGAGCAAGAGCAAAATGTAAATACTGTGGAGGACAGCACAAGAAGGAAAAGGAATCATGTTTATCATGTGGAAAGCAATACTCACTGTAAGAAGCTGAACCATTTTGAACGCAACTCTATTGCTGGAAAGAAAACTTACAAATGGCAGAATTTTGTACGCATGGCAATGGGTGTGTCTACCGACTTGAGTGCAGGTAGCAATCCTCCCACTACCATTCTCGATTCCATAGCCCGAATAAAATTAATCAGGTACTTACCCGAATGGGAGTGGAGTCCTTGCCGTCTTCAGCAGATTATTCCCCACGCCCCTCCTCTGATAGCAGCTGGAAAATCAGAGGCCAGCAACTCTCCAGGACCGGCACCATCACTGGGAGCGGTGGCGACTGCCGGGACTGCGGCTGGTTCAAACTGATGGAGACCTGGAGGAAAAGTGGTTGAGGTGGGATTGACAGACAGAGAGGCCCCGAGGGAATGCATGCGGGGAGAGGGGGCCCTTGCCCTTGAGATACCCTTGCTACCTGCTAAGGACTCCCTCCCCTTTCTCCTGCTGCTCGTTGAATGCAGATTGGATCAATTGACTTCTGGTTGAGAAGGTCGTTCTTGACCCTTTCCACCCCAGGCTTCGATGTGCTGATGGTGGCGGTGGGGGCGGGGGCCAGTACTGTGACTGTGCATCAGTAGTGGATACTTGTTCCACTAAATCTACCAATGCAGAGCACCATCTATCTCTCATTGTCCATGAAGAGAAAATGTCAGAAGCTTAGCAGGTCAGAAAGTGCTGGAAAAATTCACCAATTCCAGCAGCATCTTGTGGAGAGAGAAACAGAGCTAATGCTTTGAGTCTGCACGATTCTCCTTCAGAGCTAAAGAGAGGGAAAAATGTGATGTATTTCACACTGGATAAGAGGGGATGGAACAGCTGAAGCAGGGCAGAATGTCAGTGACTGGTGGGAGCTGGGAGTGATTGCAGCAAAGAGAGTGTGATGAATAAGGCACAGGGCATCCTGGACTTCATGTGCTGGGGCATAGATTACAAATTCAGAAAATGCTGGTAAAACTCAGCAGGTCTGGCAGGATCTGTGGAGGGATAAATGGTTGACATTTCATTGGAAATAAAATCCTTCTTCAGAACACTAAAACCTGAAGAGATCTGAGTTCTGGGAAGTAGAAGGCACTGATTTTGAATATTTGGCAAAGGGAGCAATGATAACATGAGGGGAAACTTTCTAACGCAGTGAGTGGTTAGAAACTGGAATGAAATCTGGTGCAGCCAAGTTCAATTGAGACTTTTAAGAAGGAATTGGTAGGGTATCTGAAAAATAAAAATGTGCTGGGTTACGGGGAAAAAGTGGGGGACCGACACTAGAATCACCACTTCAGACAGCCAGCACAGATACAACAGGCTGAATGGCCTCCTGTGCTGTAACCGTTCTATAAAAGGAGCTTGTAAAGTGTCTCTGATCCCAATTGTTTTGAGACCCTTTCGTGTGGATTCAAACCATTTCATTAAAATACTAGAGTGAATCTGCCAGAGGACTGGAGCTAGTATCCAGATGCGCTCCAACATAATCGCTTTTGGTTCACTAATCTGCCACTTTGTAAGAATACTTCTCTGACAAATCTAGTTATTTAGCTTTATTAACACAGTGTGTGGTAGAATTTAAAAATATTTATAGTCTGTTCAAAAATAGACAGTTTTACTAATACGGATTAACCTCGATGGCCTTTGTGCCTGTGGTTCCCTTGAATACATAAAGGATACTGGGTCGATAATTGCTGTATTTGTAACAAGGGCGGCTGTACTGAATGTAACCTTGGTGTTATTTATTCTGCACCTCTATGGAAATTTGCAGACGTGACTTTGGAACATTCTGGAACTTCAAATATGAATATCTGAAAGAAGCCACAGGGTGTGGGCACATTTTGGTTTCCTGTTGATTTAGTAACATCGGCACGTTACAAATGTCAGTCAATGACCATCTCCAACCAGACAAATTTAACCATCTCCCCTTGACATTCAATGGCATTACCATCGGCTGATCTCCCGTTTTTGTCTTTTTATTCCGCAGGTGGAGGTCCACCTCGTTGTCAAACGAGGGGCATGCACACGGTGGGTCGTGCGAGGGCTGCTCTTGGAGGTTCCGGGAGTGGCCTAGTACTTCGTGTCGGTGTGTGTGCTTGATCCTGGACCGGTAGATGGGCGCCGCAACAGCTCGGTGACTAGCACTGCTAGCTGTGCAGATACATGGATTTGGGCCTGTGTCTGTGGGAGTTTGCGCATTCTCCCTGTGGTTGCGTGGGTTTCCTCCGGGCGCTCCGGTTTCCTCCCACACCCCAAAGATGTGCTCTTAGGCTGATTGGTTTACCAAATTGACACTATTCTCCCCTGAATCTGGCTAAGTCAGGGGTTCCATTTGTAGACACGCAGGGTAGAATAGGTGTAGGGTGATGCAGCGGCGCGGGCTCGTTGGGCCGAAGGGCCTGTTTTCCTGTGCTGGGTTGCTGGGTTGTTCTTTGTTCTTTAAACACTCTGGGGGTTAGCACTGACCAGAAACTTAGCAAGGTCAACCAAACTCTGTGACAAGTAACTCACCATATGACCCCCCCCCCCCGCCCAGCACCCCAAAGCTATGAGGCATAAGTCAGGAGCGCGATGGAATGCTCTCCACTTGCCTGGATGAGTGCAGCTCCAACGACACTCAAGAAGCTCAACACCGTCCAAGGCAAAGAAACAGGAGTAGGCCATTCAGCCCCTCAAGCCCGTTCGCCATTCAATGAGATCAGGGCTGAACTGTGGCCTAATTTCATATACCTGCCTTTTGCCCATACCCTTTAGCACCTTTGCTTAACAAAAGTGTATCTATCTCAGATTTGAGATAAGTAACTGAGCAGTGTATTCACATCTAGAGATGTATTGATGGGTAAAATCCTGGCCGTCACACTTCCAAAGAAAGCAAGATTTAATTCAGGCACTGGCTCAATACGTTTCATTAGCCTGCTAATAGTATTAACAGTACCACAGCCACACACAGCAATCTGATGCTGGAGACAAAATGTTCAGAACCTTGGATAGAAGCATCTCATTTTGTGACTTAATTGTCCTGGCATCTCTTGATTAGTGATAACATATCCTGCTAGATTCAACTTCAAAACACCATGGAATGCCGGGAAACAAAAATAAACCAAAGGAGGCCGGCTTGACGGACGCCCCATGCATAACCTTCAACATTCACGTTGAACGTTGGACCCTTAGAGGATGAGAGGTGGGGCTTAGTGGTAGGGGATGGGGAAATGGCTGAGGCCTTGAATAACTTTTTTGTTTCGGTCTTCACGGAGGAGGACGTGAATAATTTGCCGGGTGTTAGAGATGGAACGGTGGTAGGAATGGAGGGCCTGAATGACATTACTGTTACTAGAGAGGCGGTGCTCGACAGACTGGAGGGACTGATTGTGGACAAGTCCCCAAACCGGATGGAATGCATCCGAGGGTTCTGAAAGAAATGGCGGAGGTGATAGTGGATGCCTTGGTGATTATTTTCCAGACGTCGCTGGATTCCGGGGAAGTGCCAGTTGGAAAACGGCTAATGTCACGCCGTTGTTTAAGAAGGGTGGCAGGCAAAAGGCAGGGAATTATAGGCCGGTTAGTTTAACGTCTGTTGTAGGTAAAATGTTAGAATCCATGATCAAGGAGAAAATAGCAAGGCATCTTGAGGAGAATTGTTTGATAGAGCAGACGCAGCACGTTTCGTTAAGGGGAAGTCGTGTCTGACGAATTTATTGGAGTTCTATGAGGATGTGTCTAGGGCGGTGGATAGAGGAGAGCCGGTGGATGTGGTGTTTCTTGATTTTCAGAAGGCGTTTGACAAGGTGCCTCACAAGAGGTTATTACAGAAGGTCAGGGGGCACGGAGTTGGGGGTAGGGTGTTAGCGTGGATAGAGGATTGGCTGTCAAATAGGAGGCAGAGAGTGGGGGTCAATGGGTGCTATTCGGATTGGCGGTCGGTGACTAGTGGACTGCCCCAGGGGTCGGTGCTGGGGCCTCAGCTATTTACCATTTATATCGATGATCTGGAGGAGGGAACCGAGTGTGTGGTGTCGAAATTTGCTGATGACACCAAGATTGGTGGAACGGCAAATTGTGCGGAGGGTGTGGAGAGTCTGCAGAAGGATCTAGATACGCTGGGTGAATGGGCCAGGAACTGGCAAATGGAATTTAATGTTGGCAAATGTGAGGTTGTCCACTTTGGTAGGAATAATGGTAGGAAGGACTATTACTTACGTGGCGAAAAGCATGCGACGGTGCAGAGGGACCTCGGGGTCCTTGTGCATGAGTCGCAAAAACCCAGCCTGCAGGTGCAGCAGGTGGTCAGGAAGGCAAATGGGATGCTGGCCTTCATAGCGAGGGGGATTGAATATAAAAGTAGGGAGGTCTTGCTGCGGCTGTATAGGGCACTGGTGAGGCCGCAGCTGGAGTACTGTGTGCAGTTTTGGGCGCCGCGCTTACGCAAGGATATTTTGGCCTTGGAGGGAGTGCAGAGGAGGTTTAGAACAAAGAACAAAGAACAACACAGCACGGGAAACAGGCCCTTCGGCCCAACGAGCCCGCGCCGCCGTCCCATTGTCTCAGTGACCTATTCATGATTTTAGTCTACGCCTAATGTGCGAGGATCAGGGAGGTCCAATTTAGGGACAGTTTGTTACCCAATCAATCAGCCTAAAAGCACATCTTTGGGATGTGGGAGGAAACCGGAGCACCCGGAGGAAACCCACGCAACCACGGGGAGAACGCGCAAACTCCCACAGACACAGGCCCAAATCCATGTGTCCGCACAGCACAGAGATAGTCTCTGAGCTGTCATGTTGCCCTCGAGATGGTCCAGTTTAAGCACACTAATGACATGAAGCAATAGGCAACTCCCGAAGCAACATCCAAGAGCAGCCCACTACAACCTGCCGCATGCATGCCCCTTGCTGGTCAACAAGGTGGACTTAAATGCCTGTGGAGACAAAGATTCATTATTAAACAGGCAAAGACTGTAACATCCCTGAGGCAAAAACGGAATCCCAAGCCTACAATGTTTAGTAAGGCCTGCTATATCCCCCTATATGTAGACCGCTCATGTGGCTGTCTAAGTGACTCTTAAACAACCCTAGCGTGCCTGCTTCCACCACCTTACTCGGCAGTGCATTCCACACCCCCACTACCCTTTGTGTGAAAAACTGCCCTCTAATATTTGTCTTATACCTAGCCCCCCTCACCCTAAGCCCGTGACCCCTCGTTCTATCCATTTCTAATAGCGGAAAAAGCTTACCACCGTTTACTCTATCTATCCCCTTCATAATCTTATAAACCTCTATTAGATCCCCCCTCAGCCGACGTCTCTCAAGGGAAAACAGCCCAAGTTCGTTCAAT
Organism: Carcharhinus amblyrhynchos; assembly: GCF_965287045.1. Taxonomy (NCBI): domain Eukaryota; kingdom Metazoa; phylum Chordata; class Chondrichthyes; order Carcharhiniformes; family Carcharhinidae; genus Carcharhinus; species Carcharhinus amblyrhynchos. Next base: position 10,591,066 of record NC_137341.1, on the reverse strand, counting down.
CTTTCCTTGTAAGACAGCCCTTCCGTACCAGGCAGCATCCTGGTAAATCTCCTCTGCACTCTCTCCAGGATCTCTACATCCTTCCGGTAGTACGGCGACCAGAACTGGACGCAGTACTCCAAGTGAGGCCTAACCAACGTTCTATACAACTGCAACATCAGACTCCTACTCTTATATTCTATACCCCTTCCTATGAAGGCTAACATACCATACGCTTTCCTCATCACATTCTGCACCTGCACCGACACCTTCAGGGACTTGTGCACTTGCACCCCCAGGTCTCTCTGCGTATCTATACTCCGGATAGTTCTACCTTTTATCGTATAACTCCCCTCCACATTATTCCGGCCAAAGTGCATCACCTTGCATTTCTCCGGATTAAATTCCATTTGCCATCTATCTGCCCAATCTACCAGCCTGTCTATGTCCTGTTGCATTGCCAGGCACTGCTCCTCAGTACCCGCCAATCCAACCATCTTAGTGTCATCAGCAAATTTGCTGATCACACCACCTACCCCCTCTTCCAAGTCATTAATATATACTACAAATAGAAGAGGTCCTAGTACCGAGCCCTGCGGCACACCACTGGTGACAGGCCTCCAATTGGAAAAGGAGCCTTCCACTACTACCCGCTGTCTCCTCCTCCCAAGCCAGTTCTCCACCCATCTACATACCTGGCCTTGTATCCCATGAGCCTTCACCTTTTCTATCAGCCTACCATGAGGGACCTTGTCAAACGCCTTACTGAAATCCATATAGACGACATCAACGGCTTGTCCTTCGTCAACCGTTTTTGTCACCTCTTCAAAAAATTCCACTAGATTCGTAAAGCACGACCTCCCTGTAACGAAGCCATGCTGCTGATACTAGGCTGATACCGGAGTTGAGGGGGTTGAACTGTGAGGAGAGGCTGAATAAACGAGGCTTGTACTCATTAGAGTTTAGAAGAATGAGGGGAGATCTCATTGAGACGTATAGGATGATGAATGGGATGGATTGGATAGAGGTGGAGAGGCTCTTCCCACTCAGAAAGGACAGTAAGACTAGAGGGCACAGCCTCAAGATAAAGTGGGGGAGGTTTAGAACGGAGTTGAGGAGGAACTTCTTCACTCAAAGGGTGGTGAATCTCTGCCCGTTGAAGTGGTGGAGGCTGCCTCGCTAAATATTTTTAAGACGCGGGTTGATAGGTTTTTGATAGGCGAGGGGATTAAGGGTTATGGGGAGAGGGTGGGAATGTAGAACTGAGACACGACAGATCAGCTACGATCTTATTGAATGGAGGGGCAGGCTCGAGGGGCTAGATGGCCTACTCCTGCTCCTATTTCTTATGTTCTTATGTTCACTCCCTCCACCACTGACACGGTGGCAGCAATGTGCACCATCTACAAGATGCACTGCAACAACTCACCAAGGTTCCTTTGGGAGCACCTTCCAAACCTGCAACCTCTACCACCTAGATATAGGACAAGGGTATTAGACACATGGGTAACACCATCACCTGCAACTTCCCCTCTGGGTCACCATCCTGACTTGGAAATATATCATTATTCCTTCACTGTCGCTGGGTCAAACTCACTCCCTAACAGTGAGTGAGCGCCACATGGACTTCAAGGTTCAAGAAGACAGCTCACCACCACCTTCTCAAGACAATTATAAATGGGTAATGATCAGCCTTGTGAGAAGTGCTCCTATCTAATGAACAAATAATGAAAGAAGTGGTCTAGCCTTGATATTCACCTATGTGAATCTTTTGCCAGAAATTCGAGAAGTTCATTAGTTTTAAATGAAACAGTTGAACTCAGCAGCAAAATTAACAGAGAGGGCAATTTCACAGAGATTGTTTCCCATTATGTAATTTCGCAGCTCAATTTGTTATTTAACTAACAAAAGTTTCTGAACGTCAGGACAGTGATTGACTAAAACCTCCTACGACCTTCGTTCCTGGAAACTAAGTGTTTTCAACATAATAATTATTGGTTTTCTCATACACAAGAGGCACCAGACCGAAAATTGCAATGAATGTATCACCGTCGTTATCCGATGAACCAACCCTCGATTCGAGGGTGGCATCTACACAGGATTGTGAATTTCTGACGCAGCGTCTTCATGTGGGATGTCCTGGAAACATCTACGAACGTAGGCACTAGCTGAATATTGGCACCTTCTGGATCTAATGATCAGAGAGGTGACTGTCAACAGCACTGTCAACTCATGCTGACTGTGATACGGATCATTACCGGGTGTGGACCCTGTCCTTGAAGTTTATTCCTTAAAAGTAAAATGCCATCTCTATCAATGTTGGTCACGTGGCCTACCCAGATAAAAAGCAACAGTTTCCTAAAAACCAGGGCATTGAGTTTAAAAATTGGCAAGTCATGTTACAGTTTTATAGAACCTTAATTAGGCTGCACTAGGAAAGTAGTGTTCAATTCTGGTCGCCACATTACCAGAAGGATGTGGTGGCTTTGGAGAGGGTACAGAAAAGATTTACCAGGATGTTGCCTGGTACGGAAGGCATTAGCTATGAGGAGGGGTTGGAGAAACTTAGTTTGTTCTCACTGAAACGATGGAGGTTGAGGGGCGACCTGATAGAAGTCTACAAAATTATGAGAGGCATGGGCAGAGTGGACAGCCAAAAGCTTTTTCCCAGGGCGGAAGAGTCAATTACTAGAAGGCATAGGTTTAAAATGCGAGGGGCAACATTTAAAGGAGATGTAGGAGGCAAGTTTTTTTACACAGAGGGTGGTGGGTGCCTGGAACTCGCTGCTAGGGAAGGTAGTGGAAGCAAATACGAAAGTGACTTTTAAGGGATGTCTTGACAAATATATGAATAGATGGGAATAGAGGGATAAGGTCTCCGGAAGGGTAGGGGTTTTAGTTCAGACAGGCAGCATAGTCGGTGTAGGCTTGGAGGGCTGAAGGCCTGTCCCCGTGCTGCAATTTTCTTTGTTTTTTGTTCAACAATTTGACTGAACAGGCACTGTTCCACATTCCCATACAGTGCAGAAACAAAATGGGATATACTTCAAGACAGCACCGACAATACCGTAGTCTCCTAATAAATGGGAAGAAAGATTGGGCAATGCTAACCAGTAGTCCAAGATGTGCGTGATGTAAAGACTGTGATTGTGTACAAGAGCTGGGAAACTGCGACCATTATGGAGATAGCTCCCTGCTGGGCATTGTGTGGGAAGTATTTGCTTGTCTCCGTGTCTCTCATCCTGGCTAATTGCATCTGCCCTGAATCCCAGTGTGGGGTCAGAACTGAAACATCTACAAGTGAAATCATTCTCTCTCTCGAAGGCCTTCAATCGATCTCTCCGAGGCTCTTGGCCACGTGAACAGTGGCAGTTATTTAAGCCGCGGTAGAAAACTGTCTGTCTGCTGAAGTTGCTCAATGAGGCCTTCTTTTCCCATGTCAACATGATGGTGAAGGTCAGCTACGATGGGACGACACTGAGACTCTTTGACAGGTCAAACAGAGTTGTTTTCTGGCATTCTTTGTCCTTTTTTTTGTTGCTGCCCTTTACCTTCACGTCACCTGCAGAGATTTTCTATTTACTGAACTGACGGAAAGCTGTTCCGTTTTGCTCACCTGAGATTTAAGAGCAAGTCCTCCTTAGAGAGATGCTCTAAGCTGACAATGCCACACTAGCATTCTATACTGAGCAACACCTTCAGCGCAAATAGACTGAAGAGCTTGGTTTGACCATCAGCATCAGAAAGACAAATGTCATGGTCTGGGATGTTGCCGTACTGCCACCTATCAGCATTGACAATGTGATGCAGTATATTATCTCAGCTCCACAATCACCAGCAATCTGTCACTTGATGCTGAATTCAACACATGCACCACAAAAGCTGCAGCAGTTGTGCCCAAACTGAGTAAGAGAGAATGGAACAATTACAACATGATAGAGAACACCACACTGTGAGTCTACCAAGATGCTATCCTCATGGGTGAGTTCCAGACAACATAAGCCATGCAGGGAGAAAAGGCTGAATGATTTCCACTTTCGCTGTCTCAGATGTATCCTCAGTATCTCTTGGCAGAACCTGGTAACCAACACAGAGGTCCACGAGTGTGCTAATTCCTTCAGCATACACCCAGTACTATGCCAATGATATCTGCTGTGGCTCAGCCACATTCAGCAGATGTGTGACAGCCTTAAAGACTTTCTGCATTGTGAACTGGGTAGCGATGTGCCAGTTATCCGTGTCTCCACTACAAGGACAGCTGCATGTGAAATATAAAGACGGTGGACATTGATATTGACAACTGGGAGACTGTCACTGACAACCGTAACCTCTGGAGGCTTACATTTAGGAAAGGTCGTGACCTCTGAAGGCTGGCGCTTTGGAAAGGTTGTGACCTCTGGAGGCTGACACTTTGGAAAGGCCATTGGAAAAGGCGAGGAGAAATGAGTTTAGAAGGATGAGGGGGGAATTTCATTGAAACTTACAGAAGAATGGAAGGCCTCGATAGAGTGGATGCGGGGAAAATGTTTCTATTATTCGGAGAGACTAGGATCTGAGGCCACAGTCTCAGAGTGAAGGGACAATCCTTTAGAACCAAAATGAGGAGGAATTTCTTCAGTCAGAGAATGGTGAATCTATGGAATTCATTGCCACAGAAGGCTGTGGCAGACTGGTCATTGTGTATTTAAGACAGAGATGGATAGAAAGCTCTTGATTGGTAAGGGGATCATAACTTATTAGAAAATGCAGGAGAATGGGCTTGAGAAACTTGTCAGCCGTGACTGAATGGCGGAGCAGACTCGATGGGCCAAATGGCCTAATTCTGCTTCTGTATCTTATGGTCTAAACCCAACTGGCTGAGCTGAGGGCCCCGAGTAAACAGACAGCAGCGAATGATGAACCTTCTCAGCCGTTGACTTCCTCTGTAAAGAGACCTGGCTGCCCTGCCAGAGGACTCCTGAGACACACACCTGACAATGCTTCACACACGGAGTTGACCGTCACAGCACAAACTACCTTTCCACAAAGCGAAAATTGGCCAACTCTACTAAGTTTGCACCGGAATAGGATCTGAGTGAAAATCTCAAGAAGACCCTTATGTTTGGTAGATTAGGGAGTGAAATCTTCCAACAAAATCTTGTCGATGCAATTTCTGCAAAATAACACTGGCTTTTCTTCCTTACCGGACTATCTCCCAGCCAACCAGTCTTTGTTCCTCCAGTAATTTAATGACAAATAAATAAATGCTCAAAGGAAGTGAATAACGGTTTGTTGTTTTTAGCAGCCTTTCTAATTTTTATCTCAGCAGCACCGCGGACATCAAGTTGCTATTTCTGAAGAGTTCAGGATAATTCTGGAGCTTCGACAACGCCAGAAATGACAGGTTACACTCACTTCCTGCTTGTCCCTGGCATCCTGTGTTTCTAAGACAACCACTTGCCTCACTGTACGGGCTTGCTTCAATACCTATTGAATTGAGTTACTATTCCCACCACTAGCAGTCCTTCTCAGTGCTTTAGCGTTGACTGTCACAGCTTGGTACCAGATACAGGGGGTGACAGAACCTTAATAATTGAAACAATGAGTACTGCCTGGAAAATCTACTGAAAACAAAACATTATCTTTGCTGTTTTTTTGCAGGTGACGAACAATGTTTTCCAAGCTATAACCCACGAGCCGCACGGTGACACAGTGGTTGGTCTGCTGTTTTTCACAGCATCAGGGACCCCAGGTTCAATTCCTGGCTTGAGTCACAGTCCGTGTGGAGTCTGCACGTTCTCCCTGTGTCTGTGTGGGTTTCCTCCGGGTGCTCCAGTTTCCTCCCACAGTCCGAAAGACCGGTTAGGTGCGTTGACCGTGCTCAGTTCTCCCTCAGTGTACCCGAACAGGCGCCGGAGTGCGGCAACTCGGGGATTTTCACTGTAACTTCATTGCAGTGTTAATGTAAACCTACCTGTGACTAGTAAAATTTTTGAGAAATGATCTGTAACTTTGGGATCTGTGTTTGAGCCATATTGTGCCAGTAAATATGCAACCACCATTCAGGCCTGTTGCATCAGATAGGCTGACTTGAACCACACGGCTAATTAATGCTTCATAACAATGAAACCCTCAAATAATTCCTGTGCTGGATCTCTGTTTTATTCAGTATGGTGCCTTCTAACACCCTTTTGCTTGTGTCTCTGTCTATTTCCAGCAGTTTTGCCCTGACGTTTACAATGACGATGAGATGGAGTGGAAACTCAACAATAACAGCAACTTGAGTTTATGAAATATTTCTAAAGCCATTGAATGTCCTTTAGGGAAGGAAATCTGCTGTTCTTGCCTGATCTGGCCTACATGTGACTTCAGAGCCACAGCAATGTCACTGACTCTCAACTACTCTCCAAAGGCAACTAGGGATGGGCAATAAATGCTGACCAGCCAGCGACGCCCATGTCCCATGATTGAATTTTTTAAAAATGACCCAAAGTGCTTCACAGGGGCATTATCAGCTACAGAATTTGCCACATAAAGTGAGATTCTGTTCTAACAGAAGACCAAAATCCCCCCCCATCTCCCTCCTCCACGATGCTCCTTAAAGCTTATCTTATCTCTTTGACTAAGCTTTTGATCACTTGTCCTACCCTCTCAAGCTCTGGCAAAGGGTCATCCAGACTCAAAACATTGGCTCTGTTCTCTCTCCACAGATGCGGAGAGATCTGCTGAGATTTTCCAGCATTTTCTGTTTTTGTCTCAGATTCCAGCATTTGCAGTATTTTGCCTCTAATGTCTCCTTATTTCATTGATCAGCGTCATAAGTAGGCTTACATTAACACTGCAATGAAGTTACTGTGAAAATCCTCTAGTCGCCACATTCCGGCATCTGTTCGGGTACACTGAGGGAGAATTTAGCACGGCCAATGCACCTAATCAGCACGTATTTCGGACTGTGGGAGGAAACCCACGCAGACACAGGGAGAATGTGCAACCTCCACACAGACAGCGACCCAAGCCAGGGATCAAATTCAGGTCCCTGGTGCTTTGAGGCAGCAGTGCTAACCACTGTGCCACTGTGGCTCAGTGTTGCATTTTGTTTGAAAGTGTGCCTGTGAAACACCTTAAGACGTGAAAACCCCTGTCTGAATGCAAGTTGTTGTTGAAGCTGCCATAATGGGAGTGTCTCACTGCGTCAATACTATTTCACCAGCAGCAGAGGGCAGCCTCCTTCAGTCATTGCAATACCAACACTGAGTTCCAGCTTTAAAGCTGCAAAGCTTCACCTATTTAACCAGCATAAAGCAGTGTCCTCTGCAGCACAGTATGTCAACAGCATGACAGATAAATGACCAAGAAACTGTCAATTGCTGTTTGGATTAAATCTCTGAAAGGGGATTTTCACCAGTAAGAATGATCCGGTTTTAATTATTCATTTATTATTCAATAATCACACATCTCTATCAGCAAATGTTGCTTCCAGATTGTCACCCCCTCTGCTATTTGCCTGAAATAATCCTGTTAAAGAATTTGAGAGAGACACATCTGCCAATCCACACTATCAGGCAGCGCATTGAAAACATGTTTTCTCATTCATTCTTGAGATGTGGGCGTTGCTGGCTGGCCAGCATTAATTGCACCTCCCTAATTGTCCTTGAGAAGGTGGTGGTGAGCTGCCTTCGTGAAACGTTGCAGTCCCTGATGTGTAGCTATACTGTGAGAGCGGAGAAACTACGACATCTTCTCCGCAGCCTTCAACATGTCATTGAAGAAGACAAACATCTTGCCAAGGCCATTCCCACACCCCCACTTCTTGCCTTCAAACAACCTCACAACTTCAAACAGACCATTGTGCACAGCAAACTACCCAGCCTTCAGGAGAACAGTGACCACAACACCGCACAACCCTGCCGTAGCAACCTCTGCAAGACATGCCAGATCATCGACACTGATGCCATCATCTCACGTGAGAACACCATCCGCCAGGTACACGGTACATACTCTTGCAACTCGGCCAATGTCGTCTACCTGATACGCTGCAGGAAAGGATGTCCTGAGGCATGGTACACTGGGGAGACCGTGTAGACGCTGCGACAACGGATGAATGAACACTGCTCGACAATCACCAGGCAAGAGTGTTCTCTTCCTTTTAGGGGTCACTTGAGTGGTCACGGGCATTCGGCCTCTGATCTTCGGGTAAGCATTCTCCAAGACGGCCTTCACGACATGACAATGCAGAGTCGCTGAGCAGAGACTGATAGCCAAGTTCTGCACACATGAGGATGGCCTCAACTGGATCTTGGGTTCATGTCACACTATCTGTAACCCCCATGACTTGCCTGGGCTTGCAAAATCTCATTAACTGTCCAGTCTGGAGACAATACACATCTCTTTAATCTGTGTTTAATCCTCTCTCCACTCACATTGTCTGTACCTTTAAGACTGGATTACCTGGAAAGACTCTCATTCCGACCGTTATTTTGTAAATTGAGTTTGTGTCTTTATATGCTCTGTTTGCGAATAGAATGCCCACTCACCTGACGAAGGGGCATCGCTCTGAAAGCTCGTGGCTACCAAATAAACCTGTTGGACTTTAACCTGGTGTTGAGAGACTTCTTACTGTGCAGGTACACCCACAGTGCTGTTAGGGAGGGAGTTCCAAGATTTTGACCTAGTGACAGTAAAGGAATGGTGATGTGGTTCCAAGTCAGGATGGTATATAGCTTGGAGGGGAAACTTGCAGGTGGCTGGTGTTCCCATGTATCTGCTGCCCTTGCACTCCCACGTGGTAGAGTTGCTGGTTTAGGATGTATTGTCTCAAGAGGTTGGTTAGTTGCTGCAGAGTGCCTTGTAGCTGGTGCACATTGTTGTCGCTGGTGGAGGAGGTAGATGGTGAGGGTAGTGGATGGACACCAGTCAAGCGGGCTGCTTTGTCCTGGATGGTGTTGGGCTTCTTGTGTTGTTGGAGCTGCACCCATCCAGGCAAGTGGTGAGTATTCCATCACACTCCTGACTAGTGCCTTGTAGATGGTGGACAGACTTTTGGGGAGTCAGGATACTTGCAGTATCCCCAGTCTCTGACCTGCTCTTGTAGTCACTGAGTTTATTCGGCTGAAACTGCTTGCATTCTGTCTTTTGAAAATGAGGAGTTTGCTTTCAAGTAACATCCTCCAATACCAAGATGCTCTACAGCCAAGAAAGTACTTTGGATGATATTATTATAAAGTACAGTGTTAATTTTCACACCCAGATCTATCTCACCACCATCTCTCTCGACTCCTCCACTGTGGCTAAATTATCAGCCTGCTTATCCAACATCCAGTCCTGGATATACAGAAACTTCCTTCAATTGAAGTCTTCAGTCCCCACTCCAAATTCTATCCCCAAGCTGCTAACTCCATCCCTCCCTCTGGCCCTGAGGCGAAACGATACCGCTTACAATCTTGGTGCCATATTAGTTCCTGCAATGAGCTTCCAACTGTGTGTCCGTGCATGCTTTGACTTTCATATCACCCAGCCTCAGGGGTGGCACAGTAGTTAGCACTGCTGCCTCACAGCGCCAGGGACCCGGGTTCAATTCCAGCCTTGGGTGACTGTCTGCGTGCAGTCTGCACATTCTCCCCCTGTCTGCGTGGGTTTCCTTTCACAGTGTGAAAGGCATGCTGGTTAGGTGCATTGGCCATGCTAAATTCTCCCTCAGTGTACCCAAACAGGTGCCTGGAGTGTGGCAACTAGGGGATTTTCACAGTAACTTCATTGCGGCGTTAATGGAAGCTTACTTGTGACACTAATGAATAAATTAAGAAAAACACTGCCTCATCACATCTGCTGCTGAAACTCTCATTCTTCCCCTGGCCATTTTTGAACTTGCCTATTCCAATGCGTTCCCAGCTGCTCTCCCTAATTTTCTACCCTCCGTAACGTTGAGACCAGCCGTAACTCTGCTGTCCGGGTCCTAACTGGCACCAAGTCTTCTTTCCCCGTCACTCCTGCGTTCATTATCCAACATTAGCTCTCAATCAAGCAATGTCTCTGCTTGAAAATTCTCATTGTTTTCAAACACCTTCGTGGCCTCATCTCTCCCAACGTCAGTAACTTCCTCCAGCCCCACAATCTGATTTTTGCATCTGTTTTTATCGTGAAGAAGGCAGGAGGAGATCCACCGAGCCTGCCCTGCCGTTTGACATGATCAGGGTTGATTTTTAACTTCATTCCCGTTTTTCTGCCTGTTCTCCATATTGCTTGATTCCTTGAGAGACCAAACCTCTGTCACTCTCAGCCTTTGACATAATCAATAATGGAGCAAGCCTCTGAGGCAGAGAACACCAAAGATTCACAGTTGAGCAAAGAAATGTCTCCTCTTTATCGCCTTAAAGGATCGATTCGTTTCTGCGTTGCCATGAGCCACGTCATTTACCAAAACAGATCTGACTCCATGGAAATGACTAAGGTCTAAAATGTCCACCCCTGCAATGGAGTAGAGAAGGCCAGAATTGCTGCATGTGGATTTTACGATCCTGTGCCCTTCAAACTCTCACACAGTTGAATGGGTTTTTAAAGTTTAAATTTATTTTATTAGTGTCACAAGTAGGCTTATATTAACACTGCAATGAAGTTGCTGTGAAAATCCCTTAGTTGCCATGCTCCAGCACCTGTTCAAGCAGGGTACACTGACGGAAAATTTAGCATGGCCGTTGCACTTAACCAACACAACTTTCAGACTGTGGGAGGAAACTAGAGGAAATCTGCAGACATGGGGAGAATGTGCAGACTCCGCACAGACAGTGGCCCAAGCCAGGAATTGAACTGGGGTCCCTGGCGCTGTGAGGCAGCAGTGCTAACCACTGTATCACCGTGTCACCCAGGTGCAAGAATACTAGAATTGAGTCTGTCCACTACTTTTAAATCCCACCTGTTCAGACATGGGTAGAGGCATAAAAATACTAATACAGGTATTAGAAAGATTGGCTGCACTTCTAGCTGACAGTCACCGGAACTTGAAGGGATGCACCAAAGAGGATGAAGGGAAGAAATTTGTGGAGGCAGTTGCCATTAGTTCATAATCTTCTTTACATACAAGAATGGTGTCACAGAGTGGAGAATTGCAAATGCTACATGCGAGGCCAAAAAGGTTTAAAGCTAAACCCAGCAACGAGCAGGCTGGTCAGTTTAACCTTGGTGGTGGAAAAGCTTTTAGAAAAGATTATCTTGGACAATATTAATATTGCGTGGGATTCCTCCAGATGCTCCAGTTTCCTCCCACAGTCCGAACAATGTGTTGGTTAGGTGCTAAATTCTCCCTCAGTGCACCCAAACAGACACCAGAGTGTGGAGACTAAGGGATTTTCCATAGTAACTTCATTGAAATGTTAATGTAAACCTACTTGTGACACGAGATTTTTCAGCCTTGTTCATGCTGGAACTGTAAAATCCCGCCCAAGGTTCAATGGACCTTCCCATTGTCCGCTCCTCGCCCGCTCTCATTCTTGTGGCAGACAGGACGGTGAAACGCCAGCCAGGATGTTTTATTGAGTACACCTAATAAACATATGCTGTTGTCGTTGCTGCTGCGATATAAGGAATTTAGGGAGTTTTCTTAGATTTCCATCAAAACCTTTCAGTCCATTTTGGACCTGCTTTTAAAATCACCCCAAAATAATCACTAAAAATACCTAAGGATCTTTATTCTAAAAATTAGACAGAGGAAGTGTGGAGCTCGAAGAATGAGATTGCAGTTCATGAGGAGCAAGCACGGACAGAGGGGGAGCTGAGGGGAGGTGGGCAGTGAAGATGTGACTGGTCACGATGCTCTGATCATATTTTGTGGTGGGGGGGGGAAGGGGGGAGGGTCGCTGGGGTAGGTGTGGACTGGCTTGATGATCAGGTCATTCCTGCCAGTCAATTTCATAAGTCTGTCTGTTTCATTGACTGTCAATGTCCCTGTACTGGGGAGGTTGGCATATTCTTTTTTCTGATTGTGTGTAAAAGATTTTGGTACAGAAATACTACAATGATTTCACAGGTGAGAGTGTGTAAAATGTTGTAAACAAAAGATGGTGCATTTGTCATAACACGGCAGGGTGGCACAGTGGTTATCACTGCTGCCTCACAGCGCCAGGGACCCGGGTTCAATTCCAGCCTTGGGTCACTGTCTGTGTGGAGTCTGCATGTTCTACCCATGTCGGCGTGGGTTTCCTCCAGGTGCTGCAGTTTCCTCCCATGCTCCAAAGATGTGCGGGTTAGGTGGATTGGCTAAGCTAAATTGTCCCTTAGGGCCAGGGAGACTTGTAGGGTAAATATGGGCGTAGGGCTTTGCTGGGATTGATGTCGATGCAGGCTTGATGGGCTGAGTGGACTCCTTCTGTACTGTAAGTTTTCTACGATCACTAACGTAAAGAAAGTTAGTCATTCACAGGATGTGTATTGCTCTGAATATTTAAAATCAAACCTAATTTGTAAAATTCAAAACAAAAGGGTGTAGATGAAATGATGGCAATAAGCAGAGGTGAGTGTCTCAGAGAGAGGGAGGGGGCTAGCGTTAATTATGTCAACAGGCCAAAGAAATATCAGTCAAAGACGCTTAATTATATTAATAGTCTCCAACCAGCAAACTATGTCATTTCCAACAGGAGTGTTTGATCCATTTTTAGCTTTGTCTTAAATGCATTTTAACAAGCGCTGTACCTCAATTTTCCATCAATGTAATTTATGGTCCATCCGCCAAAGTGTCCTGGTTAAGGAAGAGAGAATATTGGTGAGAATTGCCGACAGTATGAATATTTTACAGCAGCTTTTGATTTGATTACTAACATTATCATTTATAATTTACAGTAATGTAGCGGAGAGTGGAGAGTGCAGTGGTTGTATTTTGCAGAGACAGCCAATGCCAGATCAACAGATGGTCTTTAATTATTGTTATTGCAATACTGGCTGGGTCAGTGCTTTCCTCCGAAGAGCAACCAGCACAGATAATACACAGCTCACCAGCCACTGAGCCTAGGAGAGAGGCTTAAATCCTCTGATGAGTATCGCAGTGGAGACTGCACAGGGCTTACTGTTGTAATTAGTTTTTGGTGGGGAGGGTTCATGCGACAGATTGCACAGTCCCCACTCTCTGGCAAGAAGGAAAGCTCAGTGCTCCGACTGGACTGCAGGCCTTAAGGAAACTCACGTTGCTTTTGCAGTAAGAAAGATTCAGCCCCTCTGATGTGGTTCATTAATCAGAGCTCACCGCTGATCAAAAGGGAGAGGAGAGGTTGCATTTCTGTGATTCCTTCCACAACCCTCGCATGTGACACTCTTTCAAAGTGTAATCCCTTCCATAGTGTGTGAAAATGCAGCATCCAATTTCCACACCATAATCTCCCACAAACTGCAATGTGCTGGTGATCAATAAACTGTTTTTTTTGTGATGTTAGTTCAGGGATAAGTATTATCTAGGACGATGAGGACAGATCTGCTATCCTTCTTCAAAACAGCGTCACGTCTCACCTGAAAGATGGCATTCCAACAGTGCAATAGGGGGCACAGCCTCAAGATAAAGGGGGGGCAGTTCAGAACGGAGTTGAGGAGGAACTTCTTCACTCAAAGGGTGGTGAATCTCTGGAATTCTCTGCCCGTTGAAGTGGTGGAGGCTGCCTCGCTAAATATTTTTAAGAAGCGGGTTGATGGGTTTTTGATAAGAGAGGGGATTAAGGGTTATGGGGAGAGGGCGGGAAAGTGGAACTGAGCCACGACAGATCAGCCATGATCTTATTGAATGGCGGGGCAGGCTCGAAGGGCCAGATGGCCTACTCCTGCTCCTATTTCTTATGTTCTTATGTTCTTATGTACTACACTAAAGGGTCAGACAGAACATGGCCAGGATTTTCCACTCCGACCCCATCGCAGGTTTGTCGGTGGACGGTGCAATCAGCGATCCGTGGAAAATGCCATTGCCTTCAGCGGGACCGGAAAATCACACTGACGACCAATGGCAATCAGCCTCTGACTTCAGGAAATCTGTGGCAGGGCAGGGAGGAGGAGGGGGGAATGCTGGAAAATCCTGCTCTATGTGTTCAAGTTTACTGGATTGTATGGGCGCCGCCTCACAGCACCAGGCACCTGGATTCGATTCCTGGCTTGGGTCACTGTCTGTGCCGAATTTGCACAATCTCCCTGTGTCTGCGCGGGTTTCCTCCAGGTGCTCCGGTTTCCTACCATACTGAGTGGGTTAGGTGCATTGGCCATGCTAAATTGCCCCTTAGTGTTGGGGGATTAGCAGGGTAAATATGTGGGGTTATGGAAATAGGGCCTGGGTGGAACTGTGGTTGGTGCAGGCTTGAAGGGCTGAATGGCCTCCTTCTGCACGTAGGAATTCCATGATTCTAATTGTCCCTTAGTGACCCAAGATATGTAGGTTAGGGGGATTAGTGAGGTAAACACATGGGGCTACAGGGATAGGGCTTGGTTGGGAGGTTCTGTCGGAGACTTGGTGCTGCTGGCCTCCTACTGCACTGGGATTCTATGATTAACTGGGACACCCATCCTTCTACTGTTGAAGGTGCATTTGTTAGCAGTCAGCCAAGACCGAACCCTATGTCAATTGTGACTTGTTACTATTCTGCAGCTGATAGTGTGGACTAGAGCAATGCTGATGTCGAGGCTGAGGGGCGCGATCAGATACTATACAATTTAGTGAGTTTAGCAAAAGCTTTTCATTCCTCCTGGAGATTTGACATCCAATTTTAAATGTTGGGCCCTGCCTAATGTCTGCTTCAAAAAGCAATGTACATTCTGTTTCTCAAACATAGTGTTCCTTTTAAAATGTTACTTCCTCTGCAGCTGCCAGAACAAGGTAACATTTCCCAGCACATGGACTAGATTCTGACCATATTGGCTCTGCTTGCAAGAGAATCAGAGATTCTGTTGATTAAATCAATCGGGGTGTAAATTGGGTTCTTGTGGAGAACCAGCATGAGGTTTTGCTGGCTGTTCTTGCCGTGTTATTGTAGAGGTGACATTGGGTTGGCAGGAGGACATTCATGGCAGAGATACAATATAAACGATACCAAAAGGTTTGGAATAAAAAGGGGAAGGAAAACAACAGTAACATTTCTGCAGGATTTTTCAATCTCCAGGGCCTGATAACCTAGGTCCCAGAGTATTTAAGGAAGTGGCCCGAGAAATAGTAGGTCCATTGGTGGTCATTTTCTAAAATTCTTTGGACTCTGAACTAGATTTGGAGGGTAACTAATGTAAGCCTGCTATTCTACAAGGGAAATAGCAAGAAAACTTGGAACTATAGATCAATGAACCTAAAGTTTGTAGTGGGGAAGTTGCTAGAAGCTATTATCGAGGATTTCATAACTCAGCATTTGGCATAATCAGACAAAATCAGCATGGATTTAAGAAAAGGAAATCACGCTTGACAAATCTACTGGAATTCTTTGCGGGTGTAACTAGTAGCGTTTATTTAGATTTCAGAAGGCTTTCAGCAAGGTCCCACATAGCGATCACTATGTAAAGTTAAAGCACATGGGATTGTAGGTAATGTCTTGAGGTGGATAGAAAGCTGGTTAGCAGACAGAAAGCAAAGAACAAAGAAAATTACAGCGCAGGAACAGGCCCTTCAGCCCTCCAAGCCTGCACTGACCATGCTGCCCGACTGAACTAAAACCCCCAACTTTCTGGGGAAAAGAACAAGGAAAATAAAATAGTAGAAATAAATGGGTCATTTTCCAGTTGGCAGGCAGTGACTAGTGAGGTACCACAGGGATCTGGGAGGAGGATGCAGAGATGCTTCAGCATGATTCGGATAGGCTGAGGATGTGAGCGTATGCATGGCAGATGCAGTATAAGGTAGATAAATGTGAGGTTATCCATTTCAGTAACAAAAATAGCAAAGCAGATTATTATTTAATGGGTGTAAATTGAGAGAGATGGATACGCAATGAGACCTTAATGTCCTCGTGCATCAGTCACTGAAAATAAGCATGCAGGTACAGCAGGCAGCAAAGAAGGCAAATGGCATGCTGGCCTTCATAACATGAGGATAGGAATAGGGATGTTTTCCTGCAATTCTACAGGGGCATTGGTGAGGTCACACCTGGAGTATTGTGTGCAGTTTTGGTGTCCTTATCTGAGGAAGCGTGTCCTTGCTATAGAGAGAGTGCAACAAAGGTTTACCAGGCTGATTCCTGGGATGACAGATCTGTCATATGAGAGAGGCTAAGTCGGTTAGGATTATATTCACTGGAGTTTAGAAGAGTGGGAGGGGGTCTCATGAAAGCTTATAAAATTCTAACATGATTAGACAGGGTAGATTTGGAAAGAATATTCTAATGGTGGGGGAGTCCAGAACTAGGGGTCTTAGTTTGAGGGTGAGGAGAAATTTCTTCACCACTGAAAGTAGCTGAGGCCAAAACTTGGTGTGAGTTCAAGAATGAATTAGATATAGTTCGCAGGGCTAAAGGGATCAAGGGATATCGGGGGGAGGTGATATCAGGGTATTAAATTTGATGATCAACCATGATCATAATGAATGATGGAGCAGGGCCGAATGACCTACTCCTGCTTCTAGTTTCTATGTATTTCTGTCACCATTTACAATATTGGCATATCAGGGAGTATTCCCTGTGTGAATAACCTCTGGAATGAAGCACAGCAGAACTCTCTGACAAAGAAGAGCATTTAAGAAATAACTCATACTCAGCACTCTGAGGTGTAATGCCCCTGTTGTACTTATGAAAAGAGCACAGCCAGTTGGTTGACAGCAAACTCACACAGATAATAATGTAACAGTCAGCAGAGAATCTGGTTCTGTGACGCTGGTTGAACATAAGAACATAAGAAATAGGAGCAGGAGTAGGCCAACTAGCCCTTCGAGCCTGCCCCGCCATTCAATAAGATCATGGCTGATCTGTCGTAGCTCAGTTCCACATTCCCGCCCTCTCCCCATAACCCTTAATCCCCTCTCTTATCAAAAACCCATCAACCCGCGTCTTAAAAATATTTAGCGAGGTAGCCTCCACCACTTCAACGGGCAGAGAATTCCAGAGATTCACCACCCTTTGAGTGAAGAAGTTCCTCCTCAACTCCGTTCTAAACCGCTCCCCCTTTATCTTGAGGCTGTGCCCCCTAGTCCTACTATCCTTTCTGAGCAGGAAGAGTCTCTCCACCTCTATCCTATCCATCCCATTCATCATCTTATACGTCTCAATGAGATCTCCCCTCATTGTTCTAAACTCTAACGAGTACAAGCCTAATTTATTCAGCCTCTCCTCATAGCTCAACCCCCTCAACTCCGGCATCAGCCTAGTAAACCTCCTCTGCACTCCCTCCAAGCCCAAAATATCCTTGCGTAAGTACGGCGCCCAAAACTGCACACAGTACTCCAGCTGCGGCCTCACCAATGCCCTATACAGCTGCAGCAAGACCTCCCTACTTTTATATTCAATCCCCCTCGCGATGAAGGCCAGCATCCCATTCGCCTTCCTGACCACCTGCTGCACCTGCAAGCTGGGTTTTTGCGACTCATGCACAAGGACCCCGAGGTCCCTCTGCACCGTCGCCTGCTGCAGTTTTTCTCCACGTAAGTAATAATCCTTCCTACCATTATTCCTACCAAAGTGGACCACCTCGCACTTGCCAACATTAAATTCCATTTGCCATTTCCTGGCCCATTCGCCCGGCCTATCTAGATCCTTCTGTAGACTCTCCCCACCCTCCGCACAATTTGCCTTTCCACCAATTTTGGTGTCATCAGCAAATTTTGACACCCTACACTCAGTTCCCTCCTCCAGATCATCTATATAAATGGTAAATAGCTGAGGCCCCAGCACCGAACCCTGGGGCACTCCACTAGTCACCAATCCGAATAGCACCCATTGACCTCCACTCTCTGCCTCCTATTTGACAACCAGTCCTCTATCCACGCTAACACCCTACCCCCAACTCCATGCCCCCTTACCTTCTGCAATAACCTCTTGTGAGGTACCTTGTCAAACGCCTTCTGAAAATCCAGAAAGACCACATGGATTATTATTGACCAGAACATCAAGATACCAGGCTGTTGCCTGAAATCATGCTTTGGAAAAGGAGTAGATCATGGTTCCGTGAAATCATGACTGAACTAAGACTTTACTCCATGTCCCTTAATCATTTCAATTAAAAATCTATTAACCTATCTGTACTCAATAGAGGTTAGAAGGACGAAGATGGGGTAGGGGAAGCTCATTGAAACTGACAGAATCTGAAAGGCCTGGATAGAGTTGACATGGGGAAGATGTTTCCATTAATGGGAAAGACTAGGATCCGAGGGCACAGCCTCAGAGTAAAGGGACAACCCTCTAGAACCAAGATGAGGAGGAATTTCTTCAGCCAGAGGGTAGTGAATCTGTGGAACTCATTGCCACAGAGGGCTGTGGAGGCCGGGTCATTGGGTGTCTTTAAGACAGAGATAGATGGGTTCTTGATTGGTAAGGAGATCAAAAGTTACAGGGAAAAAGCAGGAAAATGGGATTGAGAGGTTTATCAGTAATGATTGAATGGCGGAGCAGACTCAATGGGCCAAATGGCCCAATTCTGCTTCTATTTCTTATGGTTTTATGGTCTAATCACAGATTTCAAATGAATATTGATCGCACTAATTATGTCTTGTAGGACAATTCCAAGCTTCTACCACCCTTTGCGTGGGAAGTGTTCCCTGGTGTTTCTACTATGGTCCCAGTCTAGATTCCCCAACCTGCAGAAATAATTTCTCTCTACTTGTTCCCTAAAAATCTTTGATCAAATCACCTCCTCAACCCTTCTAAATTCCAAAAAAATACAAACCCAGGGCAGAATTTTCCTTTGTACCTTCCACGCGGTTGACCAGACCAGAAAACCAAGGGGTAGCTTGCCTGCAGCACAGCTGGCTTCTCTCTCCAGATTGTCCAGCATTTAGAGAGAAAATACTGATGGCGTGTCTCATAAGAACATAAGAAATAGGAGCAGGAGTAGGCCATCTAGCCCTTTGAGCCTGCCCCGCCATTCAATAAGATCATGGCTGATCTGTCGTGGCTCAGTTCCACTTTCCCGCCCTCTCCCCATAACCCTTAATCCCCTCGCTTATCAAAAAC
This sequence comes from Carcharhinus amblyrhynchos, assembly GCF_965287045.1. NCBI lineage: Eukaryota > Metazoa > Chordata > Chondrichthyes > Carcharhiniformes > Carcharhinidae > Carcharhinus > Carcharhinus amblyrhynchos. Next base: position 10,572,011 of record NC_137341.1, on the reverse strand, counting down.
CCATCAACCCGCGTCTTAAAAATATTTAGCGAGGCAGCCTCCACCACTTCAACGGGCAGAGAATTCCAGAGATTCACCACCCTTTGACTGAAGAAGTTCCTCCTCAACTCCGTTCTAAACCGCTCCCCCTTTATCTTGAGGCTGTGCCCCCTAGTCCTACTGTCCTTTCTGAGCGGGACGAGTCTCTCCACCTCTATCCTATCCATCCCATTCATCATCTTATATGTCTCAATGAGATCTCCCCTCATTCTTCTAAACTCTAAAGAGTACAAGCCTAGTTTATTCAGCGTCTCCTCACAGCTCAACCCCCTCAAGTCTGGCATCAGCCTAGTAAACCTCCTCTGCACTCCCTCCAAGGCCAAAATATCCTTGCGTAAGTGCGGCGACCAAAACTGCACACAGTACTCCAGCTGCGGCCTCACCAGTGCCCTATACAGCTGCAGCAAGACCTCCCTACTTTTATATTCAATCCCCCTCGCTATGAAGGCCAGCATCCCATTCGCCTTCCTGACCACCTGCTGCACCTGCAGGCTGGGTTTTTGCGACTCATGCACAAGGACCCCGAGGTCCCTCTGCGCCGTCGCCTGCTGCAGTTTTTCACCACGTAAGTAATAGTCCTTCCTACCATTATTCCTACCAAAGTGGACCACCTCGCACTTGCCAACATTAAATTCCATTTGCCAGTTCCTGGCCCATTCGCCCGGCCTATCTAGATCCTTCTGCAGACTCTCCACACCCTCCGCGCAATTTGCCATTCCACCAATCTTGGTGTCATCAGCAAATTTTGACACCATACGCTCGGTTCCCTCCTCCAGATCATCTATATAAATGGTAAATAGCTGAGGCCCCAGCACTGACCCCTGGGGCAGTCCACTAGTCACCGACCGCCAATCCGAATAGCACCCATTGACCCCCACTCTCTGCCTCCTATTTGACAGCAAATCCTCTATCCACGCTAACACCCTACCCCCAACTCCACACCAACATGTTGGTGGGCAAGGCCCATTGGCAATTTTGACTCTCCGCAGATAAAGGATGCCCTGATCTCCAGAGAAAAGAGAAACGAAGTATCCCCAATGACATGGAGACCCCTCCCCCAAGCACTCATCATCCCCCCCACCCCAAACCACGTACATAGGGACCCCCACACCAGTGAAGATCTCCAGACCGAACAACAAGAAGACTATGTACCGTGTACCTGGTGGATGGTGTTCTCACCATCCACCAGGTACAGAGTAAATATTCTTGCAACTCGGCCAACGTTGTCTACTTGATAAGCTGCAGGAAAGGATGTCCCGAGGCATGGTACATTGGGGAGACCATGCAGACGCTACGACAATGGATGAATGAACACCGCTCGACAATCACCAGGTGGGAGTGTTCTCTTCCTGTTGGGGGACACTTCAGCAGTCACGGGCATTCAGCCTCTGATCTACAGGTAAGCGTTCTCCAAGGCGGCCTTCCGACACACAACAACGCAGAGTTGCTGAGCAGAGACTGATAGCCAAGTCCCGCACTCATGAGGACAGCCTCAACCAGGATCTTGGATTCATGTCACACGATCTGTAACCTCCAAGACTTGCCTGGGCTTGCAAAATCTCACTAACTGTCCTGGGCTGGAGACAATACACATCTCTTTAACCTGTGCTTAACGCTCTCTCCACTCACATTGTCTGTACCTTTAAGACTTCATTACCTATAAAGACTCGCTTTCCAACCATTATTTTGTAAATTTAGTTTGTGTCTTTATATGCCCTGTTTGTGAACAAAACTCCCACTTACCTGATGAAGGAGCAGCGCTCTGAAAGCTAGTGGCTTTTGTTACCAAATAAACCTGTTGGACTTTAACCTGGTGTTGTGAGACTTCTTACTGCCAGGGTGTCATGGGGCAGTGCCAGGGGACACTACCAGGATACTGCCTGGGAATGTCCCCCTCCCCCTGAGGTTATATTTATCTGTGTGCCCAGGAGGAGGATGGGGAGGAGGGGGAGGTGGGTTCACATTCACCGGGTCGATGTTTTGAAAACTTGTAAACTTTGCCAACATGACATCACACTAGCGAGGGGGTAATTCCCAATATGGGAGGGGGGGGGTGTGACGATACAGCAGGGAAGCCCACTAATTATATTAAGAAGTGTTGAAATGAGGTTCCTGATCTTCCTGGGTGGGAACCTCATTACGCCACTGGTGGGAGCTGAAATTCGAACTCGAGATCTCACTGGCAAGATTCTCTGTCCTGGTCTCTCAGTGGGATTTTACACCCACGCTGCCATTTGCACCCAAATATATCCTTCCAACATTGCGGTGCCCAGAACTGCCCATAGTAACTCCAGGTGTGGTCAAAGCAATCCTTGGGAAATCTGAAGCATTGTATTCTAACAACTGGACTGGCATTTAATCCCACAATCTTCCAACTCAGGGTGCTACCATTGAACCATAGCTGACACCATTCCGATGATGTTTTCTCATTCCCTGCCACCTCCTGAACATATAATGCCTGAGGTTATATTTTAGCACTGCTGCATAGTCAATGTGCAACCTGGTTTATCACTGTCCCAAGGCTAGTCCAGTCACCTGGTGAGAAATCCAAAAACAGGCACCCTCACCCCTAAATCATTTGGACTTATCATATACCGAAGATTCAATATTTCCTGGGGCTGCATGGTAGCACAGTGGTTAGCACTGCTGCCTCACAGCGCCAGGGATCCAAGTTTGATCCCTGGCTTGGGTCACTGTTTGTGTGGAGTCTGCATGTTCTCCCCATGTCTGTGTGGGTTTTCCTCAGGGTGCTCTGGTTTTCTCCCACAGTCTGAAAGACGTGCCGGTTAGGTGCATTGGCCGTGCTAAATTCTCCCCTCGGTGTATCCGAACAGGCGCCAAAGTGTGGCGACTGGGGATTTTCACAGTAACTTCATTGCAGTGTTTATGTAAGCCTACTGGTGGCTAATAAATAAACTTTAGTCATTCAACCAACCCAAGATCTGGCTTCCTGTCTCCTGATTGGTAAACCTTGAGGCGTATCCAATAAAAGTTTAAATTAAGTTTAATTTATTAGTACTTTATAAACCCATTCCTAATCATTCAATGGGGGACTAAAAACCATCTGGATTTCGTACATCAGGTTAGTGAGTTAAGAATATGGCTGTGGCTCCGTGGGTATTACTCTCACCTCAGGTTACAGGCTTAAATCCCAATCCAGAGATTAGAGCGCAATCTAGATTGACACTATAGTGCAGCACGGGGGAAATGTCCTTTCCCCAATTGGTAGCCAGGTTTCCGACATTACAGGCAACAACTACACTTCAAGAGTAGTTCTTTGACTTGATTTTAAAATTCTCATATTTGTTTTCAAATCCACGATAGTCTTGTCTGTCTCTATCTCTCCTCCAGCCCTGCAACCCTTCCAGATCTCTGCCTTCCATCTATCTACCATTGGTGTCCTTGCCTGAGCAGCCTGAGTCCTATGCTATGTAATTCCCTCTTGTCTACTTCTGCTCCGGGACAGCAAGATGGCACAGTGATTAGTACTGCTGCCTCACAGCGTCAGGGACCCGGGTTTCGTTCCTGGATTGGGACACTGTATGTGGAGTTTGCACGTTCCCCCCAACCCCGTGTCTGCGTAGGTTTCCTCCTGGTGCTCCGGTTTCCTCCCACAGTCCAAAGATGTGCAGGTTAGACGAATTTGGCCACGCTAAATTCTCCCTCAGTTTACCCGAACATGCACCAGAGTGTGGCAGCGTGGAGCTTCACAGCAACTTCATTGCAGTGTTAATATAAGCCCACTTGTGACTAATAAATATAAATAATAAACACTCTCTTCTTTAAGACAATCCTTAAAGCCTACCTTTTAATCATTTAAGGTAATATCTCCCTCTCTGGCTTGTTGACAGATTCTGTCTGATAACCACTCCCATGACTCACCGAAGGACATTTTAATAAGTTAAAGGTTCTATATAAATGCAAATTGTTGTTGATGTGATGCACTTAGTCCTAAGGTTGTGTAGGGCACCATGCAAATACAAGATTTGCATTAAACCAAATTGGAAAGTTCTGGTTTATGGGAGTCAGTGTTTTGTACTTCTCTTCAATGTGAAGCTCGAATCTGAGTCTCACCACCTTTGTGTGGAAGTAAAATGATCCATGCTCGGTGTTGACTTTGACTATATGCTTGCACTATTTCTGAGTATACTCTTGGTGGCAAAGAATCTGGTGAGAGGTAATACTGTGCAGCTAATTTACTATTGTCATTTGATCACATTATGTAACAGTATCATAGGGCTGGGGCGCTTGGCCAACGTTATCTACCTGATAAGCTGCAGGAAAGGACGTCCTGAGGCATGGTACATCAGGGAGACGATGCAGACGCTACGGACAATTAATGAACACCGCTCGACAATCACCAGACAGGAATGTTCTTTTCAGGGTACACTTCAACAGTCACAGGCATTCAGCCTCTGATCTTCGAGTAAGCGTTCTCCAAGGCAGCCTTCACGACACATGACAACGCAGAGTCGCTGAGCAAAAACTGATAGCCAAGTTCCACACACATGAGGACGGCCTCAACTGGGATCTTGGGTTCATGTCACACTATCTGTAACCCCCATGACTTGCCTGGTCTTGCAAAATCTCTGTAACTGTCCCAGCTGGAGACAGTACACATCTCTTTAACCTGTGCTTAACCCTCTCTCCACTCACATTGTCTGTCCTTTAAGACTTGATTACCTGTAAAGACTCACATTCCAATCAATATCTTGCAAATTGAGTTTGCGTCTTTATATACTCTGTTTGTGAACAGAACTCACACTCACCTGAAGAAGGAGTAAGACTCAAATAAGCCTGTTGGACTTTAATCTGGTGTTGTGAGACTTCTTACTGTGCTTACCTCAGTCCAATGCAGCATCTCCATATCATGGCCTTTAAAAATAAAAAAAAACTCCATATCATGGCCTTACAGCACCAGGGACCGATTCCCGACTTGGATCACAGTCTATGCGGAGTCTGCATGTTCCCCCTGTATCTGCGTGGGTTTCCTCCGGGTGCTCCGGTTTCCTCCCGCAGTCCGAAAGACGTGTCGGTTAGGCACATTGGCCGTGCTAAATGCTCCCTCAGTGTACCAGAACAGGCGGCGGAATGTGGCGACTACGGGATTTTCAGTTATTTCATGTTAATATAAGCCTAATTGTGACACTAATGAATAAACTTTAAAACTTTTAACTTTAGAATTCCACTTTCAACCCTGAAGCTAAGTGGCACTGGGTGCAAAGGCCCTTGGGATTAAATAGATAAGTGATATCTTTGAAATAGTGGAGAGATAGAAGGTTGATTTTGCCCACAATTGAACCCTTTCAAAGTGAAACATTGCTTATCATGACAGTTTTATGGTTCTAATCTTACTCCATCAGACATTTCACTCTATCAGGAGTTGGCAGTATGTTTTGATGGACAATTTGATTAAATAGAGAAAGTTTGAGCCTTCAGCCAAGATGTTCAGGAAGTTCTGGAGATTAGAGCTTCAGCAAAGCCATGAGCAGCAGGGAGGTAGCAGCTGGTGATGTATCTGAGGAGTGCCTGTAATTTACTCCTGATTCTTCACACTCCTCAGCAAATATTCAGCAAGTTTCACAGCCTGAAACTGCAGTCTCACGACAGTCACTTGTTAATGCCCAGGTCTAGGTCATTCTCAGCACTTGGACCCAGTACAGGGAGACATCTCAGATGTTCCATCCCTCTCAGGCACTCACAAAGAAAGACACTGGCATGCTGCGTGGCTCCAATGATAATTCCAAGGGCTCTTTACATGGTGAAATACCAGCACCAGTTGGCAGCATTGGGAACTATTGACAGGACTGCCCAGGACAGCATGGTGGCCCAAAGGTTAGCACAGCTGCCTCACAGAGAGACCCAGGTTAATTTTTTGGGTCACTGTCTGTGCAGAGCTTGCACGTTCTCCCTGTGTCAGTGTGGGTTTTCTCCAGGTGCTCTGGTTTTGAAGTCTAAAGATTTGCAGGTTAGGTGCATTGACCATGCTGAATTGTACCCTTCGTGTCAGGGGTATTAGCAAGGTAAATACATGGGATTACGGGGATAGGGCCTGGTGGGATTGTTGTTGGTGCAGGCTTGATGGGCCAAATGGCCTCCTTCTGCACTGTAGAGATTCTAATCATTCTATGAGATGGCTCGCCAGGGGACCAGCACTTTCCTCAGGTCCGAAGATCAGCAAAACTTGAGGACTTGAGAAGATTGTGTTGATCTGCCTCCTTAAACTGTTGTCTGTTGCTGTAGGCACATTCACAATGATTTTTGACAGGAATTTCCAGGATTTTGGCCCAGCCATAGTGAAGAACACCGATGTAGTTCCAAATCAACATGGAGTGTGACTTGGAAGGAAACGCAGGAGTGTTTCCTTGTTCTCTTGTTCTTCTAGAGGTAGAGGTCAAGGGTTTAGAAGGTGCTTTTGAAGGAGACTTGGCAAACTGCCATAGTGCACATCATTGATAGTATACACGACTGCCACTACACCCCAACAAGACAGTGTCTAAACATCACCCCTTAACATTCAATGTCTTTACCACTGCTGATTCCCTCACTATCAATATCCCAGCCATTGACCAGAAACTGAACTGGAACAGCCATATAAATACAGCAGCTACAAGAATTGGCCAGAGGCTGGGAATTCTGTAGTGAGTAACTCACCTCCTGACTCCCCAAACCCTGTCCACCATCTGTGACTTGCCTGGATGAGTGCAGCTCCAATAACACTCAGGAACATAACAAGGCCCATACAATTTGCAGAGTGGGTGTTCCTGTCCTCAAGCTGGGTAAGGTGGTCCGACTTGGCGGAGACTATAGCTTATTGTCTTTAGGGTTTCTAAACTTAACAGATATCTCATTCCCAGGATTGAAGACACGTACACTTGGTGGCCAAGTATTTTCTAAATTGGACGTGAACCATTTCCAATTTGATTTGGATGAGCCTTCCCGAGGGTATGTGACAATCAACCCCAGGTCGATTGCTAAGTGGCAGAACACCACCACCACCCCCATTCTCCTCCACCCCGTGGCAGAGGCACTGGGGAAGAAACACTGAGGGGGGAGGGATGTTAAGATGGCCAAGGGTGGGATTGACAATAGATCTCGCTGTGGGCCTTGTAGATTATGAGTTCCCCTATTATGCAAATACAGACTTACCCAATAGGGAAGGAGAAGCAGGGGGTTTAAAACCAGTTGGCTCCACTTAGGCCGGCAATCGTCAAGACTCAGGGCTGATGTTAAACTCTGTAGCTGCTGAGTGGCACTTTGAGCGTATGGAAACATATAAAATAGGTGTAGGAGAAGGCCTTCGAGCCTGCATCACCATTCAGTATGATTAAGGCTGATCATACACTTTCAGCATCCCACTCCCACTTTCTCTCCATACCCTTTGATCCCTCTAGCCACAAGGGCCACATCCAGCTTCCTTTTGAACATTTCTAACAAACTGGCCCCAACAGCTTTCTGTGGTAGAGAATTCCACAGGCTCACATCTCTCTGAGTGAAGAAGTTCATCCTCATCTCAGTTCTGAATGGTTTACCCCTTATTCTTAGACTGTGACTCCTAGTTCTGGACTTCCCCAACACTGGGAACATTCTTCCCGCATCCTGTCCAGTCCCATCAGGATTTTATGTTTCAAAGAACAAAAACAAAGAAAATTACAGCATAAGAACAGGCCCTTTAGCCCTCCAAGCCTGCACCGACTTCTGTCCAAATGGACTAAAACCCGCAACCCGTCTGGGGACCGTATCCCTCTATTCCTATCCTATTCACGTATTCGTCCAGACGCCTCTTAAAACTCACTGTGATTCCACTACTTCCCCAGCAGTGAGTTCCAGGCACCCACTGCCCTCTGTGTAAAAAACTTGCCTCCTACATCTCCTTTAACTTTGCCCCTCCCATCTTAAACCTAAGACCCCTGGTAATTGACTCTTCCAGCCTTGGAAAAAGCTTCTGACTATCCACTCTGTCCATGTAGACTTCTATCAGATCTCCCCTCAATTTCCGTCGTTCCAATGAAAACAAACCAAGCTTCTCCAATCTCTCCTCATAGCTAATGCCCTCCATACCAGGCAGCATCCTGGTAAATCTTTTCTGTACTCTCTCCAAAGCGTCCACATCCTTCTGGTAGTGTGGCGACCAGAATTAAACACTATATCCAAAGTGCAGCCAAACTAAGGTTCTATAAAACTGCAACGTGACTTGCCAATTTTTAAACTCAATGCCCCGGCCGATGAAGGCAAGCGTGCTGTATGCCTTCTTGACTACTTTCTCCACCTGTGTTGCCACTTTCACTGACTCGTGTACCTGTACACCCAGATCTCTCTGCCTATCAATACTCTTAAGTGTTCTGCCATTTACTGTATATTTCCTATCTGCATTAGACCTTCCAAAATGCATCACCTCACGTTTGTCTGGATTAAACTCCATCTGCCACCTCTCCACCCAAGTCTCCAACTGATCTATATCCTGCTGTATCCTATGGTGGTCCTCATCGCTATCCACAAATCCACCAACCTTTCTATGAGATCCCCTCTCATTCTTCTCAATCCCAGTGAGTACAAGCCCAGTTGATCCAGTTTCTCTTCATATGTCAGTCCTCCCATTCCAGAATCAGTCTGGTAAACTTTCTCTGGACTCCCTAATAGCAAAAATGTCCTTCCCCCAGACTATGAGACCAAAACTGCACCCAATACTCAAGGTGTGACTTTACCAAAGCCCTGGATAACTGCAGCAAGACATCTTTGCTGCACTACCCAAATCCTCTTGCTCTGAAGACTAGCATGCCATTAGGTTTACTCACTGCCTGCTGCATCTTTGTGCCAACCTTCTGCAACTGTTCCACCATGATACCTAGGTCACGTTGCACTCCCCCTTTTCCTAAACTGCCACAAGTCAGAATCTTTCTGTTTTTGCCACCGAAGTGGATAACCTCACATTTATCCACATTATAATGCATTTGCCAAGTATTTGTCCACTCAGCCAGCCTGTCCAAGTCACCCTGCAGCCTCTTAGCATCGTCCTCACAGCAGACACTGCCACCCAGCTTAGTGTCGTCTGTAAATTTGGAGATATTGCATTCAATGCCTTCGTCCAAATCATTAATGTAGATTGTGAACAGGTGGGGTCCCAGGACTGAACCCTGCGCTATCCCACTAGTGACTGCCTGCTACTCTGCAAAGGACCCATTTATTCCCACTCTCTGCTTCCTGTCCGCTTTTGCTACCAAATAAACCTGTTGGACTTTAACCTGGTGTTGTAACACTTCTTACTGTGTTTACCCCAGTCCAATGCCGGCATCTCCACATCTTGTCTGCTAACCAGTTCTCTATCCATGCCAATCCATTACTCCCAATACCATGGGCTTTAATTTTGCTCACTAACCTCTTGTGTGGGACCCCGTCAAAAGCCTTTGAAAGTCCAGATAACACAACATCCACTAGTTCACCCCTCTCCACTCTACTGGTCACATCCTCAAAAAACTCCAGAATATTTGTCAAGCACGATTTCCCTTTGTGAATCCATGCTGACTTGGTCCGATCCTGTTACCACTTTCCAAATGCTCAATTACTGCATCCTTAATAATTGACTCCAGCATTTTCTCCACAACTGATGTTAGGCTAACCAGTCCATAATTCCCTGTTTTCTCTCTCCTTCCCTTTTTAAAAAGTGGGATCACATTAGCTACCTTCCAAACCACTGGAACTCTTCCACAGAATGCTGGAAAATGATCACCAATGCTTCCACTACAAAGGAAGGCCACTTCCTTCACATTGTAAGTAAAGGGTGATTGGTGACAGAGGACTAACCTCGATAAAATTATTACAACAGAGCAAGAATAACTATAAATAATAGCATTCAGCTGTGAACAGAGGTTCTTGCAACTGAACTTGTTTTCATTCCAAATTATTTAGCTTGTATTGTGTGTGTAGAAGTAAACCAATAGAAAATTTACAAAGGTCACACTGTACTGACAATTAGAAGTATAATTTTTCCACAGTGTGGTCTTTATCTGGGAATGAAAGTTTCCACTTATGATTATCTTCTTTGTTGTGTTTTTAAAACATTTTCTGCTGAGCCTATTCTCTGGTTTCTTGCTATAGCTATTAATACAAATAAAGGTTTCTAAATATCCAAGTATTATTTGAGCTCGCGTATCAGAACATTTATTTTTGGAATAACTCCAGCAGGTTAGTTAAATATGGCAGGCAAAACTTTCTAATATCTTGTACCACTAATTGACAGTGGAACTTTAGGAAGTTTCTTCTTATTTTGTCTTATTTAACCCATGAAGATCTATATCCCTTAACAAGTTCTCTTGTTCATTTTATTGACCCAGATTTCATTGTCAAACTCATGCTGAGGCCTTATGACACAAATACTCACAAATACTTAAAAGTAAATGGTACAGTAACATCAGGGAAGGGGAAGTTGTCCTCAATGTCAGTAAAACAAAGAATAGTCATCAACTTCAGGAAGTGTAGTGGAGGACATGCCTCTGTCTACATCATGATGTGGAGATGCCGGCATTGGACTGGGGTAAACACAGTAAAAAGTCTGACAACACCAGGTTTAAGTCCAACCGATTTATTTGACAGTAAACTTACTAGCTTTCGAGATTTCCCTCTTCGTCAGGTGAATGGAGAGTTCTGGCCTCAGACAGAGCATATAAAGCACAGACAGTTTACAGATTACTGATTAGAATGCGAATCTTTACATCAAACCTGCTATTCAAGTCCTAAAGTGGCTGACAATGTGAGTGGAAGGAGCACTGATCACAGGTTAAAGAGATGTGTATTGTCTCCAGACAGTACAGTAAGTGAGGTTTTGCAAACCCAGGCAAATCACGGGGATTACAGATAGTGCGACATGAACCCAAGGTCTCTGTTGAGACGGATGTCCCAAAGCATGGTACATCGGGGAGACCATGCAGACGCTACGACAACGGATGAATGAACATCGCTCGACAATCACCAGGCAAGACTGTTCCCTTCCTGTAGGCGAACACTTCAGTGGTCACGGGCATTCAGCCTCTGACCTTCGGGTAAGCGTTCTCCAAGGCGGCCTTCACGACACACGACAGCGCAGAGTCGCTGAGCAGAGACTGATAGCCAAGTTCCGCACACATGAGGACGGTCCCAACAGGGATCTTGGGTCCGTGTCGCACTATCTGTAACCCCCGTGACTTGCCTGGGTTTGCAAAACCTCACTTACTGTACTGTCTGGAGACAATACACATCTCTTTAACCTGTGATCAGTGCTCCTTCCACTCACATCGTCAGCCACTTTAGGACTTGAACAGCAGGTTAGGTGTAAAGATTCGCATTCTAATCAGTAATCTGTAAACCGTCTGTGCTTTATATGCTCTGTCTGAGGCCAGAACTCTCCATTCACCTGACAAAGAGGGAAACCTTGAAAGCTAGTGAGTTTACTATCAAATAAATCGGTTGGACTTAAACTTGGTGTTGTCAGACTTTTTACTCAGTCTACATCAACAGGGATGAAGTGGAAATGGTCAAGAGCTTCAAGTTTCTACGTGCCCAGATCACCAAAACCTGCCCCAGTCCCTCCATGCTGACACTATAGTTAAGAAAGCCTCAATCAACGCCTTTACTTTCTCAGGAGCACCACAGATGCACCATGGAAAGCATTCTTTCTGGTTGTATCACAGCTTGGTATGACTCCTGCTCTGCCCAAGACTGCAAGAAACTACAAAAGGTCGTGAATGTAACCCAATCCATCAAGCAAACCAGCCTCACATCCGTCGACTCTGTCTATACTTCCCGCTGCCTCGGAAAAGCAGCCAGTGTAATCAAGCGCTCCACGCACACCAGACATACTCTCTTCCACCATCTTCTGTCAGGAAAAACTTATGAAAGTCTGAGGTCACATACCAACCAACTCAAGAACAACTTCTTCCCTACTGCTGTCAGACTTTTGAATGTACCTTATATTAAGCTCATCTTTCGCTACACCCTAGCTACGATTGTAACACTACATTCTGCATTCTCTCGCTTCCTTCTCTAAGTATGGTATGTTTTGTCTGTATAGTGCGCAAGAAACAATACCTTTCACTGTATGTTAATACATGTGACAATAATAAACTGAATTCAAATCAAATCACTGTATCACTCGGCATGGGTTTCGTCAAAGTGATAGCTCACTGTCTGGTTCACGATTGAAATGTGTTAAATGAGGTGAAGGTGGTCTAGATATGAGAAAGTTCAGTCTTGTCATGTTATGTCGAAGTACCCTTACAATGATATAACTGATAAATACCAACAATTGAACATTCACAGAATCACAGAATTGTTACAGTGCAGAAAGAGGCCATTTGACCCATCGTGTCTACACTGGCTCTCTGAATGAGCACTTCACTTAGTTCCATAGTCTACCACTTTCTTTGGGACAATAATGAACTATTGCAAGTGTGGATCTCATTTCTTCAGGTATCAATTGTTGTTGGAGAGCTACAAATTTTTATTTTTATTAACATTCCATTTCTGTCTCTTCTTTCTTTCCCTCTCTTAATCAAGTCTCTCATTCCCTCACTTTATTTCTTGTACTACATCTTATTTCACATTGAATTTCCCCATTCTCATTTACACCATCTTCTCAGACCTTGAACTGTTCATTTTGTAATCTTGCTAATCAATCTAACTGGTTAATAAGACTTGCACTCAGGTCTCAGATGCCTGATTTCCCTTGTTGTCCTATTATCAGCTTACACAACTTGAGCCATGCATAAAAATTGAAAAACCTAAACATGCAAAGACAAGCCTAGCGGCTAATAGCAGGCTCTGTTAGACGTCCCAAAACAGCAAAATCTAGGTCATTAAAACCTACCTCTTTGAGTAAGCTTTTGGCCATAGATCTAATATTGCCTTGTAAGAAGTTTCACAACACCAGGTTAAAGCCCAAAAGGTTTACTTGGGAATCACGAGCTTTCAGAACATTGCTCCTCCATCAGATAAGTACTGATGCTGTGAGACGTTTTTATTGTGCCTACCCTAGTCCAATGGCGGCAACTCCACAACCTGGCCAAAAGTACCTTGTGCGAGTTAGTATCACACTCTGTTTTATTGTCCCTTGATTTCAATCTACTCTCTTTGCATTTTCTCACTAGTCATATTATCCCTCTGGTGCTAGTATGGTTCAGGTGAAGGCTGTCCTGTGTGACTAACTCCCCACTGCCCTGGAAAAGATCCTGAGGTCTACGGGACAAAAACTGAAAATCTCAGCAAGTGTGACAGCATCAGTGGAGAGAGAATAGAGCCAATGTTTCGAGTCAGGATGGTCCTTCATCAGAGCTCAATTCTGTTTTGGTTTCAGATTCCAGCATTCACAGTATTTTGCGTTTATCTGATGTCCAAGGAACTCAAGCGTTTCTCTGTGGCGATTAGGATTAGTGATGGCCAAATTTCAAACAGCATCCTCTAAGAGGGACCAAACTACCAAAGTTCACGCTTGCCATTGCTCTCTAATGATTTCTGATAAAATATATGTGTGCGTTTGTACACATTGCCATGAAAATATGCTCAGGCTTGAGTTCATCTCCTCTTAGGTGAAATAAGGAGATAATCATGCCTAGGTTCACAAATGAAAAATAAAGCTCCCCAGCGGCTCTGCTCGCCGGGGCGCAATCCCATCTGTCACTTAATACTACACCTTACTGCTTATTAAAAGCTACAAATTACATGTTACCCAATGATTACCAGACATCACTGGCAAGTCTAGTAATAATAGCATTGGCAACAGTAAACATATTGCAAATCATAACTAAAAAATGGATTGGGCAGCACAGTGGTTAGCACTGCTGCCTCACAGTGCCAGGGGCCCATGTTCAATTCCCCGTTTGAGTCATTGTCTGTGTGGAGTCTGTATGTTCTCCCCGTGGCTGCATGGGTTTCCTCCAGGTGCTCTGGTTTCCTCCCACAATCCAAAGAAGTGCAGGGTAGTTGCTTTGGCCATGCTAAATTTTCCTTCATTGCGCCCGAGCAGGCGCTGGAGTGTGGTGACTAGGGGATTTTCACAGTAACCTCATTGTAGTGCTAATGTAAGCCTACTTGTGACTGATAAATAAACTTTTTAAAAACACCTAACCCCTAACTTTAACCACTGACACTAGTCACATACAAAGACATCTCACATAATTATCCTTTTAATATCCACATCCTTGCAGCTTAAACAAGATTTTTTTTAAAAATGTGTCTACAGTGTAAATAATTGCAAACAATTCTAATCCCCCAACAGTAGCAGAGCAAGTTCTCAAAGGTAACTTTTCCACTCTTGTAAGTTCGTTCAGGGAAAATAAAGACTGACGTATAACAGTTTAAGTTGTCAGTAAAAATGAGTGAAGAATCTTTGCATCTCAGTCCTAAACTTTTCTTTCCCCAAAATATATATTTCATTCATAAAATATCTGAAAGAACATGACAAACATTTCAAAACAGTCATCACAGTAAGTGCAATAATATTCAGGTTTCCTACCTGGATCACATTACACTCTGAGGTGCTTCAATACAATTGTGATATGTGTAATATTCACCGTATACATTCAATGGGAGTCACACAGCTTGAGAAGTTCTATAATCTTAAATGATCATACCCTCATCCTGAGATTGTACCCCCGTTATTCCCAGCCAGCGGCAACCTCTTAGTGTCCAATCTGTCGAAACTTGTGTGCCTCAGGGATCGATGCTGGCTCCACTGTTATTTGTTATTAATATTAATGATTTGGATGAGAATTTAGGAGGCACGATTAGTGAGTTTGCAGATGACGCCAAGATTGGTGGTATAGTGGACAAAGAAGAAGGTTATCTAGGATTGCAACAGGATCTTGATCAATTGGGTCAGTGGGCTGATGAATGGCAGATGGATTTAATTTAGATAAATGCGAGGTGATCTATTTTGGTAGATCAAATCAAGGCAGGGCTCGTTCAGTTAATGGTAGAGTTAATGGGGAGAGTTATAGAACTAAGGGTACAGGTTCATAGCTCTTGAAAGTAGAGTCACAGGTGGACAGGGTGGACAAGAAGGCATTCGGCTTGCTTGGTTTCATTGGTCAGAACATTGAATACGAGAGTTGGGACGTCGTGTTGAAGTTGTACAAGACATTGATAAGGCCACACTTGGAATACTGTGTACAGTTCTGTTCACTCTATTATAGAAAGGATATTACTAAATTGGAAAGAGTGCAGAAGAGATTTACTAGGATGCTACTGGAACTTGATGGTTTGAATTATAAGGAGAGGCTGAATAGATTGGGACTTTTTTCCCAGGAGCGTAGAAGGTTTGGAGTAATCTTATAGAGGTCTATAAAATAATGAAGGGCATGGATAAGGTAGATAGTCAACATCTTTTCCCAAAGGTAGGGGAATCTAAAACTAAAGATGAGAGGGGAGAAATATAAAAGGTCAAGAGGAGCAATTTTTTCACACAGGGGGTGAGAGTGTCTGGAATGAGTTGCCAGAGGTAGTAGTAGAGGTGGGTACAATTTTGTCTTTTAAAAAACATTTAGACAGTTACATGGTAAGATAGAGGAATATGGGCCAAACGCGAGCAACTGGGACTAGCTTAATGCTTAAAAACTGGGCAGCTCAGACAAGTTGGACCGAAGGCCCTGTTTCCATGCAGTAAACTTCTATAACTCTATGACTCCATAACCCCTTCAGAATATTGTGGGTTGCAATGAGATCACCTCTTATTCTTCTAAAGCCCAGAGAACCCAGGTCTAATTTTCACAACCTCTCATTATAAGACAACTATCTCACCCTGGGAACCACCCAAATGCATAAAAGCACTTTCGGAATTAGCATAAACCTGATTCTGAACTATTTTTACAATCCAGTGATTTTACTGTTGGATTGGGAAATGAGTCACTTTGAAGTGCTTAAATCTAATGATATCTCACTCAGGTGTCTGCTGTACTTGGTGCTATAATTATAATATTAGGTGATTGTAAGTTGCTGACTGTTCATCACATGGGTTAGAACATCAGGACTAAAAGCAGAAAATGCTGAAAAATACTCAACAGGTCTGATGGCATCTGTGGAGAGATAAAAATGAGTTAATGCTTCAGACTGGTGAACTTGCATCAGAATGGAAGACGTTAGAGATTAATCGACTTTGAAGCAATTGCAGAGTCAGGGAGTCAAGAATTAAAGCAGAGAAGGCACGGTGGCACAATGGTTAGCACTGCTGCCTCACAATGCCAGGAATCTGGGTTCAATTCCAGCCTTGTGTCACTGTACATTCTCTCCATGTCTGCGTGAGTTTCCTCTGCATGCTCCTGTTTCCTCCCACAATCCAAAGATGTGCAGGTTAGTTGGATTGGCCATGCTAATTTCCCTTTAATGGCCCGAGGTGTGTAAGTTAGATGGATTAACCATGCTAAATGTGTGGGGTTCTGGGAAGAGGGTGGAGGAAAAGGCCTGGATAAGATGCTCTGTCAGATAGTTGGTACAGACTCGATGGGCCAAATGGCACTGTAGGATCCTGAGATAGGATGGAAGGCTGGAGTCATTAAACAACCAGAATCATAGATTCATTTTGTTTACATTAAGGGAGGTGTTTAAGAGAGTAAATACTAATGTGCATGCATTTGGTCTCCCTGATGTAAACGATATTGAGGTACATTGAATTCCACTTTTTTGCTATATTTATTTATACCTCCTCAAGATCCAGCTTTTGTTTCTATATTTGCCTCATTATCATGTTATTTTTCCTTGTGCGCTTTGGTGTTTAAACATGGAACTCTCTGTTTTCCCCTGTGCCCTTAACTTGCAGTCTTAGCCCCCTCCCTCCCTACTATCTGAACAATCATTGAAGTGTAGACTCGTAGAATGATTACAGCGCAAGCAGATACCATCGTTCTGGCTCTCTGGATAAGACAGTCTCACTCATCTGCCTTTTTATCGTAGCTCTGCAAACTGTTTTCTGTCCCGATATTTATCTGACTCCCTTTTGAAACCTTTGATTGAATCTGTCTCCACCACGCTCTTGGGCAGTGCATTTCAGACCCTAACCAATTGCGACAGAAAGAAAAGGGTTTCCTCATCTTGCCATTGTTTCCTTTGCCATTCACTGTAAATCGATTTCCTTTGGTTCTCCCTCCACCAACAGGAACCGGTCCTCTCGATTTACTCTGACCAGATTTTAACTATCAAGTCTTCTCCCAGAAAAGCAGTCTCAGGGTGTGCAAGATCCATCTTCACGCTAAGAGGACCCGAAGTTCATCTGTGGCCGTGAGTTCAGTGAATTGAATCCAACAGCCCAATCGGTTTCACCAGACCACGTAGAATCTATTTCTCAGGTAACTAGTTTACAGGGACAATTAGCTTAAGGATTGTTGCTTTAATGCTAAGTGTTTTAATAAAGCTAAGTTTGAAACACAGTCCTTCTTTGTCTGCCTCACAAATAAAGGCACATGAGTAAGTGTAATAAACTGGTCAAAGTGGCTATATAAAATATTTGACAGATAACATCATATTCCAGCAAGTACAGTACTTTGTGTTAAATGATGGCTTTTTCACAATACCTGACAGGTGTATATCTATTATATATGTCGTTGTTTACTCCTTTCATTTCACGGGAGTGTTACAAAGAGAAACTTTTATTGTGTTAGGCATGCTCTAAGGTAAAAGGGAAGTTGATGCCTCTAGGGGCACTGAAATCACCTCAAACAAAAACATGTAAATATGCCTTCCAGAGCTTGCAATAAACACATCATCACTACGGGCTGTTCTCAGTGGCACACACTGAGACAAACATCAACAGCTGCTAGAGGGTCAACTTGGTCGAAACTTTTTGGTCTGCCTGAAACTTATTGATCTTCCAGTGCAAAGAATTGTCCTCAATTGAGCATTGCAGAATGGCACATTCCAAGCTCCTGGACAACGATCTAAGGGAAGCACTCAAGCTTGGGATAGCTGCTGCCAAGGCACAATGGGGAAAGGTCAATGTGTGAGGCCTTTCAGCCAATGTACACCAAGGGGCTAGTAACTGGAAAAGCCCTGTGCTTAATCTTAACCTTATGTAATTGTATTGAAGCACTGCAGAGTGCAACGTGACCGATGTATACAGAATCCCTACAGAAGGAGGCCATTCAGTCCATCAAGTCTGTACCGACCCCAATCCCACTCAGATCCCATTCCCATGACCCCACACATTTATCCTGCTAATCCCCCTACACTAGGTCAATTTAGCATAGCCAATCAACCTAACCTGCACATCTTTGGAGTGTGGGAGGAAACCGGAGCACCCAAAGGAAACCCACGCAGACACGGGGAGAATGTGCAAACTCCACACAGACAGTGTCCCAAGACTGGAATTGAACTGGGGTGAACTTCACTCCTCTTGAACCCAACAGCCTCCCACAAGAGGCACGGCTGACTGTTAAACCTTTCTGCTTAAGCCCAGGGGCGAATCAGTGGGTCGAGTCTTGAAGGAGTTAGTTGGGCTCAGCTGCATTAAAAACTGGAGACAGATCAGAGCCATTAGGCTCCAGAATGTGGCTGAAAACAAAGAGAGGGCTGAGATTTCAAATCGGAGGTACACTTCGAAAGGAGCTCCCAATATAAAGGGCCCAGTGTTAAGTATAGTCAGCACACCTACAACTGGCAGCTGTTTCCAAATACCTGCTTGATATAGAAGACCAATAATATCTCCTTTAAAAAAAACATAGCTGGCAGCACAGCCAGTTTAAGGAGGATTTCAGCACTGGACCTCGGCAGCTGACTTGCAAACGAACATGAAGCTTTTGTTTTCATCCTTAATCGGTTGCTGCCCAGCAAAATCAGGACAATTTTCAGTTGCAGTTGGCGTCAATCGGAGCTGGTAATCCGGGCCCAGGGATTAATTATCTGGCCACAGCGTGGAAACAGGGATGTCGCAGACTGGCAGGCTTGGCAATTTAAATAAACAGCACCTCCTCCGCTCAAAACAAGGGGGGGGGTCAGCCAGAAATACAAAGTTCATGCAGGTTTCTGGGACAATGTGTGTTAAAAATAAACCCATGTTTGTTCACTCACTGAACATGTTTTTTAAAATGCAATTTCTGCATTTGAGGGTGGAAAGTGTGAGCTTACTGCCAGTTGTTTGGCCACAGGGTGACAATCCGTACGAAGCACTATCTTCTCCCTTCCTAGTGGAATGGGAAGCATTTTAGGGTATAGGGTGAGAGTGACGTCTCCCACAGCCTGGGTTGTAAATAAATGATACGCTCACGGGTTTTATTTTCTCTCCACTCGGTTGGGTTTGAATCCCAGTCTTTCAGCAGGAATCGATTTGCTGGCGCCTGCAGTCCTCAGCCTAACACTACACACTCAGTTAAAGATGACATTAAAATGGGAAAGCAATCCTCGCAAGGTTTTAAAAATATAACAGCAACCTTGACAGGTAATGTGTTGGACTTATCTGGTCGCTCCCCCGTTTATGCTAAAACTGCTGACCTGTTTTAATTGTGTACAAACAAATTAATTTCCCTGACTGCCTTTGCGGCTGCAGTAAACGCTGTCTCATCATCACACCGATCAGAACTCTCATCTTGTTTCATTGGTAACAAGCCTAACAGGGGGAGGGCCACCTGTACAAAGCCTATGTGTACATATAATTTTCACATATAATGGATAGAAAACATTTACATTTATATAGCACCTTTCACCACTTTAGGACATCACGACGTTCTTTACAGCGAATGAACTATTTAAACACTGGTTGCTAAGTGGATACAGGCACACAGGTTCAATGTAGGGTTGATGTTTGTACTGTACCTTTCTAAGCATATTCATATGAATGTGTATCCATGTAAAGAGGCTGCATAGGATGCTGCGATACAAAGATATTTCCATCAGATTACTTTGGTGGACTCATTTGCACTTGTTCCCTCATTTTGGTTTGCAGTAATATCCCATCCTGGGTTTTAAGCATTGTGGCCCTATGTTTACAGGCTTGGTCCAGTGTGCTAACACTAGTGGGACAATGCATTCTCACTGGGCCACTTTTCAGCCTTGTGAGCTGCACTGATCTCTGCTGTGGCAACTAACATACCAGACACACATACATATTCATACTAATGTATAGCTGATAATTTCAGGATAGTTCCTTGGGGACCAAATACATTGATTACACTGTCCTCTGGATGATGATTTTGTGCTTTTGCAAATATGGAAAATATTGCAGTGGTTATTGACTACATATGTCTGTCTGTGTGTGTGTGTGTGAGAGAGAGCATATGTATTGTGTGAGAGTCTGTGTATATGTGTGTGTCTTGTAAGCATGCATGAGAGGGTGTGTGCCTTAGTGAGCATGCATGTGTATGAGAGCATGTGTGAGAGTGTGAGCATGTTTGAGCGCGTGTGTGTGTGAGAGCATTGTGTGTGAGTATTTTGTGACAGTGTGTGTGAGTATTTTGTGACAATGTGTGTGTGTGAGAGCATGTGCATGCGTGAATATGTGTGGCTGTGAAAATGTGTGGGTGTGTGTGTGTATGAATGTGTGTGTGAATGTATGTGTGGGTGTAAAGTGTGTGAATGTATGTATGTGTGTGTATGTGTGTCTGCGTGGGTGTGAATGTATGTGTGTGGGTGTGAATGTGTGTGTGTGGGTGTGCAGGTGTGAATGTGTGTGGGTATGAGTATGTGTGTGTGTGTGTGTGTGCACAGGTGTGAATGTGTGTGGGTGTGAGTATGTGTGTGTGTGTGTCTGTGTATGTGTGTGAATGTGCGTGGCTGTAGGAAAATTAGGACCAGATAATTCAGTCCCTCAAACCTGTTCCAGTATTTAGTTACAAAAGGCCACTCTGCACCTCAAACCCCATCTACCTGACTTTGCTTCATACCCCTCTGTATCCACACCTAACACAAATCTATCAAGCTCAGTCTTGAAAATTGACATCAACCCAGCATCATAGCCTTTCAAGGAGAGAGTCTCAGATACCTAAAAAAGGAAGATGTCTGCCCTGATTTCACTCCGGAGTACTAGAATCAATAAGTGGAGCACAAGAGGAAGCACTGGAGGGACTGGCATCCTTGAAGGTGGATAAATCACCATAAATCAGTTGGATTATATCCCAGGGATAAGCAGGGAGGAAATAGCAAATTATTGAGAATCATTTTCCAATCCTCACTAGAAGTACCAGAGTACTGGAGGTCTGTGAATAAGAACATAAGAACATAAGAAATAGGAGCAGGAGTAGGCCATCTGGCCCTTCGAGCCTGCCCCGCCATTCAATAAGATCATGGCTGATCTGTCGTGGCTCAGTTCCACTTTCCCGCCCTCTCCCCATAACCCTTAATCCCCTCTCTTATCAAAAACCCATCAACCCGCTTCTTAAAAATATTTAGCGAGGCAGCCTCCACCACTTCAACGGGCAGAGAATTCCAGAGATTCACCACCCTTTGAGTGAAGAAGTTCCTCCTCAACTCCGTTCTGAACCTCCCCCCCTTTATCTTGAGGCTGTGCCCCCTAGTCCTACTGTCTTTTTTGAGCGGGAAGAGTCTTTCCACCTCTATCCTATCCATCCCATTCATCATCTTATACGTCTCAATGAGATCTCCCCTCATTCTTCTAAACTCTAACGAGTACAAGCCTAGTTTATTCAGCCTCTCCTCATAGCTCAACCCCCTCAACTCCGGTATCAGCCTAGTAAACCTCCTCTGCACTCCCTCCAAGGCCAAAATATCCTTGCGCAGGTGCGGCGCCCAAAACTGCACACAGTACTCCAGCTGCGGCCTCACCAATGCCCTATACAGCTGCAGCAAGACCTCCCTACTTTTATATTCAATCCCCCTCGATATGAAGGCCAGCATCCCATTCGCCTTCCTGACCACCTGCTGCACCTGCAGGCTGGGTTTTTGCGACTCATGCACAAGGACCCCGAGGTCCCTCTGCACCGTCGCCTGCTGCAGTTTTTCGCCACAATGTTGTATCATTATTTAAAAAGGGGCCAAGGGATAGGCCAGAAAACTGAGGCCGGTCCACCCGACTTTAGTGGTGGGCAAATTGCTGTAAATAATTCTGAGACAAGGTAAACTGTCACTTAGAAAGGCACGGAGTGATCGGGGATAGTCAGCATGCTTTTGTTAGGGGAAAGATCATATCTGCGGAGGTAACAAGGAGGATTGATGAGGGTGATTCAGTGGATGTTGCCTACAGTTTTTTATTGATTCATGGGACACGGGCATCGCACGAGCAGCATTTATTGCCCATCCCTAGTTGCCCTTGAGAAGGTGCTGGTGGGCTGCCTTCTTGAATCACTGTAGTCCATGTTCTGTGGGTTGACCCTCAATGCCGTTATAGAGGGAATTCTGGGACTTTGATCCAGTGACTGTGAAGGAACGGCAATATATTTCCAAATCAGGATGGTAAGTGGCTTGGAGGGGAACTTGCGGGTGGTGGTGTTCCCACGTATCTGCTGCCCTTGTCCTTCTAGGTGAAAGTGGTCGTGAGTTTAGAAAATGCTATCTAAGGATCTTTGGTGAATTGCTGCAGTGCATCTTGTAGACAGTACACACTGCTGCTACTGAGTGTCAGTGGTGGAAGGGTTGAATGTTTATAGATGTGATGCCAATCAAGTGGGCTGCTTTGTCCTGGATGGTGTCAAGCTTCTTGGGTGTTGTTGGAGCTGCACCCATTCAGGCAACTGGGCAGCTTTCCATCACATTCCTGACTTGTACCTTGTAGATGGTGAAATGGCTTTGGGGAGTCAGGAGGTGAGTTACTCATTGCAGTATTCCTAGCCTCTGGCCTTCACAGTAGCTGCTGTGTTTATGTGGTGAGTCCAGTTCAGTTTCTGTTCAATGATAACTCCAAGGATATTGAAAGCGGGGGATTCAATGATAGTAACAACATTGAACATCAAGGGGTGGTGGTTAGAGTGTCTCTTATTGGTGATGGTCATTGCCTGGCATTTGTGTGGTGCGAATGTGACTTGCCACTTATCAGCCCAAGCCTCGATTTGTCCACATCTTGTTGCAGTTGAACATGGACTACTTCAGTATTTGAGGAGTTTCAATTGATGCTGAACGTTGTGGAATCATCGCCAAACATCCCCACTTCTGAACTTATAACAGAGGGAGGGTCATTGATGAACCAGCTGAAGATTGTTGGGTCTAGGACACTACCTTGAGGGACTCCTGCAAAGATGTACTGGACCTGAGATGACTGATCCTCCACAACCACAATTATCTTTCTATGTACCGGGTATGACTCCAACCAGTGGAAAGTTTTCCCCCCAACACCCATTGATTCCAGTTTCACTAGGGCTCCTCGATGCCACACTCTGTTGACGTCAAGGGCTGTCACTCACGCCTGACTTGTGGAATTCAGCTCTTCTGTCTATGTTTGAACGAAGGCTGTAATGAGGTCAGGAGCTGAGTGACGGGCGACACTGAGAAGGTAATGCTTGATAGCACTGTTGATGACCCCTTCCATCACTTTACTGATGATTGAGAGTAGAGTGATTAGGCGATAATTGACTGGGCTGGATTTGTCCAGTTTTTTGTGTACAAGACATACCTGGGCAATTTTCCACATTGTTGGGGAGATGCCAGTGTTGTAACTGTACTGGAAGAGCTTGGCTAAGGGAGCGACAAGTTCTGGAGGACAAGTCTTCAGTACAATTGCCGGAATTTTATCAGGGCGCATTGCCTTTGCAGTATCCAGTGCCTCCGACTGTTCCTTGATATTACATGGAGTGGTTTGAATTGGAGACTGGAATCTGAGCTGCTGAGGACCAGTGGATTGCTGGGAATACTTCAGCCTTATCTTTTGCACTGATACGCTGGGCTCCTCCATCATTGAGGATGTGGGTATTTGTGGAGCCTCCTCCTCCAGAAAGTTGTTTAATTGTCCACTACCATTCTCGACTGGATTTCAGTAAGGCATTTACCAAGGTTCCATATGGAAGACATTGCAGTCTTCTTTAAGCATTTAAACAGGACTGGTCAGAAAACTCAGATTTCATGGGATACAGAGGAAGGTGGCAGGTTGGGCCTAAAATGAGCACAGTGGCAGGAAACAAAGGTTAATGGCCAATGGATGTTTTTGCAAATGGAAAGTGTGGTCTATAGGGCTCAGTGTTGTGACATTGTTGTTTGTTGTATATATTAATGATTTACATTGAATGGTGAAGACATGGTTGGGAAATCTATGAATAATACAAACATTGGCCATGTAGTTCACAGTGAAGAGGGTAGCTGTCAACTCCAGAAAGGTATCAATGGTTTTGGTTGAGTGGGTAGAGAAGTGGCAAATGAAATTCAATTCAGAAAAGTGTGAGGTAATGCATCTGGGGAGGTCAAACAAAGCAAGGGAACACTCAAAATATGGGAAGATATTGAGAGGATTTGAGAAAATGAGAAAGCTTGGAATGCATGTCCACAGGTCATTGTGTAAGACAGGTGAACAAGATGGTCAAGCATATGAAATGTTTTCCTTTATTGGGCAAGTAAGAAGTCTCCCAACACCAGGCTAAAATCTAACAGGTTTATTTGGAATCACAAGCTTTTAGAGTGTTGCTCTTTCATCAGATGAGTGGAGGTACGTTTACAAACACGGCATATATAGACAAAGACACAGTTGCAAGATAATTACAGAGTGGAATGTGAAGAATGGTTGGAATGCGAGTCCTTACAGGTAGTCAAGTCTTTATACAAACAGTGTGAGTGGAGAGAGGAATAATCACAGGTTAAAGAGGTGTGAATTGTCTCAATTTGTTAGATTTTGCAAACACAAGCAGTATGGTGGGGGTTACAAGTAGTGCGACGTGAACCCAAGATCCCGGTTGAGGTTGTCCTCATGCTTGCGGAACTTGGCTATTGATAGTCACACAGTTTAGATCGAATTTTTTATTACAGCCATTTAATTTGAAAATTAAATATGTGGTAAGAAGGAAGAATGCTAATGCCAATGCTTTGTCATGAATTTGTTTAAAGGAGGAGGAACATTCAATGGTGGAAGAAAAGGACTGGAATGGGCTATACTACTGCTATATTCGTATGTCTAGATTTTATAAAATGTATATGTATATCGCCATATTGTAGAGTACTAATAGTGTGAAACTAGAAGGTTTTGAAAAGTAAAGCCATCTTTGCATATTGATGGTTCAGTTCATTTTCTTAATGGGGGAATGTGATGACACTGTACCTATAAGAAATATATTTGAGTCATGTTCTTGGGCAGGACATGTATTTTTGCTGCAACAGCAAAATTGTTTAATATGAACTAATTCTGTTCTATTGTTCTTGGTGTTTCCCTGGATTTTGCAGAGTGGAGATTGATTGGGATGATTGACAGATATGGTCATATGACTGGGTAAAACTAGTCTTAACAGGGAACTCAAGCTTAGTCTACTTTGTGGAAGAAGAATAAATGTCTTTCTTTTTACTTCTCTGAAATCTGGAGTCTGGAAGCTGTCAGAGGCAAGGTTTACTTCTCTGAGATCTTGCTGTTTTGAGGATGTATCCTTCTCTGAAAACTGTTGTCTGAATGTCTGTCCAGAAATGTTAAAAACTGAAAATCTAGCATCATATGAGCATTTTGGTTTCTATGTTAACTGGTTCTAAAGAAGGGATTTATGTCTAAATGAGGGATATTACCAAATTGGGACAATAGAGGTAGCTAGCTGTTGAGAACTATATTTTATCATATTTAAATCTTTTAATTGACAAAAGTTAGGTTAATTCTTTTTGTTATATTCTAACTGTGTTCTTAAATAAAGTTTGTTTTGATAAAAGCTTCCTAGTGGGTCACTTGAACCATGCTTGGTGCAAAACACTTAACGTGCACCAAAATCAAATGTAAAAGTTAACATCTAGGCTAACTTCATAAACTATCTTGAAGTTTCTGACCTGGTCCCTAATACAACATGCCAGGTGCTGGTAAATGGGATTAAAATGAGCAGTTCATTTGTTTTCTTTTTTAACCAGTGTAGACATGATGGACCAAATGGCCTCTTTTGGCACTGTAACTTTTTTATGGTCAACTCCTAATTGGCCTAGCCAATTTTGTTATGTGCTGGAATTTTACCACCCTGCCTGTCACGGGAATTGGAGCGGGCGAGGGGTGGACAATAGGCAGGTCTGTTGATCTCAAGTGGGATTTTACAGTTTCGCAATGAACGCGACTATAAAATCCCACCCATGATATCTACTTGGTCTGGATTCCCCACATCAGACAATATGTTTTCCCTAGATTTACCAAATTTGAATTACTTCTTTCATTTCAAACATCTTAATTTGGTCAACCTTCAACCTTCTCCATTGAAAAGAATACAAGGCTTAATATAAGCAGTTTAATCTTATTTTGGTGAATCTGTATCCACTCGATGTATCCTTCTTGATCCAAAACGGAATGTAAGAACAGGAGTATGAACAAGGCTCTAAGTAACTGAAGCATAGCATTTCTCATTTTATTTATTGCAGTGTTCTTGAGATAAAGGTCAGCACCCACTTTGTTCTTTTTGATTACTTTTGGTACTTTTGCACTCACATTTTGTGATTTTTGTACCCAAAACTTTTTGAATCTTTTTGCTTTCTCCAGAGTTGCTAATTTATCACCGTTACAAAAATGTTCCAAATTGTCCTTCTTGGATCCAAAGTGGATGACCTCACAATTGGTCACATGAACCATTTGCATTACAGTTTTTCCCACTCACTCATTGGGCAAGGATTTAACTCATTTGAAGCCCATCCACTTGCACGATTAGAACTGGATTTTTTTATACGTCTTTGAAATATCTGTCTCTAATCTGCACCAATTACAGTTGCTTCCAACTTAGTGCCACCTGTACGCTCTCTATTCTTTCATCCAAATCATTGACACACAAAGAGTAAAGAGTGAAGACCCTAATACAGATCCTCGAGAAATACTAATTGTCACATGCTGTCAATTATACAAATCTTATGTCCTTGCTTAGTTGGCTGGACAGCTGGTTAGTGATGCAGAGTGATGCCAATAACATGGGTTCAACTCCTGTACCAGCTGAGGTTATTGATGAAGGCCCACCTTCGCAACCTTGCCCTTGCCTGAGGTGTGGTGATCCTGTCGGACTTTAACGTGGTTTTGTGATACTACTTACTGTGCCTACCCCAGTCCAACACTGGCAAATCTACATCATGATCCTCAGGTTATATCACCAGTCAGCTGTTCCCCCTCAAAGGGAAGAGCAGCCTATGGCCATCTGGGATTCAGACGACTTTATCTTTTATATCCTTGCTCTCTTGTCTCATATCTCCCAACTAATTTCCCACTCATAACAAATAGTTATACGCCAATTCCGTAGGCTTTCCCTTTTGTTTATTACTTTTGGTCAACCTTATTGCAGAACCTTGTTTAATGATTTCTGGAAGTCCATGTGAACAACATCTGTAGAAACACTGCAATCCATTTCCACAAAAATTAAACTAGATTGGTCAGACATGACAAAAATCATATTGCCTCTCTTTGACCAGTTCAAACTTCTCCAAGCACACTTTGACACTGTCCCCCATAACAAATTCTAGTCATTTCCCCATGATTGAATTGGACTAACAGGTCTGCAGTCGATTGATTTTCTTTCTCCACCCTTCTTACATAATGAAGAGATATTTTCAGTTTTCTCACATTGAGAAATTGTGTGCGAAGTTCACTGTACTCACATAATATATAATGTATCTGTGTATGTGTGTATTTATGCACGTGCAGATATAATTATGCATTGCTTTTTTCATAGAGTCTATAGATCCCTACAGTGCAGAAGAGGCTATTCGGCCCATCAAGTCTGCACCAATTCTCCAAAAGATCATCATACTCAAACATCCCCCAGCTATCTCTGTCACCCCACACATTTACCACCTAACCCATATATCTTTTGGACACCAAGGGACATTTTCTTATCACATTTGATCCTGAAATGAACTTCTGACCTCACATTCATGCCAGTTAACATTTTTAACTTCAGTAACATGACTCGACCCTGTCCATATTTCAGCTGTTCTGCTGTTAAACCCTCATCCATTATTACCGCAAGACTTGACTATTCCAACTCATCCCTGGCTGATCTTCCACATTCTACCATTTGTGAACTTGAGGTGTCTTAACTCACACAAAGTCCCATTCCCCTGTCACCCTCTGGCTCTGAGTTAAGCACTGTCTTGATTTTCAATTTCCCATCCTTGTTTTCAAATCCCTCTGCAAGCCTCATCCCTCCCTATCTCTGGAATCTCCACCAACACCACAACCCTGCAAGATATTTGCAATCCTCTAATTCCGGTCACTTGGGTATTCCTAATCGTAATCTCTCCGTCATTGGTGGCCGTGCCTTCAGTTGTCCGAGCGCTGGATTACCCTTCTTAAACCACTCCACCTCTCTTTCCTTCTCTAAAACATGTTTTAAAACCAAACTCTTTGGCCAGGCTTTTGGTCACCTGACCTAATATCGCCTCATGTAATTTGACATCATAATTTGTTTTATAATGCTCTTGTGAAGTTCTTTGTGACATTTCATTATGTTAAAGGTGTAATATAACTCTGTGTTGTTGTACGTATGTAACGGGCAGCACGATGGCACAGTGGTTAGTGCTGCTGTCTCACAGCGCCAGGGACCCAGTTTGGATCACTGTCTGTGTGGACTCTGCACGTTCTCCCTGTGTCTGCGTGGGTTTACTCCGGGTGCTCTAGTTTCCTCCCACAGTCCGAAAGACATGCTAGTTAGGTGCATTGGCCATGCTAGATTCTCCCTCAGTGTATTTTAAAAGGCGCTGGAGTGTGGTAACTAGGGGATTTTCACAGTAACTTCATTGTAGTGTTAACGTAAGCCTACTTGTGACACTAATAAATTAAGAAAAGGGTGTATTTGTTTGTAAATTTCTTTTTTTTATTGATTTATAGAGTAACTGGAAAGACAAGAAAAGAATCAATCTTATAAGATTTGAAACTTACTTGCATAATAATATTGAACCCACAACTCTCCTTTTATCATCAGAAAAAGATCACAGCAAGCTATATACAATTCTCATTGTAGAGTCAACACTGGAAAGGAAACTTATATAATCTTGATACAAAGATTTGCTCAGCACTCAGCAAAGAATTAGATGACAAGGTGTTGTTTCTTTTGGTCAATATTGACTCCTATTGTCCTGTGTAACTCCCACATCACAGACCCTTCCACATCACAACACTAACCTGCATCTCAACAATAAAGCATCTTGATCAAAACGCCACACAAAGCCCTCTCTAGAAATATTTAAAAATAATCATTTGAAATGTGAATAGTCTAGTGTAAATGTAATGAGTACCAGGAATGAAGAGAGGATGGTTCATTAGACTTGTTACCCATGGAATAATTTATTTGCCAGCTTTCCTTTTTTAGTGAAGACAGTGAACACTATATCACTCATGCTCTACTAAACATCTTTCATGTTTGTATATTTCCTCAAGCTCATGTTCTTGGTATTTCACAATTTTTTTTATTATTCATTCGTAGGACATGGGCGTCACTGGCTGGCCAGCATTTATTAACTATCCCTAATTCCCCTTGGCTTGGCCATTTCAGAGGACTGTTAAGAGTCAACCACATTGCTGTGTCTCTGGACTCACACATGGGCCAGACCAGGTAAGGATGGCAGATTTCCTTCCCTAAAGGACATTAGTGAACGAGGTGAGTTTTTCCGACAATTGATAATGGTTTCATGGTCATCAGCAGATTCTTAATTCCAGGTGCTTTATAATCAAATTCAAATTCCACCATCTGACATGGTGGGATTTGAACCCAGGAACATTAGCTGACACCACTAGGCCATCGCCTTCGCTTTGCAATTCAAAGTGTTGCATAATGCAATTGGAGTGGAACAACAGCTATTTTGTCTGGCGAAACTCTTTGTGTTTCCTTTATTTGAGGTATATTGCAACTTAATTTTATTAATGATGCCCAGGGCATCGTTAGGCCATTTAATCATTTCTTCAGTTCACACAGGAGTGGGGATGGTGTGATGAGGGCAAATAAATTTATCGAAACAGAGCAGTCACAACCCAAAGCAATAATTCAGTAGCCCAGCAAGATTCAATTTGTGCAACTTTAGTCTTCATTACTGTACATTGCAGCTCAGTAACATTTACAACCATATATTCTTACCTTACTGTACAATGACCAACGCAAAAATCTTGCAATAGCTATGGGAGGAAGAAGAAGAAAGACTGAGTTGTGAGGCTGATAAGGGTAAGACAGAGATGCATTACATGATCGTTCAACCAAATTAGCAGCATGAATGACCAGAGCTCTTGAGAGTTTTTCTTCCCCTCCCCCATTTACAGTAACAGTGTGAGTCTCACATAACAAGAATCTTGACTGTTGTCTTATGGATAGCTTCAGGCACATCTAGCACTCTGGTGCAACTGGCAGCAGTCTCACAAAGCTAGGAGGTTTCTGGATGTGTAATTGCGTGATATTCATGCCTGTGTAAGTAAATGAACATTTATCAGCCCGGTCATAAATGTGTTAGCGCAGGGGCAGGAGTTGCTGGACTGGCACTCCAGTGCAGTAAATGAAGGTGTACCACAGTGGGTGTTATTTTTTGAAGGAGATGTTGAACTTAGGCGTGGCACAGTGGTTAGCACTGCTGCCTCAGGGATCTGGGTTCGATTCCCTTCTTGGGTCACTGTTTGTGTGGACTCTGCACATTCTCCCTGTGTCTGCATGGGTTTCCTCCAATTTCCTCCCGCAGTCTGAAAGACGTGCTGGTTAAATGCATTGGCCGTGCTAAATTCTCCCTCAGTGTACCCAAACAGGTACAAACTAGGGGATTTTCACAGTAACTTCATTGCAGTGTTAATGTAAGCCTACTTGTAACACTGATAAATAAACTTTAAACATCTGCCCTCTCAGATGGACACATATTGCATGGCACACACTGAAGGAGAATTGTCCCAGGTGTCCTGGACAACATTCATCTATCCGCCCACAAGAAGCTCTCTGGCTACTTTTTCACTGCTGGCTGTGGGAGCTTGCTGTGTGAAAATTGACTGTCGTGTTTCCTACACCACCACAGTGACCAACTTCAGGAATATTTTATTGGCTGGAAGGATACCATTCGTTTTCTTTCCAGCTGCGCAGGTTGCTTAGCTGCACAACGCTTCATCTAAAGAAAGAGTTGTCATATTTACCGCATAAACAACGATGGCAGAATTGAACCTGGGGGGGTGGGGGCGGTATAAGCGTGTTTAAATGTATTTGTTCTAATGTGTCCGCAAAGCTAAAAAAAATGACCTTACCTAATTCTGGTATTGAGTTGCTAGCTGGAATAAACAGGAGGTTCTGTTTGTGGCAAAGCAAGGAGGTTTCTGGATGTGTAATTGCGTGATACTCATGCCTGTGTAAGTAAATGAACATTTATCAGCCCGGTCGTAAATGTGTTAGCGCAGGGGCAGGAGTTGCTGAACGCCGTGGGTGAACTAACAAATGTGGATTCAAGTCACCCTTTAAGCACTGCAGGTGTAGAGCTGGGAGCAAGTAGACAATTGTATAAATGATGTGTGTCTCCCAGGTATTGTGTGTGTGTGTGTATATACAGGGAGCACACCCTAATCACCCACACAGGGATAATCCAAATATGAAGACCAAATGGGTCCAATTTTATTAATTGCGGGCGTTGATGCTTTGTCCTGCTACATATTCCGCAGTTTATTTTCCATTCTGTAGACTACCGTGTGCCTTAATGTGGCCCTGAGGGATTTCATTAGACAAAAGTGGACGCTGCCAGAAGGAGGAGGGTAGCTGTGATACCAGGAGCCACAGAGGCTGTCCATCCCACACCCCCCGGCACAGCCTCTAATGAGACACCAGGAAGCTGCTTTATTTATCCCTTTGCAGGCTCAAATATTACACACAGCGGCATTTGGAGAGAGGAGGGCAGGCGAGAGAGAGAGAGAGAGATAGAGAGAGGGGGAGCTCAGCTGTGCAAATCCTCTCCAAAGGATATCAGCTCCTACACAGCACATTCTGAATGGATTGCCAGTTACATTAATAGATTACACTAAGGATTTGCATTTCGGAAAAGGAGAGGGGCAACATCTGTATATATCTGAGCTCAAACTTCCCTTCCCAGCACAAAGGAATCATCTTTGGATGCATCAGTTTGCGCCGGGTGTCGGTTCGCTGTAAAAGTGCCTTGACAGTGAGGTAGGTGAGTTTGTATTATTTTTCCAAAGGCGATGGAGAGGTGATCCAGACCGTTTCAATGCAGCAATTGAATATGGCAGATTCCTTGTATGATACAAATGTAAACAGCGAGTTACACTGTAGCCTGTAGGTTTCAGGCAGATGCATTGATTTCCCACAAACGTTAACCTGTCGACTGCAGCCCTGTTACACCCCTCACCACTACCTGTTCCATATTATGGTAGAGATTATCACCGTCTGACACCCGCCCCAGCCTCCCTGATAACATCCAGTCCAATGGAAAGAGCAGCTTATACACAAAGGTGTGAACCATCCCTTCTCACACTGTGGGGTGGTGGAGGTTTCAATATTTCTCGAAAGTGGGGATCAGGTAGAGGAGAGGTGTCTGGCCTGGAAATCAGGATTCGGTGTTGTTCTGGACACGGATGTTACGGTGAGTCTTTATCAGTCTTTGAGACAAATAAAGGGAGCCACGCATTCCAGCTCACAAACAATAAGAACAGTCAGGGGGGACTGAATAATGCAAGAGGAGGAAATAATCTCTGCATTGTTCAATATCCATGTTTAAAATGGTTCCCGTTTAGATGGAGTGTTAATATTGATCTCAGCGAGGGCAGTCAGATTGACCCATCTTTTACTGGGCAGTGAGACAGATCAGCACTAGACGGAGGCTTCCCAAATATCAGCAGCAAACTCACTGTTCACTGATACACGGAAGTTGAGACAATAAAGTGTCTGAATCAGTTGAAATCGCGCCTTTGTTCAGTAATTTTTCAAAAGCTCATTGCCAAATAGCGAGATCACTGCAGTGTAATCCGGGCTAAACAAGTGGATGGGTTTCTGCAGGCTTTTGGCTGGAACTACGATTGAGGGGGGTGGGGGGAGGTGAGGTGATGGCTAAGGAAAGAGAATGAGGAGGGGGGGGGCGAGACAGAGGGTGTGGAAGAGAGGATTAGAGAAGGGGGAGAGTGTGGGGAGGGGGAGTGGTGATTAGGGAAGGGGAGAGTGTGGGGAGGGGGAGTGGTGATTAGGGGAGGGGGAGTGGTGATTAGGGGAGGGGAGAGTGTGGGGAGGGGGAGTGGTGATTAGGGAAGGGGAGAGTGTGGGGAGGGGGAGTGGTGATTAGGGAAGGGGAGAGTGTGGGGAGGGGGAGTGGTGATTAGGGAAGGGGAGAGTGTGGGGAGGGGTCGAAAGGATTAGGGGGAGACAGTGGGGAAGGAGAAGTCTGGAGACAGTTGTTTCAGCAACAGGACAGAAGCGAAAGTGAGGAGAGTGCTGGCGATTCTGACTGCCTGTCTCTGCTTGTTGTGAGGAGCTGCAGCTGCAGACTCATCTTTACAATGCGGAAATAATATTGGTGCATTCACATGGAAAAGCAAAGGAGCAGGGAGAGAGATATAGACAGAGGGGGAGTAGGAGGAAAAGACGGGTAAGAAGAGAGGAAGGAGAAACAGGGAGGGAGAATTAGAGTGGGAGGAGGGAGAGTTAGAAATGGGAAGGGAGAGCAAGAGAGACAGGGAAGGAGAGTGGTGACAGAGGTATATCAGCTGCTTTGACCCTTTGCTACCTTCTCATCTGCTTTAAGTTTGCCTTTTTGTCCTAAGGTTTTCTCTGTTCAGACAGCCAGATTGCCACATTCTCCACCATTTAAATGACTGGACACTTATTCCCCTTTTACCTCACTTTGTGAGAAAGAAAGCGATGACCAATGTGACCAGAGGCTGTTAAATCTGTCCCATAGCTTATCCAATTCGAACCAGTATTTCCTTCCTTAACAATGCTGGAATTGGCATGAATAATGAATATATGTTCTGAAACTGGGTTTTAAAATCTAACTGCCAGTTAAATATTTAATTTTTGTTCTACTTAAAAGCCTCTCTCTAATCCCGCAACCAATTAAGATGAGACCTGTAGAATATGACTCAGAAACTAACAGGAGTAGGCCATTCGGCCCTTCCAGCTTGCTCTGGTCTTCATTATGATCATGACTGATCATCCAACTCAGTAACCTGTTCTCACATTCCTCCCATATCCTTTGATCCCCTTCACCCCAAGAGCTACATCTAACTCCTTCTTGAAAACATTCAATGTTTTGAATGTTTTGGCCTCAATTGCCTTCTGTGGTAACTAATTCCAAAGGCTCACCACTCTCCGGATGAAGAATTTTCTCCACATTTCAGCCCTGGATAGTTTACCTGGTATCCTCAGACTGTGGCCGCTGGTCTGGACACTTCCACCATCAGATGCATGGCCAGTCCACCTAACCTGCCCATCTTTGGGCTGTGGGAGGAAACTGGAGCAGCTACAGGAAACCTCCCAGACAGACACAGGGAGAACGTGCAAACTCTGCACTGTCACCTGAGGCTGGAATCGAACCCAGGTCCCAGGCAGCAGTGAGGCAACAGATCGTGGCTGATCTGATTGTTGTCCCAAATTCACATTTCTGCCTATCCATCCCTCAGTATCCTTCAACTCCCTCGTTGATCAAGAATCTCAGAATATTAATCGACCCTGCCTCCAGCTGTCTGGGGAAGAGAGTTCCAAAGATTCAAGCTGCTTCCTGATCATTATCCAACCTGCAGGGGAAGAATGAGTCTTTGGAACCAGTCAAGCAGAACATTGTCAGACATCTTGTAAGCTGCCACCTTCATCAGCTGGCTGCTGTGGAGCTTTTTCCAGAGTGCAGGCCCTTTGAAAGCTGACAACTCAACTCCACTGAACCAGTGATCAGTGGGGATTGGGAAGGGGTGGATGGTGATGATGGCAGTGGCAGGCTGGGATGGGTGAGTAAGGGGTGGTAAAACTGTTGGGTTCTGGTTTAAGGTCACAGACCTGAAATATCAATTTTATTTCTGTTAAAGTTGCCAACCCCTGGTTGGATTCCTCCTGACCCCCAACAAGCCCACCTCCAGGTACCCATGACTGATTTACTGACATTACCAGATTGTCCTGCTGCACTGCCTTTATATCAGTTGGGAAACAAACATGCTCCACCCTGCTGGATGGTGCTCGACTGTCAAACAGCCTTCTTATCCTTTCACCAATATTTTTATAACCACTAAACGTACCGAGGAAGTCTCGCACAAATTTTTAAATGCCCGTGATATTTTTCCTGGATCACTCCTATTCATATCCCGGTGATTCATCTTTAATTACTGAAAACTGCCAAGACATCATCAGAGGTTGGCATTCCCAGGGAAAGAGGCAGCTATGCTTCTGAGATAGCAAAGCTGACGAGATAACTGAGCCTCCATACCAACTCAAAGCTTTCATCATCTCTGCTCACATTGGGTTCTGGCCAAGGTGCCTGAAATGCTCACTGACAACAGGCAGCTGGAAGCGGTTCAAGTGGCAGGTTGAGGTTGATCGCTTCACAGTGGGTATGGAACAACTGGTATCATAGTGCTGCTGATTTCACAACAATGTTAAAAAGATAGCAAGAAACCATCGTTGGTGGATTTTCTAAAGGGCCTTTCATTAATACTAATTTCAGCATTTCCATCAAATCCCTTCCCTGTCTCTGTAACAGCTTCCAGCCTGAAAAGCTTTTGAGAACTGTGCACTCCTCGAATCCTGACCTTTTGAGCATTCCTGATTTTAATCACCCCCTCACTGATGGCTGCACTGTAAGGCCTTAAGTTATGAAATTTCCCCCCTCACCTTCCTCCTTTTAGATGTTCCTTAAAACCCACCTCTTTTAACAATCAGTCCTAATATCTCATTCTGTAGCTCAGTAGTAAACTGCCTGTGTTAAATGTGCTCTTGAAATGCAAGTTGCTAATGCTGACAGTGTTAAGAGTGGGTTCGGACACTTTCATTTACCAGGGAGTATCTGACGATTGCAAAACACATTCATTAGCACGTCTAAACAGAATGGAGTCTCTTTTTCAGGTTCAGTCCAAGTGAGAGATACAGCAATTCACCATTCCAGGGGCATAGCTATTTGTGCAGATACGAACAGCTCTCTGCCAACACTCTTGCTATGCTTCTTATAAATTAACATCCGTTTCAAACCAGAAGCTGTACTCATACAGTGGTCTGCTCCCACAAAGATCGTACCCTTTCAGGTTTGGCTAAATCAGTAGTGTTTCCTACACTTTATTTCACTCCAAGCCTCTCTAGTGGCATCAAACTGGGCTCAGTTTCTGAATTAACAAATTAGAGTTATCTACAAATATTAAAGAAATACGATGCACAGCACAGACAGCACAATCTTGTGTGCACTGACAGCAATAAAAGGTTCAGTCTTACGAAACTATAGGCAGCTCCTGTCAGCAGTGAATGTAATTCGACTATTTGCTGCGTTAATCTCTTGCAGTTCCATTTTACTCAGGGACACCCATGTTTTCCACTCCTTCGTACTTCAATCCCTTTCCATCTTCTCTCACTTCAGGGGTTTATGTGTCCTATGTGTCCTTAGGGGTGCCTGAATTGCTGGGTGAATTTCAGGTAGGAATGAAATAATGCACATCGTTGTTTCAGACTTGATTCTGCGATTGCTCCTCTGATCAATCCATTTCCAGATTTAATAACCCACAGTCAGATGTCAGTCAATCTTTTCCATGAGGTCTTCCTGGTCCAGTTAAGTGTTTGGACGGTACGGTGGCACAGTGGTTAACACTGTTTCCTGACAGCACGTGGGATCCAGGTTCAATTCTTGGGTCATAGAATCATAGAGGTTTACAGCATGGAAAAGGCCCTTCGGCCTAACTTGTCCATGTTGCCCTTTATTTTTCTTAAAATCCCTAAACTAATCCCAATTGCCCACATTTGGCCCATATCTCTCCAAACCCATTGTACCCATGTAATTACGTAA
Organism: Carcharhinus amblyrhynchos; assembly: GCF_965287045.1. NCBI lineage: Eukaryota > Metazoa > Chordata > Chondrichthyes > Carcharhiniformes > Carcharhinidae > Carcharhinus > Carcharhinus amblyrhynchos. The sequence continues at coordinate 10,535,009 of NC_137341.1, read as the reverse complement.
ACACTTTTTAAAAGAGAAAATTGTACCCGCCTTGACTACTACCTCTGGCAGTTTGTTCCAGACACTCACACCCTCTGTGAGAAAAAATTGCCCCTTTGGACATTTTTGTCTCTCTGCCCTCTCACCTCAAACCTATGCCCTCTATTTTAGCCTCCCCTACCTTTGGGAAAAGATATTGACTATCTAGGCTGATTTTCACCCTTCATTATTTTATAGACCTCTAAGATCACCCCTCAGCCTCCTACACACCAGTCTATACAGCCTCTCCTTATAACTAAATCCATCAAGTCCTGGCAGCATCCTAGTAAATCTTTTCTGCACTCTTTCTAGTTTAATAATATCCTTCCTATAATAGGGTGACAAGAATTGCACACAGTATTCCAAGTGTGGCCTTACCAATGTCTTATACAACTTCAACAAGACGTTCCAACTCCTGTATTCAATGTTCTGACTGATGAAACCAAGCATGCCGGATGCCTTCTTCACCACTCCGTCCACCTGTGGCTCCACTTTCAAGGAACTATGAACATGTATCCCTGGATCTCTTTGTTCTTTAACTCTAGGGTCACTGACTGTGTGGAGTTTGCACATTCTCCCCGTGTCTGTGTGGATTTCCTCTGGGAGTTCTGGTTTTCTCCCAGCGTCCAAAGATGTGTGGGCCACGCTAAGTAGTGTCAGGTGGATTAGCAGGATAAATATGAGGGCTTACGAGAATAGGGCCTGGATGGGATTGTGGTCAGTGCAGACTTGATGGATCAAATGGCCTCCTTCTGCATTGTAGGGATTCTATTCTATGGTTGGTGGGTGAAGTCAAGGACTGTTGTCTGGAATCAGCTACACTGGAGTTAGGAGGTCATTCTAGGATTACCCCAGCTTTGACTGCACATTTATAGAATGCTACAAAATACTTATATATACATACACACACACACACACACAAAACTAGATTTGTCTCAAATTGTCTACGCACAGTGAAAATACAAACGAATTTGTCACATGAATAACAACAGGAAGTTTGCATCTGCAAGGAGAAAAGGCAAGTGAATCTTTAGTGCAGAGGATTTGTATGGACAGTGTTGGCTTTGACAGAGCTGCAGAGCTCTGACTGTTGTTCATACGTGAGGTAGAGGCGCCGGCGTTGGACTGGGGTAAACACAGTAAGAAGTCTCACAACACCAGGTTAGAATCCAACCAGTTTATTTGATAGTAATCTTGCAAGCTTTCGGAAACGGTTTTCCTTCTTCAGGTGTGTGGAACGTTCTGATCAGAGAAGGGCTTCTCTGATCAGAACCTTCCACACACCTGACGAAGGAACACCGTTTCCGAAAGCTTGTAAGATTATTATCAAATAAACTGGTTGGATTCTAACCTGGTGTTGTGAGACTTCTTACTGTTCATACGTGAGGCCAGAAAGTGAGAACTGACAATGTAGTGATGTCGTTTGATGTGATGGTGGAGAGTAAACTCCATTCCTCAGCTTACATCCACCTCATCAGTCGAAGAATTATTTAGGACCTTTAACATAATAAAATGTTCCAAGGTGCTTCACAGGAATGTTATTAAATATGTAAGGAGATATTAGATCAGGTGACCAAAAAGCTTGGTCAAGAGGTAGGTTTTAAAGACCGATGAAAGTCAGGTGAGACACAGAGAGGTGTAGGGAGTAAACTCCAGAGCTTAGGGTCTAGGTAACCAAAGGTGGAGTAATTAAAATTGGGAATTCTTAAGAAGGCAAAATTTGATTAGCACAAATATACTCAGCTGGCGTAGCTCAAGAATATCGAGATAGGAAAAAATAGAAATGTTTATATACTACGTTTCATTACGTCAAGTCATAACAGATAATTAGGATCTTTTGAAGTGCCGTCACTATTATAATGTAGAAAAAGCGACAACAATCGGTGCACAGCAAGATCCCACAAACAACAGGTCATCCATTTTGTTGATGTTGATTGATGGACAAGCATTGGCTAGGACATCGAAGAGAATTTGCCTGCAGTTCTTCAACTGATACCATGCAGTCTACTGCACCCAGCTGAGCAGGCAGGTTGGGCTTCAATTTGAAAGATAGCTTCAGTTATATTGGTACAGACTAGAGATTGACCTTCGGGCCCCCCTGGTTTACACGACTCGAATCACAACTGATCTCCTAGATGGTTGCTTCATGCAATCTTCATTTGAAGAAATGTATTATTCAGACTTGAGCCTGTAACTAAAACCTCTGAGTGAAGTACTGTACTAATGTATTGTGTTAGCTAACATTTCATTTTGGTGTTTAATCTCCTTCCTTCTTTATTTTTGACCTTTTTCAGATTTCTTTCTCTTTTATCCTAAAAGAAAACAATTAAAATCAATCTGCGGCCATGGAGGATTGGGACATTCCGCAATTCAAGAAGGAAGTGGATAGTCTGAAGTACCAGCTGTCATACAAGAGGGAGATGTCTTCCAGAACAATCCCTGAGTAAGCTTTAAATTCTGTTCTAATGTCATTAAGGCAACAGATGAGAGTGAGAATGATACACTCTCTCATTACATCTAATGGTGTGATCCTGTCAAAAGGCAGCTCAACTACAGCCGTTAGGTTTTCATAGGTTACTAGATGTGCAAATGTAAAGATATTTAAAATTACAAAGAGGTTTGATAGGTTAAATATATAGATGATATTTATGCTTGTTGGGACGACTGTACATACGAGATAGTCATGACTAAATTGAGTCAACAATTCAGGAGAAATGTCTGCCCAGAGAGTGGTTAGGATGTGAACCTTCCCACAAGTAGTAGTTGAGGCAAATCGTACAGATACATTAAAAGCAAAGTACAGGAGATAAAAATGAACAAATGGCTATGTTGATACGATTGAATGAAACAAGGTGGGAGGAGGTTTGTGTGGAGCATAAACTTGTTGGACCCAATGGCCTGTTTCAGTGCAACTCTTTTTACTCTTTTGGACAAAGCCAAAAATCCTCATTAACTTTTATCATTACTCCTTCAATTTCCACATCCAGAACATTTATGTATGCAGTGATTGAGAGGAACTCAAATCTTCAACATGCACCACTAATATCGTCATGTCAATTCAAGAATGATCTGATCTACACTTGACTTTCTATTTTTCTTGCTGTCCATTGTCTATATCACCATCTCACCTTTAATAAATGTCCTTCATCTTCACAAGTTCCATCTTTGGCATTTTGAAAAAGATTGCAAATCACCAAATGACATCAAATTCACCCCTCTTCCCCTGCTGACTGTATACTTGGTCATTTTCACAAAGCAATTAAGTAAATCAGTTCGCATTACTCATATCTCCAAGCATTGATGGATCTTATCTGTGTTGCTTGAATCTAGCGGTTTTGCACTATTGAAGTAAGGGTAGCTGGTGTATATGGAGCCAAGGTGGGTAAATGGAGTTAGGATAGAGATAAGGCATGATCTTATTGAAAGGCAGAACAGTGTGTTGGGTCTTTATGACTCACTGCTGTTTATGTTTCTGACATTATTGTTAGCGTTTCTACTGTTTCATCAGTAATCTCCCTCTGTGTTCTGGGTTTTGTGATCAATCAATTTTAAACTCCATTAGCCTTTTGAATAATTAAAACATTTTAAAATCTATCGATTAGTCATACTTCGACAGCTCCTCTGGCCTTCCTGTTTTCCTATACTTTGTAAATATAGAGGCAAAAACACTTCAATATGATTGCCATTTTTTAGTTCGTAACCAGGTATTTACCTTGTTGAGAAAGAACCTACAGTTATATAGTGCCAGAGCACCCCAAAGACTTTGCAGCCAACTAATTTGACCAAAGATTTTTTTCATCCTTGAATGTCTCCATCCATCTTGTAGCCAGAACTTGAAGACAAATTTAACTTATAGCAAAGAGAGAGAACCCACCTTGAAAGGAGTCTATAGTACATCTACTGCTTGCCTCCCAAAAATGGCAGGGCAAAATATACCACCTTGATAATTTTAGTATAAAGACCGTGGTACAATGTGCATTACGAAATGAAGATTGTGGCTTGTTTTTGACTTGCTGACTCTGATAGGTGATGTTGTCTAACACGGAATCGACAAATGGCTAGACAAGTCCTGGTATGGGGCTTGAACTCACAACCTTCTGGTTTAGAATTTGAAGTATAATCACTTACCTAACCAATAGGTTACACGTTGGCTGCACCTAGCACCACATGACAAGGTTGCAACGATCCACCAATGCGCTGGTTAGCACTGTGCTAAGAGACAGGGTAATGGCCAATGCTGTGTGGTAAGTTCCAATCTTGAACCATTCTGGACATTTTCTAATAAGGAAGGAGGGATAATTGGAAGGTTCCTCCTTTTGTGTTTGCTGATCAAAGAAAAAAAGTTGATCACAATTCAGCAACAAGGATTTATAGAATTTTACAGCACCGAAAGAAGTCCTTCAGCCCATCTTGTTTGCAGTGGTCACCAAACACCTACCTATTCTAATCCCATTTTCAGCATTTGGTCAGTAGCCTTTTATTGCATTTTCAAATGCGCCATCTAAAATGCTTCTTAAATGTTATGGGGGTTCCTGCCTCTAACACCCTTTCAGGTAGTGAGTTCCAGATTCCTATCACCCTCTGGGTGAAAACATTTTTCCTCAAATCCCTCTAAATCTCCTGTCCCTTACTCTAAATCAGTGCCCCCGGGTTATTAACCTCGCTGCTAAGAGGAAAAGTTTCTTCCTATCTACGTCCCTCATAATTTTGTACCTCAATCAGGTCCCCACTTATCCTTCTCTGCTCTAAGGAAAGCAATCCCAGCCGAACCAGACTCTCTTCATAGCTGAAACGCTCGAGCCCATGAAACAGCACACCGAATCCCCTCTCGTAGAATCATAAAATCCCTACAATACAGAAGAACACATTCAACCCATCAAGCCTGTGCTGACTGTCTGACAGAGCAACTTACTAAGGCCCTCTCCCCCACCTTATTCCTTAAACCCACACATTTACCATTGAACCGGCACATCTTTAGTCACGAAGGGGCAATTTAGCAGAGCCAATCAGCACATTTTTGGACTGTGGGAGGAAACTGGAGAATGTGCAAACTCCACATGGTCACCCAAGGCCAGAATCGAAGCTGGATCCCTGGAGCTGTGAGGCAACAGTGCTAACCAGTGTGCCGGCCTGCACCCTTTCCAGTGCAACAGGCTGATTGTCACAGTCTCAACTCTGGAGCATTGGTGCAATGTTCAGCCATTAATCTGATGTTTAATGTTAAAGCCACATCATCAAAACTCTTTGCGGCTTGGTGCTTTAATGAGGCCAATCAGATTAACCATTGGGTTAGGGTATGTAGGCAGCATACTGTGAGCAAATCTCCAGCACCAACCTTTTCTGCTGCTTTGAAGCAAGATGTTCACCTCCTGGTCATATACCATTCCAACTTGGACACATGCCCCTTCCCCGATCCTTGTTGCTGGTTAAAAATTCTGGAAGCCCCTCCCAAATAGCACTGTGGGTGTGCCTACATCACATGGACCTCAGCAGCTCAAGAAGGCAGCTCACCCCCACCACTACATGGGCAATTGGAGATGGGCAATAAACACTGGCATAGCCAGTGAAGCCCACGTCCCAAAAATGAGTAAAATGGCGTCCAGCATGTTGGATAAATGCATAATTTTGATATAAATACGGATGTTTTTGGCAGGGCGGGGGGGGGGGGGGGGGGTGTTGGGGGTGGAGTGGGAAGGGTTGAATGGAATGGAATCACTGATTTTTGAAACCACTGTTTAACATTTTAAGGCTCAACACATTTAGAAATCAAATTGCATCTAAAAATAATTCTGAAGCATTCTATATTGAGATGCATAACAAGATGTTAAATAACCATAATATTAATTATGGATTCATATTCACCTGCCTTTTTGATATAAAACATTCATTCAGATAGTCGGGTTTTTTGATTCCATGGCTGGACACTTATAGATCCAATTAAATAAATACATTTTTCATAATACACTACCAAGTGAAATTACTTCAGGCTATCATTCCACATTATTAGCAATGTTCATGTATTCAATTCCCAGAATAGGGTCATATAGCTGCCATAGATGTGATATGGGTAGCTCATTCTTAGTTGCATAAAATTAGTGGTAACATTGGTTCGGGGGAAAGGATAGCAGTCAGTGACCACTGAGTAAAAAGTCAAGACAGAAAAAAGATCATATTGGGAGCTCTGTACCTTAGGTAGTCTGTTGTTCAGTCATCTCGGTCCCAGAACATTGTTGCAGGAGTTCTTCAGGGTAGTGTTCTAACCATCTTCATCAATAACCTTCCCTTCACCATAAGGGGTGGGGGTGTTTGCTGATGATTGCATAATGTTCAGTACCATTCATGACTCCTCAGACACCAAAGCCTATATTAAATTGATCTTTCTCTATACCCTAGTTATAAGTGTTACATTACGTTCTGCACCTTCTCCTTTCCTTCTCCCTTATGTACTCTATGAATGGGATGCTTTGTCTGTATAGCGCGAGAAACAATACTTTTCACTGTATCCCAATACGTGTGACAATTATAAATCAAATCAAGAGCTGGATGACATTCAGCTGAGATAGTAAAGTGGCAACTAGCATTTGTGCCACACAAGTTCCAGGTATTGACCATCTCAAACAAGAGACAATATAACCATCTCCCCTTTACATTTTTTTTTAAGAATTCATTCTTGGGTGCGGGTGTTGCTAGGTAAGCCAGTGTTTATTGTCCATCCCTAATTGCCCTTGAGAATGCAATTAAGGATGGGCAATAAAAGCTGACCTGCAGGGGTTTTGGTCTCTGAAATGTTCCTTCACTCTTTCCTGAGGTACTGCCTGACAGAGGTTCTAAGCTGCGGATGTGAATAACACTCCAGACTATAACGCAAATGGCCATTCTTCCAGACAATTGTTAACCTTGGAATTTAACCAGGAGAGACATTATATTCATGCCTGGTCATATCCTCCTCTTAACATCCATAAATATGAATGTGTAGAAGGGATGGGGAAGGGGGGGGCGTGGGTGTGAAGGTGGGGTGTTAGGTGAGACTCTCTGGGTTGAAAACCTTGCTTTATTTTTTCACACCCCAGTCTGGGGATAATGGGGTAAATTGTTAGAGGTCATTGACTGGTGGGGGATGTGGTGAGACAGGGGGAAGTCTCGTGATGGGAGGAATTTGGAGGTCGGTTGGGATCAAAGACTGGTGGGGTGGGGGAGGGGGGAATATTTACAGAGGCTGCTCAGACAGGCATTTGTATCCAGGAGATAGATATGAGGACACTCCCCATTACAATCCAAGCCCTTGCTGAGTAAAATGCATGGTTAAATTGATTGACAGTGAGACTCACAGCAGACTTCTTAGGATTTAAACCACTCCCTACCCATCTGACCCAAACCCACTTGATTTTGTTGGTTAGAATCCCCCCTCCACACATAGGCCACAATTCTACCACCCACCCACCAAGGATTCGTAGCAGGTGAGAGGCGGACATTGGAAATGTCTGTTGACCTCAGGCAGGATTTTTCCATCTTGGGTTGAGCGAGGCCATAAAATCCCACCCAGTTTCTTTATTTCCAACCTTGCAGAGTTGAGCTAACTCAACATGGGAGAGGGTTTGAACTTAGAACCTTCTTCTTTATGTGTAATTCATTCGTACATTAGGATAGCAGAATAGAGCATTTAGAGCCACTCAAAGTGATATCATCCTACAATCACCCTACAAAGTTCTGAGAGGTTTACCTACTTGCACTTAGTTTAAAAAAAAACTTGTTTCATTCATCAGTGTGTGGGATCGTCAGACAATACTTGGAGGGAATAGTGGATGCTGAAAAAAGACTGACATTTATATAACGTCCGAACATCTCAAAACACTTCACAACTAACAAAGTATCTATTAATACAGAAGATACATTAACAAAACAAATCCAGAACATAGAACATTACAGCACAGATTGGTTCCACTGGTCGGCGCAACATCGAGGGCCGAAGGGCCTGTACTGCGCTGTAATATTCTATGTTCTAAAACAAATCCCAGCAGTGCAAACTAATAAAGAAATAGCTTACTGCAGTTATAATCTTGGGAGGGAATGTTTATTGCTTTTCTCCATCTTGATAAATAAGATGGCATGCTATGGCATGGTACTTGAACAATGGTTACTGATAGGCTAGTTTTATCGTTCCTTGGTATCAGTGGCAACCGGCAATCAAACAGTGTCATTCAGATGCCTGGCCTGCTGTATGACAACCGGACCTGTTTATTCAAGGACTCATCAATCAAACACAATCTATTATCACCGGTTAAGCACATTATAGATGAAAACCATTGCTTTTATTTAAAGTTCCTATAGCTGAGAATGTGATGATGGATTGTTTTATCACCAGCTATCCACAATGCCCATAAAAGTAGCAACTCCAGTCAAAAGAATTCAACAAAATGCATTAGTATGAGGCAGAACGCAAAGTTCCAGTAAATCACATAGGTCTTGATAGTCAGTTTTTACAGACCTTATTTGTCTTTCAGTTCTGAAAATCACCGAGAAAATAGTTTACATGAGTGCAGACGTATATTGCGTGGTCGTTAATGTGCAGGAGCAGGCCATTCAGCCCAACTGGTCTATGTTTGTATTCATCCTCCAAATGAGCCTCCTTACAACCAAAAAAAACAAGCTCTATGACTTATTATCAGCATTTTGGAGAACCACACAGCTTGACCCTTAGAAATAATAAGATAGTGAGAAACCAGAAGAATAAGCTTTCCAATAAGATATACCAATTTAGTTGCTATGTTCTACCACTGACTGGATAGCTAGATGTTGAATTTGTGTGTTTCCTGATTGCTGTAACTTAGAGATACACTGACAAACTCTATTAATCCGTCAAGCATTCTCTCCATTCACCGTGTTCTTCCTGCCACTTGCCTGTGCACTGCCTCCAGCCCAAAGCCCATCAGTTGTATCGTCTGTGGTTTGTTAGTCCTAGGTGCCTTCAGCGGAAGCAACTAAATGGTGCTCTAAATCACACTTCTATCCACTGCTCTCTTTACTTCACCTGATGGATGCTCCTGCCATAAAGATCTGCAGTTCACATTGCTCAGAGAGGGATTTCAGCTCCATGTTCTTGTGGAGATTCTGAAAAATACAGGTCTTCACTGTCGTTGAAACAGTGAAGATCAGCTGGTTATATTGTCAAGTACCTCAGACACATCATCTTTGCTCAGCTGCTTTTTATCTAACGTAAGTGTGCATTAATAAAAGAAAAAGTCTTGCATTTGCATAACATCTTTCATGACTCGAGGGCATCCCAAGGTGCTGTACAGTCAATTAAGCACTTATGAAGTGCTATCACTTTTGTAGTATTAAATATGCAACAGCCATTTTGGGCACCACAAGCAGCAATGCAATAATCACCAAATAATCTGCTCTTTAATGTTTTGGGATAACTTTTGGCCAGATCATTAGGAGGAACTGTTCAGCTCTCCTTCAAAATAATACATCTTTCACAATCTTATGTTGTGAATTCTTATGTTATCTTGTCCAAGACATTATTGGCCTCATTTAATCTCACATGAATGACGGCACCACTGACAGTACAGCATTCCCCCAGTGCTGCACAAGACCTTTGTGCTCAAGTCTCAGGAGTGGGACTTAAACCCATGACCTTCCAAGTCAAAGGTAAGTGTGCTACTGAGCCATGGTTCAAGATGATTTTTTTTTCTAAGACAGGACATCTTCTCACTACAGGGTCACTGCAACTAGTGCCAGGTCAGCACTGGCACAGACTCTAGCTGGAAGAAGATCATCAAGTCTATAGTATTTTCACTTTGCAATTTTATTTTTGAACAAGTCCTTCTTAAATAATTTCTTTTATTCTTTCACGAGATGTGGGCATCGCTGGCAAGGTTCAGCCATACCCAATTGCCCTCGAGGTGGTGGTGAGCAGGCTTCTTGAACTGCTGCAGCCCATTAATGAAATGATCAGTTTGTTCTGATTATCTGTCGTGGCAAATGTGCGTCAGCTCGCTCTGTCTGCCGTAGGCACCACGTGCTGTTTGGTACCAGGAACAGGCAAGTGAGAGTACAGCTGCAATTTACATAGCCCACTCCATATAACTATTTGCTGTTACATGGTATGAGGACAGACAATACTGATTAAATGTTCGTGCCATCTTCTGTTTGGAAGTTTATTAATTCAGTGCTTATCACTGCAATATTCAGTATTTTATGACCATTCATGGAAAGCAAAAACATTTGGCTCTTTTAATGCTGATCACAGCTACGCTGATTGGGAGGGGGGGCGGGGGGAAGGTTGACCTTAAGCATCCTGGTTACGTTAAGACTACCAGAGGTCTCACATCCTCAAGAACTACCAGGCATGGGTGTCAGATGAGGGACGGCTGTAATGTTCTCACTGGCAAGGTTTACAGGTGACGGTTGTCAATCATTTGGCACAGTATTCATCCAAGTGGACTCCAGTGAAGAGTCAAGACCTTCAAGGAGGTCAGGGTAGGGGAGAGGGGACAATGAGTGAGGAAAAATAGTGATGTTGGGTAAGAAAGGTATTACTATAAATAAGGGACCATATAGCAAAATATTTGGGAATAAAACTGATGTAACCAATCTGTTTAACTGTGGTGTTTACGGGAGATAGTCAGTTTACAACACACTCACAGCAAAAGTGATCAGCTATTGGACTACGTGCAATACACAGCACAGGATTACACTAACACTGCGTTGTATTATTGATGAGATGGATGTTTTTGCGGTGCAGACTAATCTCTCCTGGATAAGTGAGGTGCAAGATTTCTCCTGTTTCTCAGAATATCCTACGTGTATTAGGCACAAACTTATCGTTGTATTGCAAGAAGCAGAGGGAAAAATCTTCCTGCTTTAGCAGTAACGTTCAAGATGTCTTTTCAATTAAAATCAATACAAACTGAAGCTATGGGCAGCTTCCTGTCACTGACTGTTTGAAACCACATGCAAGAATGCTGGCTCTCCCTGTGTAGACAAACCTCTCATAATCTATACACATATTTAAGATTCTGCTTATAAATTAAAGCTATGTGTTGGGTCACAACATTCAGAAGTAAGCTGGTGACTGATATCAGCTAGACTGAGTTGTACACGCCTATGTCAAATGCATCATGATCTCAGAGCTGCTGCTGCTGCCGTTTGTCCAGTTTGGAACATTTTGCTTCCTGTAAACTTGGGTTCCATGGTTAGTGATGGCCCCAGGATCTTTTCCACACCAGTTCAAATGAGTTTCTAGTCTATTCAACTAGAGTCATAGGAATTCTACAGTGCAAAAGGAGGTCATTAGGCCCATTGAGCCTGCACTGATGAAAATCCCAACCAGGCCCTAATCTCTTAACACCGCGTGTTTATCCTGCTGGGTTAGGAAATCTTTAAAGGTCAGCAGAAAGCCATAAAAAAAGTCATAAAGAAAAGAAATATGGATTATGAGAGTAAATTAGCTCAGCATATAAAAACAGATAGCAAAAGTTTCTACAAATATATAAAATGAAAAAGAGTGGCTAAAGTAAACCTTGGTCCCTCAGAAGATGAGAAGGAGGGGGGAAGAGATGTAATAACTGGAAATAAGAAAATGGCTTAATATTGCACAGGTATTTTGCGTCCATCTTCACAGTGGAAGACACAAATGACGTGCTAAAAATTGATGACAGAAAGGGAATGGCAGGTGAGGACCTAGAAACTATTATCATGAAAGAGGTAGTGTTGGGCAAATTAATAGGGCTAAAGGTAGACAAGTCTCCTGGTCCTGATGGAATGCATTGCGGGGTACTAGAGATAGTGGGAGAAATAGCAAATGCACCAGTGGGAATTTATCAAAATTTGCTGGACTCTGGGGTGGTTCCCACAGATTGGAAATCAGCAAATGAGACACCACTGTTTAAAAAAGGAGGTAGGCAAAAGGCGGCTAACTATAGGCTGGTTAGCTTTAACTTCTGTGGTACGGAAAATGTTTGAATCAATCATCAAGGAAGAAATGTCAAGACATCTGGATATAAATTGTTCCATTGCTAAGATGCAGCATGAGCTCATGAAGGGAAAGTCATATTTGACTAATTTGGTGGAATTCTTTGAGATCATTACATGTGCAGTGGACAATGGGGAACTTGTGGATGTGGTGTATCTGAATTTCCAGAAGGCATTTGACAAGGTGCTGCACGAAAGACTGCTACATAAGGGTTAACTAACAGAAAGCAGAGTGGGAGTAAATGGGTGTTGTTCTGGTTGGCAATCAGTGACTAGTGGTGTGCCTCAGGGATCTGTGTTGGGACCGCAGTTGTTTACGATTGACAGAGATGATTTGGAGTTGGGGACCAAGTGTAGTTTGTCAAAATTCACAGATGACACCAAGATGGGTGGCAGAGCAAAGTGTGCAGAGGACACTGAAAGACTGCAAAGGGATATGAAAGTCTGAGTGGGCGAGGGTTTGGCAGATGGAATACAATGTTGGTAAATGTGAGGTCGTTCATTTTGGTAGGAATAACAGCAAAATGGACTATTATCTAAATGGTAAAAAATTGCAGCATGCTGCTGTGCAGAGGGACCCGAGTGTCCTTGTACAGGAATCTCAAGGAGTTGGTTTGCAGGTAATTAAGAAGGCAACTAGAATTTTGTCCTTCATTGGTGGAGGGATGGAGTTTAAAAACAGTGAGGTTACGTTGTAGCTGTATAAGGTGCTGGTGAGGTCACACCTGAGTACTGTGTACAGTTTTGGTCTCCTTACTTGAGAAAGGATAAACTAGCACTCGAGGGGGTGCAAAGGAGATTCACTAGGTTGATTCTAGAATTGAGAGGGTTAGCTTATGAGGACAGACTAATTAGACTGGGGCTATACTCATTGGAATTCAGAAGAATGAGGGGAGATCTTACAGAAACACATAAGATGAAGGGAATAGAAAAGATAGAAGTAGGAAAATTGTTTCCACCAGCAGGTGAAAGTAGAACTAGGGGGCAGAGCCTCAAAATAAGGGGAAGCAGATTTAGCACTGAATTGAGGAGGAACTTCTTCACACAAAGGATTGTGAATCTGTGGAATTCCCTGCCCAGTGGATCAGTTGGGGCTACCTCATTGAATGTTTTTAAGGCAAGGTTAGATACATTTTTGAACAGTAAAGAAACTAAGGCTTATGGTGATCTTATTGAATGGCGGAGCAGACTCAAGGAGCCAGATGGCCTACTCCCACTCCTAGTTCTTAATCCCCTGGCACCAAGGAACAATTTAGCATGGCCAATCAACCTAACCTGCACATCTTGGGACTGTGGAGGAAACCAGGGCACCCGAAGGAAACCCACACAGACACTGGGAGAATGTGCAAACTCCACACATACAGTCACCCAAGGCAGGAATTGAACCCAGGTCCCCGGAGCTGTGAGGCTGCAGTGCTAAATATTGTGCCACCGTGCCATCCATAATATCACACCAGTAGAAAGATACAATTCCAGATGAACATAGGAATGGGCTTAATTGGGATTTGGTCAAATAGCCAATTGACACTCACTGTTTGAGTTCATATCTTAAGAATGCACATTAACTATAAGGGAAGTATCATAGTTCCACCCAAGTTCTTCCTCACCAGTCACGTGCACAACATGTGTACTGTAATAAAAATAAAAAATGCTGGTTAAACTCAGCAGGTCTGGATTAGAAATCAGGAGTGCAAATCTTGTCTCTGTTTCCTCCTCCTTTGGCCAGGTGCTCTGGGATCAAGTGCACCTTCCCAATCATGATCCTAGCCAAGAAAAGACTCATTGTAGATTGAGGACAGAAGACAAGACTGTCTTTTCTGTGTCTCAGATCCACATTGAGCAATACATTTAGAGAGTGAATCATCAAACTTTGTTCTGGAGTTGGTGCTTTGGATGCGCTATTGCTGATGGGTGTCCAGTCACCTTATTCTATAGATAAAAATACCCTTCAACACTGTAGCTTCATACTTGGAATAAACTAAATGAGACATAATGGGTCTGAGGAGTGCAATATAAGTTTCCATCTTTAGAAGTGGTGGCATAAGCTGTCAAGTATTTGTGTGAAGGGATAGAAAGAAAGTCAAAAATTTTTTGTGCCTCGCTCAAGAGACACATCCAGAGACTTGAGACAGGCCAGTCAGCTGCTTTCTTGTGCAATGAATGTGTTTTGTCACAGGGACACCAGGTGACAGATCTTTGAAGAAAACAAAAGTGTAAAGATGTTAACAAAAAGATGAAAACAAAAGTGTAAAGAGAGATGTCAGTCTTACTCTAACAGTAAAGTTGAAATAAATTGCATTTGTCAATTTTTGTTTCTATAAGTACCCAACTAATACATCTCTCCTTTCTCTTCCTTCTCGGTCTGAAGCTTTGTGAAGTGGATAGAAGAGGGCGTGCCAAACGATCCATTCTTAAACCCAGAGCTAATGAAAAGCAACCCCTGGGTAGAGAAAGGCAAATGTGCTATACTTTGACATTTTCAAACTGCTCTGTACAAAACAATTTATTTGTAAAGAAAGAGACTCGCGAGGAGAATTTTGTTGGCACAGTCTTTTGAATTCTTAAACATATGCATTACATTTTTTGTACATTTTATGGTAATTCTAGGCAAAATCATTGTATGAGTGATCAACCAACTTCTTTGTACAACTAGAAAGGAGCAGTGTAAGAGGAAGATAACAAATAAAGCAATAATTAATAATGGCAAGACTTTATTCATTCTTTGACAAATCTGGAATCCCATGTTGTCTGAAACAAAACCCATTTTAAACAACCTTCCAATCAGGGATTGGATTCAAACCAGTAGTTCAAACTTACCAACAGACTTCAGTTTTTACCAACCCATGGTTGGCATTTGGCTCTTGGCAAATTAGTCTGGTTTATGCAAATTGCACATTATTATAAATACTGGGGGGGGAGGAATTCAGACAGAATAGGGCATCCCATTTTTGTGCAAATACCTACGAGACCCCAAACCCACTTATAGTCCAACTCAGCCAGCCACACTGATATTAGCTAGTTTCTTGAGCAGTCACATTTAGGGCATGTGAGCTGCAACGTTGTCCCACAAAACTTACCGCCACTTAACATTTCAACAGTCTCATCACTTTGTGGCCCAACGCTTTGACTGGAGCTCATCTCCCACGAGAAATCATTTGCACAATTTCCGATCTGCGGAAGTTTGGGGAAAGGCGAGTTTTTTTTGGAGGCTCAAGATCAACATCAACATCCCCATTCTGCGTTCCGTACGAGAACGTGAGAGCTCCTTCCTGCTCTTCAAACAGCTGCTCCTCCTCTCAATAACCAACGAAAATCTCACAGCAGGTCTTTTATGTAAACATTGCGTCTAACAGCATTTGAAACCCCTTCGTTGAACCGGAACCAAACATCACTGCTTCCAACCGCTTTTCCAATAAGTTTCTCAGCTGTTTCCTTCACGGGTTCAGCACCCCCAATCACTGATAGCGAGAGACACAGAGAGATTAATCAATATATTGATAAGAAGTAGGATTACGTAAGCGCCCATGTACAGAGCTGATTGTGTTTGAGGTTTGATACCAGAGTACGGATAAAATAAATGAGAAAACATTTTTTAAATAAAATCGCAGTTTTCCCCTCACCACACTTACCCTCCCTGGCCAAAAGGAACAGACAGTATGTCTCTTTTTCTAGGCTGTCATTTCATAGTTGGCTATGAGCAGCCTATAAAAGAAAGATGCACATTTACATACATCTTTCAGTACTTTAAGATGCTCTAAAGTTCTGTTCACTACTATAAATGTAGGTAATATTGAAATGTAGGCGATATTGTGAGTATAAACTGGGATTCACCAGTTTTCTTAATCAAGGTTAACATTTACTTGGACGCCCCAACCTCCGCTACATGGGTACTCCCTGAGCTCAGCTTCAACTCCTCACCACACAGCAGTTCACTGTTGCTGCAACATACTGCAGATGTTGCAAAGTAACTGGACATCTGGCAACATACACCTCGAAATACAAGCTGACAGAGAGGTACAGGAAAGGCGACAGGAGCATTGGGTTAACGCACTGCCTCTCGACTGGAAGGATCTGGGCGTAACCAGTAAAGACAAATGGGCTGAAAGCCTTATTCTACCAAGCTCTTCAAAGATGATTGTAAAATGAGAGTCTGAGCACTCGTCTTATTGGGCACATATTACAAAATCACTCAAAATGGCATAACTCAAAAGCTAGAAATTGTGGCATCATCAAGCTTGCTCTAACTTTAAAATGGTGAGGGAATGTGGGTTAGAAAAACTGAGACATAATATAAGCACTCCTCAGCCTACTCAAATCGCCTGGACAAGCATCGGAGGAGATTAACTACATTTTAAAATATTCATTCATCCAGCATGTGGATTTTGCTGGCTTGATCAGAGTTTGTTGCCATCTCTAATTGCCCTTACTAGTCCATTTCAGGCGGCATTTAAGGTTCAACTACATTGCTGTGGCTTTGGAGTCACATGTAGGCCAGACCAGATAAGGATAGCAGATTTCCTTCCCAATAGAACTTCTTTGCTGTTGTAAAAACAACTCAGTCATAACCCATTTCTATTGAGCCCATGACACAAACTACTTCAATTCAGTCCGATGTGGAAATGTGATAAAGGTGTACTTTTTGAACATTGAGAAACTTAATTGAAAGGCCTTACAATGATAATAAGGAGAAGAATCAGTAAGTAGAGGCTGGATGATACCAAGCTCTGGTTTTAAATGTCAGTAGATTGTCTGGGGGAGGTGAGGGGAGTTGCCATTTACAGCTCCTGGAAATCAGCATATTGAGTCTTCAGTGAGGAGGAGAGAGTCAAAGACACCATATTTGGAGCTCAGAGGAACATTCTGCATAGCAGAGGTCTCCCTCTCGAGGCTTCCATGTATACTAACAAGGCAAACAACTTCAGTCATTTGAGGGGGGTGGGGAAAATATCAACAACAATTTTTCTTCAAAGAGTTACTACTCAGTCTGAAACTGAAGGGGGAACAAAACTCACTTAGGACTGCCATATAAGAAGCTACATAAGACTGCTGCTTTGAGTAATCAAAACAAATTATATCCCTGGGTGAGAATGTATGAATAATGTGCCAGGATGCTTATTTGGAAAAACCACTGAGACAACTTGATGCTCAACAGCAGTTCAGAAAATGTACCAAATAATGGCAATGCAACGATTATCAATAGCTATAAAACTAACCTGGTTCCCTAATATGCTTTAGGGAAGGAAATCTGCTGTCTTTACCTGGTCTGGCCTACATGTAATTCCAGAGCCATAGCAATGTAGCTGAACCTTAAATGTCCTCTGAAATGGCCTAGAAAGGGCAATTAGAGATGGCAACAAATGCTGGCGGAGACAGCAACATCCACACCCCACGAATGAATATTTAAAAATGTAGTTAATCTCCTCCGACAGCTCTGTTGGACCCAGATATAATGTTGCCTTATGAGGAGCAGGTCTCTCACACCATGTTGCGCTACAGTGACAAGGCTGGGTCTGTTTCTGTGCATAGAAACAATATGCAATGATACAGGGAAAAGGCGACGGGGGGGCTGACACTAAGTCATGATGCTCACTTGGAGAGTCAGTGCAGACACGATGGACCAAATGGCCTGGCTGCAGGGTTGCAACAATTCAGTGATTCTGTAACCCTGCCTTGTGAAGCTAACCCACTGACAGAACAATCCACCTCAGAGATTATTACAGAGAGAAAAAAAAATGTAACCATGGCAACAGTGAAGGAAATGTGCCGCTCTGAACACCAGTCACTGAATTATTTCTTAGACCTGACCAAAATGGCTTCCACTGATCAAAACTAATGAGCAACACAGTGCTGGAGACAGAAGGATGATTCCTGACTGAGGGATGATCAGTCAGGCTGCACCCATTTCAATTGCACAGAGATGAGGACATTTATTTTCAAACAAAAAACAGATTTAATAGCTGCTCAAACTGATGAGAGATTCAGAAGGGAATGCTCCTCCTTGTACGTGGGTTGGTAACAGGAAGCCAGAGATTTTAAGATAATTGGCAAAAGAAGCAGAAAGGGGATGAGACTTTTTTTTGAATGCAGCAGCTTGTTGTGATCTGGAATGCACAGTCTGAAAAGGATTCAATTGCTATTTTCAAAACCAAATTGGAAAATAAATTGCAGGGCTATGGAGAAAAGGTGGAGGAGTGGGACAGCTTTCAAAGAGTCAGGACAACCAGAATGTGTTGAATAGCCTCCCTTGCTGGTGTACGATTCTACGAACTGTTTGCCCTTCATTGCAGGGTTTAACCCTGTGAATTGTGCATAATGGAGCAGTGGCCAGATAATGTTGAGCATAGAGTGGGCAGATGTCGTACTCTGTGACTAAATGTCTGGCCCTGGGAACCAGGCTCCTGATTCCAATTTCTTTACATATTGAGTTCACCATAAAGGAGGGAAAAAGTAGCAAGAATGGGGGGTTGTGGAGGTGGGGGGGAGGCAACACAGATTGGCTGCATTCCTGGAAGCTTTAATCACAGGATTTCCTGACTCCAACAGTCCCCTTCAGTCAAACAGCTTGCCCACTCACCCCCATCAAACGCATTGCCCTTTTAACCAAAAGCCTTCAAAGGAAACTAACAACACATGAATTCTTTGCAATGCCCCTATGATAATTCTCCTGAGTTGCTGGCAGCAGCGTACAGGAGATTAATTATTAATTCCTCAAGACTCCAGAACAATCCTGGAAGGTTGGCAAGCCTACCGCATCACATGCCACCAAATGGCAGGAGAGAGACATGTGGCGGCTCTCTGGGTTGCTGCATGCAAGAGAGAGACGATAAGTATCTGATTACAATACCTGTTGAGGTTGAAACAAAGTTATTTTTGTCCACTTTTCGTCCAAAGAAGTCAAGTTCTGCCTAAAAATTAAAAGGAGCAAGTGCTTAGATATATATATATACAAACACCAAACAAAAGCTCAAATAAAGTCTCAGGTCTGGTACCGGTAAACAGTTAAAAATGTACAGCACAAACAAATTTGGCTGCGAACATTTCTGTTCATTGTATGAAAATATTTGCCTACAGTTATGTCTTTGGCTTAAACTATACATTTTATGACTTCCTGATTAGACCTCAGATTGAGCTCATTACCCAGATGCTGTATTCCTTTCTGCTTTATGGAGGGTGACAATGTGAGCTGGGCAATGCCAACACAACAGAAACACAATCTCTTTAATCTGTCTTTGTAGTAAGAGAAAATCATCAGTGAATCAAGTTATATGGAGAGAGAGTAGAAAAGTGGAGTTGAAACCAAAGATCAGCCGTAATAGTGGCCCACACTGGACAGGCCACGCGGTCCACTCCTGCTTATGTTCTTATCCAAAAGGCTGCACTTCTGACAGTGCACTTGTGATTTTGTGCCAGTGTCTCTGAGGCGAGACTTGACCACACAACTTTCTAACTCAGAGGCGAGAGTGCAACCACTGAGCCACAGCCAAACCAATCGGGAGAAGGATCCTAGACTCCTCCACTTGGTGACTAAACCATTTACTCCTAAAGCTCTTTGAAATGGTGAGCAATTCACTCAGCTGGATAAACAAGTGTTAGCAAAACAAAGGGTGTCCTCTCCTCAGGGCAACTCGGGAAGGACAACAAATGCAGCTCTGCCATTCCTGCGAATGAATAAAAGACCTCAAAACATTGAGAAACCTTGCTGTGTTCACTGTGTGTAAAGTGGGCACTTAGCAAATGGTTTATTCTAAAACTGCAGCAATTATTAAAACAATGAAGGAGAGCAAACATAATTCATTTTTATATACTAGGGAAAATTTCTTTCCTAACATATACATAAAATGAAGCAGTGGATACAAAACATTAAGGATTGGCTTTCAAAATGTAGCAATTGCTATAACGGGGGAACAAGATTAGTAGCGATGAGCTTCAATAGGCCATTTGACCTTTCCTCATCCTTGGTTTTGTGGATATATTTAAGTAACCCTCAGTGGCACAATCTCCTGGGGTGAACTTGCATCAAGGGTCCTTTGCACCAACATGTTGATATCCTGTGTCGGCAAGTTGCAGCTCGTTCCAATCAGTAATTTTCTTTCATGCAGCATGACAGTTGATTTATGAACATCCCAGAGTGATGTTTCAGGATTATGCTTGAATCAAAACAAGGACACGGTGGCCGTGGCGGAACAAGAGTCAGCAGAGACACTGCACCATGAGGCACATCGTCTGACCCAAATAATCAGACATCAATGTGTGTGTGTGTGTGTGTGTGTGTGTGTGTGTGTGTGGGTGGTGGTGGTGTGGTGGAGTGTGCCCCATCGAGTCTGCACTGACCACAATCCACCCCAGGCCCTACCCCCTTATCCCTATAACCTACACACCCCAGGACTTTAAGGGGCAATTTTTCTCAGCATGGCCAATCAACCTAACCCACACATCTTTGGACTGTGGGAGGAAACCAGAGCACCCTGAGGAAACCCATGCAGACATGAGGAGAATGTGCAAACTCCACACAGACAGTGACCCAAGCCTGGAATCAAACCCAGGGCTCTGGAGTTGTGAAGCAGCAGTGCTAACCACTGTGCTACCCTGATGAAATGCTGGTACTCAATACAAATTAAACCAGTAGTTTAAAGCCCCAATGAATGTGATGCACCTGCACTCTGACCATCTTTAACATCCAGGCACCTCCATTTAGTTTGTCGACAGGATGTTTCATTAGAAATTACAGTTCCTTGGATTCTCTGAATTTTAATGGGACAGGACTATTTCTACAAAAAGGTGACCCTTTGCTGGGCTGTTGTAAAAATCCCACTGATTCATTAATGCTCTATAGGGGAGGAAACCTGCCATCTTCACTCAGCCCAGTTAATATGTGACTCCGGTCTCACAGCAACGTGATTGTCTCCCACTCGGTTTCTAACTAACTAGCAAAAACTGCAAAGAGGAACTGTAGGCATTCCAGAAGAACCCTTCTCAGGGCAATCAGAGATGGGCAATACGTTCGGGTCTGGTCAGTGACAGTCACAGCCTGAGAATGGACTTTTAAACACTTTGCTTTCTGTGCCAGGTTAAATCCATTCCTATCTTATTCCAGCACACTAAGTCATGCAGTTTAAAAAAATGACCACTCTGTCGATGACTGACCCAAATGTCACTGATTTAAATGGAACACTTGCAGATGTTTACTGGGGCTGCACCCAGCATATTCACAAGGATAAATGAATAGGGCATAAAACACAGCTGCTGTGCTTTTGTAATTATGAGATTATTAAAGTAATGAATGCCCCAATCTGCCAACAAAGCCTATGCTGTAATAACTGAATCATACACTGCTGTTCGATACTTGAACTGCGAATACAACAGCACTTTTAATAATATGGTAAGCAATTTGTATCAAAACATTGCCCAGCTGTATTTCCACATGAGCTGAGGGCAAGTGCCTCAGAGAAAAGGGGAGAGAGGGAAACATGCACACATTGGTCAGACTGACACTGCAGTTCAGGGCACAGTGGTTAGCACTGCTGTCAGGGACCTGCGTTCGATTCCCGGCTTGGGTCACTGTCTGTGTGGAGCCTGCACATTCTTCCCATGTCGGCATGGGTTTCCTCTGGGTGTTCTAGTTTCCTCCCACAGTCTGAAAGACATGCTGGTTGGACGCATTGACCCAAACAGGCACCAGAGTGTGGTGACTAGGGGAATTTCACATTAACTTCATTGCAGTGTTAATGTAGGCCTTACTTGTGACTAATAAATAAACTCACTTCTTTCAGTATTGCAGGAGTGCTGCATTGTCAGCGGTGCTATGTTTCTGATGAGTTGGTAAATTGGAGTTTAATAGATATTAAAGGTCACACAGGCATATTCAAAGAAAAAGTGGGGCTTATCCCTCTTGCTCTCAAAGTCCTGGTCAATATTGCTCCCTCAAACCACTTACAAAAAAAAAATCTACTCGTTATTCACTATTGCTGATGTCTATGGGATTCTTCTATGCAAAGTGTCTACTGTATTGCAGCAAAACACCAACACACAGGCCACAATATGAAGGTAATTGTTTGGGACACTCCACTGCAGCCTGATGTCAGGAGGATTCAAATTTCCAACTGACACACAGATAAGAGGATGAAATTAGAATCAGAGGCGTCACAGCTATACTTGCTGCAAGCAGATCAAGGCTTGGACTCCTCATGGCCTACAACAAGTTGTGTTTCCCTAGAAACGATCTTGAATCAAGACATAAGCATGTGTTAAGAGTGTGGGTGGATCGGGGGAAGGGAAGGGAAGGGAAGGACAACATATCAGTGCCAAATCCAGATGGAACAAAAAGGAAGGAGGCATGATCCATGCCAATACACGTGCACATTGGGTTGACACACAAATACTCACACGTCCGTTTCATTCTTCTACAGTGACTGTGCCAATGTCCATGTGCTCGGCACACGCAAAAGGGGTAACAGCGTGGAATGGAGTGACAAATGATAAATCCGATCCTCTCTCTTTTGAGGGAGCAATTGGAATAAAATTATTAACCCATACTAATATGTGACCAATCTCGATATTGTTGGTGTTTCCATGTCAGTGATATTCAGTGAGACACTAAGTGGGAAAAATAACTTCCTGTGATTTAACCTCAAAGGTGGCCATGGGAGGAACTCAGATGTTTAGCCTGCAGCTGTTGCCACTGATCAGGCCCCAGCCATCCCCATCAGCTGCTTCCTGCACACTCTCCAGAGTATCCCTCTGTCACCTCGCACTGTTTGGTCAGAGAGTAGCAGTTGTTCATTACATGGCTATGCTATTTCCAACCACTTGGGGGTGTGCGCGTATGCACAGAGCAATCCCCTCCCTCCCTCCCCCCCCGCCCCCCCACACACACACACAGAGCAACCTCCTCACCACCACCCCCCAAAACATGCAAGCATCCCCCCAAATGCACATCTACACATTTGCCCCCCCCCCCCCCACACACATGCACACACCCTCCCCCCCCATGTTCCTACCCCACTCCCGCCGCACAGACCCACCCACGTGCACACAAACACCCCTCTCCCCACACACACACACACAACCCCTCTGTAGAAACACAGACACGCCGCGTGCAAACACACACACAACCCCCGCAGAGACACATAGACCCAAACCCCTGCACACCCGCACCAGCGCACATGCACGCAACCCCCCTCCACACCACACACACATGCACACACAAACTCAAGCGTGTGCACACAGCACCCCCCCCCCCACAACCCCGCAACACACCCGCTCCTCCCCCATACACCCACACAACACAGCCCCCATACATACACACCTAACTGCACACAACCCCCTCCCCGCACCCCCCCCAACACACACAACCCCCTGCCCGCACCCCCACAACGCCCGTGCACCCACTCTCACACCACATAGTAAGCACGTTGTCATCGTGATTTTGAGCTCTGAAAGACACCCCATTGGATCAGATTCAGTTTCACGAAGCCACCCCCATGCAACATAAAAAGCTGTTCTGATGAGAAGCTTAGAGACTTGAAACATTAACTCCTTTTCTCTCCCCACAGAAATTCCCTTGCTGAGTATATTTAGCATTTTCAATCCTTATTTCAGATTTACAATTGCACCTTAAGGAGTCAAGAAATCACCAGGGATAGATTTTCCCCTGGTGTCAATTTGTATGGCCAAGTAAACCAGGTTCGTTTGCTTTTTTTTAAAACAGAAGCGACACACAGAGACAATAGTCTGGCAGGGCAAGCTGCATTGGGTGCTGTGCTGAGACTGCACCAGTGGATAATAAACTGCTTGTGCTGGCATGACTGTTTCCAATTATCACTTGATGCTGTACTTCTTTGATTTGATTTATTATTGTCACATGTACTAACACAGTGAAAAGCATTGTTTTTTTGCACACTATACAAACAAAACATACCATTCATACAGAAGGAAACGAGAGAGTACAGAATGTACTATGACAATCATAACTAGGCTGTCGAGAAAGATCAACTTAATGCAAGGTAATCTCCTGATGGCCTTGAGAGCAGGCTCCCATGAGTGCTGGCACCTCACCCAAGTGGGCCTCAGTCATGTGCAAGCCTGAGCTGTAAATACTGGCAATGTACCCAACTGTGAATATCACACGTGAGCTTGATGGCACACAGTGCCCGAGCAAATGGGATTCCATTACAAATGTCTGGTCACCTACTGTCCAGATTGGGATCAGCAAATTCAGGCCCTGGGCGGTGTGCAGATTCCAGACACAGAGAATTTCACCTGGGTTAATCAGGGTGAAATTCATCCCAAAGTTTATTTATTAGTATCACAAGTTGGCTTACATTAACACTGCAATAAAGTTACTGTGAAAATCCCCTAGTCACCAGATTCCGACATCTGTTCGGGTACACTGAGGGAGAATTTAGCGTAGCCAATGCACCGAACTAGCACATCTTTTGGACTGTGGGAGGAAACCGGAGCATCTCGGGGAGAATGTGCAGATTCCACACAGTGACCCAAGCTGGGAATCAAAGCCAGGTCCCTGACACTGTGAGGCGGCAGTGATAATCACTGTGCCACCGTGCCGCCCACTTCCTTGGGTTAGTTCACAGGTGCTGGGTAGTAGTGGCATCATTTGGGAAAAATTCAAAAGAACACTCCAAAGATGTGCAGGTTAGGTTGATCGGCAAACTAAATTGCCCCTTAGCCTTGGGATGTGTAGTTAGAGGGATTAGCAGTAAATGTATGGGTTTATGGAGCTCGGATTTGGGTGGGATTATTTTTGATGCAGACTTGATGAGCGAGATAGCCCTCTTCTGCACCGTAGGGATTCTATGTTTAATTGCTTTGCTCAGGGGCAAAGCAATTAAACATCACTCAAAGTTGATCAGGGAAGGTGCTCCCAACAGCTCCTCCAGTGACATTGTGCTGTGGCTAGGAAAGAGAAAATGGAAGGGTGACCTATTAAGAGTTATTCAGGATTACAAAAGAGTTTGATGGGATAGCTTTGGAGAAACTCATTCATCTTGTGGGCAAATCCAAAAATAAAAGGTTACTCAGGAGAAGCCTTTGTACCTACAAAACAGAAATAGGAACTCCCTCTCACGTGGAGTAGTTTGGGAGAGTAGTATAGGTATGTCAAAGAACAAAGAACAAAAACAGCCCGGGAAACAGGCCCTTCCGCCCAACGAGCCCGCGCCGCCATTTTAACATTACCAGTCCCCCCTCCACCCATGACTGTTATCGATGATTATGGCATTCCACATTGAGGGAAACTAATTTAGGGACAATTTATTGCCTCCAATCAGCCTAATAGCACATCTTTGGGGTGTGGGAGGAAACCGGAGCACCCAGAGAAAACCCACGCAAGCACGGGGAGAATGCGCAAACTCCCACAGACACTGGCCCAAATCCACGTGTCTGCACAGCAAACAGTGATAGTCACTGAGCTGTCGTGTTGCCCAACATCTGGTTCAGTTTAAGCGCATGCTAACGACATGAAGCACTAGGCTACTCTCGAACATCCAAGAGCAGCCCTAGTACGACCCATCCGCCACTGAGTGCCATCAGGATAGTGATCAAAAACTTGGTTTCAAAGAGGGAGGTTTCAAAGTGCTTTAGAAAGATGGAGAGGTTCAGGGAGACTAGTCCAGAGCAATAGAGCTTGTCAGCTGAAGGTGTGGCCACTAGTGGTGGAGCAATTTAAATTGGGAACACACAAGCCAGAATTGGAGCACTTGAGGCATTGTAGTTAATGATTTAATATGAGAGATTGATGGTGCTCTCCATTCTGAATTATTATTGAAAAAGTCCTTACCTTTTCTTTCACAGTCACAGACTTGAGAACATTCGCCAGCCTTTGTTCATGGTTTTTCACACATGGTTTTGAACTTTGCTTGCTTTCGTTTGGTTTATTTTTGACTTCAACAGCTTCCTGAAAACAGAAAACGACAAAGAACGCGGGATTAAATAACATTTTCCATCAAGGGCGATCCCATTTTTGTATCATTCAAAATTGAACAGGAGTAAGGGATGTGAATGAAGGCATCAAGTGCATGACTGGGGGCTGAAAGTCTTACACCAAGCATCCTAATATAGGAAAAAACATCACAATCCACTATACAGGCATTAGGAAAACTGGACACTGAGCCAAAAGAGATCACAAGTGGTGACCATGAGAATTTAGCATGGCTAATGCACCCTAACCAGCACATTTTTGAGCTGTGGGAGGAAACTGGAGCATCTGGAGGAAACCCACGCAGACATGAGGAGAACATGTAGATTCCACACAGACAGTGACCCAAGCCAGGAATCAAATCCACGTCCCTGGCGCTGTAAGGCAGCAGTGCTAATCACTGTGTCACGCTACAGGTTCAGTTTCTTCAACAGCAGGTTTCAAGATGGCTCTGGGACCGACTAAGGGGGTGTAAAGGTTCTCAGACCTGTGTCACTGGTGGTCAGGTGGAGGAGATTCAGTGGGAGTTGCTGTGTGAGGCCACATGTACAGCTCCATGAAAATTGCTTCAGATCCGTACTTGAGTGCTAAGCCTGCAAATGTCTATTTTAGCAGGCTGGTAATCAGCAGATAGGCCCAAAATCATGAGCTAAAATGAGGCTGCTGAACAAGTGTTTCTCATTAGCGCAGCATCAACTTAATGCCTGTTTTTATTCTTTCACCAAAATAACCCCTTCGTTTCTGAACATGGGTCCAAATTGAAGAGGTAGGAACGTCAGCCAAAGACGATAGCCCAGGGAGGGGGAAGGCATCAGCAGAGGAAGCTGAGAAGTAGTTTTGCAGTTGGAAGTTAGAAGTAAAAGCTTTGATCTTCCCCATGATTAACTGGAATTGTTTAAGAACACTATATACCCTGAGGTATATGTGTATACTTTATCATGATGACAACTGTTGGCTAATTAGAGGGACTTGTTTTTCCCACATCACAAAAACAAGGATCCTTCAGGGATTTACATTTCACCTTCGCTCATCTAACTCAAGTCCACACCTTATGGCGTCAGGTACTAATCTCTAAAGACTTCATTAATCAGGCACAGCACACACTGGGAGGCAACTGCCATAAGTCACGGAAGAACTGTGTGCTGATGAGAAGGTTGGCCTTCACCCCAACAAATAACTGAGAGCTCTAACACATTAGCACACTAGTGCAAACTGAGTATTTTTTTCAAATGTAATAAAGACAAAGCCGCTATCAGAATTCAAAGCACCATTTTACTTTGTCCTTCAACTAATTTTTCTCCCTTTTGCTGGACCTGGCCTGTGCCAATTCTCAGATTCACCAAACTCCTACTTCACCACCTGTTTTGATTGCTTCTACCCTCTAAAAGCCCACACAAACACTTTGATCAGGTGGGCAGGAGCGAAGGAAAGGTGATCTCAG
Source organism: Carcharhinus amblyrhynchos (assembly GCF_965287045.1). Classification (NCBI taxonomy): domain Eukaryota; kingdom Metazoa; phylum Chordata; class Chondrichthyes; order Carcharhiniformes; family Carcharhinidae; genus Carcharhinus; species Carcharhinus amblyrhynchos. The sequence continues at coordinate 10,507,641 of NC_137341.1, read as the reverse complement.
GAGCATAGTCTCAGGATAAGTGGTCAATCAGTTAAGACAGGCATGTGGAGAAATTTCTTCATTCAGATAGGTGCAACTCTGTAATTCTCTAATCCAGAAGGTTGTGGATGCTTTGATGTTGAGTATAGATAGACTTTTGTTCTTTCAGGGAATTAAGGGATATGGGGAGTGAGTAGGAACTGAGGTAAAGATCAGCTGTGATGGTATTGAATAGTGATGAAGGCTCGAGGGTCTGTACATTCCCCAAGAATCCAGTTATAAAGACAGCATTTTGGCTAATATATCATAGTATCTATACTGCTTTTTATGTTAGAAATAATTGACAATACACTGTCTTTTTTAATCTATTTAGGGCAACATTAGAGGCTCAGTGTGACGTGCTAATTCATCTCTTTCATGTTTAATGTTAACACAGGATGTTTTAGCAATTGCTTCACAAGTAATGCACCTGTATATTCAGTCTACTCTTGTTGTCCACTGGATTGTGACCGGGCCTGTGGTTTTGAAATTTCCAGTAAGCTACGTTTACAATAATGAATCCAAATGACCACAGTGTACTATGAAAATTCATAGCACTGTACAAGTCATTAAAAAGAGTATGAGCTAGCAACAATTGATAAACCAACAGATTAATCTATTGCAAGAACATAGCTAAATGACAAGTTCAAACCCCTGGCTATCTAGGCTACTTGAAACTGGCGAATTAGTAACTCGGAGAGTTGGGCTGGTTTGAGACTCCTAAATGTCAAAATTGAAATCAATTCACTGCAACTCCAAAAATACGACATGGGCAAAAAAAATTAATTAAAACAGAATGAAGGGGAAAATTAATTCTCCATATTTGATTCTGAAAACACCCTCGTCAGCTTTATTTGACATGTTTAAAAAGGTTTTATGGTTATTGTTACAAATCTGTGTCTCGTATTCTTTCAGTTGAATATTAATGATGTAAAACGTACGCATCCTAAGACCATAAGACTTCGGCCACTAGGGCCATCGAATCTGCTCCACCATTCAATCATGGCTGATATTTTTCTCATCCCCATTCTCCTGCCTTTCCTCAACAACCCCTGATTCCCTTATTGATCAAAAATCTATCTCTGTCTTAAAGACACTCAACGACCTGACCTCCACAGCTTTCTGTGGAAAAGAGTTCCACAGATTCGCCGCTCTCTGACTGAAGAAATTCCTCATCTGTGTTTTAAAGGATCGTCCCTTTAGCCTGAGGTTGTGCCCCGGTTCTAGCTTTTCCTACTAGTGGAAACATCCTCGCCACGTCCACTCTACCCAGGCCTCACAGCATCCTTTAAGTTTTAATAAGATCCCCCCTCATCCTTCTAAACTCCCAACAAGTACAGACCCAGAGTTCTCAATTGTTCACCTGATTCATTCCAGGGATCATTCTTGTGAACCTCCTCTGGACCCTTTCCAAGGCCAGCACATCCTTCCTTAGGTATGGGGCTCAAAATTGCTCAATACTCCAAATGTGGTCTGACCAGAGCCTTATACAGCCTCAGAAGTACATCCCTGCTCTTGTATTCTAGCCCTCTCATCATGAATGCTAACATTGCATTTGCCTTTCTAACTGCTGACTGAACCTACACATTAACCTTAAGAGAATCTTGAACAATGACTCCCAAGTCCTTTGTGTTTCTAATTTCTGAAGCACTTTCCAATTTGGAAAAGTCAATTCCTCCTTCCAAAGTGCATAACCTAAGTAAATCTGATCTAAAACATGTCCCCTGTAAGTCACAAATTCTTATGATTCCCCATTCCACATGCTGACAGCATCACTCTTCAGTGCTTTACCTTCTTTTCCATGTTGCGAGCATTTAGCAAGGCTTCCACGCGCCTCATCTTTTCCAGCTCAATCTCACGGGCGATCAGTTGCTTGGCCTGGTAGGTCATTGGCTTCCGAGCAGGAAGATCTGGAAACCGACAAACATCTTCCATGTTTCTGTAGTCGGGGAATGCAAAGCAAGACAGAGCCCAAGTTAACATCACGGTTAGTCCAGGAAATGAAAATCCCATTGGGCAGCAAGGTAGTCCATGTTATTCAGCACATCATTGTATACTCTGTGCACCACGTCATTATGGGACAATTATTTGGGTCCTCCTGATTTACTCTGAGCATCCTGGATTTCCTTCACTCGACTGCTGGGGTCCATACCTTTGGCTTATAAAACCTAAAGCTTCTCCATCCTCTCATTTGTATAAGAAACTCCTTGAAACCTACCGCTTTCCCCCTAACTTGGTCATCTCTCCTAATTCTCTATCTCCTTATGTGGCTCAATGTCAATATTTGCTCAATTGCATTCATGGGAAGAGCCATTGAACGTTTGACAAAGTTAAAGATGATATATTAAATGAAAGTTGCTGCTCTGTTGAATGAAAGTGAGCTTAACAACAGGTGGATTGCACACAATGACAAAAAAAAGTGACCTTTCTTTGATACAACGAACATTAAATATCAGCCAATTACTACCTTGAAATAACCTGCAGCTGGCAGTTAATCACTGGGATAAAAATTAGGAAATCCCACAACACCAGTTTAAAGTCCAAACAGGTTTATTTGTAGCAAAAGCTGCAAGCTTTTGGGACAGGCTGTTCAGGCTTTTGCTACAAATAAACCTGTTTGGACTTTAAACTGGTGTTGTGGGATTTCTTTCTGTTTTACCCCAGTCCAACGCCGGCATCTTCACATCATAAAAATTAGGCCGTGAGCTTCCTGAGGCTTAGTCACAAGACCTTAAGCACAATGGACATCTCATCAGAACATCACAAACTCAGTGTCTGCAATCTTCTGACTCTTGACGTCTGAGGATGGAAAATCACAAAAGAAACCCTCAAGATTTCTTGATCGGGGTAATCGGTGTACACAGCGCCAATGGTTGGGGTAGTCAGGGAATGGATAGATGGAGATTAGGGAAGGTTCCAGTGTTTTTCAAAGTTTATTTATTACTGTCACAAGTAGGCTTATATTAACACCGCAATGAAGTTAATGTGAAACTCCCCGAGTCGCGACACTCCAGCACCTGTTCAGGTATACTGAGGGAGAATTTAGCATGGCCAGTGCACCTAATGCACCTATTTTGTACTGTGGGAGGAAACTGGAGCACCCAGAGGAAACCCATGTAAACATGAGGAGATGTGCAAACTCAACAAGGACAGTGACCCAAGTTGGGAATCGAACCTGGGTGTCTGGCACCATGTATTTCCTAAATGCGGCTTTGCACTGCTTACCAAAAAAAATTGCTTTATCCTCTAATCACGTGACAGTTAGATGCATTGGCCATGCTAAATTCCCCCTCAGTGTACCCAAACAGGCATCGGAGTGTGGCGACTAGGGGATCTTCACAGTAACTTCTTTGCAGTGTTAATGGTAAGCCTACTTGTGACTCTAACAAAATAAATGCATGACCGTGTCATGGTGAAGGTGGGGTCCGACTGGCTACTGAGTTTAAGGTTATCGGCCCTGCGTACTTAAACACTGACACACCGTTACAGAGGCTTCTGGTGTCTCTGGTCCAGGTTACTCACACACTGGTCAGCTGCACCTGCCAGTCCTTCTTGAACCTGTTAGAAAACAATTTAATTTAACCCTTCAAGGGCAGCAGAGATAATCTTGACTTTATTCAAAGGAAGTTTTCCTGATATTCGGTAACAAAGCAAGTTTTATAAAGTTCGGTCCTAGGTCAAGGAAACAACAGTATTTGCCACAACCTCAGTATGTTCCAAATCACTTTACAGCCAACTGAGTCATTCTGAAATGTGATCACTGTGGTCGTGTAAGAAACATGGAACATTTGTGCACAGCAAGCTCCCACAAACAACAATGCAATGATGACCAGATAACCTGCTCCAGTATTATTTGTTGAAAGTATAAATATTAGTCTAGACACCAAGCCTCATTCCCCCTTCCTTCAAAATAGTGCCATAGGATCTTTTACATTCATTGTAAAAGTGTAACCTCTGTTTAATATCTCATCCAAGATGGGACTAAGCTTGCAATTTAAAGACAGTTCACGGTAACAAGTGGCATTGGTCACAGGAAACAGCCAAATGGTAATGATATGGTCTGCTTAGTCAACCTTTTTTTTTGCCCCGCTGTCTATTCACAGCCTACATGACTCTGGGCTCCAGAAGCACTTCCTCTCAGTTTGTGAAGACAGCAGTACCATTAAATTATCTGGTCATTATCACATTGCTGTTTCTGGGAGTTTGTGGTGGACATAATGGCTGAGCTGTTTCCTATATCAAAGCAGTAAAGGGAATTGCAGTCAAAAGTGCTCTGAGATGTCCTATGGTTGTGGGAGACACTGTTCAATTGCAAGGTTCTCTTACTTTTAGTGAAAGCCATCTGAAAGCTAAAAAGGACTGAATTTTAATAGTGGTCCCTATCAATATGGTATAGCATCATCTTCAAAACAAGCAATGTGATCTCCCTCACCTAAAGAGGAAAAGGCAAAAATATTGGGATATCGTATCAGCATACATGTCAGATTACACATCTATATACATGTGTATAACGCAAGAGAATCACCAGGCCTGCCTCCCTTAATTGTGGCCTATAACATTTAGAAATCTCAGTTTCACTTTTCCCTCCCACGCACGCAAATTGTGAGACCAAGGAACACAAAAGAGCAGCGAGTATGGTCTGACAGAGATATTTCCTATGATTCAAGGGCGCAATCAGAGAGAAGCTATTCTCCTTGGCTCAGACTTCCAAATAAAACCAAAAGTCAGTCTATGCACAGGATAATAAAAATAACGAACTCCCCCACTCCAAAGATGGCACTGAAACTGGGCGTCAATTGAAAATTGCAAAGCTGAGATTGACAGACTTTTTTTTTAGGCATGGTTATTAAAAATTATGGAGCCAAATAAATGGATTTGGGTCACAAATCAACCAAGACCTATGATCTGAGCAGTGGAACAGGTTAGATAGGCTGTATGTACTACTCTTTTCCCCCATGTTCCTACTGTCCAACTGTGATCTCAGCAGAGATCATAGATCCCCAATTCCTAAAAGCTCATCATTAAAGCTCAAAACCGTTCACACAAACTTCTCGCTGTCTGACGCAGCACCCACATATAGATTTCTTGTTAATGTAAAATGCATTAAAAAATGCAAAGATATCACCAGTAGGCTTTTTGTAAGACATCCAAAGATACCATTATAGAAAGAGCTGATTGTATTCGTCTCATCATTACCTTGTGTGCAGAGTGCAGTTAACCACTACTTAATTTCACAAACAACTTTGCACAGTTACACGCTCTTACTGGGTGGTAAATCTTATTAAAAAAAGGATCCAAGTTAAAAATTATTTATTAGTCACAAGTAGGTTTACATTAACACTGCAACGAAGTTACTGTGAAAATCCCCTAGTTGCAGCACTCCGGTGCCTGTTTGGGTACACTAAGGGAGAACTTAGCATGGCCAATTCATGTAACCTGCACAACTTTTGGACTTGGGAAGAAAACGAAGCACCCGGAGGAAACCCATGCAGACACGGGGGGAATGTGCAAACTCCACACAGACAATGACCCAAGCCGGGAATTGAACCTGGATCCCTGGTGCTGTGAGGCAGCAGTGCTAACGACTGTGCTACCATAGTGCTTTTTACAATAGAAAAACAGTTTCCATTGGAATGTGAGCCAGAGTATTCAGAGTTAAGGCGACATGGAAATGAACCAGAGGAGAGGTTAGGAGACTTTCTTTCAAACTTGGCATGTTACTATGATCTGAAAAGTTGTGCCTGAAAGGGTGGTGTGGAAGATTGACTAACAACCGTCAAAGAATAAATGGATAAACACACAGCGGGGCTTATGGGAAAAGATAGGGGAGTAGAATTACCTGGCAACTCTTTCAAGCAGCCAGCTCAAGCACATGGAACCTCATGTTTGCATGATTGCATTGAGCGAGGTGTTGCAGAACAGTTGATAGTACCATAAAGTCACCATCCTCTGTGTGCTGATCTACAGTGCCTTCGGAATGTACTGAATTTGAACGTAGTTTACAAATCCCTGTCAAGTTCTTGTCACACACTGTGCATGTTGCAGAATCATCACGCTATGCATGTTGCAGAATCATCACGTTCCGATTTCTCATGCATTCCTCCCCACCCCAGCCTGCCAGTTATTCCAATGGGTGCGTTTCAAACCATCTCTATTGCATCCTCCAGAATCCTGTCCTAAAGCTCTTCCTGTTGCTATTGCTCTTTCCAACTTTGGAAATCTTGTTTTATTGAAAGAGTACTTGAACAATTTTCCTAACTCTTGCCAACACTCAGTCCATTCTCTCCTACATGAAGGCCTCTGGGATAGTTTGTTACATTGAAGGCACTTGATGACCACAAGATCAGAAGATTGCCTGGCTAGCTGGAAGAAGAGAATAGGCATAAATGGGTCTTTTTCAGGTTGACAAGGTGTAATGAATGGAACAGTGCTAGGACCTCAACTTCTTACAATTTATATAAATGACTTGATGAAGGAATTGAAGGGATGGCTGTTAAATTTGCTGATAACACAAAGATAGGTAGGAAAATAAGTTGTGAAGAGGACATAGGAGGCTATAAGAGACAGATAGCTTGAGTGGGCAAAGATGGGAAAATGTGAAATTATCCATTTTAGCAGGAAGAAGCATATTATACAAATGATGAGAGTTTTGAGATGTAGAGCGATTTGGATGTCCTTGTGCAGGAATGACAAAAGGCTAGTAGTATACAGGCACAACAAATAATTAGGAAAGCTAATAGAATGTCATCATTTATCATGACGGGAATTTAATACAAAAGTAGTTGGTAATGCTTCAGTAATGAGACCACATCTGGATTACTGTGTATAGTATTGGTCACTTCATTTAAGGAAGGATTTAATGGTATTGGAAGCAGTTCAGAGAAAGTTTACCAATACCTGGAAGGGTGGGCTGTGTTATGAAGAAATGTTGGACTGGCAAGGCCTGTATTCACTGGAGTTCAGAAGAGCAGTAAAAAGTCTGACAACACCAGGTTTTAGTCCAACCTATTTATTTGATAATATTCTCACTAGCTTTCGAGGGGACAGCCTCTTCGTCAGGTGACGAAGAGGCTGTCCCCTCGAAAGCTAGTGAGAATATTATCAAATAAATAGGTTGGACTAAAACCTGGTGTTGTCAGACTTTTTACTGTGTTTACGCCAGTCCAACGCCGGCATACCCACATCATGACTACGTTCAGAAGAGCAACAGGTAACTTGATTGAAACATACAAGATCCAGAGGGGTCTTGGCAGGATGGACTTGGAGAGAACGTTACCTCGTGTTGGAGAATCTATAATTAGGGGTCACTGTTTAAAAATAAAGGATCACCCATTTAGTACAGAGATGAGGCAAAATTGTTTCTCTGAGAGGGTTATGAATCTTTGGGACTTTCTGAAAAAGTGATGGAAGCAGAGTCTTTGAATATTTTCAAGGTAGAGATGGAGAGAAACAAGGGGGGTGAAGTGAAATGCAGATATGAGGTTACTGTTAGATCATCCATGATCTTATTAAATGGCTGAACAGGCTTGAGGGGCTGACTGGCCTACTCCTGCTCCTTGTTTGTAAGTTAAGACTTTGAAACACATTAGAACTCTCAGAACACCAGGTTAAAATCCAACAGGGTTATTTGGTAGCAAAAGCTACCAGCTTTCGGAGTGCTAACCCTTCGATAGGTGAGTGGGAATTCTATTCACAAACTCAATTTACAAAATGATTGTAATGTGTGTCTTTACAGGTAATCAGTACCATTATGTCAACATGCCTCACATGTTGACACGCATTCCAATCATTCTTTTGCAAATAGAGTTTGTATCTTTATATGCCCTGTCTGTAAATAGAACTCCCACTCACCTGATGAAGGGGCAGCACTCCGAAAGCTAGTGGCTTTTGCTACCAAATAAACCTGTTGGACTTTAACCTGGTGTTGTGAGACTTCTTACTGTGTTTACCTCAGTCTAACACCGGCATCTCCACATCAAGATTTTGAAAACCATGGAGGGGTTATTCTTCTGAAGAATTTAAAAATAGCATGCCTCTGGGAATAAAGTTATACCTGGATAACAATTGCAATGATGATAAATGGCTAAGAGTTGTCTCACAAACAAGTTCGTAACGGCATTTGTTTGGAATTCACAGGGAAACTCGAGAGATGGGAAATCTGATTATAGTGAGGGAAATGGCTTGGTGGAAAAACCAGTACTCCTCAGAACAGTGAGAGGGAGAGTATAGGGAAGATAATTTTGATTCAAAAGGACTGACATGTTATCTTTGTCATAAAAAGAGGATGCATGAAGGCTGAATATGGGCAATTTTAAAGCAAAAGTGCAACATTTATAATACAGCATAATGTTCTTCCAGGGACGTAGATAAGCTGCACAGCTGGGCTGAGAGGTGGCAAATGGAGTTTAATGCGGAAAAGTGTGAGGTCATTCACTTTGGAAGGAGTAACACGAATACAGAGTACTAGGCTAACAGTAAGATGCTTGCTAGTGTGGATGAGCAAAGAGATCTCGGTGTCCATGTGCATAGATCCCTGCAACTTGGCACGCAGGTTGATAGGGTTGTTAAGGTGTACAGTGTGTTAGCTTTTATTGGTAGAGGGATTGAGTTTTGGAGCCATGAGGTCATGTTGCAGCTGTACAAAACTTTGGTGCGGCCACACTTGGGAGTATTGCGTACAGTTCTGGTCGCCGCATTATAGGCAGGATGTGAAAGCATTGGAAAGGGTGCAGAGGAAATTTACCAGGATGGTGCTTGGTATGGTGGGAAGGTCTTATGAGGAAAGGCTGAGGGACTTGAGGCTGTTTTCATTAGAAAGAAGAAGGTTAAGAGGTGACTTAATAGAGGCATACAAGATGATCAGATAGGATGGACAGTGAGTGCCTTTTTTCCTCGGATGGTGATGGCTAGCACAAGGGGACATAGCTTTAAATTGAGGGGCGATAGATGTAGGACAGATGCCAGAGGTAGGTTCTTTACTCAGAGTAGTAAGGGCGTGGAATGCTCTGCCTGCAACAGTAGCGGACTCGCCAACGTTAAGGGCATTTAAATGGTCATTGGATAAACATATGGATGATATTGGAATAGTGTAGGATAGATGGGCTTTAGATTGGTTTCACAGGTCGGCGCAACATTGAGGGCCAAAGGGCCTGTACTGCGCTGTAATGTTCTGTGGAATATTGTCCTAGCAAATAAAGCTTATGACAAGGTAGTAGATTCTCCTGTGTTTACTCCTAAAGTGGATCTGACTGCAGAAAATTATGAAAGTTTTCTGTTTAAATCTCAAGTGTCTGCACTTTTGTCCAGGGAGGCAGAGAAGTCAATTGTTATTCTTAGAGACAAAGGTTCAACACAGTTACTGGCGTTAGTAGGTGACATAAATTTTTATCCTCAGGAAGTTTGCTAAATAAAAGCATATTGACATGGGGTACTGATGGAAATTGTTTACTCGTTGCTTTATATAAAAGAGTAAATTTAAAATGTGACTTAATTACTGGTTCTGTAAATAATCTTAACTTACCTATTGAGTGTGTGGACCTTATTAGAAAATGACTTTGGCAGGGGATAAATCTCCACTGGTTTAGGAAAAGCAGGCTGAGGCTGTTGAGACTAAAACCGTAGAGAAAAAAAACTGAGTGGCTTAAAGAATCATTGCCTTTCTGTAAACCTGCTGCTACATCTGTTCCAACAGATGTGTTAACCTGGTGTTGAGACTTCTTACTCAACAGATGTGTCCTGTATCCAGAGAGTCAGAAACTGAGGCTGATAATATAAGGGACGTTGGTACCTCAGGCTCAGAAGGAAAAGTTAATGGCAGTTGAAGACATGGTTAAGTTATCTAAATTAAAAATGCAGGAAAAGCATGAATAAGGTGCAGCGAAGAGCATAGCAATAGCTCATGAGGAAACAAAAGAAAGAAATGTATTGATGGCACTATAGTGCTGAGAGGAAGAATACATGTTCTTGAATACACATGAAAACTTTACCTCTATGTTTAATCATGATTGCCAGAACAGAGCTAAACAAAGCTTGAACTTAATAGGAGAAAGAAAAGCAAAATTAGATCAAGAAAATGTTGTGAACGGAAGAACGAAAAAAACCAAGCTTACTTTGACAACTATCAAAATAACCTTAAAGAGGATTTTACTTCACAGAAAATGAACTATTTGCACAAAAAGTAGGAGGGGTAAACCTGCATGTCATATAAAAGAAAACCAAAAGGTTAGATCATGGAAAGGATCTTAAAGATAAAATGATTCTGATTTTAAACAGGATAAGGTGAATTCAAATTGTCCTTAACAAACTCAGTGTTTGGTTGTTTGATACTTTTTCAAAGACTGGGACATCAACAAATATGCATAGAAGAAAATGGAGATCAGGAGTTAAATGGAAGAGAGTGGTTCAGAATCTATTTTAAAACGTGAAAATCCCAATGACAATTTAGCGTCTGGCTTAAAGGTGAACAAAAAAAATTAAGAGGATTAAGTAATATAACAGGGGATTTCTCTTTGGATTCCAATTCAGTCAAGAGTGCCCAGAAGCTAAATGGTTTGCTGGCAATCAGCTTTGCTTGACAAAGTTAACCAGATCAAACAAATTATTATAAAACCTTTGGACCCATCACAAAAACAATCCCAGGGTCATGATTCTGCACAACGCAAGAAAGCAACATGAAGAATACAAAACGAAGATATAATCCTTGAACCACGGACATGGAAAAGATGTCAATGTTATGCAAAATGAAAAATAAATTTTCCAGAGATTGATAGAAAGTGAATCACCCATTAGTAAAATAAACTATTGTTTGCAAGACCTTTGGGGCTGTAAAAATTCATGAAAGCTGGACTTAAACCCTAATTTGGTTGGTTTTGGTGTAGGTTGAGCTTTATAGATGCTTAATGGTGAAATGTGATGAAAAGGGAAAGAGAGTTACCTGTGCTGTGTTATAAGTTAATTGATAGTATGCCGACAATATTGTAATTTGATAGTCATGGAAAAATCATTGCTGTAGTTTTTTTAATTTTTAGGGGTGAATCATGAATGCTGACCTTTGCAAGACAATTATATTTTAAAACGTACCTTTAAGTCAAAAGAAGACAGAATTCTGGGAGGGAACGTGTAATTAACATTCCTGATAATCTCTTCAATTCAGACAAAAACCCATGTGACACGGTTGCTAAGGGGAGAGAAATTCAAATAGAAACCCATTGAAGTGGGTTTTAACACCTTTCACAGTATCTCTCAGGACAAGGACGCAGGAACAAAGAGGGTACTGCTGTGGAAAAAGAGGACAATGGCTAAGCTGGAGTTCTGCTTCTGTTCAAAAGGAAGGAAAAAGGATGGAGGAAAGCCTTGAAGATTTAAGAAATGGGGAGTCTTGCAGGTAATAATCATATCTGGGAAAACACAACAGATTGGAACGATTCTTGAAGTACGCAGAGTTTTGACATAGCATGGTGGGGAGTAGTGAACCTCTGGAGTGCTGGGTTATCTCTGGGGACTGTTCTGTAAATGCTACACATCTGTCAGAAGTGTGGTGTGCAGTAAAAGGGAGTTTTAAGGAATAATGTGAGAATACTTTTGATGTACAAGTTGTCCATTCATTAATGTTTGATCCAAGTTCATTATAATTGCTTCATTACAGAAGAAGTTTCAAAGTGTTACTTCACGTCGCACAATTTCTTCACACCGCATTTTTTTCTACAGATCACACACTGTAACATCTTAGATCAAAATTGCAGCCCCATTATGGACTGATGAGAGGCAGGATGCACTTCCAGACTTTTGTTAGGCCCTCTTTCTGTTCACTCAGGGCTTTTTGCAAGAGCCCACTGCCCTTGGATAACCTTCCCCTCCTTAAGACCAATGTATTTGGCATATGTAATTTTGTCCTGCAATTCAATGGCTTCAAGTACTTCTCTTCAAAACCCATTTCAAAATATTCATTTCTCCCCCCCCTTTCTCATATACACAGCAAATCTTCAACACAACAACTTATAATTACATTGTACCATTAACACAGTAGAATGCCAAGACACTTCAGAGGAGCATTATAAAACAAAGTATGAATCAACAAACTGAATCAATTGAGATACGTATTCAGATAATGAAACATTTATTCCAACAGGTATATTTTGAGGAGCATAATGAGGAAAAAGGTGGGATAGAAAAGATTTAGGGAGGGAATTTCAGAGTTTAGGATACAGTCATCTTATGGCTTGGCCACCAATGGTAAAATGATTGAAATTAGTGATGGTCAAGGGGCTGGAATTAGAGGAGAACAGGTACCTTTGGAGAGCTGTGGGGCAAGAGGCGATTACTGAGATAAGGAGGGGAAAGTCACAGGCAGATAACAAAATATCAATCAAAAACGAGGATCAGTGTAATACTCTATACAGGAAGCCTAACGGCAGCAGATGACATTTTCACAAAGGTTAGTGCACAAAATTGACATCTGGTGGATTAAAAAGTAATTCACAGAGAAATGTTATCATTTGAAAGCATTGGCTAGAAAACAATCCCTCAGAGAAGACATGAAGGATTGACCGACGGTTTGGGGATGGGAAAGGAAATTCTCACCTTAACACAACCAAGTATAGCAGTTGTTAATCGCTGTTAAAAGTTGCTCAGATTCAGTCCACATCAGGCCATCAACAGAGCAGGTTAGCCTATTGGTTTGGGATGGATTCAAATCATGTCAATGGTGAAACAGCAGAGTCTAACACATTGCATCACTCAATCGCTCATGTACTTTCCTGGTCAGATATGAGGGACTTGAAACAAAATAGTAATTTAGTGCAGCTATACCAAAATCTCCCAATTTTGAGAGGTTAGCAGCACTGTTGCATGAGACATCCAGTGACTTGCGATAATTTGCAACCCACTCTGCTACCAATTACTGGATGATTTACCACACATTAACAACAGCGACAGCAATTAAACACCAATATTTTCCATTTAAACTTTGGCTCATTAACATTCTATATTTTTTTCTAAAAAGTACTTAAATTAATTTAGTTTCACTGCAAACTGGGTTTGTGAAGTTTCCCAACATTAAATGTTGAAGCCTGAGACAAAAGCCATCTCCAAAGTTAGTTGTAAAGTATTAAAAGGCTGTTCCTGTCGAAAAAGACTGACAGAATAGACTCTTCGATGGATTTTCAGTGTTAATACGTACATGAACAATAACTCAGAGCTCTGCAATGATAGCTTATTCCTGACACGTCTATGCTTTTAAGTGTATTGTATATTGGATATTGCATCCTTTCAAACGGACCGAAAACACACGACGAGTCCACGTAGTTTGGGTTATTTGTTTGGTCAGGGGCCAAACAGGTTCCGAAAGGTCCATTATGCAAAGGGTAAAACTTCTAATTACAATCATGGAAAGTGAAACAACACTAACATAACTTAATGTGAATAGCGATTAGCTTCAGATGCTTTTCCTGCTCATAAACCTAGTGGAGCTGGAGAATTCACATGTGAAGAGGCAGTCTTTGAAAATGAATAGAACACAGAATTTCAAAGGGAGCTGGGGTGGGGTTAGAAACTCAGAACCAAAGATAAAATGGCTTCCCTCTGCAAAAAATATTTTTAAGATCCCAGAAATCTTTCTGTAAAAGAACTCTAGTACAAGTTGCTACGTGGTTAAGTTACAAAACTATCAAATTATTTCATACACAAGATAATCATCATCTGCATTTTTATTGTATTTTCAAAACAATAATTTATCCAAGTTCTCAAAATGAAGATAACCAAAGTAGTACAAATTAACTAACTCCAAATTTATCAACTTAGCATTTCTAATAGGGTATTATTGTATCAGTCCTTGAGACCCTGCATACAATGTACATTATTTATAAATTTCCCCAATTTCCTCCCTTGTCCCCTGCAGTTGCTGACAGCTTGATAGTGAGCCATTCTTCAAATCTGAGCCTTGACCATACTGACCTTGCCTCATTCTGTCCCAGTTCTAACTTGTGCATACTTAGAACATTTGCAGGAAGGATCAATGGATCACGATCAGCAGGGTGTGGCTGATTCTCCTGCAACAGAACTTTGAGTCAGGTTTAGATCAACTAAGGTTTCTTCACTCTGAGTAATAACAAAGAGTAGATAACTCTTCATATATTTGCCCACTAAACTGTTAGAAACAACTTGCATTTATACAGTGCATAAAATATTTTCAGGGCTTCCAAAAGTGCTTCACTGCCAAAGAAGTGATACTGTTAAGTAGCTAACTTTGGCCAAGATACTAGGGCAGCTCACTGATCTCCTCTGAATAGGGCCTTTAGCATAGACCTCAACAAGCAGGAGTCTTAGCTGAAGAAGGGAACTTGCAACAGCACTGCACTGGAGTCACAGCCTAAACTACTTGTCCTCCAAGTCCAACAGTTTACCAAAACCCATGATCTTCTGACAAAGACGACAGCATCAACGATTGTGCCAACTGACAACTGAATGGATTAATGTAGGCATCACATAATCCCTGATCAGTAAATTTACAGAATGTCAAAACAATAAAACATGATCTCCTTATGGAAGGATAACTACACGGTCTAAGTTTAGTCTTAAGTTGATTCATATCACTTTACATCAGGCTCAAAAGCAAACATCGTAAGATAGTGGTTAAACTTTGAGGACATGTCTGGAGAGGAGCAGGGTCGACAAATAATTCATAAAGGTTTCCTCAGAGAGGCAGTTCCAGTCGTTGGGTGGTGTACACATTTTAGCTCCTTCACCCAGCTTTACGCAGCTCAGGAACATGCCTTGGGACAATTAGGATAGTTCCCTGAAAAAAGTCACCGGCTTCAAAACATGAAAAAATAGATAGCTATTTAACACACGGTAGCTCCTGTAAACCTAAAAACCCTCCAATCGTTGCAAAAGTGTTTAAAATCACAATCACGTCTGTCTATATGCTTGATTCCTCCCTTTCTTTCCCCTCAAGTTCAACTCTCTACAGAGTAAGGGAACAGGAATCATCTTTTAATTTTCATCTCGGGCCCAACAAATCCACTGTCTAGTAACAGAGCAGCACGTGTTGGCGTTTCCAATTAACAACAAGTATTTTTCATCTGAAAACATTTGCAGTTTCACTTCTTTTCAAGGAAGGTGAAGGCAGTGCATTGAAAAGGTCAGAGTCAAAGCCAATGGAATATCTCATGCTATGAAACACCAGTCAGCACCTGAGTGAAGAAAACACTGCACAATTGAAGTAACTTTTCATTGCCCCTCCCATACCCGGCCTCTCATGGATTTTCAAGTTTCTAATTCGAGTTGGGACGTCCCATATGTTCATACTTGAAGTCCTGCGTGAGGTTTCTTGCTGCATTCTCAATCATTGACCGATGCACCATTGCCGGCAGGTAGATGAAAGCGTAGGTGAGCCAGAGCAGAAACAGAGCCACAATTAGAGGCAACCCCCAGTTGGTTATCAGTATTGTCTGCCCACACCTTGCCTGAACTGTGGGCTGGTTAATCCGAATTGAAGATTCGCTTCCAATCTGTGATGCAGTGGAATACATGTCCCCTCTTGCTCGGGTCTCTTGCTCTGTGCGATACACTAGTGAACTGCAGTCCAAAGCAGGATCAAGAAGACTCGATGGTGATCCTCCCGTGGAGCAGATTAAATGAAAGTGCTTATTCTGTATTCCAGATGCCAATGCTGCCCGTCATCTCTTCAGCTGGCTGTGTGTTGAGCAAGAATAGCCTCCCACGTGTCAGGGTTTAGACAGATGTGAGAGGGATTTTCTCTTCTATTCTTGGAGAATTGAAGATTTGTGTATGTAAGGGAAACAAAAACAGGAATAAATTGCTCTGTGCGACACCATTAAGCCACAAGCAGAAGGAGGGATTTTCAGATATAAGCAGATGAATTTGGCCTTTGAAATAATTTGACCTCCAGAACTGCACAGCACAGAAATTTACATGCTGCATATCAATGTAAAAATGTAATTACAGAAATTGCAAAAGTACAATTAGGATAAAGCCAAAACCAATAACAGTATGCTAGAACAATGATATTCAATAGGCCGTAGTCTACTTGTTCCTTGTATCACTTGGTTTCGACTTTGCTGCACCCTCTTCATTACCTGCGTCAATCATGAACCTGTGGCCAGCACTCTTGCCTCTGAATCAGATTGAGCACAAAATCCATGCCAACACTCCATAACAGCAGAAGAAATGCCACACTGCCAAAGGTGCCATCCTTCGGACAAGATGCGAAACCGAGGTCACCTTTGTCCTTTCGGACAGATGGATATAAAAGATCCCCGGTATTATTTTGAACAAAATCAGAGTAGTTCTGGCCAATATTTATCCATTAACCAGGAACACTGAAAACAATTATCCTGTCATTTCCATAATGCGGTTTGTGGGAATTTACCATGTGCAAATCAACAGCTGCATTTCCTACTTTATAACAGTGATTAAACTTCAAAATTATTTCATTGGCTGTGAAACACTTTTGCATGTCTGGGAAAGTACTATACAAAGCAAAGCTCCCCTTTACACTGTACTGTCAGGCACACCACTGGGATTTTCATTCGGTCAGCAGTACCTTTGACCTGGGAGGAAGACAATCATCTTCATTAAGCTTATGATAACAACCAACTCAAGTAAACTTTTGTTTGCATGGCGGGAAGTGCAAGGTCTCCCCCTCTAAGGGCAACTGCACTCATTACCTATGTCCAGAGAACTCAAGTGCAGATTGGCAAGGACAAAGATGTCAGGACACCCAAATATATATCTTGTGTTCGACCAACTAAAACCATATAGCTTCCCAGCAGAAGACAGTGGTTAGCTCTGCCTGCCTTCTCCAGCTGAGATAATGCCACGTGTTCAGTGTTAGCTGTGGCTCAGTGGGTAGGATTCGCATAAACAGTGAAGCATAAAACATAGGTCACACTCTGGTGCAGTCTTGAGGGAACTCCACTTTCCAATGAGACATTATAACCACGCCTCGTCAGTCCTCTCAGGTGGATGTTAAAGGTCCAATGACACTATTTGAATAAGAACAAATGGGGCACCCAAAACAGGTAATCTGGTATTTATTTTACTGTTTGTGGGTGCTGACCGCACAATCGGATTCCCAAATTTTCTCTTTTGTTTCGTTCTCAGTGTACCAGACTGAGAGGAATGAATCCTGGGTTGAATCCTCCAATTCTCATTGGTTGGCTGCTCAACCGTCAGCAGTATCAGACTATGGCAATGTGTCTTGATGAAGCATCAGGGTGGAGTTCTTCACGCTGACCCCCATACCTCTCTTCCCCTGCAAATCACATATCACCCTCATTGCAAATTACTTACCTGTGACGTGCATCACTTTGCAATCCTGGGACTCCTGTACCTGTCCTTCCAGTAACCGCCACAACCTTCCTAGTGGTACTGCTGAGCACAAAAGCCCCAGCCTCTGATTAGCCAGCACCTCTCAGTAGGAGAGACTTCTGCCAACTCCCACATCTTGATTCCAAGGGAAGGCCCACTGATAGCTTGCCACTGCCTTATTAACTTGCGGTTCAGAAGGTCATCCTGAAAAGTGGTAGTGCGGGTCTCTCACTGGCTCTTCAACCAGCAGGCAACAACCCTGACATCTCAACAAGATTCCACCTTAGCTAACTGACAAGTACAGGTCTGAGCCCACCATGGGTAGGTAAAATAATTGATTGAATAGGACAATTAACCACAAGATGTGTGTGTGCATTGTCACCTTTTCCTCATCAGGCAGGAATGCAAGGAACTTGTGTGTATTACTTAATTAGAAATCCAGCTATTAAAGTTCATTTATTAGTGCCACAAGTAAGCTTACATTAACACTACAATGAAGTTACTGTGAAAATTCCCTGGTCGCCACACTCCAGCGCCTGTTTAGGTACACTGAGGGAGAATTTAGCACGGCCAGTGCACCTAATCAGCACGTCTTTCAGACTGTAGGAGGAAACCCACACAGACACAGGGAGAACATGCAGACTCCGCACAGACAGTGATACAAGGTGGGAATCAAACAGAGGTTCCTGGCACTGTGCTAAACACTGTGCCATCACGCCACCCCAATTAAGGGCTCTTGGTCTGTCTCCTGTGTGATAAAATACTGAAAATGTACATTTCAAAGTAATATATGAACATAATTACATTTGACAATACTTGGACTGAGGAGTGACAGCTGTTCATTATACATGCCTAAAGGCAGTTCTGACTAATAATAATACGATACATGGCTTTTCATTTTGATGAAGAGCATAGTTACACAATGGCAGGGGTGGATTAATCACTCAAAGAGGATCAGACTTCAAATATGATATGATTAGTACATGTTAAGCTACTGCCAAGAATCGATATCAAATAGCATTTGTAAGCACCCATCAATGTCACCCAGAAGACATGCAAATGGACACCATTACAAGTAAATATTTCATTTCAATAAATTAAACAGTCTCAATTATTTGTCTGGCTCAATATTTAAAATTGAAGGGGTACAACTTGGGTTCTCGCCTGCTTAATATTGGAATATTAATAGGGAATGGGGTTCAGTGGCAAACATAATGCAGCTACTTGAAGATTGGCTATGACTTTACGGGAACAGCCCATTTAATTGGAATGCACATTACTTGTCCCAGGGTGAGGACACTTTTAAGCATGTTTAAAGTAATAAATGTCACAACCGGTTTCTTTCCTTTCCTGATATTGTTGACTATATTTCAGAAAAAAAATCTAAGATGGAGCCAGTAACGTGAAACAAAACCTATTGCTCAACGTTATGGGACTTTGCGTACTAACTGATTACTGCAGTTCCTATTTTAACACTTCAAAAGTACTTCATTGACAGTCAAATGCTTTTGGGGCTTCATGAGGTTCTATATAAATGCAAGATCATTCTTTAATAAGTGATGGAAGACAAGCAATCCATCTATAACAAGTCACAATGATTATTCAATAGATTGTCGTATGATGGTTGGATTGTCTGAGCAATGATCACTGAGACATTGGTATGCCTAAACAATAACTGGCTTATTAGGTATAACTGGACTACTTAGATATACATGACTAGCTTTTACTTTTGCTGAAATTCGCAACATGCGCCTTGACTCTTGGTCATGTGTTGCCCTGACATCATCATAGGAGGTGCTATTTACACACTCCCGCCTATTAACCCTTACAACCCTAACACTAATCATCCCACAGGTCTTTGTGCATATATTTACATACTACCCAATCCAGATCTCAACACCTCCCATCCTTCATAGGTTCAATCTGTCAGGGGGTCTTCACAAGTCTCCCTGATTGTGTTCTTATCAGACCTCGAAGATCAGTAGTCTCACTTTGAACTTTTTTCTTGACTTGACTGGTCTCCATGAAGAGTTGCAGTATCTGGTTCTTCAACATTTGGTTATTTCAAATATGTGACAGATCGGCCTGTACAACTTTTGAGGAATAGAAACAAGATTCCTCTAGTTTCTTCATATAGTATCTTCTGATGAATGCACTACCTAAGATCTCTGTGGATGAAATCTCTCAGGACTATTGCTCCTTTGCTGCCTCAGTCTGACTTCTGGATCTGGACTTAATCCTTTTCTTTTTCTCTTTGCTGTCGTTCTTTTCTCGCTCACTTGTCTCTCTCTTTGATTGGATTTTGGAGGCTTATTCCTATGTTCTCTATCCTTGTCACTTGAATTTGCTCTCGTACTTTTGGATGGTGTTTCTCTTCTTTCCACAAGTCTGGAGCGTTGACTCCTTGCAGTCACTCATTCCTGAGCTCTTGGATAATTGTGGACTTCTATCCCTGGGAGTAAGTTTTTGGATAGGAGGGAAGCTGTGAGAAATCCACATAATCAATATTTTGCTTTCCCTCAAAATCCAGCAGGCCTGGTTTATCAATAAGGTCACTTTCTTCCCAGGTTAAAAAAAGTGGACATTGTGTAGATTAGTTTGGTGTCTAGTTTTGAACTTGTTTGACTGCTAGCATCCTTAACAGTTACGTTTGATGGTTGAATAGGTGCAGACATATTTTCTCCACTTTTGGATGAATGTGGTATTTGAATAGAGTATTCTGTCATCAGATTTTCATTTTCCACTTTCAAGTTACACTACTGTCTGATTCTCATGTTTTAGCTCATCTGATTGGCTTATTGGGTGTTTGGTGTCAGTGAGTCCCCTCATGTCCTCCTGGACATCCTTTTGCAAAATAGCTTATTCTCTGTGAAGTCTGTCAGAAAAAACCAAAAGAATTTCTTCCACTTCCCGAATTTAGTTAATTGTACAAATCTCCCCACCGTACTACATGACACCAACTCACTTGACTAGACCTGGGCCTCAATTTGGGCTTCGCTTGGTCTGTGTGATTTGGTGATTCACTGGACAGTTCAATCATTAAAAAATTGATGAAAAAAATCCCTAGAATTCACAAGTTTTAAGTCTCTACTATTACTGTGAAATGGAACCAAACTCCACCAGAGACTAGCTGTGCAGAGATTTCTTTAAAATGCTCACCCCCTTCACAACTTCACCCAACAGATCAATGACCCAGGGTGCTTCAAGGAGGGGTCTTCACATAGAATGTACAGCACAGAATCAGGCCATTTGGTCCAACAGTTTCATGCTCTGCATGAGTCTCCTCCAGTAAGCAGAACCTTCTACTCTCTTCTCTCACTTCCCCTTAAATGCATCAATGCTACTACATGCATCTCAACTGCTCCTTATGATAGTACGTTTCCACATTCCCCTGAATTCTTTATTCGATTTATTACTGGCTATCCCAAATTAGCAACTCCTAGTTTTGACTTTTCCCCACAAACTGAAACATTATCTCTACACCTGCCCCATCAAACCACTCCACACATTTAAAAGGGCTTTATCACCCTGTCAGCCTCCACCTTTCTACAAAAAAGCATTCGGCCTTTTCAGTTTCTTTCTCGGTCAGAGTATCATTCTTTGAAATTTTTCTTTTGTGTCTCCTCTTGCGCCTCAATAGTCTTTCCAAAATGCAATTAGATCACGAATGAGCCAGGGACACATCCAGAGGTAAGTACTTCTCAATCAGTTATTAACTCCTTTAAGGGTTGGATAAATCTGAAATAAGGATATACTCTCTCATGGTTTTAATTAAACTGGTTTGATAAGGCTATGAAACCATTACACCTAAAGGGAGTTTCATCTTCTGTTTAATTAGCAGAAAAGCAATAGTGAAGAAATTGGAAAAGTGAGCATGCTTGTGACATGCAATCTGAATCTAATGATAAAGGCTTTTGCGTTGTGGATATGACATGAACTTTCGCTCTGAACAAAAATAGCTGTTTTCGAACACAAAACTGCCAAAATAAATGTTGATGTGGAGATGCCGGCATTGGACTGAGGTGGGCCCAGTAAGAAGTCTCAACACCAGGTTAACGTCCAAAGGTTTATCTGGAATCATGATCTTCAGGAGCGCTGTGCCTTCATCAGGTGAGTTGTCAGATGAAGGAGCAGCGCTCCGAAAGCTCATAATTCCAAAGTAAATGTTTGGGGGGGGACGGTGGTCTGGTGGTGGTGGTAGTGGTATACCAGGTGGGATCTGGATGTCCTTATGCACCAGTCACTGAAGGTAAGAAGGTAAGCATGCAGGTGCAGCAGGTGGTTTTAAAAAAAGGCAAATGGAATGTTGGCTTTCATTCTAAGAGGTTGAATATAGGAGTAGGATGTGTTGTTGCAATTATACAGGGCCTTGGTATACTCAGAGCATCATATGCAATTTTGGTCTCCTTTTCTGAGGAAGGATGTTCTTGCTTTTGAGGGAGTGCAGTGAAAGTTTGATTCTGGGGATGGCGGAACCGACGTATGAGGAGAGACTGACTAGATTAAGACTGGTTTCAGACGAATGAGGAGGGATCTCATAGAGACTTATAAAATTCTAATAGGATAAGACTGGGTAGATGCAGGGAGGATGTTCCCGATGGTGGGCAAGTCCAGATACAGGGGTCACAGTCTGAGGATTCGGAGTTGACCATTTAGGACAGAGAAGAGGAGACATTTCTTCACCCAAAGAGCGGCAAGTCTGTGGAATTCATTACCACAGGAGATACTTGATGCCAAAGAATTGAATGTATTCAACAGGCAGCTGGATATAGCACTTGGGGTGAATAGGATCAAAGGATATGGGGAGAAAATAGGATAAAGCTATTGAGTTGGGCTATCGGCCATGATTGTAATGAATGGTGAAGCAAGCTCAAAACGGCCAAATGACCTCCTCTTGCTTTTATCTTCTGTGTTTAACCCTCTGAAATATGCATTCCTTATCTCTTGCATATCCACAATTTGAATTACTCCATCACTGGCGGCCATGCCCTCAGCTGCCAAGGCTCGAGCTCTGCAGGTCCTTCTCTAGTTCTCTACCTCTCTCATCTTTATCTCTCTTTTCTCTATTAAGATGCTCCTTTAAACTTACCTCATTGACCAGGTGTTTGGCCACCTACCTGTCCTAACATCTCACATGATTCAGTGGTAAATTTAACACTCCTCTCAAGTATTTTGCGATGTAATGCATCAGCTAGATATTGTGCTCCCAATCACTATCCAACCTGTCCTGGGTGATACAAGGAAATAATGGCTGAAGATAGCTTTGGGCACGACCGTTAGTTACTCTGTGACTGTCAACATGCTAATGGCAAGGCAAGAAATGCAAACTCCAATAAAGGGGATCAACAATTCCAAGCGCGGAGAGATAGTAGGCAGGAAAATGAACGCAGACGCCAACTTACACATGAATGTCAAAGTGTTAGTGTAGAGATGACATTAAACATCCACTTCCTGCACTACCAATGCACAATGGTAGCTGTGTGGGCTATCTACAAGGTGCACTGTAGTGGTTCAAGAAAGCAGCTTACCATTACCTATTCAAGGAAAATTAAGGTGTGGCAACAAATGCAGGCCTTGCCAGTGACCCTCACATCCCATGAAAAGAATGGAAACAGATCAAGGCCACTAACAGCTGAGGGGTCTGGTCTAGGCCATAAAGTGAAGGAAATAGATTAGATTTGGATTCTCTTCTGGGAAACTGAACAGTGACTTGAACTGAAAAAGTGAAATGTTCTTCCTGGAAAAGAAGGTTCAAGTCAAATCTGCATAGCTCATCTCATCTGACAGTGACTCCTGCCCGAATGTATGCACATGTTGTGAGAAAGAAAGGAGGAGCAATATTGGGTGAAGATGAAATCGAGTCTCAGTTCGTTTCTCTCCATCTGCTGACTACCATTCATAACGAAAGGCCATTTGGTTGATAGGACTGGAGGCTGCCTTGCCACCCAGGGCTTTACACCTTTACACAAGGGTCACAATCTTCAGGAATGAAACTGACGTGCAGGAGAATTCAACCAAGAATATTTACAGAAAAGTATTGCAGACTTCACGCTATCCCTACACTGTGTAATCACTAGCTGTCAGAACTGCTCTCGATTTTTACTGAAAAGTGTCAGCACTTCTGATGCATTAGAGAACAGCTAAGATGGGCTTCCACACAGCAGCACAGCTGATAGTTAGATGGCAATGATAAACTGCACGTGCTTTCTTTGTGATATTGCTACCCAGTATTATATCCCTGGTAAGGTCTTATCCTGGATCAGTCAAGCTGTCCCGTACAATGAAAAGTTTATACTGCATGACAGCAATGCATCAGTGGCCTGAGGAACCAGCACAATGCAGTCTTTGCAAACTCCCTCAGAGCCTGTGCTACCACTTTGTCCCCACACAAAACAAACATTATTTAATTTTCTGTCATTCTTACTGAGTTCCAAACCCAATGCAACTGTGTGTATGCTTTATCTACCCTGCTCCTACCATGACCCCTCTATTCGGTGGCCCAGGCTCCCTGCTGGGGGAAAGCTCCCGGACCACTGTGATAACTTACTCAGGCACAAACCCAAACGGCTGGACAACAGCATCATAAGCCAAGCTCCATCCTGTTCTCACCCAAGTGCATTTGCAGCAATGTGGAGAAACAATGTGGATTGTTGCAGGAGCTCCACAGGGTAGTGTCCTCAGTCCAACCATCTTCAGCTGTTCTATCAATGACCTTCACTCTAGCACAGACAGAAGTGGGGATATTTGCTGCTCATGGCACAACGTTCACTTTCATTTGTAAACCCTTAGATACTGAAGCAATCCATGTCCTTGTGCTTGGACAACTTTCAGGCATGATCTTAGAAGTGGCACGTTACACTTGTGCCACAAAAAGCCATGTCCAACAAGAGTAAATCTACTTATCTACCCTTGACATTCAGTGGCATCACTGAATATTGCACTATTCAACATAGTGGTCACCATTGATCAGAAACTAAACTTGATCAGACATATAAATTGTGGGATTAAAAGACTAGAATTATATGGCCAGTAATTCATCTCCTGTCTCCCTCAATATATAAGGCACATGTCAGACTTTGATAGAATACCCTTCAGCAAAGGGCTCCAGCAAACCTTGTGAAATCTGACACCATCCACGACAAAGCAGGTCACTTGATAGGCACTTTAATTATCACCTTAAACATCCACTCCCTCCAGCACCAATGCAGAATGGCAGCAGTGTTTAACATCAGCAAGATGCACTGAAGCCTCCTTCAACAGCACCTTCCAAACCCATCACCTCCATCACCCAGAAAGACAAACACAAGAGATACATGGGAACAACACCACTTGCAAAATTCCCTCTAGGCCATGCACCACCCTGAATTGGAACTATATCACCATTCCTTCACTGAATCAAATGCCTGGAACACTGTGCTTATATCTGCATGAGGTGTACTGCAGCACTTCAAGGTGGTGGCTCTCCACCATCTTTTCAAAGGCAATTAGGAATGGACAACAAATGCTTGCCTTGCCAACGATGCCCGAATCCCACGAAAGAATTAGAAAAAAACCTGTACCGCTCACATTAGAAGCATTTGAACACCTGTTTTCTCAGGAAACACCTTGAATTTAAACATATGTTTTGCCAGGGTACACAAGAATACTTTAACTAGGCACCAACTATTTAGAAAAATCCTTTTTAAACTTACCTGTCATTTGAAGCTTCTTAACATAATTAGGTAGCTCAGAATAGCCATTCTCCTTTGGTTGTTTGACTGTTGTGCTCTATGTAACATTTTACATTCAGGATCATCTCGTTGGGGCTTTTATCCTATAACTATATAATACTAAGAACTTTAAGGAGAAAGTAGAGACAGTGCTTACGGGTCCAGCAAGTAGACATACTGCCCCTCTGGCGTCCGCTCCTGGTGATATGTGAGGTTGTAAGATAACATGGCTCCGATCAGGTCAGCTAGCTGCTGCTTCTCTCTCGTGCTGTACAGCTGAGTGTTCACCTGTAACAAGGGTTTTGCATTCATATCATTACCAGGCACCCAGCTATTTAGAAAAGTCCCTTTAAAACTTGCCTGTCGTTTGAAGCTTCTTAACATAACTAGGTAGCCCCAAATAGCCACTCTCCTGTGGTCGTTTGAGTGCTGTGTTCTATATAACATTTTACATTCAGGATCATCTCAAATTGCACTCTCCAAACTACTCTCAGTCTCTGCATGGTTAGATTTACACCAGCCCCAATGTTACTCGTACCTCATATCTTACTCTATCGATTCATCCATTCGCAGCATCTCCCCCAAACTGTAACAACCAGTAAAGCACCCAGTATTTTAGAACATAGAACCCTACAGTGCAGAAACAGGCCCGTTGGCCCATTGACCACATTGGCACCGACCACAATCCTAATCTGCTATTGGCGCTCCTATTTGCTAGCAATAGTTCAGGGATCCTCAACAAATCATTCTACTTGTCCAAATATTTTAACTGTGCAAACACCTACAGTTTTTTTCTTAATTAAGTGTTGAAGATGTTACTTTTACAATGCTGTTTGCCACAGGAAGCAAATATTCTGCTCAGAAACCAGTGACAACCTGCCGCCCTGGAGCCACCACGTCGTGGCCCATCTGGTTTGAGTGCAGCCCCATGAGACCTTTTGTTGACTGTTGCCTTCATGCAGGGTTGGCATGGGTAGCACAATGGTTAGCACTGCCTCTTCACAGCGCCAGGGACCTGGGTTCGATTTCTGGCTTGAGTCACTGTCTGTGTGGAGTTTGCACGTTCTCCCCTTGTCTGCGTGGGTTTCCTCTGGGTTCTCCAGCTTCCTCCCACAGTCTGAAAGATGGGCTGGTTAGGTGCATTGACCCGAATAGATGCCGGACTAGGGGAATTTCACAGTAACTTCATTGCAGTGTTAATGCAAGTCCTACTTGTAACTAATAAACTTTACCTCACATTACACGGATTTCTGTCCACGTATTTTTCCTACCAGCATGACTAACGTGATACGCATATAAAGCGAGGACAAGTGTAGTACTTGCTGATTGTTCACAACATTGAATGCGAGAGCCTTGCACATCCTGCGTCCACAGCGTAAATAATACTTTTGTTTTCACCATTTGAAGTTGATGATAGTTCTATTAATATATAAATGATTAGGCATTTTCTATACTTATGAAATACACAGTGTATATTAAATTTATTTAATCTTATGGGGTCATTCATTGTGAACGAGCCTGATTTCAATCTTGTGGCCCACTGAGATGAAGGAGGGCCACTCATGCAGCCCACTCACCAGCCTAGATTGCCCATCACTGTCATAAGCAGTTTGATTTTATGGCAGGACATTGTAACCTTTTTCAGTCACTATCTTCCATATTCACAACCACTTCATCTTATTAGACTACATTATGGGCAAATTTATCTACTTGCTCCATTTCCGTATTAATTTTGAAAGTATAAATGTTGGCTTTCACTTCAAAAGGAACAGAGTATAAAAATAGGGGAGTCTTGCTAAAACTATACAAGGCACTTGTTAAACCACACCTAGAATACCATGAACAGTTTTGGTCCATTAAGAAAGAAAAGAAATACTGGCATTGGAGACAGTCCAGAGAAGTTGCACTAGGTTGATCCCAGGTATGAATGGATTTTCTTACGAGGAGAGGTTGCCTGAGTTGGGTCTGTACTCATTGGAGTTCAGAAGAATGAGAGGGGACCTTACTGAGATATATAACATTCTCAGATGGCTTGACAGGGTAGATGTTGAGAGATTGTTTCCTTTTGTGGGAGAGTCCAGGACTAGAGGGCATAATCTGAGAGTAATGAGTCGCTCATTTAATTCAAGTGTTGAGGAGGAATTTCTTCTTTCAGTGGGCAATGAATCTGTGGATTCTTTTTTACTGCAGAGGGCTGTAGAGACTGTGTCAAGTATGTTCAAAGCTGAGCTAGACAGATTTTTAATGAATAAGGGAATCAAGGGTTTTGGGGATGAGGTGGGAAAGTGGAGTTGAGGATTATCCTATCAGCTCAGTCATGATAATTCATGTTCTGACTATTACTCTGGTCTTTATTCACACCCTTTTTGTATCACGTGGATAATTTTCCCTCTATTTGGTTTTCCACATGAAGGTTTTGGTCTTTGCTTTTTACAGTTCTTGCTGGGAACTGGTTTCTTTCTCCAACAAGTGTGTTTGATGTGTCCCTTTTTTGCTACAATTTCTGCATTTTATGCTCCAGTAATTTGCTGCTGCATGCTCAGTTTTTGCACATCAGTGGCAATTTTGTACCAGTGTCGATGTTTGGGTCTCAGCTGTCAAAAACTTTGTGACACATTGTGTTCACAAAAGCCCCAACCATAGTAAAAATGACAGGAGTTTCTGGTGTCATGGGATCGGATGATGAGAATACTCAGCCAAGGAAGCACAGCAGTTAAGTTTGAGCATGAATGCATTTGTGTCAAACTTAACTGCTGAGCTTCCTTGGCTGCCAATTCCATGGAGAATGCTACTTCGAAAGTCTTCTTTAGGTTTAGGTTGCTTTCTGTTAACAGCCTTTTCTGGATAGCTTCATTTCTTAACACACACTAGTGTCTCTCTAATGGTATCATTCAAAACATCTCCAAACTTGCAGTATTCAGCAACTACAAACTGTGATTGATTCACCCTCGTTGTTACATTTATGGAACCTGAGCCTCTCAACGATGACCAAACATTTAGGCGAGAGGTGGCCCTGCAATATCTCCACAATCTCATCATAGTTTGAGGCTGGATTTTCTAGCTGCACCAGACTTTGAAGGGGAAAACATTCAACCGGCATTGCACACAGGAAAGTTGGGACTACAATATCTGCTGCAATTTTATTTGCTTGAACAAAGTAATCAAATCTTTCAGTGTATCAGCTCTGATGCTCAGTATTTTCATCATACGATCCCACAACATCAGAAACTCCCATCATTTTTACTCTGGGAAGGGTTTGTGTGAGCACCACGTGTCACAAAGTTTTTGGCACTACCTTGCTTCTTCATCTTTCAAACAAGTTAACCTTGAGTTCAGTCTGTTTCCTTCTGAGTTCCCTCAGCTCTAAGTTATTGTTGCAGGGTATTTCTTCACTCACAATGCTCCCTGTACTGTCCAAATCTTCTGGGTAGAGCACGTGGCGAACTTCTTTTCAATGTTCTTTTCTCCAAAATCTTTGTTTAAATTTTGGGTCATTCAATGGCTGCTACCAATATTTGGCACCTCTCTGTCGCCAGCTTTGGTGTAGCAACGTTTTTTAAAGATCCTTTTTGGTGATCTGCAGCACAGATTGACAACTTTGTTTTTAAAAATTTCTCCAGGAGTCTGC
The DNA here is from genome assembly GCF_965287045.1 of Carcharhinus amblyrhynchos. Classification (NCBI taxonomy): domain Eukaryota; kingdom Metazoa; phylum Chordata; class Chondrichthyes; order Carcharhiniformes; family Carcharhinidae; genus Carcharhinus; species Carcharhinus amblyrhynchos. Next base: position 10,478,958 of record NC_137341.1, on the reverse strand, counting down.
CAGCATGCTTACAACCTCTTTGTTGCCAGTTTTCTTTGTAGTGTTTTAAGAGATAGGCTTGCAAAGCCCAAAAGGTAGAAAGAAACAAGAGCTTAATTGGAAAGGTATTTACTGTACGGGCCGTTAGGATAGATTGTCCATTTGCTTGAGAAGCCAATGAAATCATTGGGCTACCATGTGTTACTGTCTTAAAGTGCCCTTGTTCCAACTAGGAACAACATGAATACACAAGTTTCGTGCGTTAAATGTTGTTTATTTTGGACAGAAACTACTTTGGTTACTCACAAAGAATCCATGATCATATACAGTGGTCTTATTCAGAAAAATCAGAGATGCTTCAATTTATTCCAAACGTGATTTCAACTGTCAATTATGTTCTGTCAGCAGTGCCAATCCTTCGGATGAAATGCTAAACTCAGGCTTCACTGCTCTTTCAGCACAATGCAATTTCAGATTCCAGAGCATTACTTCAAAGAAGAGCTGGTGGAATTCTTCCTAATGCCTCAGTCAGCATTTATACCTCATACAGCATCACGAAGAACAGGCTAATCATTGCCTGTTGTGGGAGCCGAGTGTGCAAATTAGCTGCCACGTTTCCTACAAGAGTAGAGGCTGCACTTCGATTGGGTCTTAGAGCTGTGGGATGTCCTGAAGTTGTGAAAGGCACCATATAAGTTCAAGTTCTTATTTTCCTAACTATATTTTTTATAAGCTCATGTTGATTCTGAGCGTAGACGAAATCAAATTAAATTGCTTAGTTTTGTGGAGTGCCACTTGCAAAATTATAGGGCACTTCACCCCACGCAGTTGCAATTTGTGGAGAGGAGTTTGGTACACACTCGACTTTGAGAAACTCAACAACGACCATGACAAAAAATATTTTGAGAAGGTCTGATTAAAAATGATATATGATTCTCATGTTGAAGAAAGGAATCCTGGATTTTCTCCAGAGAGTGCAGACATAAATATATCAAAACAAGACATCCCCCTCCTCAATTAGAGTGGAGATACTGAAGACACTTGGTGTTAGTCATTTATCACATTCACCGTTATTTCAATTGGAATAAACAATTTAAGATACTGGTCACTGGATATGAACAAATTAGCTTTAAAAACAGGCAGAGGAAGAGGCGGGGGAGAGTAGAGAAGCGAGGAAGAAGGAAAACATACAAATAAGACAAGTGAAACAGGCTGGCACAGAGAAACAGGTGAACAACACCAAACGTAAGAGTTAAAAAATGGAAGAGTAAGAGACCCACATATTAAGATATTTTAAAGGGGAAAGCATACACTGAATAAAGTTTTTCTATTTGTTCTTGGAACCTCAATTAAATATAGGTCAAGATAAATCAATTTTGGAAACTACACGGGTTAGGAATTCAGTGCTGTCTGAATGTTACTTGAGGCCAGCTCCATCCATTTTAGTTTGACTTAAATGGGTTTGTTTCTTGAATTCAATGCTGCAGTTTCTCGCCACCTCTGTAACTCAATTTTGGAGTGCTCTGGAATACTCCCAGACAACCTAGTGCATACTTTCTGGGCAATTTGAGAGAGCCTATGTTCCCCTCCCCCAGAACATCACAACCAACCACCTGCAACCCTCCTGCCCATCCCCCAACCTGCCATTTGGCTGAGTTTGAGGTCTTCTTGTCACAAATAGGTTGTCCATACTGGGGAGAAGCTGGCTATGAGCTCCAGTAACAAGGGGAACAAGAGATGAGTCAATGACATCCTGGCTGGAATTCTGCCAAAAACATCCTGAGTGTCAAATCTGCATGAAAATTGAAGTAATTCACGTTGGTTTTTCCAGTGTGGGTTCAGAGAAGAATTTCTCACACACTGTGCACTACAGAGGTCACTGTTGTGTATATCATTAAAAACCAGTGGGCAGGGCCTATCCCCGCTGGAGAGGTCGGCAGCATAGCGCTGATTGAGCCACATCGCATGTGCCGACCTGTCAGTGTTGAGATAAGTGCATGCACAGTAGCCTCGCACTACCAACTTCCAGGAACCCCACTCCCTTGGCACTGCCCCATGCCCAGTGGGCAGTGTCAAGGTGCCCCCTAGGCATTGGCATTTTTCATCTTGGGCAGTGACAGGCTGGCACTGCCAAGTTACCAGTGCCGAGGGGCAACCCCCAGCCACCTGACCCTCTGGGGGCTCCTGATTGCCTCCCCTTCACTTTAGCAGGACAAAGCCCTTAGTGGGGAGGTAATGTAATCTGGAGTGGGGGAGATGGAGTGGGGCAGATGGGGGGAGGAGTGCAGGTTTGGAGAAAGCTGCCTGCACCTCACCATAGGTCAGTATCAGGAAATTGGGGGCGAGGAAGGATTAAAGGGTGGGGCTGAAAATCATTGATTGCTGTAATCTCATTTCCTGCAGTTGCCAAAAACGTTCACCAGCTGAAAAGAGTTAAGGAGAAGGGACAGGGAACTTGCACATATGTCAACAGTAGAGGTTATAGCACCACTGATCAGCTAACAGAATATGTTATGATCACGTGAATGTCTTGAGATTGAAGATATGGAAAAGTCAACTTTGCTTGTGTGTGTGTGTGTGTGTGTGTGTGTGTGTGTGTGTGTGTGTGTGTGTGGGGGGGGGGGGTGGTGTGTGTGTGTGTGTGTGTGTGCAAAAAGTGGGGATAAAATGAGAGCAGTTACATTCAGAACTTCAAGAATCAGAAAACTTTACAATTACGGTCATCTCATCTCCAAAGGGTTAACGCAATGTCTATCTGTTGTATTTACTGCCTGGTAAGTAACTACACTGAAACCTGTAAATTACAGACAACTTAGGGACTAGCATCCACACCAGGCAAGATACTGCGCTATCTCAGGCAAAGCACGTGTGCAGCCAGCAAATAGGGCCCATTATGCTGGGTTTATTCTGATAAATCCCGTGGTAATGAGCATATATTTACTTCCACAGTAGAGAAAACATCAGTAATGTGCACTGTACACTGCAGGCAGTTACCTCTGGGAATTTGAGATTTACTAATGACATGGTGCAGAGAACCATTAACACAAATTCAATGACGGCAGTAGGCATGAATTCTCACTGGAATCTTTATTGATTGGGTACAACGCCCTACTCGCCTGACAGCCAGGATTTAGAGTGTCATCAAGTTATTCAGGACAGAAGGGGCCCTTCAGCCCATCGAGTCTGCACCAACAAAACTGTAGTAAATCTGCACTAATCCCATTTTCCAGCACTTGGCCCCTGGCCTGGAATGTTATGCCATTTCAAGTATTCATTCATATACTTTCAAATCCCCCCTAAACTACCTGCCTCTCACTATTTACCCTTCAACTAAGGGGTACAGTTGCTTCCTATCCATATCTCTCACACAGACACTGACTCGTGCGCACAGTCTTCTCTGCTCGAAGGAAAACAATCCAAGCCTATCCAGCCTCTCTTCGCAGTTGAAGTACTCCAGTGCAAGCAACATCCCGGTGAATCTCCTCTGCACGCTCAAATATAATCACATCCTTCCTATAGTGAGGTGATCAGAACTGCACACAGTTGTGGCCAAATCAAAGTTTTTACAACACGACCTTCTTGCTCTTGTAATCTATGCCATGACTGATATAGGCAAGTGTGCCACATGCCTTCTTACCTATCTTATTAACTTGCCATGCCATCTTCAGGGAGCTGTGGTCAAGAACCCCTGGATCCCTCTGCTCCTCTGAGCTTTCTTGTGTCCTGCTGCTCTGTCCTACTTGTCTTGTTACTCCTTCCAAAGTGCACCACCTTACACTTTTCAGGATTAAATTCCATCTGCCACTTACCTGCCCATCTGACCAACCCGACTATATGTTCCTGTAACCCAAGCCCTCACTATTAACTACTCTGCCAATCTTTGTGTCATCTGCAGATTATCACACCTCCTTGCCCTCTGAAATGATCACAAATAATAAGGGACTGATCCCTGTGGTATGCAACTGGACACTGGCCTCCAGTGACACAAACTGCCTTCCACCACCACCCTCTGTTGCCTACCACTAAGCCAGTTTTGGATCCAACTTGCCAAGTTACACTCGATCCCATATACCTTTACCACGTTTGTTAGTCTGCCATATGGGACTTTGTCAAAAGCTTTGCTGAAATCGATTTAAACTACATCGACAGCATTACTCTTATCTACACAACTGGTCACCTCCTTGAAAAGTTCAATAAAGTTCAATAGGTGTGACCTCCCTCTGACAAAGCCATGCTGACTATCCCTAATCAAACCTTGCCTCTCCAAGTGGAGATTAATTCTCTCCTTCAGAATTTCCTCCAATAGTTTCCCTACCACTGACGTGAGACTCACTGGTCGACATTCCATGGCTTATCTCTACCATCCTTCTTGAAAAATGGAACCACATTAACTGTCGTCCAATCCTCTAGCACACCCCTTGTGGCCAGAGATAAATTAAAAATTGGATCAGGCCCCCTGCAATTTCCCTTTTTGCCTTCTGTAGCAACCTGGGATACAACTCATCTGGACCTGGGGATTTGTCCATTTTTAAGTCCACCAAAACCTCCAATAGGTCCTCACTCCTTATGTCAAACTATTCAAGTGCCTCATAGACCCTCTCCTTGAATTCTGCACCCACACCCTCCTTCTCATGACTGAACACAGATGTGACGCATTTGTTTAACACCCTACCAATGTTCTTCAGCTTCATGCACATAGTGCCCCCTTGGTCCTGAGTCATCCTCTTCCCCATGATATATTTATAGAATATCTTGGGACTCTCGCCAATGTTTTCATGTCCTTTTGCTTTTCTAACCACTTTCTTCAGTTCTACCCTGCACTTTCTATACTCCATTAAGGCACCTGTTGATTTGCTCCCTTTGTACCTACTAAAATCTGTCTTCCTTCTCGAGTCCTGAATATTCCTAGACATCCAGGGTTCTGTGGGCTTGTTGCTCCTACATTTCACCTTAAGGGAACCTGTCAGGTCTATACACTCCCCATTTCCTTCCTGAATGCCTCCTATTGCTCTGGTGTAGATTTTCCCACAAGGAGCTGTTCCCAGTCTGTTTTGGCCAGAGCCTATTTTATTGTAATAAAATCTGCCTTTCCTAATCCAAAACCACTTTTTGCGGACCACCTTTTTCCTTTTCCATGACAACCTTAAATCGTACTGTACTGTGGCCGCTATCACTAAAATGCTCCCCCACATCCATCTTGAATACATGTCCAGTTTGTTCCCCAGAATTAGATCCAGCTGTGCACCGTCCCTTGTTGAATCTTCAACATCTTGACATAAAAAGCTCTTCTAAATAAATTTCAAGAAATCTGCCCCTTCCGAACCACTAACACTATGACTATCCCAATTGGGGAAGTTGAAATCCTGTAATATTATTACCCTATTATCATTATTTTCACACATCTCAGTGAATTATCTACGTATCTGCTCCTCTATTGCCCATGACTGTTTGGCAACCTATAGTACACTCCCAGCAATGTGATGCTCCCTTTTTATTCCCAAGCTCTACCTCAACTGAAGACCCTTCGAAGATATGGATCCTCCTTACTGCAGTAACTGACTCCTTAATAACACTCTTTTAGACCCTCTCCTGAAGATCCTATACTCGAGCATGTTGAGTTAGCAGTTCTGCCCCTCTCTCAGCCCTGTGAGTATGTTGAAGGTGCTGGGCAAAAGAAAGTTCTTTATTTCTTCTTGCCCTCACTGAAAATTTACAAGAAAACACATGCACAGTGGCCCTTCCGGAATTAAGAGCAGCTCATTTTTGTATTCCTTAATCCATGCTTACTACCACAATTTCTGCGACAAGGGTTCTTATCATCTTAGTTCTGCCCTATTGCTTGCCACAGGAAAATAAGGATGTTGTCAGATCCCTTCTGCAATGAGGGTGGAAATTGAGGAGATTAACCTTGGTTTTTGGGCCAGAACCTAAATGAGTCAAGAGTGCAGTGAGACTTTACTGAACAAATGTATTATTGAAACACCCAACCCATGATAATGGCCCAGCAGATAAATGGCCTACATTGTGCAGGTCACCCCAGTTAATGCCAAACGTCTCATGCTTCTTGTGTTGCTGCCTGTGTAGGTTTGGAATGGGTAGTCCTATAAACAGCAAAAGTCCACCCTTTTATCAATGTCTTACTACAAACGAATATTAGTTACTAAGACTCCCAACAATTCTTAGTCAACAGCCAAGCAACTATCAGAGATGAAATCATGTTTCTGTGGGTGGTTTTCAGTTCAGTTCTGGATTTTACACCAAATTCCAGCCCGGAAACAAGAACATTTTACCCATCTCCACACAAAACTTTGCTCACCAGATTCATCCAGCCTTATTAACACGTGATTCTGTTTCTTCTGTCCTGATGTAACTAAATAAAGGCAAAATACTGTGGAGGCTGGAATATGAAACAAAAACAGAAAATGCTAAAAAATCTCAATAGGTCTGACAGCATCTATGGAGAGAGACCAGAGCCAAGGGGTCATCCTGACTTGGCTCTATTCTCTCTCCACAGATGCTGTCGGGCCCGCTGAGATTTTCAAACATTTTCTGCTTTGGTTCATGTTCTTAAGTTTGCTGTCCCCTAAATACACCTACTGTATTAACCTCTACCAATCCATGTGCTAGCAAGTTCCACATTCTAACCGCTTTCTTCGATAAATATATTTCTCTTGAATTCCTTACCGGATTTATTGGTGACTTTATGACGACTAACCTCCACAAAATGGAAACATCTCAATATCAAGCCTATAAAAAACCCTCATAATTTTAAAGACTCTACTAGGTCACCCTCAAATCTTCAAAGTTGCAGTGACCGAATTCAGTCTACGTGATAAAGTGGTGCTCACTGACATCCAAAAGATGAGCCATCATATCGGTGTATACATAAACACGCAATATATAAACGTGTGGTTGTCGAAGGCTTGGCCAGCATTTGTTACCTATCCCTAAATGCCTTTGAGAGGAGCAAGAAATGCTGGTCTAGCCAATAACATGCAAATCCTGTGATGGAATTAAAAAATAAAAAAACTGTCCAAAATCATGAGTGAAATGGCTGATGTGATCTTGTCACTGGCTGCTCCAGATCTATTATTTTTTAAAACTTAAAAGCCAAATACCACATTACAACCAAGATTAGTGTCAATAGGAAAGGCTTAACAATGTTAGAAAATAGACAATTAACAGTTAGTGGAATACTATTGGTTTGTCAGAGACCACCACCAAATTTCAAACGGAAACTCTTCCAGCAAGTGGGCAAATGGTTAAGGAGTGTTGCTAATTCAGTAAGTACATGGAGCATGAAGATTAGAGAGCGCTCGACACCTCAGACCGTCTGAACAATAGAACCTACAACTCAGGAGATCAAGTGACCTGTTTTGCCTGTGATGTTTCTTTGAAAGAGCTATCCAATGTGTCTCATCCCACTGCTGCTCCTTCCCCAGAGGTCTGCAAATTATACAAACTAGGAACAGGGAGTAGGTCACTCAGCCTCTTGAGCCTGCTCCGCCATTCAATAAGATCATGGTCAATTGGATTGTAACCTCAACCCCACATATTCCAGCCTACCCTGAATAACCTTTCACCCTCTTGTTAGCCCTGCTTTAAAAGCACTCAAAGACTTTGCTTCCTCTACCTTTTGAAGAAGTGTTCCAGAGACTTCCAACCCTCAAAGAAGAAATTCTCCACATCTTGGTTTTAAATGAGTGATCCCTTATTTTTGAACAGTGACCCATAGTTCCAGATTCTCCAAGAGGAAACATCCTCTCCAAATCCATCCTGTCACTACTCCTCAGGATAGAATCAGAGGTTTACAACATGGAAACAGGCCCTTCGGCCCAACTTGTCCATGCCGCCTGTTTTTTGAAAACCTCTAAGTTAATTCCAATTGCCCGCATTTGGCCCACATCTCTCTATACCCATCGTACCCATGTAACTATCTAAATGCATTTAAATAATAAACTTTTCCCTTATTCCTCCTTTTCAAGTGTCTATACAAAAGTTAAGGTCCTGCCACACCCAAGGGATGCATGAAAACCTGAATCAGGCCTGGTGACTCACCGGTCGCAGTTTTGGAGAGAGGATATCAAGCAGAAGGCAGAGGATCTCTGATATAAGCGCTTGCAGAGTTATTCGGCTGCGGATCACTGGGCTGATTTCACTCACCATGGATATCACCAAGTTGCGCACGTGGGCAATCTTAGTCTGTGCCTGTTCGAGCGGAAATAAAATGGATTAAAAAATAAAACTTTCCCACAGAAAACGATGAACAGAGATTACTGCCATTTTTCAAATGGTCTGTGGCTGAAGCAAGAGGCACTTAACAGAGAAAGGAACTGTGCAGAACTTATTACAAAAGTTAGACTAGCCATCCAATCCATTAAGCAAAGCTTTATTTTGGAGAACCAGACCAAAACACTCAATATTTTCGAGATATATTTTACAGCAGAGAAGTGCACTCTTTAAAACATATATCACTCACCAATAAAGGAGAGCGGGTAAGTTTTCATCTCACTTGCAGTTCTCATTAGTTTGTGATGCATGCTCTCATACCATGAATGTCCTCCATTGAAATAACATTTGTTCAGGGTAAGTTATTCCCTCTTTGCCAAGAAATGTTTGAACAAGGAAGTCTATAGAACAGGTTCCAACGCTTAGCTCAAAGAATCCATGGGGCAAGTCCCAGCGAGGCTGTCGGTGAGGTAACAATGGCTTCCTCGTTAACCCAACTGACCTCTGGCCCATTTGTTTGCTCTCTCCCGGGAAATATTTCTGCACAGTGAAGAGAAACTCCCTCTAGCAGCCGCGAGGCTCTACTCTGTTATATTGCTCGGTGGCTAATAATGAGTTTGATTTGGAACTTTTGACCTCTGGCAGCTTGGAAGGACAAAGTGAACTATTTCTTTTAAAGAGAAGGGAACATTCAAGAAAAAAACATTTCCAAAGAAGAACCAGTTTTTCAGTGTATAAATTTAAATTTTTGGATTTTGTAAGTGTTTTTCTGCTCTCTCTCTTTTCTCCATTGGTCCTGCCTTATATTTGACTTAACAGAAAACAGTGGGAGCAATTGTAACAGGAGACTAATTCAACTTTGGTGATTGCTGGGAGGCTGATGAAAACTGTACATTTCTGTTTTATTTTCCCATTTTCTTGAACGATAATGCTTCCTCCTGGGTTATACCCCCACAGAGGCAATTGCCTTCTGGAATCAACCTTCACATGTGGGTTTGGGCAGCTAGTTTTGGCAGTCTGCATGGTACCTTAACAAATGCAGTCATACTTACCCTCACTCGACACCTGCGACTCTGCATTGCAACATGGGTCACTGGGCAGTGATTAAGAACAGGAATGCAGAATGATTCCTAACCCCTCCCGAGCTCACTGAGAAGAGCTACAGTAGCCCTGGACTGCAACAGCTCCCTCATCATCAACCAAGAACTGGATATGCTACTCTCCCAAAGTGAACAGCTTTACTTGAGAATATACTCACCCTGGTTGGATATCTGAAAAGATTAACTTGGCTTTAGCAGTAAAACAAATCTAAAAATGCAGACTTTCAGATAAAACACCGACTACTAAGCACCCCATTGAACCGCCTGATTGCCAATCTGATTTTATAGCATGGGTTTATGAAGTCTCAGTACAAGTTGAATTTGCTACTTCAGAGGGTTGTGTGGATGCTCTATTATTGAATATTTAAGGCTAAAATGGATAATGGTTGGTCTCTCAGGGAATCAAGGGAAATAGTTGGTAGACAGGAAAGAGGAGTTGAAGCATAAGTTCGGATGTGGTCACACTGAATGGAGTAGCCTTGTTGGGTCATGTGGTCGACTCCATTTCTTTTCTCTCTGTACAAAAGGGTTTCTTACCTCATAGTGGCTATTTGGATAGGAAATCCTTGGAACGTTGGACGCTGCAAAGAGCATGTGAAAGGTGACCGGAAGAAAGGGCAGATACCGCATCAGCTGGAAGTTCTGCACGCTTATCACTCTCTCATTCAGGATGTCCGTGAACTCCAACCACTCCAGCGCCAGGCAGACTCCGCTGAAAGTGGGATCCTTGAATTTCATAAGCAAGAAATTGTCGAACAAGCCCTGCAGTATGGGTCAAAGATGGATTAGAAAAAACTTCTGACCAATTCTGACAAGCAATAAGTTACCAGCCAAGGTTTCATTCTCCTAATTATTCCCCTCAACACCTCTTATGAGCTGAAATAGTCAGCTTCTCGAGAATGAAGGGAGTTTGATGCACCAAGGCCCTTCATGGCTGTGGCCATACATGCATGCATAAAATACACACACATACGCACTTCTGGAGTCAGAGGTTACACTGATGCAACTGTCTCCATGGATAATTTGCACTCAGTTTAAAAAAAAAACTATAAATCTATGAAGTTATTCACCTGGGTGATTTTCTCATGATCTCCTGTTGAGGTGGCGAGGTGAAGAATATGATTAAATCTCTGTGCTGCTGCACTGAGTGGGGTCTTTGTAATGGCATTCAGAGAGTCCTGGTCATCAGTGACCTGTAATTCGTCTGGCAAGCTGCAGTCCTGGCCAATCCGCTTTCTAAAAATGGAAAATTAAGGTACATTCATCTCTAATCTATTGATCCAACTGCAGTAGCAGGTTTAGTGGCAACAATCAGTCACAACATCACAAATGATGCTCTGTAGCAGATGCTTCTTTGTTACCTTTGAACCTTTGGGAGTTGAAAGATCTCTTGCCAGACGGAGAACAGGCTTTTGTTCTGGTCCTTGAGGCCTACCTTTGTGGTCAGAACCATCCTCATACTCAGTTCCTTCTTCCCTCTTCCATGGAGGAACTAAAAATGCAAATCAGCAATTCAAACATTGACAGCATGCAACAGAGAGGGGTTTCAATAAAGCAGAGAACATCAATAAATATCGAGGGCACTAAGATTTACTGTCCAGGTGTTAAGAAGAACTTGTATTTCTGTAGTGCCTTCACCTCTGGGCATTCCAGTCAATTCAGTTTTTAGGCAATCTTCCAACATTGGAAATGGAACAGCAAAATTATGCACAGCACTAACAATGGCGCAATTGAGGAGGCCAAGAAACTTTGCCAATGTTCGTCACTGATCCAACATACCAAAAGAAAATCTACATTGCACCATTATCTCACGGCTGGATGTAGTTGTTGCTTGCTGAAATTGTCTACTGTGTTCAACTGTGTGAAATGCTTTGCAATGTTTCAGCGTGACAAAGCACTGTACAAATGCATGAGATCAGTGGAAGGAATTGCAACAACTAAGCAGCCTTTCTTAGTCACAGCAGAGTGGTGTGAGCAGGTTTGTGCACCCCATTACAGTACGGGCAGCAAATCAGAATACAGTATAGATTCACCAGCACATTGTGGCACAGTATTTAGCACTGCTGCCTCTCAGTGCCAGGGACCTGCATTCAATTCTAGCCGTGGTTACTAGCTGTATGGAGTTTGCACGTTCTTCACATGTTTGCGTGTGTTTCCTCCGGGTGCTTTGGTTTTCTCTCTCAGTCCAAAGAAGTGCAGATTAGGTGGATTGGCCAGGTTAAAATTGGCAAAAGTAGGGGAATCTAAAACTAGAGGGCACGTTGTTCGTCCATCGTCATCGACGAGGACCTCGACACCATTAGCCATTTTGAGGCTGCCTGCAGTGTGTCCGAAGATGACTGATCAGCCCCTTCCTCGTTCTATGGAGGTGAGCAGTGTGTTCCTGAAGAGGACTGCTCAGTTGCCCAAGTAGATGCTGAGTTTCACTGCTGTTTTGGTCAGCGGAAAACAACCGTTAGACCTGAGCCGCCTGTGTGCAGGTCTGTGACTACAGCTCCCAGTGTATCCACACCTGCTGCTTTGTCGATCGCCCATTGCCACAGGACTTCAAGGGTTGAGCAGGACTCTGATGATGATGATAGTGTCAAGACTAGCACTTGATTTGGATTAAAGTGAGGGAGAGTTACGCAGCATCAGCCTCACTCTCTCTTCCCAATTCCCTTGTCTTGCCACTGGAGAGCGCATACGTTGAAGGTGAGTGGGGAGAGATACAAAAGTGTCCAGAGGGGCAATTTTTACACAGGGGTGGTGAGTGTCTGGAACGAGCTGTCAGAGGTAGTAGTCGAGGCGGATACAGTTTTGTCCTTTGAAAAGCATTTAGACAGATACATGGGTAAGAGGGGTATAGAGGGATATGGGCCAAATGCAGGCAATTGGGATTAGTTTAGAGGCTTACAAAAAAGGCTGGCATGGACAAGTTGGACCGAAGGGCCTGTTTCCATGCTGGAAACCTCTGTGACTCTACGATTCTAAATGCACAGGGTTACAGACGTAGGGCGGAGGGGAGGGCCTGAATGCGATGCTCCTTTGGAGAACTGGTGCAGATCCGAAGGGCCAAATGGCCTCTTAGAGTACTGTTGGGATTATGTTGCAAATATCAGGGATGGAAAACCATGCTATGAGGAGAGACTTCAGATAGGGGAACTATGTACAATGAAGTAGAGAACATGAGATGATTTAACATTGATGAGGCAGTCAACAATTTAATATTGTTACGAAGTGTAAGAAGAAAGGTTAGGAGAAATTTCTTTAGGCAGAGGTTTGCTGGAACAGAGAACGATAAAAGATGACAATGGGACATTGGGATTAACTCTGGACTGCACAGCAAAGGGAAGCACTGATACACCAGGCCCACACTCCTCTTTCTGTGCAACGGGGTGCAATGATTGGAGTTAAACCAAAAACGGAAGTTAACTTAAGCAAACACAATTTCACAGTGTACTGCTTTATCAATACAGTGACCAAAAATAATTTCAGCTTTCGGTGGGACCAACAAGATCAGGAATTTTAAAGCCACACTGCTTTTGTTTTGTATACAGCCGATCAGAGCACCAGCTTAAGCTCCTTCCCAGACGGGAAGGAAAGAACTGCTCCATACCCAATTGTTTCTGAGAGCAAAATATTGATGGTATTTAAAAAGCACAAAATTGAGGAAACCTCCCTTCACAGACTGCCTCAGGTACTCATTAACCTACATTGCCCTCAAACTTGGCAACACCTCAATTTTAAACAATCGTTCCAATTTCAAATCTCTCACTGCCCTCTCAGGTCCAGGCCTACAAGCTTCACATATCTGTGCTCCACCAATTCTTATCTCTTGCACACTTGCTGATTTTCATTGCTGCCACATTATTGGGCATGTCTGGGCTGGCCAGCAAACTCCTACATGAAAAGCTTTTTTTGAAATAAAAAAATCTACAATTATTGGGAGCTGCAAGACGAAAATTCAGCACTTTTAAACAAAATACTTGGCAAATTACGAAGTGTCTCTGGCAGAATGCAACATATTGCATATATAAAACATATTGAATTTAGGCATCAGTATCAAGAGAAACAAAAATTAAAATAAAACCAGTGCTGAATTCTAATTTTTTGATTTGTTAAAATTTTGCCAGTTAAATCAGCTTTAAAACAAACTAACTTAAGATGCATAGAGTTAAGACTTTTTTTAGCTATTAGTCATTCAGAATAATTCACCACCTCAGTTATATTCACTTTTTAAAATTTTGCTTTCCATCTTTTTTCTCCCACCACTGGCTCCCCTCCCCCGCCCCATTAAGGCCATCTGTTACATGTCTAATGTTGTCCTTTGACACCCTGCTTACCTCTGTTCTACCATTTACGCGTTTTGATCTTGTAATGTGCCGCTATCAGCACCCTTCTTCACCATGATCTTCACCATTTACCTGCCTTGTCTTTTTGTCCGTGACATTTTTGTCAATCTCTCCTTAGCCTCTACCTAGCGCTGGTTCTCTATCCAGCCCCCACAGACTCCCACCACATCCCCCTCCCTCACCACAACAGTATAAACCTCATCGTATTCTCTACTGTCTTCAGTTTCGGCAAGGAGTCGTCTAGACTCGAATCATTCACTCTGTGCTCTCCCCACAGATGCTGTCAGGCCTTTCGATATTTCACAGCATTTTCTGTTTTTGTTGTTATAAACAGTAATGACTGCAACTGTAAAACCTGGTCCTTGAATCAAAAGCATTATCTATAACCATATTATAGCGATACCAGTCAAACAGGTTTGTTTAACGCACAACGCATTTTTTTGTTAAAACAATGACTTGAAACCGTAAGGTGCAGAACAACCTTTTATCTCCATAATAAAAACATGCTTTTTTACTTTCTTTACTTAGTTTGTTAAGGATTTTTTCACATTGTGATCCAACTGAAAAACATGGTGAGTTGCAATTCATGTGTTAAAGAGCTGCATAGGGCCCCAGATCCTCGGGTTAAAGACCCCTGGTTTAGATCTGAAGGTTTGGAATCCTCTCCTCTCCGAACATTCTCCCCTCCCTTAAGATGCTCTGTAAAAATCTACCTCTTTGGCCAAGTTTCTGGTCACCTGTCCTAATTAAGTGGTTAAATGTTAAGTTCTTGTCTGAGGACACGCCTGCTTAGTACCTTGGAACAGTTTACCACATTAACCATGCTACATAAACATTGTTTCCACTAACATCACAACAGCTACAGCCTGAAGAGAAATCAAGCTGAAATGATTTGGGGTGGGTCAGCGAGGGGCTCGAAATTCACAGTCAGACAGCCAGACTTGGCTGAAAGGTATTGGAAATTTCTCTCCTTTCCTAGTCTGACTCTCAATTTATAGATTGTTCATTTATGGAATCACAATCTTTCCGCAAAGTGCCTGGCATCGGTCTCTCAATATTCAATAGTAGGATTTATGCTCAGCACTTATCACCTGCCCTTTTAATTATTAATTTGATGTGCAAAGATCAATGGAAAGTGCTTCCTCTCTCTGCTTAAGAGCTTCCAGCACTGCAAAGGTCCTGAAGGCGAACAACCAAATGGTGAAAAGTCCCACAGTCTTTACTAATTGTGCAAATGGCATTATTCGGGAACGAGGAAAAACATCCAATAGTGCAGAGATCTAGTTCCAGTAATTGTTCAAAAGCAGGGGTTTAAGAAAAGAACAGGATTATTTTCAGAAACTCTAAATGGTATAAATCGGAAGAACAGCACATGCTGGTATTCTTGTGAAATCAAACTGAACAAAATTACTTCCTTTGCTGATCCTATCTGATAACCAAATCATTCAGCTGACAACTCAGACTGTATAGAACCGTGCATAGAAAGAATTGGCAAAACCTAAATGAAAAAGGGTCTTTTTTTTATCTTCCACCTTCCTCCAATAACTCGTGGGATCGCTGAAACAGACAATGATTAATTTTTAACAATGGGTGCTGCAGACGGAAAGAAACACGGTAATACAGGCCCAGCCTGTGCAAATTACAGCAGGGGATCTTATTCTAGGGCTCTGCAACTCCAGGGATAAAATCTTCTGAAATTCCCATTCTACCTGCAGGATCAACAAAAAAGAAAGTGAGACTGATCACTACCGATGTCAGTGGTGCCCCATTTACGGCTAAGAATGATAACTTGAAGTAGGCCATATATTTCCTTTTTTAACCTATTTCAAAAGGAGGAGTTTAATTCAGTGCACTAATGTGGGCTGGACTGATGTATTGTTGTTGCTGCTACAATGAGAGACCCCAAATCATTTACGAGATGCACTGCAGCAACTCACCATGGCTCCTTCAACAGCACCTTTGAAACTTGCAACCTCTACCACGTAGGAGGACAATTGCAACAGTTACATGGGAACACCACCAAGCAAGTTCCCCTCCAAGTTACACACTATTCTGATTACAACTATATCAACGTCCCTTCATCGTCACTGGGTCAACATCCTGGAACACCCTCCCTAACAGGACTGTGGGTACACCTTCACCACATGGACTACAGCTGTTCAAGGTGGCACCACCTTCTCAAGGGCAATTAGGGATGGATAATAAATGCTGGCCTAGCCAGTGACACTCACATCCTGTGAGATCCCTTCCCCCCTCCGGAAGCAAGTTCCTCACCCAACAGGGAATGCTATCTCTAACCAGCATTCTCAAATCGGGTAAGCAGAGTAATGGGGTTGCTATCTGCTCTGTGGGGTAATGGCCAAGAAATAATTGGAATGATCAGGGTGTCAATGAAAATTAGTTTTCATTAGTGTACAATATGCATCTAAGCATCAGATTCACTTAATATTAAAAATTCCTGTGGCTCCCCATATCACTGCCACTACCAGCAGGTCTTCACATTTCCTGGTCTTGGAAGCATTAGACATACATGGTGTGGGAAGACACAGGAATTCTTAATATTAAGAAGTGAGCCTGAAGTTTAGGTGCACATTGTATCTGGTGACCCATCTAATCTTTTTGGTTTGAGGAATTTTACTACGTGCCAGTATTTAACAGGACAGAAGGTATTCTTAAAAAAAAAGCTACATCGTGTTCCAGCATACCCATAGAATTGTTAAAAGATGGGAAGAGGGCCATAGAAACAAAAAGGTTATAAATCCTGTCTCGTGCGACAGATGGCCTCCATGGGCCTTTCAAAATGTCCTCCAAAACATAAGACAGTGATGATCAGTGAAGTAGTCAATTCAGTTTGCTCCTCTGACATCTGATACTCTTAAAAACATGCATCAGGAACATATGCACATGCATGTGCACACATTTCCATGCTCTTGTACACAGATACGTACACTCATTACATGAAGAAACAAGAGTCTGGCTGGCTTCTTATGCTCCCAAATTATGGATAAGGAGCCCAATTTTTTCTGCTTGCCAATGTTAACAAAAACACTGGAGCATAAAATTGAGAAAATATGTTTGCAATAAAACTGTTTTATTTCCCCACTGGCATTGGTGAACAGAGGCAAATGTATTCTATTAGGGAAAATAAGTGTTCCACCTATTCTCAGAAACCAATCCAAGAAAGTAAAAGCTACCAACATATTAATTAGTAACAGTGGCAACATTTAACGGGAATACATTGCCTCAACCACACAACCAAGCAACAATTGATCGAGGCAAAAGGCTTTCTGGCAGTATGATCCGAACACGCAATAAGGAGTCAGTCGCTCACTTACCTGTAAGGTGTTCATACACGAGCGGATGTCATTCTCTGCTTTCTCACACAGACTCAGAAGAATTCCCATGTCTGCCTTCATGCCTGTTCTATTGGTGATCTGAGTGAGTTTGGAGGATGGGAGGAGGAGGGTGGGGTAGTGGTGGTGGGTGTTGAAGGACAGAAATGCAGTTATCCTTCAATGAAGGTAAGCCTTCACCAACACATTCAAAATCTCAGCTGCACACAGAGACAAAATGGGCTATTATTATCTAACCCCATTTCTATTGGAGCTAAACAAAATAAAGATCAGGAGAATGGGGGGGGGAAAAAAAAGGTCTACATCTACCCAAGGTAGACTGGGAAGGTGTTAATTCAAATAAAATAACATTTAAGTGCCTGAATTCAAGACCAAAGCTCCAACAGATTATACCAGTGAACATCATACATTACCGTAGTGTGTGGGCTGGAGAGCGCACATGGGCGAGCATGCATGCATGCACGTGCGTTCAAAGGACAGCATGTGTATGTGCATGTGTGAGCATGATACAATGTGTACAGGAAAGACAAGAAAAGGAGGAGCGTCGGCAGTATTATTGAGGACATTCCAGCGTTGGAGAAAGGGGATATCAAGAGAGGTCAAGGATGCAATCTATTTGTCTAGAGCCAAGAAACAAAAAAAAGTGCAATTACATTATTTGGTTTAGTCGACAGACCACCAACTAATGGGAAAGATATAGAGGAACAACTGGACAATGAAACTACAAAGCAATGCCAAGATTGTAGAGTAGCTTGAATGGGGACTTTAATTATCCAAATATAGACTGGGATAGTATGAGTGTAAAGTGCAGAAAGGGGCAAGAGTTCCTAGCGTGGGATCAAAAGAAGTTTCTGCAGCAGTATGTTTTTAGCCCAATGACGCACTGTTCAACGTGATTCCTGGAAATGACGTGAGCCAAATGGATCAAGTGTCAGTAGAGAACATTTAGGAGACAGTGATCATTGTATAATAAGATTTAGGCAGACTATAGGAAAACATAAAGAATAATCCAGAGTAAGAATAATTAATTGCGGGAAGGCTAACTTCATTGGGATAAGAATGGATCTGGGCTGAATTAATCAAAGTCAAAGTTTGGCAGGAAGAACAGTAGCTAGATCAACGGGCTACCTTCAAAGAAGAGATGATTCGGGGCAGAGACAAGGTATATTCACTAAAAGGGAAAAGTGGCGCAAACAAATCCAGAGCTCCTTGGATGACAAAAAATATAGAAACTAAGAAGGAAAAATTGTTCTTATGACAAGTGTCAGGTAGAAAATATGAGAGCCAGGAGGGGAGGTCAAAAAGTAAATAAAAGGATGAAAGGAGACTGGCAGCCAGCATTAAAGAGAGTCTCAAAATCTTCTATTGGCATATGTATAGTGAAAAGGGTGATAAAGGAGTGGGGCTGATTAAGGACCAAAAAGGGGATTTATGCATGCAGGCACAGAACTATGCTGAGGTATTAAATGAATATTTGCATCTGTCTTTGCTAAAGAAAAAGATGCAACCCAGGCCATGGTGAAAGGCTGAAATTCAGACACAAGAAGGGTTTAAAGCTGCTAAGGTATTGGGTGGACTGTCTGTATTTCAAGGCACTAGAACTGGACGAGGTCATCCAAGGAAACAGAGTGAAGTGAAAGGCACTGGCCATAATTTTCCAGTCTTACTTAGATGCAGAGATAGTGTCAGAGGACAAGAGAATTGCCCCATTACACCCTTGTTCAAAATAAAGTGTAAAGGTTAGCCCAGCTAATCTGCAGGCCAGTCAGTTTGACTTTGGTGGTGGGAAACTTCCAGAAACTAAATTAATAATCACACGGACAAAGGCAGGCCAATTGTAGAAAGCAGGTGTGGATTTCATAACAGAAAATAGCGTTCAGCTAACCTGGGGAGGTAACAGAATGTTGATGAGGGTAATACTGTTGGTGGTGTGCATGGACTTCCAATAGGCATTTGATACAGTGCCACACAGACGTGAGAAAAATTAGGGCTTATAGGGTAAAAGGGCATAGCAACATGGGTTCAAAATTGGTGGTGAGAGAGGAAACAGCGAGGAACGGTTAATGGATGTTCTTTGGGCTGGAGGAAAGTTTGTAGTGGGAGTTCTCAGTGGTCTTTGTTGGGACCCTTGCTCTTCCTGACGTATATTAATGACACAGACCTTGGTGTACAGTGCATAACTTATAAGTTTGGAATCAGATGTAGGCCAGATCAGGTAAGGATGGCAGATTTCTTTCCCTGAACCAGATGGTTTTTTAACGATCATGATTTCATGGTCATCTTTAGACTTTTAATTCCAAATTTTTACTGAATTCTAATTTCGCCACCTGCTGTGGTAGGATTTGAACCTAGCCCTCCAGAGCATTACCCTGGGTCTCTGGATTACAAGTCCAGTAACAATATTATGTCACTGCTATTCCTCATGAGACGTTCCACAGCTGAGGAATTTCAGTTACAACAATAGGTTGGAGAAGTTGGGACGGTTGACCTTTGAGAAAAGTAGGCTGAAAGTAGATTTGATAGAGATACTCAACACCATGAGGGGTCTGGACAGTTTAAACAGGGATACACTCTCCCAGTTTGTGAAAGGATCAAGAATGAGGGGACAGAAATTACAAGCAACTGGTAAAAGGAGCAAAAGCGATAGTCAACAAAATTCTTTGCAGTGAGTGGTTAGGGTTAGGCGTGCACTGCCTGAATTTGGTAGAAACAGCTTCAATCAAAACATTCAAAATGGGAATTAGACCTTTATTTGAAAAGGGAGAATGTGCAGTGTGATGGGGAAAAGGCAAGAAAATGGCAGTAAGGGAATTGCTCATGTGGAGAGGTAGAGCAGACATGATGGGCCAAATAGCCTCCCCCTAAGCTGCAACAATTATATGATTCTATAAATAATAGAAATATCAAAACTACATGAAATTCCCTCCCCATTCCAAATAAACAAACATTTAAATAAATCGTTACAACTAGTAAGGCAAAACACTGTGGATGATGAAATCAAACGAAAACAGAAAATGCTGGAAATTCTCAGTAGGTCTGACAGTATCTGTGGAGACAGAATAGAGTCAATGCTTCTGAAGAAGGGTCATCCAGGCTCGGAACATTGGTTCTGTTCTCTCTCCACAGAGGCTGTCAGACCTGCCGATATTTTCCAGCGTTTCTATTTTTGTTTGTTATAACAGGTGTTTACTCAAAATATTTTTCCCTCATAAACAAGTGTCTGGCCAGTTTCCTAATGGCACTGTGGTTTGACCTTAGTGCTTTATACCAACCTCGTGCAGCCTTTGAACGAGTCTGGAGGGCAAGGTTGGAGGGAAGGCTAATGTGAAAGCTTGTTGCCTCAGTTGTCTCAGAGACGGCACATACCTGTGACCAAAGTGTGTTAGTTAGTACTTCGGACATTCAAAATTATACACAAGCTGTAACATCATTACACAGTACAACTACATTGCTTATTAATCTTACAAAACATTTTAATTTACAATGTCTTCAAAAGAAATGCTTTTGAAGTACATTGACTTTTATAGTGTAGGAAACATAGCAGTCAATCTGCACAATGCTAACTCCCAAAAACAGCAATGCAAAAATGATCCAATAATCTCTTTTCATGTTGTTGGTTGAGGAATAAATATTGGTCATGGCATGGGGAACCTCCCCTGCTCTTCTTAAAAGTAGTGCCAGAGGCTCTTTCACAGGATGGTAGAGAAAGCTTTGGTTTAATGTATCATTCCAGACACAGCACCTTTGATAATGAAGTACCGCATTGAATTACTAACTCAGATTAGGTTTAAATAGTCACTTGAACATGCTCATTGTTGAAAAAAAGACATTTTTTGTTGAAGCTTTTCATCTTGCACTATTCAAGATAATTCATGAGAATACCACAGCAAAGGAAAACAACAAATTTATATTGGGGTTGATCTTGAGCCCACTTTTTCCAACCAGAGGAATGGTGAGGTGGGAAAGGTTATTTTTTTGCTCTGATCAGGCTGTCACGACAGCATGAAACACATCCACCCGTTTTTTTAACAAAGTGTCGCAAATTCTGAAGAGAAACCCCAGCTGTTCCTCTACAGAGAAACATGCCAGTTTTCAGTCAGACCCTGACACTTCTTGATAAGATTCTGCCCATTGCAAAAAAAGGAGTGTGCTGCCTAGGTGGCAAGTGGATGCTGATTGGTAAAGGCAGTGTCATGGAGAAGGCACTAGTTGATAGTGACTGATAATTAATTGCCAAGCACTGTTCAAAACTTAAACTAGGCAGGTTGACTGATTGCTAAGGGCAATGCATTTACCAATGAACCAACAAATACTGCCACTAATTTTGTTTAGTTGAAACAGGTGTTGTGTATATACAGGCTGTGTGTGTGTGTAAAGAATAGGACTATGTATTAAATATATGTAGCTTCCAGTGCACGTAAATGTGTCATACTGTGAGCCTGACTGACAATTTTGAATTGGCTGTCAGTGTCATTCTTAGCACATAAGATTATTTAGCAAAAGTTGTCCAATCAAGTAATTCTATCCAATGTTGGATGCTGTGTTTGGAGTTTTGCAAACAAGGGCTGGTTGGATACAGCTGCGAAAAGTGAAAAGGACATGCTATATAATATGATCCACCAATCTTTAGCATAAACAGAAGAACATGTACAAATATTACATCGGTTTCAGCTGATCAAATGAAGTGACAACCATTTGCTGGTTCATTCCTCGGGGCAATGCGTTGACCAGAGTCAAGCTGGTTTAAATTTCAACAATGCCTAGGAGTTGACAGTCAACTGGCACATTCTCCATGGCAACGCCTCTACCAATTAAGGGTCACCCAGCCAACCAATCTGCACTCTCTTGTCATACAATATAAATTGTTATTTTTTTCTTCCACTGATATTCTTACAAATGGTCCTGACAAATGCAAGATAAAACATTTAGTCAAAAAAAGTTCCTTTTTTCAGAAATAGATTAGATTTGTGCATAATTGCTGGAGTGGGATTTGAACTTCAAACCTTCCAACTCGGAGATGAGTGCTACCCACTGAGCTACACTACCCCTGATGTATTGACTCGTGTCGTGCAGCCCAGAGGACCAGCTGCTTTCCCTTACTACCCCCATTGGCCATTCATTGTGTGTGACCGGTGACAATCAACAAACTATTTGGGCGTAAAAAGCATCTCAATCTCAATGTTTCCCTCACCCAACACAACCAACTGTGCAGGTGAGGCCATGAGTGCAAGAACATTGGCCAACTTTGCTTCCTTTTAACGCAGAAGTCTTGAACTGAATGTACCAAACGTACTGCTATTCTCAGTTGAGATTAGCCAACGGCACAGGTGGGCCTAGCGTCACACCAAGTACTTCACTAACTCCCTCAACCAATAGCGTGACTTTGGAAATACACTAGGAATATTTGTAGGAAACACGAAGTCCTGAACTGAAGATAGCTGCTTGTGTTCATGGATACACAACAATGCAGGCACATCACACTGATTGTAGCTATGACACACACACACACACTCACCACCCTACTGTTGCAAACACAATTTCATTTTGATACGTTACGTTCCCTTTGATGCAACAGGTGCCACAGAAATGTTTTTTTATATTCATTCAAGGGATGTGGGTGGCACCAGCAAGGTCATACCTAATCAGCCACTTCAGAGAGGAGTTAAGTGATATTCGTGAGCCAGAGGAGTTTTTACTACAGAAAAAAAAGCAACTGACTGCGGATGCCGGAATTTGAAACTAAAAGAGAAAATGCTCAGGAATTCCATTATTAACATAAATACTAACTGGTCATTACAGATGCAAATGATGGGTCTCTGTAAAATTCCTCCTTCCTTTTTCTTCTTCTTCTTTCCAGTGCCTGCTGTGACTTCACTCTCCTTCACATCTTTACGATTGACAAGATTAATGAGTGTGTTTATTGCTGCCTGTCAATGAGGAAGAGAGAAACAAAAAGGTGATCGGACTCAAGCCCAACTCCAGACATTCCAGTCAAGGTATCTTGAGAAATAACAGGAGGCCTATTTTGTTTGACCCTTAGCCGAATACTGAGTGACGACAGCAGCAAGTTCAGCTGTGATAAACTAATTCTAATGTCCTGACAGTCAAACCACGAAATGTACTGGGGCAGGTGGAGATGTTCAAAATCATAAAGAATTTGATTGAGTAGTGAGGCTGTTTCCAGTGAATAACAGCTCGGTAACCAGAGAAAATAGATGGAAAGTAACTGGCAAAAGCACCGGGGGCGACGTGAAGAAAAATTAAGCTGAGAGTTCGAACGATCAGGAATGCAATGCCCGAGGGCAGTTGAAACAGATTCAATGACAGCTTCCAAAGTGAGATTTGTCAAAAATTTTAAGTGGAAAACGTGCTGGGTTATGGAACTAATTGGACAGCTCTTCCAAAGCAGCATGTTGGGTCAAATGTCCATCTTTCCTGCTTATATTATCCTACAATTCTATGAAAAGTGGTGATTTGAGGGAGGTCGAAGAGTTCTGGCATTTTGAAGTTACCACAAGTTAAAGCTTCAGGGGAATTGCCGGGGCTGAGGTTAGGGTCTTGTGATATGGAAGTTAAAAAAATCAACAAGAGTCTGCCCAATACGAAATAGAGTTATCAGCAACAGTAAACTATTATTTGCTCCTAATTTTTAAACGTAAAGAGTTTAATTCCCACCCCACAACTATCTTGCTGCTCTTATTCCCCATCTCTCCTGAAGAACTGACACCTTGCTGGGATGAAGTCCCACAGATCTGAGGTGCTTCCCGACGCCTCCTGCAGTGAACATTAGAGGTGTGATGGCATACATTAACACACCACTTGACTGCAAGGAGAAGGAGAGAAAAATCACAACCAGTGAAACAAAGTCCTCATCCTGCAGTCACATATCAGCAATTCCAGCATCGGTTACTTTACACCAACGAGGGGAAAAAAGCCTGACTTATCTCATCTCCATGGAAGCCAACGGAACTCCGATCCGACAGAATACATTGAGTATTTCTCTTTCCCCTTGGAGACAGTCTCCATTTCCAACAATTTGAAACTCTAATTTCTCCCCCAGTTTCTTTACTTTTTCTTGTTATATATCTTTACATTAGTACAGAGGTAGATTTCAACAGGCATCTTAAATGCGTGAACTGGGCAAGTGGAGATTTCAGGAGGGATTGTCACAGTTTAGGGCCGTAGCAGTCAAGACATGGCCACAACTGTGGGAACGAAGAAAAATAAGAAGTCTCACAACACTGGGTTAAAGTCCAATGGGTTGATTTGGCAGCACAAGCTTTGGGAGCACTGCCCCTTCATCTGGTGAGTGGGACTTGTGTTCACACACAGGGCATATATAGACACAAACTCAATTTACAAGATAATGGTTGGAATGCTAGTCTTTACAGGTAAACAAGTCTTAAAGGTACAGACAATGTGACTGGAGAGGGCCAAGCGCAAGTTAAAGAGGTGTGTATTGTCTCCAGCCAGGACAGTTAGTGAGATTTTGCAAGCCCAGGCAAGTCATGAACCCAAGGTCCTTGTGTGCAGAACGTCCCATTGTATCAGGCAATGGGACCCTGTGTGAGAACCTCTCCGGCTACATCGAGAGCAACCTGAAATCCATTGTACAAAGAACGCCCAGCTTCTGTCGCAACATTACAGACTTCCTACAGAAACTCAGCACACATGGAACATGGAGCAGAAGCACTCCTCGTCACAATGGATGCCTCAGCAGTCCACACCAGCATCCCCCATGATGACGGCATTGCTGCAACTGCCTCAGTACTCAACGCCGACAACTGCCAATCTCCAGATACAATTTTGCAACTCATTCGTTTCATCTGGACCACAACGTCTTCACCTTCAACAACCAGTTCTTCATCCAGACACAGAACAGCCATGAGGACCAAATTTGCACCTCAAATATGCCAACATCTTTAAGCACAGGTTTGAACAAGACCTCTTCACGGGACCTTAAGAACATAAGAAATAGGAGCAGGAGTAGGCCATCTAGCCCTTCGAGTCTGCCCCACCATTCAATAAGATCACGGCTGATCTGAAGTGGATCAGTTCCACTTTTCTGCTTTCTCCCCATAACCCTTAATTCCCCTGTCTGTCAAAAACCTATCTACCCGTGACTTAAATATATTTAGCGAGGTAGCCTCCACCACTTCAACGGGCAGAAAATTCCAGAGATTCACCACCCTTTGAGTGAAGAAGTTCCTCCTCAACTCCGATCTAAACTGCTCCCCCCTTATCTTGAGGCTGTGCCCTCTAGTCCTGCTATCCTTTCTAAGCGGGAAGAATCTCTCTACCTCTACCCTATCCATCCCCTTCATTATCTTATACGTCTCTATAAGATCCCCCCCTCATCCTTCTAAACTCCAGCGAGTACAGACCTAGTCTATTCAGCCTCTCCTCATAGCTCAACCCCCTCATCTCTGGTATCAGCCTAGTGAACCTCCTCTGCGCTTCCTCTAAGGCCAAAATATCTTTGCGCAAGTGCGGCGACCAAAACTGCACACAGTACTCCAGCTGCGGCCTCACCAGTGCCCTGTACAGTTGCAGCAAGACCTCCCTGCTTTTATATTCAATCCCCCTCGCTATAAAGGCCAGCATCCCATTCGCCTTCTTGATCACCTGCTGCACCTGCAGACTGGGTTTTTGCGACTCGTGCACAAGGACCCCCAGGTCCCTCTGCACCGTAGCATGCTGCAGCTTTTCGCCCTTTAAATAGTAATCCCTCCTACTATTATTTCTGCCAAAGTGGATAACCTCACACTTGCCAACATTATACTTCATGTGCCAGGTCCTCGCCCACTCGCTCGGCCTTTCCAGATCCCTCTGCAGACTTTCCACACCCTCCGCGCAATTTGCTTTTCCACTTGTCTTCGTGTCATCAGCAAATTTTGTCACCCTGCACTCAGCCCCCTCCTCCAGATCATTGATATAAATGGTAAATAGCTGAGGCCCCAGCACCGATCCTTGCGGCACTCCACTAGTCACCAACCGCCAATCAGAATAGCACCCATTGATACCAACTCTCTGCCTATTAGACAACCAATCCTCTAATCACGCTAACACCTTACCCCCAACTCCATGCGCCCTAACCTTCTATAGCAACCTTTTGTGAGGCACCTTATCAAAAGGCCTTTTGAAAATCTAGAAATACCACACCCACTGGTTCCCCTCTGTCTACTGCACTAGTCACATCCTCATAGAAATCCAATAAATTCGTCAAACACGACTTCCCCTTAACGAATCCGTGCTGCGTCTGCTCTATCAAACCATTCAACTAATGCTATGCACTAAATACATGGATGACATTTTCTTCCTTTGGACTCATGGCAAACAATCATTGAAACAACTACATGATGACATCAACGAGTTCCATCTCACCATCAGACTCACGACGGACTACTCTCCAGAATCAGTTGCATTCTTGGACACAAGCATCTCCATCAAGGATGGTCACCTCAGCACTTCACAGTACCGCAAGCTCACAGATAACCTCGCAATGCTCCACTTCTCCAGCTTCCACCCTAAACATGCTAAAGAAGCCATCCCCTATGAACAAGTCCTCCATATGCACAGGACCTGCTCAGATGAGGAGGATCACAACAGATACCTACAGACGTTCTTATAAGAACAGGATATGGCTCTCGATTCATCAATCGACAGTTTTGACGCGCCACAGTGAAACACTGCACCAACCTCCTCAGAAGACAAACGCAGGACACAGTGGACAGAGTACCCTTCGTCGTCCATTACTTCCCCAGAGCGGAGAAGCTACAACAACTTCTGCAGAGCCTTCAACATGTCATTGATGAAGATGAACATCTCGCCAAGGTCATCCCCACACCCTCACTTCTTGCCTTCAAACAACTGCACAACCTCAAACAGACTACTGTCCGCAGCAAACGTACCCAGCCTTCAGGAGTACACTAACCAAGACACCATACAACCCTGCCACAGCAACCTCTGCAAGACATGCCAGATCGACAGAGATGGCATTATCTCACGCGAGAACACCATCCATCAAGTACATGGTACATACTCTTACAACTTGGCCACCGTTGTCTCCCTGATACCTGCAGGAAAGGATGTCCCAAGGCATGGTATACTGGGGAGACGATGCAGATGCTACGACAACGGATGAACGAACACCGCTCGACAATCACCAGGCAGAAAATGTTCCCTTCCAGTCGGGGAACACTTCTGCAGTCACAGGCATTCAGCCTCTGATCTTCGGATAAGCATTCTCCAAGGCAGCCTTCACAACGCTCGACAATGCAGAGTCGCTGAGCAGAGACCGATAGCCAAGTTCCATATACGAGGATGGCCTCAACCGGGATCTTGGGTTCATGTCACACTATCTGTAACCCCCATGACTTGCCTGGGCTTGCAAAATCTCACTGTGTGTCCTGGCTGGAGACAATACACATCTCTTTAATCTGTGCTTGGCCCTCTCTCCACTCACATTGTCTATATATTTAAGAACTAATTACCTGTAAAGACTAGCATTCCAACCATTGTCTTGTAAATTGAGTTTGTAACTATATATGCCCTGTTTGTGAACACAATTTCCACTCATCAGATGAAGGGGCAGTGCTCTGAAAGCTTGTGCTGCCAAATCAACCTGTTGGACTTCAACCTGGTGTTGTGAGACTTCTTGCTGTGCTTACTCCAATACAACACCGGCATCTCAACATCATGGAACAAAGAAAAATCAGAGAAGATCAAGAGACCAGAAATGGGACAGCATAAAGATCCCAGAGACTTGTAGGGCTGGACGGGGTAACAAAGCTAGGGAACCTTGCTGCCCATTTGAACAAAAGGACAGGAATTTTAAAATCCATCAGAACCAGCAGCAAAAGCTTGAGGCAAACTGTAAACGGAAGTTTCTTAGATTTGTTTTTTCACAAGTTGCATAAATATTTTGCTCTGCACAAAACAATCAGATATGGAGCAACATTTCTCTTACTTTAATATCGACTTGAAGACCTTACATTTTATCTTGAAGCTAGTATGTCAACATCGATTTGGTTTGTCTTTAGTCAGCCCACCTAGAATGTTAAAGCTAATGCTCTTATTCACTTTATACAAGGCGAAAGTAACATGTGTTTTGGTTCCTGATCTACAGTTTGTAGGGTGATGGGTGAATTGGACTTGGTGCAACTTAGGATATGTATTTAGATGACTTCCAAGTGGATGGAATTTCCATGTTCTTTTTTGTGTGTGCTAAAGTTTTCTGCTGTCCCAGAGCTGATTTCTCAGACTTTGTTTTCGGCTGACGCTGTGAACGCTTTACGACTTCCCTCTAAGTGGACTAGCTGCTGTTTTTACTCTTTTCATTCCGATTCCAAAAACATGCTATTTTACCTCTCAGTTTTAATTGCAGGATTAATGTAACTTTTCTCTTTTCACATCATTACTGCTTCAGATTTTCAGCATTTGCAGTTTCCCTTCAAATAATTAATTGCCCCAAAAGGTCTTTTTCCACTCCCCTCCTGCAGCAAAACTGCCAACACCTCATAGCACTCTCACCAGATTGTAGAGGTGACTTTAATACCTGTGCTGAAACGAAGAATAAAAATACTGCAAAGCTCGACTATTTTGGGAAACTATGCCTGCAGACGAGGGATGTCAAATTGGGAGCTTGCATTCATCCATGATGTTGAGCACAAGCGCTAGAATTGTCCTGGTAAAAATCTAGTCCATGCTCGACAAGATAAATGGTTTAAGAAAGATAAATGCGTGATGTGCTGATCTTCTTCCCAGGGATTGTTTTAATTGAGGGTCTGACTCCACGTTTATATTTATATCATCTCTCTGAGGTGTTCGTTGCAGATGTTAAAAACTGTTCCAGCTACATTTAATCATCTGATTTTATACAGAAAACAGACTCACAGTGGGGGCACCATCAATTTCATCAATGATCAGGCAATTCGGTTTCTCATTGCTTCCAAGCACAGATTTCATCTGGGTGGCACTTTCAATCTTGGTCTTAAAGATCTCCGGGCTGCGGTCATCACTAAATAGGGGATAAACAGCATGACTTGACACTAGGCCACGCACTGGTACATGTTTGATACTCCACTCACCATTTTCCAACCCTTCCCCCAACACCCACTTCCCACCACAATGACCTTCTCCTTCTCTCCTGAAGGTGTGGACTCCGGTTTCATCAGGACTAATTACCCTCCATACCCTGCACACATCAGGAGGACATCTCTTTCTCTTCCACAAATAGTGCCATGGGATCTTTTACATCCACCTTAGAAAAGAGAAGGTATTCGGTTCAACGTCTCATTGGCAATTCTAGCACTGCAGTGCTTCCTGAGTACTGTCTGGCGTGGCAACTTGTGATGGGCTCACATCTCTGAAGTAGGCCCAGCATCCATGACTTTCTGACTCAAAGGCAAGAGTGCCACCCAGTGTGTTACAGCAGGCACCAGAAACAAAATTAATTACTTGCCATGGGTTTGATGGGCTGAATAGCCTGCTTCTGCGTCATTCTGATTGTGTAACTCTAATTTACTTTGCTACTCTTCTTGCATAAGGCTCCATAAGGAACATTATCAGGGAGAGAATGGATTACACATAAGTATCGAGGGTTTCAAACCAATGAGTACACAGGTGACTCATATGCAGAACTCAATTCTCACAACTACAATTACAGTAATCATCCTCTTGAACTGCATTCAGAGGTCACCAGAAAAGGGGCTAGAAATTAATCCGATCTCAATTTAGCAAACGGGAATCATGTAAAAAAAAATGACAGTATAAAGAGAGCCATTTATCCCTTCACCTCCCAACAGAAAAAAAACCTGTAACACAACAATTATAAGCCTAATTCACTATCAACTTGTTCCATTTTGTAATACTGCAAATCTAATTTGGTGAGAAATTACTGAAATAACTATTTACTAATCAAATTTCTGCTCATTGGGTTCAGAGTTTTCATAAGATGTGTGTAAAATCTCACGCTCTCACCTTGCATTCATCTCCACAACATTGTATCCTGCATGCTTTGCAATGACATGAGCCAGGGTTGTTTTCCCCAGACCGGGAGGGCCACTCAACAACGCCACCTAGAGATAAGGGCAAGATAGAACCAACAAATTTACCTTCACATAGCACAGAAATGACCATATCTGCTGCAGTGTGTGTTTGAGGGATTAAAATAAAATGAAGGCCAGGAGTTTTCTGTTCCTCTTCAAATCACATCATGGGATATTTTACATCCGCGTGAGGGGGCTGACATTGGTTTAACATCTAATCTAAAAGACAGGGAGCTGCAACAGTGCAGTCCCGTAGTTCTGCTGTGGATGAGCCAATCTAGATGACTGCAGTGGGGGGTCTCCACTCCACAACCTTGTGAATACTCACTGAAGCCATGGCTACCACCTAAAGTTAAACAGTAGCAGTCAGTCATTTTTTTCAGGCAGTACACCCTCAAATGTGAGCAGGTATTTGCTCAAGGCACTGCCTTAAAATTTTTTGAGCACTGATTATTTAGCGTAGCTTTAACAAAGGGAGGCATTTGCTGTCGATATAACAAGCTCCAAATTAGCTTACAGTGAAGATCACTTCAGGGACTGCAGCTCACACTCATCAGCAACACTCATTTTCAGTAACATAACGGAAAAAGGAATGCTTGCATCAACAATGACATTGAACTCCAAATGAGCTAATTAGATAAATTGCTGGAAATAAAATGACCATGCTCCAGTTTTTATTTTGGTGCAATAGATTGCAGAAACCAGAAGAGACTGTAAGAAAAATTGCCTCAGCGATTTAAAGAAAAACTCAATAATAAATCAAGCCCCAACTATTTAAAAGATCCTGATATAATGTTTAGGCAAAGGTGTAAACTGCTGAAAATTGTGCCAGATGATGAGTTTGAGAATAAGCAGGGATAGAAATCAGAGGGCAAGGGCTCACACAAAGAGTTAGTAACATTCTCCCTCAGCGTACTCGAACAAGTGCTGGAGTGTGGCAACCAGGGATTTTCACAATAAGCCTATTTGTGACACTAATAAACTTTAAAAACAGTGGCCTTTAATTTCTGCATCCTCAGTTCCAATTCAGGCTACATTTACCGATTCAAGAACTTGCTGCTCCCATAGCCAAGCTGTTCAGTACAGTTACAACACTGGCATCTACCCGACAATATGGAAAATTACCCAGGCATGTCCTGTACACAAAAAAAGCAGGACAAATCCAACCCTTCTATAGGGAGGTCAATACGGCAGTGGGCCTCATCGTTCTAACCCTCGTTTCAGGAGGATATAGAACTGATGTTTCACAACATCATCAAGTTCCACTTGCTGACATTGTGACTGGACAAATCTATCCATTACCTCTTGTCCCCACCTGTGATTGGAATAGCAGAGCTGCATGACATGACACAAAACCGCTGCCCCCAGGAAGCTGTGGAGGCTGAGCCCATCAAAATTTGAGGTGGAGATTGGTAGGTTTTTAATCAGTAGGGGAATCAAGAATTACAGAGATAAGGCAGGAAAATGGACTTACTGCGTTAGATCAGCCTTTAAATGGCAGAGCAGGCTTGAAGAGCTGAATGGATCACTCCTGTTCCTATTTCTTATGATCTTAATCACTCAGCAGAGGGGATGGAGATGTACTGATAATTGAGCAGATGTTAGAGATGGAAAGGTGGTAGGACTGGAGGGTCTTGATGACATTACTGTTACTAGAGAGGTGGTGCTCGACAGACTGGAGGGGCTGATTGTGGACAAGTCCCCAGGACCGGATGGAATGCATCCAAGGGTCCTGAAAGAAATGGCAGAGGTGATAGTGGATGCCTTGGTGGTTATTTTCCAGACGTCGCTGGATTCCGGGGAAGTGCCAGAAGATTGGAAAACGGCTAATGTTACGCCGTTGTTTAAGAAGGGTTCCAGGCAAAAGGCGGGGAATTATAGGCCTGTTAGTTTAACGTCTGTTGTAGGTAAAATGTTAGAATCCGTCATCAAGGAGGAAATATCGAGGCATCTTGAGGGGAACTGCTTGATAGAGCAGACGCAGCACGGTTTCCTGAAAGGGAAGTCGTGTCTGGCAAATTTACTGGAGTTCTATGAGGATGTGTCTAGGGCGGTGGATAGAGGAGAGCCGGTGGATGTGGTCTTTCTGGATTTTCAGAAGGCGTTTGACAAGGTACCTCACAAGAGGTTATTACAGAAGGTCAGGGGGCATGGAGTTGGGGGTAGGGTGTTAGCGTGGATAGAGGACTGGTTGTCAAATAGGAGGCAGAGAGTGGGGGTCAATGGGTGCTATTCGGATTGGCGGATGGTGACTAGTGGAGTGCCCCAGGGGTCGGTGCTGGGGCCTCAGCTATTTACCATTTATATAGATGATCTGGAGGAGGGAACCGAGTGTAGGGTGTCAAAATTTGCTGATGACACCAAAATTGGTGGAAAGGCAAATTGTGCGGAGGGTGGGGAGAGTCTACAGAAGGATCTAGATAGGCTGGGCGAATGGGCCAGGAAATGGCAAATGGAAATTAATGTTGGCAAGTGCGAGGTGGTCCACTTTGGTAGGAACAATGGTAGGAAGGATTATTACTTACGTGGAGAAAAACTGCAGCAGGCGACGGTGCAGAGGGACCTCGGGGTCCTTGTGCATGAGTCGCAAAAACCCAGCCTGCAGGTGCAGCAGGTGGTCAGGAAGGCGAATGGGATGCTGGCCTTCATCGCGAGGGGGGTTGAATATAAAAGTAGGGAGGTCTTGCTGTGGCTGTATAGGGCATCGGTGAGGCCGCAGCTGGAGTACTGTGTGCAGTTTTGGGCGCCGTACTTACGCAAGGATATTTTAGCCTTGGAGGGAGTGCAGAGGAGGTTTACTAGGCTGATGCTGGAGTTGAGGGGGTTGAGCTATGAGGAGAGGCTGAATAGATTAGGCTTGTACTCGTTAGAGTTTAGAAGAATGAGGGGAGATCTCATTGAGACGTATAAGATGATGAATGGGATGGATAGGATAGAGGTGGAGAGACTCTTCCCGCTCAGAAAGGATAGTAGGACTAGGGGGCATAGCCTCAAGATAAAGGGGGTGCGGTTTAGAACGGAGTTGAGGAGGAACTTCTTCACTCAAAGGGTGGTGAATCTCTGGAATTCTCTGCCCGTTGAAGTGGTGGAGGCTGCCTCGCTAAATATTTTTAAGACGCGGGTTGATGGGTTTTTGATGAGAGAGGGGAATAAGGGTTATGGGGAGAGGGCGGGAATGTGGAACTGAGCCACGACAGATCAGCCGTGATCTTATTGAATGGCGGGGCAGGCTCGAAGGGCTAGTTGGCCTACTCCTGCTCCTATTTCTTATGTTCTCAAGATCTGCATTTATATAGCATCTTTCACATCAAAATGTCCTAAGAGGCTTTATAGATACTGAACTACTTGTGAAACAGTCATTGTTGTAATGTTGATATTTCCCTTTAATACATTTAAGATTATAGGCCAATTCAGTAGAATGCAAAAGTCTCTATCACCATTCTAGTGACAAAATAATTAAACAGCTACTTTGTGGCATTTCATGGTCATCATTAGTGTATTCGATGAAAGGACTTGCTTTAGCCCTCAGTTACCTTGTACTTTGGCCTGTTATGCGCATCGAGTTCTGCATCCAGGATCTCTTCGGTAATCTGGGTCTTGCTCTTCCATTTGTTCTGTTGCTGCTGGGACTGTTGGAAGGATGCGTGCTTTTCTACCGCCTGCTTGATTTTCTTCACAGGTTTCTCTCGGCCAAAGACTACAGTGTCCCATAGTTTCAACCACTTCAGGAGGCAGCGATTAGTGTACTGAAACAACAACAGTTCTTAGAACCAGCAGGAATGTACAGTCAAGAACATTAGAATTGTTTTATCATTTGATGGAATATATATGATAGATATAACTGAGGTAACAGTTTGCAAATCAAAGCAATGTTCTCTTTGTGATGATTCAATGACAACTCGTTTACATCAAAGCTGGACACCAAAACTAGCATTTAAAAATGAACTTCAATACAAAAAAAAAACCATCAGGACACATTTGAAATAAACACTCGGATCGAAAAACAAAACGATTACAGTAAATGCAAAGTATCGCTGATGCTGGAATCTGAAACAAAAACAGAAAATGTTGGAAAATCTCAGCAGGTCTCACAGCATCCATGGAGAGAGAATAGAGTCAATGTTGAATCCAGATGACTCTTTGTCAGAGCCCTGTTCAGAATGTTGCCAATAATCTTGAAAAAACAGATGTGAATGTGTCACAAGGTTGGCAAGAACCAAGACTAGCAAAACCATGCCAACACCTGGGATCTTTTTTTGTTATTCATCTGTGGGACATGAACGTTGCTGGCCGGCCAGGAATTATTGTCCATCTCTAGAAGGTGGTGGTGAGCCGCCTTCTTGAATCGCTGCAATCCATGTGCTGTGGGTTGACCCACAATGCCATCAGGG
This sequence comes from Carcharhinus amblyrhynchos, assembly GCF_965287045.1. NCBI lineage: Eukaryota > Metazoa > Chordata > Chondrichthyes > Carcharhiniformes > Carcharhinidae > Carcharhinus > Carcharhinus amblyrhynchos. The sequence goes on along the minus strand of NC_137341.1, from coordinate 10,444,523 downwards.
AGGGAATTCCAGGATTATGACCCAGCAATTGTGACGGAACGCTGATAAATTTCCAAGTCAGGATGGTGAGTGGCTTGAAGGGAAACTTGCAGCTGGTGATGTTCCCATCTATCTGCTGCCTTGTCCTTCTAGATGGAAGTGGTCACGGGGTCTTTGGTGAATAGCTGCAGGGTATCTTGTAGGCAGTACACACTGCTGCCATTGAATGTCAATAGATGTTTGAGGATGTGGTACCAATCAAGCAGCTGCTTTGGATGGTGTCAAGTTTCTTGAGTGTTGTTGGAGCCACACCCACCCAGTCAAGTGAGGAATATTCCAACACGCTCCTGGCTTGTGACTTGTAAATGGTGGATAGACATTGGGAGTCAGGAGGTGAGTTACTCAGTGCAGTATTCCTAGCCTACAACCTGCTCTTATAGAATATACATATACACATATATATACAGAATAGAAACCTACAGTGCAGTCCATCAAGTCTGCACCGACAACAATCCCACCCACGCCCTATCCCCGTATCCCTAAATATTTACCTGCTAATCCTAAAACCTACGCATCCCAGGATACTAAGAGGCAATTTCAGCTTGGTCAATCAATCTAACCTGAACATCGTTGAACCGTGGGAGGAAACTGGAGCACCCGGAGGAAGCTCACGCAGGCACGGGGAGAATGTGCAAACTCCACACAGACAGTGACCCAAGCCTGGAATCAAACCCAGGTCCCTGGAGCTGTGGAGCAGCAGTGCTAACCATTGTGCTACCGTGCCACTGTTGTGTTTATATGGTGAGTCCTGTTGAGTTTCTGGTCAATAGTAACCAGAAGGATGTTGACAGTAGGTGATTCAGTAATGATAACACCATTGAAAGTCAAGCAGCAGTGGTTAGATAGTGTCTCTTGTTGGCGATGGTCATTGCCTGGCATTTGTTAAGGGAATGTTACTTGCCACTTGTCAACCCAAACCTGGATATTATCCAGGTCTTGCTGCATTTGAACATCGGTGAATATCCCCACTTCTGACCTTGTGACGAAGGGAAGGTCATTGGATGAAACAGCTGAAGATTCTTGGGCCTAGGACACTACCCTGAGGGACTCCTGCAGAAATGTCCTGGGGCTGAGATAACTGGCCCTCTACAACCACAATCATCTTCCTCTGTACACGGTCTGACTCCAACCAATGAAGAATTTGCCCCGATACCCATTGATTCCAGTTTCAGTAGGGTCCTTGATGCCACACTCCGTCGAATGTGGCCTTAATGTCAAGGGCTGTCACTCTCACCTCACCTCTGGAATTCAGCTCTTCTGTCCATGTTTGAACCAAGGTTGTAATGAAGTCAAGAGCTGAGTGATCCTGGCAAAACCCAAACTGGGCATCACTGAGCAGGTTATTGTAGAGCAGGTGCTACTCAATGGCACTGTTAATGACAGCTTCCATCACTTTACTGATGATTGAGAGTAGACTGATTGGGCAGTAATTGTCCAGGTTGGATTTGTCCTGCTTTTTTTTTGTGTACAGGATATAACTGGGCAATTTTCCATATTGAGTAGATGCTAGTGTTGTATCTGTGTTGGAACAGCTTGAGTTGGGGAGCAAGTTTTGGAGAAGTTTTCAGTACTATTGCTGGAATGTTAGCAGGGCCCATTGCCTTTGCAGTATCCAGTACTTCAATCATTTCTTGAAATCTCATGGAGTGATTTGAATTGGCTAGAGACTGGTATATTAGATGCTGGGCACCACTGGAGGGAGGCCGAGATGGATCATCCACTCGGAACTTCTGGCTGAAGATTGCTGCAAATGCTTCAGCCTTATCTTTTGCTGATGCGCTGGGTCCCTCCATCATTGAGGATGAGGATATTTGTGGAGCCTCTTCCTCCAATGAGTTGTTTAATTGTCCACCGCCATTCACGACTGGATGTGGCAGGACTGCAGAGCTTAGATCTGATCGTTGGTTGTGGGATCGCTTAGCTCTGTCTATCACGATCACGGCTTTTGCCATTTGGCATGCAAGTCGTCCTGTTTGGTAGCTTCACCAAGTTGACGGCTCGTTTTTAGGTATGCTTGGTGCACCTCTTGGAATGCCCTCCTGCACTCTCCATTGAACCAGGATTGATGCCCTGGCCTGATGGTAATGACTAAATCAGGGATATGCCGGGCCATGAGGTTGCAGATTGTGCTGGGATACAATTCTGCTGCTGTTGATGGCCCAGAGCACATCAAGGATGCCCAGTCTCAAGTTGCTAGATACATTCAAAGTCTGTCCCTTTTAGCACGATGACAGTGCCTCACACAGGATGTTGTTCTCAATATAAAGGCGGGGCTTTGTCTCCACAAGGATTATGCAGTGGTTACCGTCATGGACAAATGTAGTTGCAGTCAGTAGATTGTTGTGGATGAGGTCAAATATGTTTTTCGCTCCTGTTGGTTCCTTCACCACCTGCTGCAGACCCAGTCTAGCAATTATATCTTTTAGGACCCAACCAGCTCAATCAATAGGACTGCTGTCGTAGTGATCGTTATCAGGATTGGCTAAAAATGAGAGTGAATTCCTAACTATTCCTGTTTATTTCCCTTTTGAAGTAGTGCCTCTAGTTAACCTTTTGATAGCATTTCCACTCAGATGAATATTGGGGGAATGTGATGAAATTTTAGGACATTTCTCATCTCTTTGTGCGGTGCCCCAAATGTCACGAACGCTGCTGATGAACATTACAAGTACAAGCTGGCATTTGAATTTCGACAGATTTTAAGAAATTATATTTATAAGATCGGAGATAAAGAAAGTTGTTTGAAAGGTGAAGCATAATGATTCCCAACTACTGGCCACAAAGCAGGCAGATGCTTGATGTTTCCAGCACTGGAGCAATGTGCATCACAACGCTTTTTTAAAAATGGTGTGCATTTAACAGAAATTATATGAAAGAAAGTTTGACTATACAATTTACATTACGGTTCCAAAGAATATTCTATCAGCATAGAGAGCTTTTCGAAAAATGGGATTATTTCTATGTTTGTAAGTTCATAGGAGGACACCAAGTGAAGAATGTGACATTGCAGGGTAAATGTCAAAATGGAGTTATGAACTTGTCATTGAAAAAAAAAACCTTTTTGGGGATTCTCATTAAAATTGTTGAAGAATTAAATAAAGTTCTACACTGTTTGTTTTAATGAATTTGAATTTTGCTCTTCACTTCACATTATTGTATTATAAAAGTGTTCATGTGGTAAAAGACATGATGCAAAATGTAGATTGCTGCTGAAAGAGGCTTGCACTACGTTCAACTACATTTGTGCGGTCAGCTATTACTCTCAACTCAGAGATAGCAATTTGTGGATTCAAGACCCACCCCAGAGACATGAGTACATAACCCAGGTTGAAATTTTAGTTCAGTGTAGAGGGAGTGCTACACTGTCAGAGGCACCATCCTTCAGGTGAGATGTTAAACTGAGGACCTGACTGGCCTTTCAGGTTGTCGTGAAAGATCCCATGGCACTATTCTGAAGAACAGGGGAGGTTCTGCTCAGTATCCTAGAATCAAAGCATGATACTGCACAGGAGGTTATTCAGCCCAATGTGCCCAAGAAATATCTTTCCAATTAGTTCCATTCATATGGCCAATATTTATTTCTGAAGTAACATTGCTAAATCAGATGATTTTGTTGTTTGTGGGATTTTGCTGCACAGAAGTCGGTTGCTGACCTTCTACAAAATAGCAACTATATTTAAAAGGTACATTTTACATAACTGGATGTAAAAGAGTTATCAGTTACCCTGTCGAGTTCCCTGCTTTTCTTCAAAATAATCAACCAAAATTAACCAAACTCATCTTCAACTTTCCTTCCCAGGACCCGAACATCCAAGTGAACTTCCTCAACCAAATGCTGACTGACATTATTGGCTTGAATGTATCCTCTAGCACTGTCTCCATATCCTTCAAAGCAAACCCATCACAACCTCTGCTCAAGAACATCAACCCTCCTCCTCTAATGTTCTTCAACTGCCATCTAACCTCCACCCTTCCTTTACAAAGTCCGAGGAAACATCAAGGCTGTAGAAATATACCCCCACATCATTATCAGACGCCCCCCAGTTGGACTTCCAGTCTGCTTTCAAAAACAAGACCACATTGCTTAACGACACGAATGAAACGCTGTAGCTATGAACCCATCTCTTATTGTTTGCTTGGTTATCTTCAATTCTGTGTGCTATTCTCAAACATTAGTCTTCTGCACCTCACCTCCATGGTCCTATCTTATCCCTGGTCCCATCAAACCAAAGACTTCCCCAACGTACCTCCAACACAAGATACAGATTTGCCAAAAATATTTCAATTTTAACATTGGAAAAACAAGTCACGTACCGATGCCCTTCTGCATCCAAATGCTTCTACCCTTAATTCCAACAAATTGCTCAGCCCAGCTTAAGTCAAAAACAGCAGGGCATTATCTTTCACCCAGCTCCCCCCTCCCCCCCTTAAATATCTGCTTTATTAAAAATATTCCTTTTATTCCAATTGCCTGCCAATGCCCCCTTCTCCTCCTCCACTAAATCCTAGCTAAGGCCTCAATGACGTGGAAGCTTAACAAATCTATTATTATTCAAGCTGATCTCCCTGCCTCCACTGCTCCATGATCTTCAACCCATCAAAAACACTGCAGCCTTTGCACTCACAAACTTACCTGGATCCCCATTCTCCAGAGAACAGACTTCTAAAATTCTGATTAAAAAAAAGGTCACAGGCCTGAAATATGAACTCTCCACTGATGCTGTCTTACCCGAGTACTTCCAGCATCACCTCATCTTCACTTCAAATTTCCAACATTTGCAGTATTCCATTTCAAAATTCTTCTTTTTTTTAAATCCCCCTCCCCACCAACTTATTACTTAGTCAGGAAGGAACACAGCATATTTATGACCCATGAACTGAAAGTTTGATGACTATTTCACCTTACAGTACAGCAAGCAGACCAAGTGAGACGTTTTGACTTTATTACTTACATCATCACTAAGCAGTTCGGTATACTGCCTGGGAGTGAATCTATCCACCCAGAGTGTGCTGGAACTAAATTCATCAACTGAGTCATCATCCACTTCATCTGCTGCTTCTTCCTGTCTCTCAACCACTCCAAACTCCTCATCAACCTGGCTTTAAGAATAAAGCAAAGCAAACAAAGTAAACAAGACTGCTTGTCCCCAACATCCAACCTTGGCTGAACAGAAAGTTCCTCCAATTAAATCAAAGGAAGACTGAAGGACTAGTTTCTGGTCCCAATTCAAACTCTGTCCCCCCCCCCCACTACCAACACCATCACTTTCCTCAGTTCTCAACCTCGATGACATTTGACCTGGAGATGAGCTTCAGGCCTCATATTCATTTCAACCCCAAGACTTCCCTTTCCACCTCTGTAACGTAGTTCAATTTTGCCATTCTCAGTTCAGCTCCTGTTGAAATCCTCATCCAATCTTGATTACTTCTAAAAGCAATGATTCCAACATATTGCTTCCTGGTCTTTCACATTCTACCCTTCATTAACTTCAGGCATCCCAAATTCTCCTGCACGTGACTTAATCTCAAAGTCCCATTCCTCTATACTCACGTTCACTGACCTGTATTGTCTACTAGTCAAGCAATGCCTTGGTTTTAACATTCTCTGTTTTGACTGTGAATAATAGGTTAGTTTTCAAATCCCTCCATGGCCTAGCTCTTCACGATCTCTAATCTCCAATCCCACAACCCTCCAAAATATATTAATATCTTCCGCATTCCTATTTAACACTGCTCCACCACTGGTGACCATGCTTTTAGTTGCCCAGGCCCTAAGCTCTAGAATTCTTTCCCCATACTTCTCCAAATCACTTTTCTCTTTTAAGATACTTCTTAAAACCTACATCTTTGACTGAGCTTTTGGTCAACTGATCTTATACCTCATGTGGTTGGGTGTCATACTTTATTTCATAATGGTCCAGAAAAACCCTTTGGGATATTTCATTTCATTAATGATATTTATACAAGTAGAAGTTATTGTAAGAGAGAAAGAAAATGATCTTGAAACAAGCAACCTTAACTCAGTTCTATAGCTTTTCTATTCCAGAAAGCTAGTTGGTGAGGAATACAACTGGAGCTAATCTTCACATACTTACATATATTTTACAGAATTACACATCACAAGCATATATCACCAAGCCAAACGATCATAGTTTTAGTCTGTCTATAGGGGGGTTCACCAGTTGAACAACTGAAAAATTAACATCTGTATTGAGTAATTCCATCTTGATTCCTCATGTTTCACACAACGCAGGGTTGAATTTCACTGTTGAGTCAACCTGCTTGCTCTCCCTGTAGAAAGTCTTATTCTTTGATTTTCACAGCTGTATCTCAAAGCTAAGTGAATCTAAAGACTCTCAGGGTATGTCAAACACCTCAATCAGGCAATTCCAATGACCTAGAATTTACCAATTTCAATGGCCTATCCTAACATACAAATGGAAGGGAAAAAAAGTGAGTAGATTTTTTTTATTGGAAGGTGAAGGGGGTGGGGGGGGGTCATTTTCTTTTGCAGCAAGATGGCAACTAAGAATCACTTCCATCTTGGTTGCTTGGGCAAGACAAAGGAAATAATTTGGTAAGCCAGTCAACAGAGGAGAATGTTAAATTGAACTGGGAATAAGGGTATAGGGGCTCAGACTGGTAAAAGAGAAGTTTTATTTTAACGTTCATCACACAAAATAATATTTACACAGAGTGGGCTTGAAGGTTAAGTAGTGGAGTCAAAACTCTGGAATGGTGTCGGAACAGTTGCCATATGATGTGGGGGCGGTAAACTATGGGTTGTGTTTAGAATGGAGGAGTTAAATAGACTGAAATAGCTTTCACAACCTTGTAATCTTTGTTAAATAAACACAGAAAATTCAGCATGAAATCAGCAGGTCTGGCAACATCTGTGGAGCCATGCGGACTTGAAACGTTAATTCTGTTTCTCTCTCCACAGATGCTGCCAGACGGGCTGATTTTATCATACATTTTCCTTTCTTATTTCAGATATGCAATTTCCACATTATTTTGTTTTTATTGTTGTAATCTTTCTTGCTGTGTTAAGAGTGAAAGAAATAGAAACAGGATTAGGCCAATTGACCCCTTGGGCCTGCTCCACCATTCAATAGGATCATGGCGGATCCAACATTTCACTTTCCTGCCCTTTCCCTATAACCCTTGATTCCCCTAACTGATCAAAAATCTATCTACCTCAGCCATAAATATACACAAGGACTTTGTTCTCACAGCGCACTGGGGGAAAGAGTTCCAAAAAGTCAGGACCCTCAGAAGAAATTCCTCCTCATCTCAAGTCTTCAATTGTCAACTCTTATTCCAAGACTATTATCTTACTAAACTCTCCAATGAGGGGGAACATCCTCTCAGCACTTGCCCTGTCAAACCCCTTAAAAATCCTCTACGGTTCATTCCAAAAAGGTTGAACAGTTGTTAGCACAGTTTCCCAGGCTGTCAATCTAAAACCAATCTGTTTTAGTTCTGCTCTCCTGAAGGATTTGCCTCCCTTACTGGAATACAGTTTCAGGGCCCTGGTTGTGCTCTTGTACAAGACCAAAGAATCGATTAATACAGATGATCCACAACCAAACCTTTTCGTTTCTGATACCAACTGATATATTGTGAATTATCAACAATTTCTGTCTTGCTTGCAGATTTACGGAATTCTCCGTTTTCTTCTCAATCTTGGAGCTTCAATACTGTTCTCTCAGTAAAACAAAACCACCCCCCCGCCCTTGAAATTGGTCTAGTTTCCTTAAAATGGCCCAAGATTACAGGCCCCAGACTTACCTATTTAATATTTCACTCAACTTCTGAGATTCTTCCATCACTTGTCTACGATACTAGATAAACACATAGAACGGTAAAGAAATAAGTTTAGATACAAGGAAGACGACACATAACCAGAAACACCTCAAGTGAAGCTCATCACCAAACGCAGTTCAATACAAGGAGGAGGGCAAGGGTGGCAGTGTGTGTGTGTGTGTGGTGGTGGTATGCAAGAAATAGGGAGTGTGGAGCAGGAGGCCGAATGTGTAAAGGTGAAAGCAAAATATACGGCAAGGGTGACAGAGGAAGTTAGAGAGAAAAGCGAAAGGCACACAAGAGAGCAGAGGGGGAAGTTGAAGATAGATTGGGATACAGGAGAAGAGGGAATAAATAGGGAAGGAATGTTTGGAACAGAGAGGTGGCAGAGAGACTCGTCGTAAATGCTGAATACCAGTCTGGATGCATCACTCAATGGCTGGGACACAAATAAAGATTTTCATTATAATGGTTTATAACAGGCCCTTTTTCAATAATCAACAATGTGAAAAAGGCACCCAGTGCCTTTGGTGAAGAAACACATGGTGACAAGTTCAAAACTAACTGTTCCACTGAAAGGTTCTACAATAGTGTCACCTGCAGGCAGAATGTGTGCACATGAAAATTTCCAAATGTTTACATTAGAGACTGACATAGGAGCTTTCAATACATTAATATTGTTGATATAAAGTACATAGTCGATAACACACTTTAAATTTCCACTTCACTGTTTAAGCCTATCTTAAAAATTGATAGCTCGACTGATCTCCCCACTGAAGAAGTTGCTGTGACTTAGGTTCTACTAAATAATAATCTAGAAATAATCACAGAAATATCTCTTGAAGAGGATGTGTTTCTGGAAAGATGCAGCAATGGTCAGGTAACAGCTTGCATTGATGTCCTGGCTTTAGCGTAGAAAACATCCCAAAACACAAATCCGAAATGGACATCAAGCCAAAGGAAAAGGTATTCAGAGCTCTGAACAAAATCCTAGTCAAATACAGGGTCGGTTGTATTATAAAGGAAGGTTGACAAAGAAGAGGACTTGGAGGGATTTAGGAGAGGGAATTCCAGAACTTAGGGCTCACACAGTTGAAGGCAAAATGTCAGGCAAGGGGAGGAGCAGACGTACCAGAAGCCTGGGATGGAGCTGCACAGGATTTTGCAGGGGCTGAGCTGGAGAGGGTTAGGGAGATAATAAAGGGCAAGATTTAGAGGACAAGGAAGAGAGATTTTGATTTTGATAGGTTGGACATCAATGATGGCCCACAAGATTAGTAGTACTGGGCGAGTAGGATTGAGGCAGGCTGGATAGGAGCAGCAGGATTTTGAAGGAGAAGTTTATGGAAGGTTGAGGTTGACCACAAGAGCTTTGGATCAGCCAAGTCTGGAGTTGACAAAAGCAGATGTTACATAGGTGGTAATTACAGAGGTGGTCATTGTGTTAGAAGGGATGTAGGACAGATAGCTGAGCTCAGAGCGTGTATGTGTTAAACCTCCTCGTTCTGGAGTTTGTGTCGTAACATACAGAGGAAAGCTCCCTGTGTCATCTGCATCACAGTAGTGGAAAAGAGCAGATGTACTCAGTACTAAATGGAGGGTACTTCTCACAGATGAAGTAATTTCCATTATAGGCTTCCAAACTGTTCTACCATAACATTAGCTGGCAGTTAACCACCACATGCTACAGAATAGCAGCCTTACAATTAAGTAAAGACATGACAAAACTAAGGAGGGATGTGATCTGCATCAGAATGACATTCAGTTGCTCAGCTCAGACAGTGAGTAGAGAACGTGCTCAGACATCACTCAAACTGCAATTTCACTCAGACATGCAGTGAGTGCAGGGGCTAAAGGATTAACTGCAGAATGTCACACTGCAACCCCTGTGCATCAGGAGTAATCTAAATGCTTCTAAATGTGTACCAATGCTTCAGCATTCCCCACGCATTAGTGGTGGCAAATCTCATAACTTCAGATTTTTAACATTAACGAAGTATTAATCCATCTGTTACCTCTTCCGCAACTTGTTCCTTCAGATAGGAGAAAGGTACTCCCAGCAAATGCAGCTGCCTTTGTTCATTCCAACGCATTGAATCGAACTAAGAAAATAAAACATTGCCTTGTGAGTGTGGCTTTACTTTAAGTCAGACACAAAAGTTCATTGACTTTATAGAATTTTATAGCACAGAAACTGGTCATCTGGCCCAGCTGGGAGATGCTAGTGTTTTATACTTGCGAGCCTCTATTCTCTCAATATTCAAATCCTTGTTTATCAATGAACAAAGAAAATTACAGCACAGGAACAGGCCCTTTGGCCCTCCAAGTCCGCACCAACCATGCTGCCTGCTGCCCAACTTATCAGAAACCCCTTACCCTTCTGGGGACCGTAGCCCTCTATTCCCATCCTATTCATGTATTTGTCAAGACTCCCCTTAAAAGTCACTACCGTTTCTGCTTCCACTACCAGTATCACTTTGGATTTCCACCCAATCGAGGTTGGATTCCAGTTGGGGGTGGGGGGATGCTGGCTGGTGACAGCAAGTGGTGTGAAAGTTACTCAGCCATTCATAAAAAACATCAGCGACTGTTGACCCTGGGGGAGGGGACAGGACACCTTAATGAAGGAAATGCCTTTTCTGATTATATGAATACCACAGATCCCTAGATAGACAGTCAGAATACATCGAGAATGTTATGCCATTTATCAGAAAAGATAAAAATGCTCTTAAATAAAGTATCTGGATTCATAAAGTGTTGCTAAAGGGCAATTCAATGCATGGTGGCATAGTGGTTAGCACTGCTGCCTTCACAGCACCAGGGGCCCAGGTTCGATTCCAGCTGGACTGCGCGGAGCCTGCAAGTTCTCCCTGTGCCTGGGGTGGTTCCTCCATGTGCTCCATTTCCTCCCATCGGCTATACTGAATTCTCCCTTAGTGTACCCGAACAGGTAGCCGAGTGTGTCGACGAAGGGATTTTCACAGTATCTTAATTGCGGCACTAATAAATAAACTTTAAAACGTCACCTTCAGCCCTGGCCCCTCATCTTCATCCTGCAGGACCAGATAAACACGCGTTCCATCAGATGACGTTACATTGATGTAATCTTCCAAAACTGGGGGCCTTTTCAAAACTCGCTTCTGCACCTTCTGAGAGGGAATGTCATCTATAGGGGCCAAGCCACTTATGTCAGGCATGTCCTGGTTTGATATCTTTGGGTTTCTAAAAAGTAAGTGATTGCAAAGAGTTGCACAATTTACACTGCAGTAGTTAAATTTATATACAGATCAGTCATGTTAAAAGTCATTAACAACAATAATTCATACAATATAATGCCTTTGATGTAATGAAACACCCCAGTGTGCTTCACATGAGCTTTGTAAAATAAAATACGAAGGCGAGTCTCACAATGAAACACGAAACCAGATGACAAATACTTGTCAAACAGGTAGGGTATTAAGCAGAGTCTTAAAGGGTGAGGTAAAGAGATGTAAGGAGAACATTCCAGACCTTGGGATGAGGCAACTGAAGGCACAGCCATCAGCAGTGGAGCAATTCAAATTGGGGATGCAATGAGTTCAGAATTAGAGGAGACTAGAGAAATGGGGGTGTGGGGGGTGTGAGACGCTGGAGGGATTTGAAAATAAGGATGAGAATTTTAAAATCAAGACATTGCTTGACTGGGAGCCAGTGTAGATCAGTGAGCACAGAGGGTGATAGGAGAATGGGACTTGTCGCAAATTAAGACACGGCCAGTATTGGACGACCTCAAATTTACAAAGGGTAGAACATGGGAAAATAGACAGGAGTGTGTTGCAACTGTTGAGTGTCAAAATAACAAAGGCACGAATGAGGGTTTGAACAGCAATTGAACTGAGATAGGGCAAGGTTGGGTGATGTTACAAAAGTGGAAATAGGCGGTCTTAATGAATTTTAGATTAAAAACTTATCTTGGAATCAAATGTGACACCAAGGATTACAAACAGATTAGCTTAATCTCAGACTGTTACTAGGGAGAGAGATGGTGGAGAGGAGGTCTAAGCAGGAACCAAAAACAACAGCTTCAGTCTTCCCAATATTTAGTTGAAGAAACTTCCTGTTCTTCTGGGACAGAATGTTGGAAAAGCAGTCAGATAATTTAGCAACAGTGGAGGAATCGAATTAGATAGTGATGGTTGTCAGCATACGTGAAAACATGCATTTTGTAATCCAATCTCTTATTCCAGCAACAGCAGCCCCCTCAATGAGAGATTCCACAAAGTTAAACATGTCAATGCACCACTCTACTCCACTCAATCAGATGAAACAGATTATTCATACATCAAAGTGAAGAATCTCAGTATGACCCTTCAAAAAGCTCTGAACACACGGAGCTGAATTTCTGCAACGCTTGTAACAAATGCGATCATCGTGACCATTTTCCAATAGTATCACAAAGGAGGAATAAACTGCACACATCTGAGTTAAACCCGGTTGCTGAGGTGAAGGCAATTTGTTTATAGCGAAGGAGTCAGGATTACTGACAGCGCCCATCTCAGATGGAGGCAGAAAAATTTGCACGCAAAGCACGAGGCAAATCAAACAATTTAAAACCCTCAACTGCTGTGCTGTGATTTGAATTTTCGTCTCTGAAACCATTCCTCAAGAGTAACAAATGCTGGCCTTACCAGCGGACTGCCACATCTTGGGAACGAATTAAAAAAGTAGACCCATCTACCATATCTCTATAGTGCAGAATACTAAACTAGACAAGTTCAAAGTGAGTGCTGTAATTTTCTCAGTAAGGCTATTGTCCTATGCTGGAAATTATTCATTAAAAGTATAGGGAACAGAGATATGATAAGGCTGAATACAGAGGAATATAGACTGACAAGGGAGCATATTATTGAGGAGCCATTATAAATGTTTTTGAGACTGTCATTCATTGGGGAAGCGAAGACCTAGTGGTATTATCGCTAGACTATTAATCGAGAAACAACTAATATTCTGGGGACCTAGGTTTGAATCCCACCGCGGCGGACGGTGGAATTTAAATTTAATGAAATACATCTGGAATTAAGAATCTACTCATGACCATGAAACCATTGTCGACTGTCGGAAAACCCATCTGGTTCACTCATGTGCTTTAGGGAAGGAAATCTGCCATTCTTACCTGGCTGGCCTGCATGTGACTCTAGGTTCATAGCAATGTGGTTGACTCTCAACTGCCCTCTGAAATGGCCTAGCAAGCCACTCAGTTCAAGGGTAACTAGGTTTGGGCGTTAAATGCTGGCCTACCAGCAACACCTGTGTCACACGAATGAATAAAACAAAGAGAGGAGAATACAGCTAGTTGATGTGATAAAATGGTCAAATGGTCTGGTCGAACATCAGAAGCTGGTGCAATCTAACAGCAAAGACAGGAAAACATGGAAAATAGCAGTTTCAATTTCAAGGAGGGGAGGGGTGGGCATGAAGGGAGACAATAAATTGTTCATTCATGACTTACCTGGAGTGTCGGCTCTGAGAGAAGTCTTCAGGTGACGAGGGTGGCGTGATGTCATCGTCTAGCAGGAGAGGCTCACTGGATGGGAGCTGTGACATAAAGTCCAGTTTCTTCATGGCACCGAGCTTGGGCCTCTTGTGCCTGGGAGTTGCTGCAAGCAAAGAAGTTACCGAGGAGTACAATTCAACTTATCAATCATTCATAGACATTGATGCATGAGACTGGGGCACTAAATGTGCATGCAGAGGTCTCAAACTTTTTGCAGTTTTAATCAGAAATGGTTGTTAGTTGTATTGTACAATTGTGACTGGCTTTCAGCATATTTCACTGACTAAAGCATTTTGAGGCATTCTGCGGTCACAAATTGCAAGTTTTTCCTTCTCTCTACTCTATTCATTTAAAGTTAATCAAGTTCCAGCACTTTATTTTAACCTATAAATACATAGGTGTGAAGAAGCAGAAGTAGCTATGTGTATTAAAGCTTTCTTAAATCTAAAATCAAATTACTAATGAACAGGAGGTTCATTATTGTGCTACACAGACAAAGGTGTGCAAGACCATGGCACTGGGTTTATTTAAGAGATAGCAAAATGCTGAATTGAGCAGATGGCTGGATTGATACACGGGAAGGATGGGATCGTGAACAGTGGGCTGAATAGCCTTCTTCATCTGTGACATCAATGTGACACTTCTCATCTTCCCTCTAATATTGGAGTTACTCTTCTTAAGGAAGTCATTCATGTTGAGTGAACTGGAGGGAGGACATCCAACCAAGTGTGGCCATTATAGCAGTCCTCCCAAAACACTCTTAAGTCAATTAACAAAGGCCAGTTATTGAACCTGGCACTATTCTCGTCCATGCGGCTGGGTCCACACCAAGAGCTGTAATTACCCATGCAGCAGGAACATTCTGCAATGCCAGCCTTGCACCATAATTGCCATTAACTTCAAATTTTCAGACTGATAGCCTACGCATTTTCCCATCTCACTGCTCACAACATGACCTGACTCCAGCTTTTGTTAATTCTGGGCTTACTGTTCCCGAGCAGTCACAAATAAAAACACCGAAATTGGCAAATCTGACAACAGTAGGATCCTGAATTGACATCTGTATTTGAATAAAACTGCAATAATCCTGTCATCAATCCCACTCAAAATTAAAAATCAATGCTACGAATGTGGCATAACGTTAACTTTAGTGCAGCTTTAAGGTTGTGTTGTTTGGAAACGTGCAATATTTGAGACGGCATTTACAGTACGGTGCCACATCATGTATTGTCATGAACTAGGTGCTTAAGTTTCTTTTATACTAAAGCATCAAAGAAACATTTTCTCCAACCACATTAACAATTTCCTTTTTAGGGAGGCAACGGTGCAGTGGTATTGTCATTTTCGAGTAAGCCAGAGACCCAGGGTTCAAATCCCGCCACACAGGATGGTGAAATTTGAATTCCATAAAAATCTGGGAGTAAAAAAGTCTAATGGTGACCATGAACCATTGTTGATTTGGTAAAAACCCATCTGGTTCACTAATGTCCTTTAGGGAAGAAAATCTGTCATCATTACCTGCTCTGGCCTACATACTGGCACATCCAGTGTCATCCACGTCTCATGAATGAATAAACAAAACATCTGCGTAGCACTTTTAAAGTAATAAAAACATCCCAAGGCAGAATTTAAGACTGCGCCACATAAGCATAAAAAAATTTGGCCGATTTTAAGGAGCATCTTTAGGGAAGAGCGAAAGAGAGAGAGAGGCAGGTAGAGTGATTAAGTGAATAATTAGAGCCAAGACAGCTGGAACCATAGGTTGCAGTGGTGGAGTGAGCTGCTAATTAAACAGTGGCATTGAGAGGCTTTACACTGCACAATATGTGAATCATCGATGTTGGAAAGAACACATTCTCACATTTATTGTCGAGAAATTTCATTACCCTCCAACCCCCAATTTAAATCATGAAAAAGAAAGACATTGGTGGTAAGAAAGTGTCATCTTGGAGCACAGCATGGAGCACCAAGAGGTCTGGCAAAGACCAGCGTACTGACTGGATTTTCAATGACAGAAAGTCCAACTGGACTCATCGATCTCTTTCCACAGATTGAATGGATTGCACTTCCAAAGCACAAAGTTCTGTGGTGGGAACACAGAATTTGCTAAGTTCACCTTGTCATTTCAGCATTTACGGAATAATTCTGACCAGTCTTGCACTCAAGAATGTATTAAACATTGTTGATGAGCAGAAATGAAAGCAAAAAGCAGCGAGTGCATTGTGAGCATGATAGCGTTCCCAGCTTGAGGCAGCAAACCTACGTACCCAATCCTTGCTCTTGATCCTGGTGCAGTTCATGGTCAAGAAATTCCTCTTCTACAGGTGAATGCAGGGCATCAATATTTCTTTTCCTAGCAAAAGAGCTCCCCAAGACATCCTCCTGTTTTATGTGTTCCTGAGTTTGGGCCTTGGCACTCGGGACGCTCCCAGGGAGGTTGTCCCCTGCTGCAAGGGCTTCTTCAAAAGTCTGCTTGCCATGTCGAAATTTGGACTGCTTAAATGTACTGGTGAACTTCTCATCTGTTGGAGAGAGAGAGAGAGAGAGAAATTCAGTGGTCTTTAAGAATGGCAAATGGGTGACACTAATCAAAGGCATCAAAATATTGCTGGTCAGAGGTTGGGGGAGGAGGGTTGCAGTGAAGACATCACGGGAGATTCTAAAATTTGGAGAGCTCCAATCACGCAGCAAATTAATGCTGAAGGATCACAGAAGTCTTGTTGAGGAGAAGTGAGAGGCTGTTTAAATGCTTTTGCATTGGAGGGATAGGAGAGTTCCTGCGTCAAAAATCTTGCTGCCGGGAGGCCACACAGAATTAAATCATGGAAGTCACGGTAAGAGGAGGTCAGAGGTGAGGATAAATGCTAACTACCACCAGCATGGAAACATGTGCAAGGTCATTAGGTGAAGCGCAGAGAGGAGGTCGGGTACATTCTCCTTACGACAGGATTTGAAAAAAATTAGAAAACATGCTCAGTCTAGTGCCGTCACATTGCCCACCCTTAGGCAAGTAGCACATGTACTTTGCCAAGGTTAACATTTATAATACAATCCCCTGTGCTTTTGTGAATCAAGTTATCTCAAAAATTAGCTAATGTTGCAAGTGGTGGAGTACATACCATCTCTCAAGTCCTTTTTCCACAAACAAAAGAACAAGTTTTTTGAGGTGATACAGTTTTGGAGAACAAACACGACAAGGGAATACAAAATGATCAGTTGGACATTAGGAAATAGAGGACCAGAGGGATCTTGTGACTACAAATCCCTCAAGTCAGCAGGACAGATAGACAAGGTGATTAAGAAGGCAGATGAAATGCTTGCCTCTTTTGCCGAGGCATAGAATATGACAGCAAGGTTATGATGAAACTGTATCAAATGCTTGTTAGGTCACATCTGGAGTACTGTGAGCAGTTCTGGTTGCCATACGATAGGAAGGATGTGATTGCATTAGAGAACACGCAGAGGAGATTCACCATGACGTTGCTTGGGATAGAACATTTCCGAAACGAAGAGAGGCTGGTTTACCCTGGGGTTGTTTTCCTTAGAGCAAAGAAGCTGAACAGAGACCTGATCGAGGTGTATTAAACTAAGTGACCATAGTCCCTTTGATGGGGAGAACTGACTGGTCATGATTTAACTTGAGTTCACCACATCTCAGACAAGGAGCAAAGTTGAGAAGACAGGGCTTTCATATCTTTATAAACAGAACAGCAAGGGCAATTCTTTTGATCATTTATTCCTGCTACAAAACTCAGAATGCAAAGATTTTCCTCAGTGCGCTACCTTTTAAAATGAGAAAAAGTCTAACCTACTGGCTCAAATGTCTGAAAGACGGAGAGGCTACTTTGGAATTCACAAGCTTTTCCCTCTCCCTTACACACTGATCTGTGATTAATTAGCAGCTACTTGGCTGCATGCCTGGGATTTGAATAATTTTGTAAAAACTCACCGGTTTGCTTGAGTTTTAACCAAGGTCACCCAATGTGGGTCAGGTGTGTTGATCACCTGCCAGCCCTTCACACCAACTCCCATTAATCAGGTTTCGGTTTAGCCTAGTGCTGGCAGCTTAGTATACAGAGGGATCAAGGTGTGCAGATCCACCATTTCCTGAAGGTGGCAACTCAGGTGGGCAAGGTGGTCAAGAGGGCATATGGCATGCTGGCCTTCAGCGATTGGGATGTCGAGTATAAGAACTGAACAATCATGTTGCAACTTAAGATTTTGGTTAGGCCGCATTCGGAGTATTGTGTACAATTCTGGCTGCTACATTAACGGAAGGATGTTGAAGTGCTGGGAAGGGTGCAGAAGAGATTTACCAGGATGTTGCCTGGTTTAGAGGATAAGGACTATGAAGAAAGGTTGAATGCACTTGGATTGTTTTAATTGGAGCATCGGAGGATGAGGGGGGAATCTAATAGAAGTTTTCAAGATTATGACTGGCTCAGATGGAATGGATAATCAATCTTTTTTCCCAGGGTCGATTACTCAGGACAGAGATTGAAAGTTTAAAAGAGATGTAAGGGGCAAGTTTTTTGCACAGAGGATGATGAAAGCCTGGAACGGGCTGTCGGACGAGGTGGTGGAAGCAGACTCTACAACAATGTTCAAGAGGCATCTGGATAGATGCAAGAATAGGCAGGAAATAGAGGGATACGGACACACAGAGGCAAGAGAACATTAGATTAGCGAGGCACCTGTGTCGGCACAGACTTGGTGGGCCGAAAGACCTCTTCCTGTGCTGCACTGTTCTTTGTTCTTTATACAACCAGAGGGTCAGTCAGAACCAACCCCCATCCTAACTCCACTAACATCCCACACATTTCCAGCAGCAGTTGCAGCATTGAAATTTAGGAACTGATACCCTCAACTGTTTCTCTCTGCCAACCCTAACACGGCCAGGTCAAGCATCTCCATGGTTGAAATAAGGTCACCACAAACAAGAGACTGAACTTGTATTTCTTCTGATCAGTATGGTTCAGTTTAAACTGAACTTTTCTTGACAAACTGCTGCTGGAAACATTGGGGGAGTGGGGGTGGGAGTGGATTTAGCTGTGCCAGCCTGGCCCCTTAGCACCCCCTAGGGGAAAAGTGCCAATGCCAAGGGGGCATCTTGGCATTGCCCACCAGGCATCAGGCAGTGCCAAAAGGGTAGAGCCAGAAGGGGCAGAGGGGGAGAGTCCCACAGCCACTGTGCAGTGATAGAGGGAAGGAGGCCAGTGGTCCATGTGGCCAGCGAGTGGGGTGTAGGGGGATCAGTGGGGCAGCGATACAGGGTCACACGGCTGGCCAGCGATTGAGACCGGCAGTGCAGGCTACTGCGCACGCACCACTCTCGGTGCTGGCAGATCGGCACATGTGCACTGGCCTGCTCAGTGCAATGCTGCTGGGCTTGCTGGCAGGAATAGACCAACCCACGATTTTTTCTGATTCTTGTGAACGTGAAAGATTCATTTGGAGACTCCTGCTAAAAATACCAGTAGGATTTACTTCAGTATTTATGCAACTTCGACTCTTAGAATTTTTTTGGGAGAATCCCATCCAAGATGCCTTCAACCAGTGATTTCCTACTTCAGATAAAACCTTCCAAGTGCAAGGACTTGCGACAATAAAACTTGTACAAAGTTTCCCACATAACACTTCTGGGAATTCTGCAGTGAATAACTCGCCTCCTGATCCTCCCAAAGACTGTCCACCGTACTCCCCAAAGCCTGACAAGTTGCAAGTCTGGAGTGTAATGAAATACTTTTCACTTGCTTGGATGGATGCTGCTCCAACAACACACAAGATGCTCAACACCATCCAAGACAAAGCACTTGATTGCCATCCCATCCACAAACAACCATTCCCCCCATCACCAGTGCACAATAGCAGCAACATGTACCACTTAGAAGATACACTGCAGGAACGCGCCAAGGCTTCTTAAATAGCACTTTCCAAACCCACTGCCCTCAAGAAAAACACCCTGACTCGGAAATATTTTGCCATTCCTTCAAATCTCACACAACAACCCTGTTACTTTTACAACTTGCCAAAATCTGCGAACATATCTGTTCCTCTATCTCCCGCTGGTAGTTGGATGGCCTATAGTAAACTCCCAAATTGTGACTACACCTTTCCTATCCCTGAGCTCAACCCATATTGCCTCCGAGGTGTCCTCCCAGAGTACAGCTGTGAAAGTCTCCTTAACCACAGTGCAACTCCCCTAACTCTTTTACGTACTGTACTGCTTACTCCAGTTTGCATTGGATTTTGCTAGAACATTGCAAAAGGCCAAGAATGGACATGTGGACAGAAGAGCAGGGTGGTGTGTTGAAGCAGAAGTAACAGGAAATTGCAAACTGGAGGGACAGCACCCCATCTTCCTATTGGGCACTTTACAGCCTTCTGGACTGAACATCAGTTCACCAATTTCAGAGCATGAACTCTCTCCTCCACCTTCACCCCATTTTCCATGTATTTTATTTCATTTTGTTTCATCTCATTCATCCATTTTATTATCCTTCTTTCTCACTTGCATTTCTCCACTTCTCCATTCCAGCTCTTCTTTTTGCCCCTCCTTGCCTTTCAGGGCAACTGCCATAATCCCTAGGCAGTCCTTTAGCAAAACATATCTCTGTTCTGCCATTCTCACATTCTAATCACTTAATGGGCATGTTTAGCACCTTTCTCAGCATTCTGTATCATCATTTACATTCCTTTGTTCCATTCCAGCCCCCCCCAACCCTCAATATAAATCTCTGTTAATTCTCTTTGCTTTTAGCTCTGACAAAGGGTCAGCTAGACTCTATTTTCTGTCCAGATCTGACAGAACTGCTGAAATTTTCCTGCATTTTGTGTTTTTGTTTGGGGTTACAGGAATAATGCCTGGTTGAGATGTTGTCAGTGCAGGCGCTACAGGGATTCTATGATTTCCTACTTGGCTGGATGAGTGCTCCAAAAACACCGAAACTTAAAATATACCAAAAAACAGTCCATTTGACTGGCACTGCACCTATTAGGAACATTACCACTGCTGTCTTGGTTGGGACTGAAAACACTGCCCTGAGGAGCTCCTGCAGCACTATTGTTGGACATGCTCACTGTCACCTTCGCGCCATCTTCAACATTCACTCCCTCCACCACCGATGCTCAGTAGCAGCAGTATGTACCATCTACAAGATGCGCTCAGAGAATCAGAGTTCCTACAATGCAGGTGGTGATCATCTGGCCCATTGAGTCTGTACCAACAACAATCCCATCTAGACTACCCGTAACCCCATGTGTTTACCCTGCTAATTCTCCCGACACTATGGGGCAATTTAGCATGGCCAATCCACCTAACCTGCGCATCTTTGGACTGTGGGAGGAAACCAGAGCACCCAGAGGAAACCCACATAGACACAGGGAAAATGCGCAAACTCCACACAGACAGTGACCCGAGGCTGGAATTGATCCTGGGTTCCTGGCACTGTGAGGCATGACATGGAGATGCCGGTGTTGGACAGGGGCTGTGAGACAGCAGTACTAACCACTGCACTGCAAGAACTCACCAGTTTTCCTCAGGCAGCACCTTGCAAATCCACAACCACTTCGATCTGGAAGGACAAGGGCAGCAGATACATGGGAACACCACCACCTGCAAGTTCCCCTCCAAGCTACTGACCATCCTGGCTTCGGAACACATCACCGTTCCTTCGGTCAAGATCCTAGAACTCCCTCCCTAACAGGTACTTACACCTCAGACACTCCAGCAGTTCAACAATGAAGCTCACCATCACCTTCCGAAGGGCAATAAAAGCGGGTCTAGCCAGTGATCCCCACAAGGAATGACAGAAAGAGCAGGACTCGCGAGGGGGACACAGGATGTTCAATGGGCCGCTCCGGGGTTACTTTACCGTCAGCTGGTTCGGGTACTTGAGTCAAAGCGTCCAATTCATCCGCGAACAGAGCCTCGAACTGATCCTCCTCCCAGTCCATCATCGTCAAACCTCCCGCCAAAACCTCACCCCGGAAACACTTCCGGCTGGGTCAGTTCTGACGTCAGCGTCAGCAGGAAGCCCGCCCTCCGGAAATTGAAATCCTGCTTCCGATTGGTCCATCCGTGTGCCAATCACAGGCAGGGAGGCGGAAATCTCTTCCTATTGGTCCATTCAGCTGGTTCGGCAGCATCGAGAAGCGAGGGAACCGAGAAGCTGCATTTGTCTAGCGCCCTTAGCTGGTGGAGTGGAGCCTGTAAAGTAAGGAGTCTCACAACACCAGGTTAACGTCCAGCAGGTTTATTTGGTAGCAAAAGCCACTAGCTTTCGGAGCACTGCCCCTTCGTCAGGTCAGTGGGAGTTCTGTTCACAAACAGAGCATATAAAGATACAAACTCAATTTACAAAATAATGATTGGAATGCGAGTCTTTACAGGTAATCAATTCTTAAAGGTACAGACCAGGTGAGTGGTTTAAACACAGGTTAAAGAGATATGTATTGTCTCCAGCCAAGACAGTTAGTGAGATTTTGCAAGCCCAGGCAAGTTTTGGGGTTACACATAGTGCGACACGAACCCAAGATCCAATTGAGGCCATCCTCATGTGCGCGGAACTTGGCTATCAGTCTCTGTTCAGCAACTCTGCGTTGTTGTGTGTCATGAAGGCCGCCTTAGAGAACGCTTATCTGAAGATCAGAGGCTGAATGCCCGTGACCGCTGAAGTGTTCTCCAACAGGAAGAGAACACTCCTGCCTGGTGATTGTCGAGTGGTGTTCATTCATCTGTTGTCGTAGCGTCTGCGTGGTCTCCCCAATGTACCCAAAAGACTCACTTTTATGTGTAATTCTCTACTTTTGAATGACGTCATGATGTTTAGCTCATTTTTCACGTTCCCATTCATAGCAGCCGTAAAAATTGGAGCTGGTAGACTAGCCAGAGGTTGTCAGATATAAACTGACAGCAGGTCAGAGAGAAAGACCTCTGCACTGATGCCCGACAGCTTGGTCTTGAAGTGGGTTTTAAGGAGTGTTTTAAAGGAGAGGACAGGAATTACAGAGATTTGGAGCCAAGCAGCTCATGGTATGGGCACCAATGGTGGGCAGATAGAGGAAGTCACAGATACACAAGAGCCCGGGCATGGAGCAGCTAGGAGATCCTGGAGGGTTGTAGGGAATGTAAAGCCGAGGAGTGATTTGAAATAAGATGCAAATGTTAAAATCAAGGAGTTTCTAGAGAGTTATGAGGCGAGATTGGAGAGGTTGGGGCTGTTCTCCTTGGAGAGACATCGTGGAGATCTGATAGAGATGTTCAAAATCATGACGGAGCTGGACACAGTACATAGGGAGGAGCTGTTTCCATTGGTAAAAGGATCAAGAAGAAGAGGGCACAAATTTAAAGTGATTTGCAAAAGCAACAAGTATGATGTGAGAAGAAATGTTTTCATACAGCAAGTGGTTGGGGGTGTGGACGGAGAAAGAATGGCGACAACAATGATTTAACAAAATAATAGCAATAGTGACTTTAAAATGGCTATTCTGGCTGAGTGCTAAGCATGCTGGGAATTTTGGTCAACTTATAGATTTAAACCTATAAAGATGCAGGTAGAGGCTCTGGTCTGGGAGCTGTGATCTGAAGTTTCCTATGTTGGTCAGATCAGGGAAGTT
This sequence comes from Carcharhinus amblyrhynchos, assembly GCF_965287045.1. NCBI lineage: Eukaryota > Metazoa > Chordata > Chondrichthyes > Carcharhiniformes > Carcharhinidae > Carcharhinus > Carcharhinus amblyrhynchos. The sequence continues at coordinate 10,421,527 of NC_137341.1, read as the reverse complement.
GTTTCCATTAACTGAGACAGCATGTTGATGTTCAGTTAGAGTTAAAGTTCAGCAAAGAGTTACAACTGTTTATATTGAATTGTTACTAGAAGTGTTAAAGAAAGAAATAATTGAATTACTGCCCTTGTTTGTCTCTTTAAACTGGATGGTTGGAAAGTGTTTAAATTAAAGCTGTATAACAGGGTCTGGAATGCACTGCCTGGAATTGTGATGAAGAAAGGTTCAATCGAGGATTTCAAGAGGACGTTAGATGAATACTTGAATAGAAACAGTGTGCAGAGTACGGGTAAAAGGCAGGAGACTGACAGTAAGTCATGATAACATGCTCATTTGGAGAGCTGGCTTAGACACACTGGGCTAAATTGCTTCCTTCCGCACTGTAACAATTTTCTGATTCTGGACTGGCAATCAGTGTAGGACAGCAAGTGGTAGGTTGAACTGGAGTTACTGTGATTTAGAATGTGGTCAGCAGAGTTTTGGGTGAGCTCAAGTTTTGGGGAGGGTAATGGATTCTGATTAGGGAAGTATTGAAGTAATTGAGTCTAAAGGTAACAAAGACATTGCTGAAGACATCAGGAGCAGTTGAGATGAGGCAGGAGCAGAGTTAAGTGACAATACAAAGTTGGAAATGTTTATTCTCAGTAATGGAGAGGACAAGAGGTTTATTAAATTGTCTCATGATTTGGGTTGCTCTGAGGATGTTCAGTACTGACTTGATGGGCCAATTGGCCTTCTAAAGTGTAGGGATTCAGTGGTTCTAAAATTACACAGGATATGCTGGGCTTTCTCTTCCCCCAACATCACAACTAACAGCATTAGTTTCAAACTAAAGGTAACAATAAAAACGGAAAATGTTGGTAATTCTCAGCAGATCAAGCAGAATCTTTGGAGGGAGATAGAGATTTAATGTTTTTGTTGATGATCTTTCATTACCATTTCTGTCTCCACAGAGGCTGCCTTACCTGCTGTGCATTTCCAACGTTTTCCTGTTTCTTCATTTCAGATTTCCAACATCAGCAACATTTTGCTTTATGAAAAAGGTAACGGTCCCTTGCGATAAAGTAGTAGACGATGTTGTAATCTTCAATTCTCTGTCTTGCCGTAGGACTGATGCTGCATGGCTTGGTGATATGGAGAGTGCCAGCATAGACAATTTATGTGTTCTATACCAGAGCTCAGATTTCTTGGTGGTGAACAAACACTGGGATATTCGCATTGATAGTAAGATGTGGTATGAAAAACTGACCGTTCAGTCACAGCTAATGCGCCAGTTTCCTGAGCTTGCTGACCCAGATACTTACTATGGCTTCAGGTGAGTACTTTATGTCCACTTTATACCATGACACCTAGGTCCTCATGCTCTGAATTTGTTCCATTGCGGGAGCTTAGAGAATTCATGGGAAAGGATATTCTTTAATAGTAATGGCATTTCAAGTTGCCAGATCTTTCGTGAAACAGATAGGTAGAACTCACAATTCATTTATTGTGCCTTGATGGTGGTGTGTTCTTTTATCCATGTACAGGAAGGTGTCCCATACACTGTTTGTTCAACATGTAGATTTAAAGTAGGTTTGACAAATTTCAGATGCCATCTTGCCTTGAATTTCATCCAAGGTCGAGTTAATTAAGGTGAGGAAGGAATATTTACTGATTCCCATCATTTTGTTCTTTGTTTCTGGACAGGTTTTGCCATCAGCTGGACTTTTCCACCAGTGGGGCACTGTGTATTGCTTTTAGTAAGACGGCAGCTGCCAAAGCCTATCGATGTTTCAGAGATCGTCTGGTAACCAAGGTTTACCTGGCCCTGGTATGTATTTCTTTGTTTTATTCAAATGATTGCATGCATCTTCACTTTGTGCAACACTCATCACAGCACCAGTCAGACTCCACAATGTTCTGAAGTTAGGATGTAAATTCCTTTTAGGCTCGTGGCATTATACAATCATATTGATTCATTTAAATATCCACATCCAATATACAATTGAATATATTCAGTAATAACTTTAGAATGTTGAGCAAGCCATGTAAGCAGGAGTATTGTCCAAGAAAATTTCTGCCCCATTTGACTGTAAAGTACAGTCTGGTGATTTTGTACTTTTCTTTTAAAATGACTATGAGATGGCTGTACCCTTGTGACTATCCAGTCACCACATCATCACATTTCTAAGTTAACGGTACAGGAATGAGTCGTGTCACTCTTTGATCTTCATTCCCAGCAAGAATTTCTTCTCTTGTTCATAATCTAGTAACTCCAGCTGGAAGTCGCAAGTGATGAACATTGCCCGACTTTGCACTCCCTGCAGACAACCTGCCGCACACAACCCGCATACCTCCCCTTTTATGATGGAATAGTTCAGTCTTAGAATCATAGAACCCTACAGTGTAGAAAGAGGCCCTTCGGCCTATCGAGTCTGTACCGACCCACAATCCCACTGAGGCCCCACCCCCTTATTCCTACATATTTTACCCACTAATCCCTCCAACCTAAGCATCTCAGGACACCAAACGGCAATCTTAGCATGGCCAATCAACCTAACCCGCACATCTTTGGACTATGGGAGGAAACTGGAGCACCCGAAGGAAACCCACGCAGACATGAAGAAAATGTGCAGACTCCACACAGACAGTGACCTGAGCCGGGAATCAAACCCAGGTCCCTGGAGCTGTGAAGCAGCAGTGCTAACCACTGTGCTACCATGCCGCCTGTCTTGTGCATGAAGTGTCCAGATGTGGTTGAGTTACTGATAGTCTGCTGATGCCTGTGCCACCATACCCATGAGGAACTCTGAATGAAATGGCAAATGATAATGGGTTGACCATGTTGCAGATAGAATGACAGCCATTTAGAGTGAAATTGGTGAGCTACTCAATCCCTGCCACTAGATGGCTTTGTTGGATTAGAGTTACAGTTATCAGCAGCAAGGACTTGAGGTGAAATCTACAGAAGCAATCTTATGTCCTGTTTATTGTCTGATTTACACCTGATATATTAAATATCTGCCAAGGTTAACTCTAATGCTGCCATGTTTGTCACAGGTCAGAGGCCATGTCTCTGTGAATAGGATGATGATAGATCGTGCAATCGGTAAAAATACAACAGAAGGAATGACACACATGATGTGTACTGAAGAAACTCGGGGTAAAGTATACAGTTAAATCTGCTCCAGAACAAATTAGCTGCTGATAACCCTAAACATGATAAATAGGCAGGTGCAAAGGCATGGTGAAAAGAAAGACTTTCTCATAACTGATAAAACATTTGCTTTATAATGTACTTATCCCCAATGATGGGGATATCTGGAACCAGGGGTCATACTTTAAGGATACTATGGGGTTAAACCTTTAAGTCTAAGATGAGAATGGTAAGCTTGTGGAACTAGTTACCGCAGAAAGCAGTTGAGGCCAAAACATTGCATGTTTTCAAGAAGAAGTTAGATATGGCACTGGGCTGAAGGAGATCAAAAGATATGGGGAAATGCAGGATCAGGCTAATGAGTTGGATGATCAGCCATGATCGTAATGATTGACAGAGCCTCCTCCTGCCCCTGTATTCTATGTTTTTCCTTTCGAGTTTTTATAAGTCATGCACCTGGGCTGCTTTTTAGCTTCTGTTTATGCTGCCCTGCAGTTTTGACTGGACAATGCATTAGAGCAACTGAGGATGCCCAGCCACTCAATCTTACCTCTCGCACTCGCCACAATGGGAGTGATGGATGTCAATCCATGTGTTTCTGTTGGAAGTAATTGGCACATCGCGCAGTGCCGCCACTGTAATTCAACTTTTAATGGCTGACCACCTTTCCGAAACAAAGTCCAAACACTATAATGAAGGAAGCCTCCCAAGACTGTAGGAGAAGCAAAAGTAGAAGTGGAATGGTAATTAAACAACCCTATTCTTGGGTGTTAAAACGTGGGAAGATAAAAGAATGAGAAGAATATGGTGGACTGCACTGAATCTCAATTTTGGCATGAGAAAAAAGGTGTAGGACCGTATTGAATGAAAAGAGGAACATATCGGAATATCAATAAAATGAAAGGCCAGTAAGTTTGTGATAAGAACAAAAGAAATAAGTGCAGGGCCAAGTTTTCTGGCTGTTCTGGCTTAGTCTGCCTTTCAATAAAATTATGGTTGATCTTCTACCTCAGCTCCACCTTCCTGCACTTTCCCCATATAGTTGAAAATAGGTCACCCGACAAAGTGAAGGCAACTTCTATGGTTAAAGTGATGGAGACAGAGAAGTTGAAGCTTGGTGAGAGAGGGTCTGCTTATCAGATTGTATATAATCTATAATTAGATTCCCAAAATCAGCACAGTAAGCTTTCCAAAGGTGAATAATTGTGGGAATTTTTGCCTGGTTTGGAATTGTGCAATTAACTGTTGTCTTTGGATAAGGATTCTTACATCATAGGATTAAATGAGAAAGGTATCTGATATGAATTTATCTTCACACGTAAGCAGTATATAAATGCCTTACTTCCATGTGATTCTGTAAAGGTTGTCAAAATTCCAAACCATCTCAGACAGAGATGATTGTCCTGGCAAGAGGTTTTTACAGCGGAGATCCAGTTACTAAAGTACTCCTGCAGCCATTAACAGGTTAGTAATGCGCTCTGAAATACTCTGTTTATTAAATGACAGATCATGTTAAAATAAGCTTGACACAGTCTAGGTGTTGCATCTGTCATAGAGTCATAAAGGTTTACAGCATAGAAACAAGGTCTTTGGCCTGACTTGTCCATGCCGCCCCATTTTTTAACCCCTAAGCTAGTCCCAATTGCCTGCGTTTGGCCCATATCCCTCCATACCCATCTTATCCATGTAACTGTCTAAATGCTTTTTAAAAGACAAAACTGTACCCGCCTCTATTATTACCTCTGGCAGCTTGTTCCAGACATTCACCACCCTCTGTGTGAAAAAATTGTCCCTCTGGACCCTTTTGTATCTCTCCTCTCTCATCTTAAACCCATGCTCTCTAGTTTCAGACTACCCTACCTTTGGGAAAAGATATTGACCATCTGGTTGACCTATGCCCCTCATTATTTTGTAGATCTCTATAAGGTCACTCTAAGCCTCTTACACTAGAGAAAAATGTCCCAGTCTATCCAGCCTCTCTTTATAATTCAAACCATCAAGTACCGGTAGCATCCTAGTAAATCTTTTTTTGCACTCTTTCTAATTTAATAATATCCTTTCTATAATAGGGTGACCAGAACTATACACAGTATTCCAAGTGTGGCCTTATCGATGTCTAGTACAGCTTCAACAACCTTCTGATTAGGTGCAGTGTATCCCTCAGGACTCAACGTTGAGTTCAAGTTAGATTAGGACCTTTATCCGCCATCTTTACATTTTTTAATTCATCCCACATTTTTTTTTTGTCCCAATGCAAAAACCTCTCCATTACTCCATTGGCCTTCTGTCACTTGTTCTTAAGTTTTGCTATGTCTTTGTGGGAATCCCTCCAGCTCCCATTAATCACTGACCTGCACTGTTCTGGTTGTTCCATCCCTCTTATACAGTATATAATCACATTTCTCCCTCTGAAGAAGAGTCACATGGACTCAAAATATTTGGGGTGATTTTGAGCCTGCATTAGCTGTCAGCGAGAACGGTGACCCAGATGCCAAATCTGGCAAGAGTCAGTGAGATTAATTCAAAACAGGTTTTGCAGCTCAAAACTGGGCATCCACGAGGAACTATGGGCTATCATTCATAAAGTGTCACCTCATGGACCAGAATAACCTTCACTATTGCCATTATGTCAGTTCACTAACTTTGGTTCAATGAGGATTGTCAGAAACCTAGTCAGAGCAGCCTCAGTCATATCTGAAAATGAGTTGCCAACCTGGTGAAATACAACATGCATGCATGCTAAACAGCAGAGGCAGGATGCTTCAGGCAGAGATAAGCAATCTCACAATCAGTGGATCAGATTAAAGCTCTGCTGTCCTGCTACATCCAGTCTTGAGTGCTAACAGGTGACAATGTTCCATGAATATCCTCCAGGATGGTGGAGCCTGATTTGCTCCACATGCTTCTAAGAAGCAGCTGTATACAGCAAAGGGTCTTAGCTCCTGCACCTTCCAGACTATAGTGCTCAAGACGTGTACTCCAGAATTAGCTGTGCACTTAGCTAATACAGCTATAATGGTTTTATCTACCCAACAATGTGGAAAATAGGCCAGATATATAAGTTATGCAAAAAGCATTGAAAATCTAATGTCTAATTACTATCTCATCAGTCTACTCTCAATTACCAACAAGGTGATGGAAGATGTCATTGACTGTGCTATCAAGCAATGCTTGGTCACCCACATCTGCTTAGAATATTCATAGAATCATGGAATCATAGAAACCCTACATTGCAGAAAGAGGCCATCTGGCCCATCGAGCCTGAACCGACCACAATCCCACCCAGACCCTACCCATGTATCCTTACGTATTTACTCACTAATCCCCCTAACCTACGCATCTCAGGACACCAAGGGGCAATTTTAGCATGGCCAATCAACCTAACCCGCACATCTTTAGACTAGATTTGCCCAATCTACATGCAGATTAAAGTCACCCACAATTACAGATGTTCCTTTATTACTTGTATCTCTAATTTCGTGTTTAATGCCATTCACAATGGTTTGGGGGTCTACATATAATCCCCATTAATGTATTTTGCCTCTTTCTCAGCTCTACCCACACAAATTCCACATCACCAGAGCCAATATGCTTCCTCATTATTGCTTTAATAACCGCAGTGTAACTCTGACAATCGACAATAGTTCCATGGTCATCAATAGATTCCTAATTCAGTTTGGATTTTGCCAAAATCACTTTCTCCATACCTTGTGTCACCCTTGGACCAATCATGGGGAAAAGGGCTAAATTCCAGAAGTTAGATGAGAACGACTGTCCTTGAAATCAGGGCAGTATTTGGATAAGTCTGGCACCAAGTAGAAATAGTAAAATTGTAAGTCAGCGGGGATCAGGGAGACAAATCCTCTGTCAGATGGAATAACATCCAGCATGAAGGTTGTGTTTGTTCGAGACCAATCATCTGGGAGTATATCAGGGCAGTCCTCTGGGCTCACCCAGCTTCAGCTGCTTTGTCAATTCCCTCTGTCATTAGCTCAGAAATGGGGATGTTCACTCATGGCTGCGGTGTTCAGCTCAATTGATCACACCTCAGCCCAGATGCAGCAAGCCTCAAACAACAGAAGCTTGGTCGATAGTTGGCAGGTAACATTTGCAGCACACAAATGCCAAGAAATGACACTTCCATCAAAGAAGAGTCTAACCACTTCCCATCACTTCTATAGTTAAATTATTACCATATTGTCAGGAACTTGACTGGATCAGCCATATAAATACCGTGGCCACAAGACCAGGTCAGAGGCTGGATGTTCCTGCAGTGACATATCCGCTGACTCCTAAAAGCATTTCCATCCACTACAAGGAGCAAGACAGCAGAAAGATGGAATACTGTGCACTTGGATGAGTGCAGTTCCAACAATATTCAAGAAACTTAACATAATTTAGGACAAACCAGCTTGCTTGACTGATATGCTACCTTAAACGTTCGCTCCTTCCATCATTGGTACAGTGTGGCTACAATGTGCAGTATCTATAAGATGTGCTGCAGCAACTTGCCAAGCATCCTTAGACAGCACCTTCTAAACTTGCAACCTGTATCACGTAGAAAGACAAGGACAACAACTGCAAGTATTCCTGCTAAATTACACAACATCCTGACTTAGAACTGTAATGTCTGCCATTTCTTACTTGTTGATGCATCGAAAATCTAGAACTCCCTCCAAAACAGTAATGTGTGTGTGGACTGCAGTGTTTCAAGGAATCATCTCACCACCACCTTTCCAAGTGAATAAGCACTATATAATGGTTGTCAGTGATATTCGTGAGTGTATAAATGAAGAAATGTTTAAAATTATCTCGCAAATTTTCATGCAATGACATTGTGCTCAGAAAACATGCCAGATAAAATATGTAGAGAAAAAATAGGCTAGTGATACCAACCTCTTCAGTAATTGTCTGGATTCTTGTAATGAAAGAGGTGGAATTGATTCTTTAAAATTGCTGCAGAGACGCCTCACCTGAACGTATCTTGTTGTCTTTCGTTAGGCCGGACACACCAGCTGAGGGTTCATTGCAGCGCGGTTGGTCATCCCATAGTGGGCGACTTCACCTACAGCTTGAAGACTGACAGCAGTCCTTATCGTATGATGCTCCATGCCCATCACTTGCGGATCCCCATGGATGGGGAGCTTATAGAGGTGACCACGACTGACCCTTTCACACACTTGGTGGACAACAATTTGGAACTGGGCTTGTGTGTTAATAATTTGCATGACATAATCAAGGAACTGAAAGGCAAGCGTGTGATAGAGCAATATGATATCAGCAATATTCTTGCAGTTCAAGCAGAGAAAGTACAGGCGAAGAAAACAAGTGAAGAGACAGAGGAAGCAAGAGAGAAGTGCTTGCAGTGGTTAAATGAATGGGCAATGAGTTAATATTAATGGTTACTAAGAACCGTAATGACTGGAACCTGCATATTCACATTTTCTAAGATGGGTTGTTGGGTAGAGGGGTGGCCCATGGTCAACTAGGTATCTAGTGGTAAAGAGGTTCATTATAAGACTGTTTTACATGGCTGGCACAGACCAACTTCACCCTTATATATTTAATCCATATTCAATTGTTTATTGGATAAACAGCCATTGTAATACCCTCACTTTTGACTATTGAATGTTTTTACTTGTTGGTTAGTGGCCTTGGAAGCCATCCCTTCTCACGAATGCTTTCCAGCACCAACTGAGCCTCAGTAGTCTGATGACTTCACGTATAGAGATACACTCAGTGTAACAGGTTTTAATTTAACAACATTTGCTTTTTAAAATTCTTAAAATGAAGTATCTATTTCTGACCAAACATCAACAAATACAATAGGAGCCCCTTTAAGTATTATATGCACTTTACAGGTACACCCTGCTGGGAACCAATTTCACTCAAGTATTCCCGATCCGTTGCTTTAGCAGAAAAGTTAACTCCTGGTCATCCAGTAAGGTGGAACAGCTGCTACTGACAGATGACCATCAGTTTTGTTTTGCATTGTGGTGGAACAGTTGAATTTGATGCAAATTTAAATGTTGGATTTAAATAAAATAAAATTCAAATAAGAATCATTTGTAAAAGATGGGTTGCATGATTAAAAAGAATCGGCTTTATATAAAAATGCCTAAAATTGTACAGCACAGAAACAGGCCAGTCAGCCCTACTTGTCCATATTGGTCATTATGCTCCATAAGATTTTCCTTCTACTCTTCAACATCTCACCCTATCAGCACACCCTGTTTCTTTCTTTCTGATGTAGCTATCTAGCTTATTATATTTATTCTATTGACCTCAGCTATTCCGCGTGGTAGTACATTCTAAGAAATTTTGGGTAAAGTGGTTTCTCCTGAATTTCGTAGTACATTTATTACTGACTCTTACATTGGCTTCTAGTTTTGGATCGCATACCAGTAGAAACATCTTCACTCCTCAAATATATTTCATTTAAATGACTTCTATTAATATTCATCATGACAGCACCATCCATAGATACCTGGTTGAGAAACAAAATTCCCTTTTTTTATTTGTTTAATTTTGATATTAAACAAAAGTTACATTAAAAAAAATCACTGAAATAACCTTCATCGTTTATTCAAAGACTGTGGCTTGGTTTTCCTGGGTAGCTTCAGTTGGGAAATATTGCAATTCGGCAGACCTGCTTCGATTGAAAGTGCTTCTTTAACCTGGTGTTCACTCTGGGAAGATGGGAATGTGATTGTGTTGAGCCCATTGACCCGGAAATAGATCCTAGGTGGCCAAGGAGACAGATGAGTTCTGAGATTGGCTGTTCAGATGGCTTGCCTTGATTGTATCAGAAACTCTTAGGTTCTCTAACCCTTGCCTCTTATTCCCCCCCCATCCCATAATTCCATCCCCATCCATCCCCCATGGCCCCTCAATGCCAGTTCATGCCTTATGCCCCTTCATAACTCCCATGACACCTCCATTCCAACTCATATCTTTCACCACCCCATGGCCCTTTCCATGTCAACTCATGCCTTCTCCTCTCGACCAATCCCCCATATCTTTCATACTCCCAAGCCACCTCCATAGCCATTCACTCAGTGTCCATCAGGGATCATGTAGAAATGAAAAATAAACTTCTAACAATCAAATGCATTTCCCACTCGTGTAAACTTGACAGCAAAAAATGTCCCATTCATGGAACTTAGTCATAGTATTTAAATATTATTAAGTGGTTAATCAGTTATAAAAACAAACTAAATTGCATTCAAACCTGACATCAAAGACAGCTAATCATTTAACAGCCTCTTTAAATTGTCCATCAAACTGTGAACTTAGAACTCGCTGTTGTGATAATTGTAGCTTGTGAATCTCACAAAGTATTGTCATTGATGCAGTAGTCTTTGCAAAATGTCACTGAAGACCTCTATTGAAACTGCATGAATAGATGATGATTTTTTTCTAATCTATACCAGATGGCATGTTAATCAATGCAGTCTAGCAGACAGTGTTTTCTTAGATCTTATTAAGATTAGAACTAGGAACATGAGTAGCAAGGCTGCTGTACCATTCAATATGATCATGTCACATCTCAGCCTCATCTCCACCTTCCTGCCCACTCTTCCTATCTCTTCATCCCACTACTAATTAAAAACCTATCGCTTTCATTCTTAAATTTTAGTGTTCTTGTGTCCACTGCACTTGGGTAGAGAATTCTACAGATTCACAACTCTTTGAGTGAAGTAATTCCTCCTCATTTCTGTAAGTCCTCCACATTTCCGTTGACAGCTTCAGCCTTTCAGTCAATGACACTTGAACAGATAGTATCTGCCCTTGACAGATATTTATATTTAATCCATCAGTTTGTGACGCTGACTCTGCAGGTTGCAACAGTGAAAAAAGGATTTGTTTGAACTCAGCACGAGCTGCAAATTGCACTGCTATTTTCAGGCTTTCCCATTACACTCCATCCCTGCATCACTGCCAGAAGTATTGAATCTGCGTAGAGTCCTGATTCTATAAAATTCAGCCATATATGTTTGTTTAAACATTAAGGGCGGCATAGGTATTTTCAGAAAGTTTGTATGGTGGAGTGAACAACCCGATTCTAATATAGCTATCCATTGTTAGCTTTCAAATACGTATTGAGTTTCTGTGCTGTTTGATGTTGCTCATAATGGGACTTCAGTTATTAGTTTGTTTGTATGTCAGTTTAATTATGAAACAATTACATGTGTTTTGTTGAAAATTATCTGAAGTTAATAGTCAATGGAAACCTTAAGGGGATGATAGCATTGTGTACTAGTAATCCAGAGAACCGAGCTAATGCTCTGCGGCCAAATTCTAGCATGGTAGCTGGGGGACTTTAAATTTAATTAATTAATACATAAGGAATAAAGTGGTCTCATTAATAATCGTGAAACTATTGTAAAAACAAATCTGGTTAATTCATGCCCTTTGGAGAAGGGAATCAGCTATCCTTAACAGGTATGACCTACACATGACTCCAGACCTACTGCAAATTGTTGACTCTAGAGGTGTCTTTGTAGTGTTTATTCTGTAGCAGTTTGATACAACTGTGCGTATGCCTACATCACAAGAGTTGCAGCAGTTCCAGAAGGTGGCTCACCATCACTTTGTCAAGGGTGATTACGAATAGACAAGAAACATTTGCTGTGCCAAGCAACATAAATAATAAGAAAACAAACATACTAGTCACATGCAGCAGAACACAATTGGCACGTCACATGTAGAAAGGTATGAAAATTACTCATTTACAAGCTGGAAATGCTGGAATGACTCAGCAAATTGGGTTGAACTGTTAAAGAACAGAAAAATGCGTATTTCAGGCTTTTCACACAAATGCCATCGGAATTAAAAGGATTTGTTACATGACATGGAAAACTGCATCTGTACAATGGAGGGTGTGCCTGTCAAATGGGTGAAATTGAAGAGGGTGGAAAAGACTGCACCTGTGAGCATGCAATATTCACAAAGGTGCCAGAAGTACAAAGAAGATACCTCAGTAACTAAAAAAAGATTTTGTAAAAATAAAATTGGCACCAATTTGGGAACTTAATTTTAAAGGCAGTATGATAGTGAGCTCTGATGTAAATGCATTAAAAGTGATTATTGGAAAGTACCAATGTGAGCAGCCAGTTTTTTTTAATGTTTCTGGGTCCCTATGCGAGTGTGTGCAGAAATTGCTAACCAAAATTTGACACTGAGCTTTACTTAAGGAGATATTGAGGCAAATGACCAAGATCTTTTGCAAAGAGATAGGTTTTAAGGAATGTAAAAGGATAAAAGAAAGGCAGAGCTGTTTAGCGAAGGAGTTTCAAAGCTAGAGCCTTGGAAGTTGAATGCATAGTGTCAGTAATGGAGCGCTTAAAATTGGGGTGCTGAATTATAGCATTGTTATGGTGCAGAAAGGGGCTATTTGGCTCATCATGTCTGCACCGGTTACCCAAACGTGATGGCTTAGTGAATAAACTAGGCTTGTACTCGTTAGAGTTTAGAAGAATGAGGGGAGATCTCATTGAGACGTATAAGATGATGAATGGGATGGATAGGATAGAGGTGGAGAGACTCTTCCTGCTCAGAAAGGACAGTAAGACTAGAGGGCACAGCCTCAAGATAAAGGGGGGGCGGTTTAGAACGGAGTTGAGGAACTTCTTCACTCAAAGGGTGGTGAATCTCTGGAATTCTCTGCCCGTTGAAGTGGTGGAGGCTGCCTCGCTAAATATTTTTAAGAAGCGGGTTGACGGGTTCTTGATGAGAGAGGGGATTAAGGGTTATGGGGAGAGGGCGGGAAAGTGGAACTGAGCCACAACAGATCAGCCATGATCTTATTGAATGGCGGGGCAGGCTCGAAGGGCTAGATGGCTTACTCCTGCTCCTATTTCTTATGTTCTTATGTTCTTATAAAGGGGGGGCGGTTTAGAATGGAGTTGAGGAGGAACTTCTTCACTCAAAGGGTGGTGAATCTCTGGAATTCTCTGCCTGTTGAAGTGGTGGAGGCTACCTCGCTAAATATTTTTAAGACGCGGGTTGATGGGTTTTTGATAAGAGAGGGGATTAAAGGTTATGGGGAGAGGGCGGGAATGTGGAACTGAGCCACGACAGATCAGCCATGATCTTATTGAATGGCAGGGCAGGCTCGAAGGGCTAGATGGCCTACTCCTGCTCCTATTTCTTATGTTCTTATATTCCCCTGTCTTTTCCGTGTAACCATGCACATTGTTCTTATTCAAGTAATTATCTAATGCCCTCTTGAGTGCCTCGATTGAACCAGCCTCCATCACACTTCCAGACAGTGCATTCCTAACCCTGAACCACTAGCTGTGTGAAAGAATATTTTTCTTACATCATATTTGCTTCTTTTACAAATCACCATAAATCTGTGCTCTTTTGTTCTTACAAGACATCTCCAAGTCACACACTATCTGGACTTGGAAACATATCACTGTTCATTTATTGATACTCGGTTAAATCTTGGAACTTCCCACATTACAACATTGTAGATGTAGCTCCAACCATATGGTTAGTGGTGCCCCAAAAGCAGTTCACCACCACCTTCTGGATAATCCTAGACGGCCAATAAATGCTGGCCTTGCCAGTGATGTCCTATCGTATCATAATGTATAAAATGTACCAGTTTCCTGCAAGTCATGGACCAGGGGAGTTAATAAGTTCTCTTGTGTTAACTTTGAAGAATAATTTTTGTCTTGGTGTTTGCAGACTTTGGCCGGAATTTTATCATCCCACCCGCCAAGGGAATCAGAGCAGGTGAGGGTGGACATGGGAAGGTCCATTGACCCTGGGCAGAATCTTATGGTTTTGGGACCAGCGAGGCCGTAAAATCCCACCCTTTATCTCTTAGTGAGCTGCAGTATCAGTTCCACTGTGCGCGGAAGCAATTACATTGCACTTGAAATGTTGAATCCAAGTTGAGTTGGCCTGTTCCACTGAACATCAGAAATCCCATTAGAAGAAAAGTGAGTTCTTTTGTGGCTTTTCATGTTAATTTTTCTCTGCCACTAAATATAAACTAAAGCTGTATCTGTTTTGATTTGTATTTGAGAGGTTGGTGTCCCTGAGTTGACTGCACTGCCAAAGTGATGCCATTGCCATAGAGTCATTTTTAATGAAAAGACATGAAAAATAAATGAGATTTAGCAATGTTGATGCTGGGGGCCAGATCATGGACATCACTATCTCAGAGTGTGAACTGAAGAAGCATCAGTTTAGTCAGTCATTTGGTTCTTTGACTGTAGGATGATGCTGACACAGAATTCATTGGGTGAAACATTCTTGAGACATTGTGGCATGTTTTAACAACAATTTGCATTTAACTTCATTAAATATCCAAAGGTGTTTCACAGAGTGTTACCTGGCAAAATTTGATATCAAACCATTAGGCTTTAGGATAGATGACCAAATGTTTGTCAGGAAGACAGGTTTTAGGGAGCAATCTGAAGAAGGGCAGAGAAGTACAGGCATTTAAGCAGGGAATCGAATTGCTTGGGGCCTAGATAGCTGAAGGCACAGCTATCAATGGAAGAATAAAGGTAGTGAAAGGGGTGAGAAGTGAGTGTTGGAGTAATGCTCGGATCTTGCAGGATTGTGATCGGATGGGGCAAGCCGTGGTGGCAATTGATCAGGAGGATGAGAACTTAAAATTTGAGGCCTTGCTGGACCAGGCATGAATGTACATCAGTGAGTTCATAAGTTGTTTTTTATTTAATTTTTAGAAAAGATTTGAACAGAATGCATGCCTTAACCAGTGTGAGCACGATTAACAAGTAAATAATATGGAGTGAAATCTGATCATGGATCAGTATTCAATTTATTTTGTTCTGATTAGGTCAATCAGAACTGCGCAGAAAGAGGCCATTCGGCCCACCGACTATAATCTTACCCAGGCCCTATTCCCATACTTGTCCTGCTAATCCCCCGACACTAAGGAGCAAATTAGCATAGCCAATCAACCTAACCCACAAATCTTTGGACTGGGAGGAAACCAGAGCACCCGGAGGAAACCCACGCAGATGTATAAGAGCAATATAGCCCTGAGAACCAGAATGTGGTTGAGTAAGAAGTTTAATTGTCTCATAGGAATGATCAGGTGACTGAATCATCCTGAAATTACATCCGCCCATAGCTGCTGCAATCCTCACACCTGCATGTTATAGCTTGCACGCACTGCTAGTTATTCAACCGTGACAGCCACATCAATGCCTCATACAATTCCTTCTTGCACAACAAGGTGGAACAAAACCATGTGCAACAGTAATTAAGCTGTTAAGACATGATGCTCATTATTATGAGTGGCCATGGCTGAGGCCTTGTCCAGAAACGAGGCTGAAACCATAGTAACCAATGGTGCACTCATACCTGATCCTCCTCATCTCCCATTGCCACTCCCATCCTGATCCCAGAAAAAACTAATGATGGAGGACTGCCATTGCCCCAACACTTGAAGCCACCAGTCAGATACTATTATTGCATGTACTTTATAGGGTAGTTTAGATGCAGGATTTGCACTTGGTGAAATATTGAAAAGGAGTAGCCTGCAGCCAAAGTTTTGCAAGTGTCTGCACACCAGAGGATAAGGTCACACATGGATCCTGATTCAGATGAGGACATCAGTTGGTAGTGCACAGATAAAAGCCGATCAGCATGCACACAGAAATGCTTTGTGCATTGCTTGTGTTATGACAGATCTCTAAGGGAGATCCTCCAATTTATTATGATTCCAGATGAGATACCCTTAAATTTCAATGCACTTGGTTGGGTGAGGAGTGATGAACTGGCTCCCTTTCTTTATTTAAATCCTTTAGTTTGTCACAAGGTTAATTTAAAAAAGATCCTTTCCCTTTCGGATATCTTCCACCAAAAAGAAAGTTGGATACCTTTTCCCAGTCCAAATGTATTTATGCTTTAAAAGGAGCCAATATAACCACGCTTTTTTAAGGTGAAGAGTGAATGAGTTTATTAGTTGCTAAAACATGAGAGAGAAAAAGCACAACACAAACACACAGATTAGAAATGTGAAGTGAGTCCAAAAATAAAAGATAAGCAAATCCGTCTTTGGTTTGTGAGGAGTAGAAAGTGAAAAATTGTGTCCATTAAGTTGGATGATTCCAGTAGTGTTGACTTCCAACGATTGAGCAGTTGGCTTGGAAATTCTTGGTTCTGCAGGTTATTTGCAAGGAGCTATCTTGTTTTCCTCTTCAATAGTGGCTTTGCTGAGTTGGGGCTTACTTCCAACAAACAGAGACCTTTTTACCTGTAAGTTTAGGGATGCCTAGTGGATGGTCTTCAATTGTGATTTTCACAACAAACACTAGCACGATAAAACTTAAACACCAGACTAGCACATGGAGACTAGGATTGCAGTTGGCTTTTAACCCCTTTACTTGTGTATTCCTGGAAGGAAATAAAATGAACATGTATTCCACCCAAAACTGCTTTTTTCAACTCACATTATGTCCACAGTCTGGGCCATAGCTCACAGGAGATGGTTTTTGCTAAAATGATAATTAGCATCCTTTATCTCTACAATCACAGGAGATTACAGTTCAGTTTTTGTCTTGCATTTCTTCCTTTGAAATGTCTCTGTGGTTTCTTGACAACATTCCATAAGAACATAAGAAATAGGAGCAGGAGTAGGCCATCTAGCCCTTCGAGCCTGCCCCGCCATTCAATAAGATCATGGCTGATCTATCGTGGCTCAGTTCCACTTTCCCGCCCTCTCCCCATAACCCTTAATCCCCTCTCTTATCAAAAACCCATCAACCCGCGTCTTAAAAATATTTAACGAGGCAGCCTCCACCACTTCAACGGGCAGAGAATTCCAGAGATTCACCACCCTTTGAGTGAAGAAGTTCCTCCTCAACTCCGTTCTAAACCGCCTCCCCTTTATCTTGAGGCTGTGCCCCCTAGTCCTACTGTCTTTTTTGAGCGGGAAGAGTCTCTCCACCTCTATCCTATCCATCCCATTCATCATCTTATACGTCTCAATGAGATCTCCCCTCATTCTTCTAAACTCTAACGAGTACAAGCCTAGTTTATTCAGCCTCTCCTCATAGCTCAGCCCCCTCAACTCCGGTATCAGCCTAGTAAACCTCCTCTGCACTCCCTCCAAGGCCAAAATATCTTTGCGCAGGTGTGGCGCCCAAAACTGCACACAGTACTCCAGCTGCGGCCTCACCAATGCCCTATACAGCCGCAGCAAGACCTCCCTACTTTTATATTCAATCCCCCTCGCTATGAAGGCCAGCATCCCATTCGCCTTCCTGACCACCTGCTGCACCTGCAAGCTGGGTTTTTGCGACTCATGCACAAGGACCCCGAGGTCCCTCTGTACCGTCGCCTGCTGCAGTTTTTCGCCACGTAAGTAATAGTCCTTCCTACCATTATTCCTACCAAAGTGGACCACCTCACACTTGCCAACATTAAATTCCATTTGCCATTTCCTGGCCCATTCGCCCAGCCTATCTAGATCCTTCTGCAGACTCTCCACACCCTCTGCACAATTTGCCGTTCCCCCAATCTTGGTGTCATCAGCAAATTTCGACACCCTACACTCGGTTCCCTCCTCCAGATCATCTGTATAAATGGTAAAAAGCTGAGGCCCCAGCACCGACCCCTGGGGCACTCCACTAGTCACCATCCGCCAATCCGAATAGCACCCGTTGACCCCCACTCTCTGCCTCCTATTTGACAACCAATCCTTTATCCACGCTAACACCCTACCCCCAACTCCATGTCCCCCGACCTTCTGCAATAACCTCTTATGAGGTACTTTGTCAAACGCCTTCTGAAAATCCAGAAAGACCACATCCACCGGCTCTCCTCTATCCACCGCCCTAGACACATCCTCACAGAACTCCAGTAAATTTGTCAGACACGACTTCCCTTTAATGAAACCGTGCTGCGTCTGCTCTATCAAGCAATTCCCTTCAAGATGCCTCGCAATTTCCTCCTTAATGACGGATTCTAACATTTTACCTACCACAGACGTTAAACTAACCGGCCTATAATTCCCCGCCTTTTGCCTGGCACCCTTCTTAAACAACGGCGTAACATTAGCCGTTTTCCAATCTTCCCGGAATCCAGCGACGTCTGGAAAATAACCACCAAGGCATCCACTATCACCTCCGCCATTTCTTTCAGAACCCTCGGATGCATTCGTTCCAGTCCTGGGGACTTGTCCACAATCAGCCCCTCCAGTCTGTCGAGCACCGCCTCTCTAGTAACAGTAATGTCATTAAGACCCTCCAGTCCTACCACCTTTCCATCGCTAACACCCGGCAAATTATTCACGTCCTCCTCCGTGAAGACAGAAACAAAAAAGTTGTTCAATACCTTAGCCATATCCCCATCCCCTACCACTAGGTCCCCTTTCTCATCCTCTAAAGGACCAACGTTCACCCTAGCCAGCCTCTTCCTTTTTATATATTTATAAAAACTCTTGCTATCCTTTTTTATATTAAGCGCTAGCCCAGCTTCATAGTTTCTCCTACCCTTCTTTATCAACTTCTTTGTCAATCTTTGTTGACATTTAAACCTCAAATTGAACCTCAATCATTCCATGATTGCTCTTTCTCAGGACTAAGTATAATTCATACAGGAACTTTGCAGAAATTATATTCTTACAATTTACATTCTCTGCCATTGTTGGCTTGAATGTCCTTTTCAAAAAAAAAAGTCTTACTTAAAAGTTCAATATGTCTAAAAGTAATTCAGGACTATTATCCATTGTTATGACACCAGGCCTTCCAGAAAGCCTACGGCCACTGTCAAGGAATATGAAGGAATCTAGCACCAACTAGCACAGGGCTTGGAGCCCACCTTTCCCATTATTATCACCAACTCCATGAGAACAATTGTAGACCTAATGCAGCATCAGATAGCCAATGTTTCAACGGCATTGCAGTGAAGCAGCAACCAACCAAAGTTTGTGTTTATAGTGGAAGTTCAGACTGAAGGCATGCAAACTCAAAATCCTGGAACTCCCAAACAGTATTGTGGGTCTACCTACACTACAGGACTGCAGTGGTTCAAGAAAGCAGCTCACCACCTTCTCAAGGGCAATTAATAGGGAATTAATGCTGACTTAGCCAGCGAAGCCCACCTTGAATGAATAAAAGAAACTCAGGATAAACAGGTTACCAGCAGCCATTGTATTTACTTCCCTCATATTACGTATATACAAATTAGGGCTGGGTACACCTTGTGCCATATTGCTCAATTTTGTTCTGTAATTTTTCTCCAGAGATGCCTTTTCATGCCATTTTACTTAGTATTCGATTTAATCTGCCCATTTATCTTATGTTGTGCTTTCAGATGGTATTCTCTAATTGTGACATTTAAAGTCACTCAGATATTGGGCAATAGATTACATCTCTTACTGTGAATAAAAGAACATTAGACTAATGACCTTTTTGTGAATCAAGAAACAAAACTGTACAAAATTGGGAAGTAAGTTTATTTTAGCTGCAGAGTGCAATTTGGAATATTCGCTTAAATTTGTGATCTGTTACAAAGCTTCAGTTCATATTAGGTTAGAAATTTATCAGAATCAGTTCCATGTTTACATAACACCAGAAATATTCATCTGGTTTATCTGGTGAGGGGCAGTCCATATTTATGAGTCATAAATGCCACCGCCACTCCAAAACTAAAAAAAAAAGTTGACAAGCATGTGACGGATACAGCAGACGGAATTTTCCATGCTGGAGACTATTCTGTTGCCCCGTACCATAGCCAGGAATTGTTCTGCAGTTAATTTCACTGCCCTTGTCTCAATCAGCTGTGGGTGAATGGGAAATTCAGAGAGATTATTCCAAATGAATGCTTGGTGCAAACATAGGACGGGATTTTCCGGCTGCGCTCGCCCCAAGGCCAGAAATTCCTGCCCGAGGTCAACGGACCTTTGTATGGTCCGCCCCCACCATTTACAATTCCCATGGCAGGTAAATTCCATCCATGGTGTTTCAGAATTACCAATTGTTTAGAATAAAATTATAAAATCAAAAGATCTGCAGAGAGTTATCATTTGGGCTGTGGATCATAACTGGAATATTAACTGAAAATAAGTAAAAATAAATGTTAATACAACAAAAATTATTGTTAAAGTAAGTTAAGGCAGGTAAGAGCTCAGTGATAGAAATCTTGAAGTATATTGGAGTGGCTAACAGAGATTGGAGAATATATGAAAAAGAAAATATTACAGAGGCTTTTATTGGTATATAAAATTAAAGAGATGCTGGGATAACTCAGAAATGCAGGTGGGGGTTCAAATGATTTCTTGCACAATTATCAGTTCAACCAAATATTAACTCAGCTTCCAAAAAAGGTCAGTTGAAATAATCTTTAAATTAATCTCTAAAAATTGTACAAACCTCCTTTTGTTTTTTTTAATGTGAGTGTGGTGTCATTGGTTAGGCCAACATTTGTTGTTCATTCTTGAGCCACCTTCTTGAACTGCTGTAGTCCATCTGATGCAGATACACCTTTAGTGCTGTTGGGAAGGGAGATCCAGGATTTTGATCCAGTGACAATGAAGGATGGTTATATCGCCCCAAGTCAGTTTGGTGTGTTGCATTGAGGGGAGCTTGCAAGTGGTGGTGTTTTCATGTATCTGCTGCCCTTGTCCGTCTAAATGTAGAAGTTACAGGTCTGGAAGGTGCTGTAAAAAACACCTTCTTGAATTACTGCAGTGCATATGAACATACAAATTAGCAGCAGGAATAGAGAACTTGGCCCCTCAAGCCTACTCTGCATTCAATAACATTATGGCTGATCTGACTGTAACCTCAATTCCACATTCTCATCCATACTCCATAATCTTTCACCCCCTTGCTTATCAAGAATCTAGCTACCTGTGCCTTAAAAATATTCAAAGACTCTGCTTTCATTGCCTTTTGAGGAAAGAGTTCAAAGAACTCATGACTCTCTAACAAAAAATAATTCTTTTTAAATGACCCCTACTTCTAAATTCTCTTTTCCACATCTACCCTGTCAAGAATCCTCAGGATCTTATGGAATTTTCCTGTCCCGCCTGCTATGGGAATTGTAGCAGGCAGGAAATGGACCATGCAAATGTCCATTGACCATGGGCGGGATTTTCCAGCTTTGGGGTGAGCACGGCCAGAAAATCCTCCCCTATATGTTTCAGTTGAGTTCCTTCTTACTCTTCTAAACTCCAAAAGATACAAGCCTAGCCTGTCCAACATTTCCTCAGAAGATGACCCACCCATTGCAGGTATTAGTCCAGTAAATTATCTCTGAACTGTTTCCAATAAGGAGACCAATACTGTACACAGTACTCCAAATATGGTCTCACCAATTTCCTGTATAATTGAACCACAACCTCCCTATTTTTGTATTCAATTCCCCTTGCAATAAATGATAACGTTCAGTTTGCCTTCCTTGCTGTACCTGCCTGATAACCTTCTACAATTCATGCACTAAGACACCTAGTCCCCTCTGCATCTTAGAGCCCTACAATCTCTCACCATGTTTCTTTTTTCTTTTTCCCTCCAAAATAGACAATTTCACATTTTCCCACATGATACTCTATTTGCCAGGTCTTTGTCCACTCACTTAGCTTATTTATATTCCTTTGTAGCCTCCATATGTCCTCTTCACAACTTACTTTCCTACCTATTTTTGTGCCGTCAACAAAATTATCAACCATTGCTTCAGCCCCTTCATCCTAGTCATTTATACACATTATAAAATGTTGAGGCCGCAGCCTCAACCATACCACTCATTATATTTTGCTAACCAGAAAATGACACATTTATGTCAACTCTCTGTCTCCTGTTAGCTATCCAATATTCTATCCATTCCAATATGTTATTCCTACACTATGGGTTTTTATTTTTTATAATAATCTTTCATGTGGTACCTTATCAAATGCCTTCTGGAAATTTTAGTATAATACATCCATTGGATCCCCTTTAGCCACAGCACATTACTTCTTCAAAGAACTCCAATAAATTGGTTAAATATGATTCCCTTTCACAAATCATGATGACTCTGCCTGATTATCTTGAATGTTTCTAAGTGCCCTATTTATTGTGTCTTATTGTAGCTTTAAGATTCCTCTAAGACAGATTTTGGTCTGTAGTTTCTTGTTTTCTGTTTCCATCCCTTTTGAATAAAAGAGCAGTTGGCTTGGAAATTCTTGGTTCTGCAGGTTATTTGAAAGAAGTTGTTTTGTTTCCCTTTTCGACAGTGGCTTTGCTGAGTTGGGACTTACTTCCAGCAATCAGAGAGAGACTTTTTTTACCTTTAAGTTCAGGAATGCCTAGTGTATGGTCTTTAGCTGTGACTTTCATTCACTCTTTTCCCCAAATGTGAGGAATTTTGGAAAATTAAACCAACACAAACTATCTCATAGTTCCACATAAACTCCATACAGAGCTCCATATAAACGGCTCCCCAGCACTTGTTCCAGATTGACTGCAGGGTAAAGCAGCCAGAACATCGTCACTTTGCTTTTCAGAGGGAGTGCTCACCAGACTGCTGGGTGGAGTGCTATACCCTTCTCCGTTTATCAGCTTTTCAATTTATCAGCTTCTCAATTTATCAGCTCCTTGTCAGAAATTGGCAAGGAGTTGATGGTGCCGGAAATCTAGCTGTCAGAGATGTGCGAATGCTGTGGGAGCCTGTGAAAAGGCTTCCACTTGAGTACCTCCAATGGGAGAATTACCCCCTAAATCCCTCCACCGCCAATGCACAGTAGCGACAGCGTGTACCATCTACAAGATGCACTGCAGGAAATCACCAAGGCTGCTTAGGCAGCGCCTTCCAAACCCATAACTGCTACCATGTAGAAAGGCAGCAGCTACCTGGGAACACCACCAGCTGGAAGTTCCCCTCCAAGCCACACAACATGCTGACTCATATATAAGAACATAAGAAATAGGAGCAGGAGTAGGCCATCTAGCCCCTCGAGCCTGCCCCGCCATTCAATAAGATCATGGCTGATCTATCGCTGCTCAGTTCCACTTTCCCGCTTTCTCCCCATAACCCTTAATCCCCTCTCTTATCAAAAACCCATCAACCCGCGTCTTAAAAATATTTAGCGAGGCAGCCTCCACCACTTCAACGGGCAGAGAATTCCAGAGATTCACCACCCTTTGAGTGAAGAAGTTCCTCCTCAACTCCGTTCTAAACCGCCCCCTTTTTATCTTGAGGCTGTGCCCCCTAGTCCTACTGTCTTTTTTGAGCGGGAAGAGTCTCTCCACCTCTATCCTATCCATCCCATTCATCATCTTATATTGCTGTTCCCTCTCTGTCATTACGTCAAAATTGTAGGACACCCTCCCTAACAAAGGGTGTATCTATACCTCAGGATCAGCCTTGGTTCAAGAAGGCAGTTCACCACCACCTTCTCAAGGGCAACTTGGAACGGACAATAAATGCTGGCCTAGCCAGCGGCGGCCACATCCTGTAAATTAATGTAAAATAAAAGGATATGAGTAACATCCCATAAATGGCTGTGCCTCATGAAGTGGAAGGGAGTGAGGAACTCAAGAAAATTTCAGTCACCAGGGAAGTGGTACTGAACAAGTTGTCGGAGCTTTGGGTCCTAGTGGATTTCATCCTTGGGTTTTAAAACGTGTGGCTAATGAGATGGTTAATCCGTTGTTTTAATTTTCCAAAATTCCCTCAATTCAGGAAAATTCCCATTAGATTGAAAAATAACGAATATAATTTATTTGTTCAAAATAGGAGGGAGACAGAAAACAGGAAACTACAGGTCAATTAGCTTAATATTTATCTTTGGAGAAGTGTTAAAAGCTACTATTAAATACATTATAGCAGAGCACTTTGAAAAATTCAACGCAATCAGGCAAAATCAAAATGGTATGGTGGAACAGAAATCACGTTTAACCAATTTACTGGAGTTCGTTGAAGAAGTTGCACGTGCTAAGAATAAAAGGGAGCTGGTGAATGTACTGTATGAAGATTTGCAGAAGACATTTGATAAGGTACTACTTCAAACTTTATTATGGAAACTAAAAGCCCATGGTGTAGTGGATAACATATTAGTAACATGGATAAAAGATTGGCTAGCTGACAGGAAACAGAGAGTAGGCAAAAATGGGTAAAAGTCTGGTTACCAAGATGTAAGGAGTGGTGTGCCCCAGGAATCACTGCTGGGGCGTCAACATTTTGACTAGAAATCAACAGCAGGGGACCTTTACAAGGCTCTGAGGTGCTTTTTTTGGTGGTATTACAACTTCCATATGATTACCAAGTCTGGGACAGTATTCTTTGGGCCTGCCAACGTCTGTCCCCTCCTGTCCCCGCCAGGAGTGGTTCCCAGTAGCAGGGTTTACAACTGCTCCTCACTAATGGGGAACAGGCGTACTCACCCTGCTGGTGGGAACAGAGGTCATTGTGGCCCCCTGGGAGGTTGGGGCAAGGGGAGGGGTGCCTATTGGGTAGTGTCAGCTTGGCACTCTGGCACTTCCCTTGGGGCAAACTGGCACTGCCCACTGAGCACTGGGCAGTGCCAAGGGACAGGGACAGACGGGAAGGGCATATTGGGGGCCAGGGCCTATTGGGGGGGAATGATCGCAGTGTGGGAGACGTGCTGCCACTCTGCAAGTGAGATTGGTGAGAGAGGGAGGGAGGAGGCAACTGGAGCTAGCCATGGCGGGGCTGGAGATGGAGAGGGGGTATTGGGCCCTGGATCCTGGGGGTTGTTGGGAATGCCTGCGATCGGAAGGCTGGAGATGGCGGGGCTCGAGTGCACATACGCCGATCTCCACACTCTCAGATCGGTGCACGCGCAGTGGCCCGCTCAGCACTATGTTGCTGGCCTCTCGGGTGGGAATATGCCCCACCCTCCACTTCCAGAGGGAATCATGCTGAGGCAATCTGCATTGCTGAGAGTGTCGGACATTCGTTCTGGTAAGTATGCCCAAAAAATGTAGGGCACTTAGTTTTGTTTTGGAAGAATCCTGACCTTTATAATCGAATTGGATGAAAGGGTTGAAGATATGGTTATCAAATTTGTCAATAATACAAAAATAGGTTGGAAAATAAGTTGTGAATAGGTCATAATGAAGCAACAGAAGTTAAGTGAGCGTTCCAAGTTCTGACAAATGGAGCACAATGCAGTTAATTATTAAATTGTCCATTTTGGCTGTAAGAATAAAAAAGTACCTTACCTAAATGGTGAGAGATTGCAGAGCTCTGAGATGCCAAAGTCCCTGGATGTCTCGGTGCACGGTTTGCAAAAGGTCAGTATGCAGGTACAGCAAGTCAACTGATAGCCCCTTGCTTATCAAGAAGCTATCTACCTCTGCCTTGAAAATATTCAAAGACTCTGCTGCCACTACTTTTTGAGGAAGAGAGTTCTCTTGAACACAGCCCCAAAAATGCATAACTCTCTGAATCGAGATATTTCTAATCATCTCATTCTGAAATGGCTGTTCCCTTATCCTGTGTCTATGGCCCCTAGTTCTAGATTGTACAGAACCAGATCGTAAAGGTGGGAAATACATGATACGCATGTTAACATTTTAGCCAAAATTACTGATGAGTGTTTTAGGTTATTTTTTAATGAACATATTCACAATTGTTGCACTGCAAAGTCAGGAAGTAACTCAGTGCTGGTATTTGGATACTTTCCTTGCCCTCTGTTGTTCTTTCACGTTAACCAGTTTACCCAAGGGAAGCATTTAGGTAACAGGATGCTTGGAAGAACATTAGCATTCTGTATGTTCTCGTGTGTAGTTTCTGTTTGTTTGTGATGCAAGGTTAGCAGATAGGAATGTGACTATTTTTGAGCAGACAGGTGTTTAATGACAATAGTTCACCTGTGAATATGCTGCAGCAAGGCTCTTTAAAATGGATTTGTGCTGATGGTACACTTTGACAAACAGGATTGATTGGCAAGCTTTGGGTATAACCTGAAAATTAATAAAAACAAGAAAGAAATCACATTTCAGCTGTTTGGTAGAAGGTGTACAAGAAAGTAAAAAATATATTGAAAATGTCTGATGCTGGGAGGCTTCTCCCTCTGGTTGGAGAATCTAGAACTAGGGGCCATAATCACAGGATAAGGGAACAGACATTTCAGAATGAGATGATTAGAAATATTTTCATTGAGAGTTGTGCATTTTTGGGGCTGTACTCAATCCATGAATATATTAAAGACTGAGATCAATAAATTTTTGAGGCAGGATTTTGGGTCAGGTCCCTGACTGTAATAATCTCGCCTAGGCCAGTCTGCCATCCACCACCATTCTTTATTTACAGAGTGAATAAAGCACTGCTTCTGCAGCTACAGTACACAGGTCAAGCCCAGGAGTCCTTTGACAGCTGGCCTGAGTAGGGACAGCTGCTTTTAAACTCCCACTGCTCCTTTTCTATTGAATGAGCCTCTGCTTGCCTTGTAGGGGAGATCATACTTACAAGGCCCACAGGGAGATCTACTGACAATGGCCTGTGGCCATCATAACACTGACATTGGGGTCATAGGCCCTGCACTGTAGTGGGAATATTCACCCAGTGATTTTCCCTGAATTAGTCTATTAGTGATCAGAGGCTGAGCTTGTCATTTAAGTAAGGTTGACAGACAGGCTCTGAAAGTTGGAGGGACAACAAGACGCCCTCCATCTTTGAATAAACAGCTGGCTGTCATTACAGGTAAGAGAGAGCATCTTAAGGTGGAGGCATTCCCCCTCTCCAACTTGGTACATAGACAATAAATTTAGAAGCTAGGTATCATTGTTGTGGGGGGACCCCTTCTGCCCTAACTGAGGCGAAGCAGATTGCTAGACTTCAAAGCCTGCCTGGACTGCTGACCCTCCAATCTACCACTAGAAGGTCACCTTCAAGTAACAGCCTAGATTTTGATGCCTTGGTGGGCCCAGAAGAAAACTAATCTTAAAATCTGACAATGAACTGTCTTTTAATTCCCATTAATTGGTTAACCAACACACCCATTGGGTGTTAAAAATCCTGCTTTAAACTCTAAGGAAATCAAGAGATAATTAGATTAAAGAAGCTGATGTTGAAGATCAGCCATGATTTTAGAATGTGGCAGAACAGGCGCAAGGAGCTGTATGACATCTTCCTGCTCCCAGTTTATGTTCCTCAGAAGAAATACTAGAACAGGAATTCTTCATTTCAAGACTGTGGGGTCTAAAGTTACTTGAGGCAATGATGGGAAATGAGGTGGGATGGGTCACAAGCAGTACAAGAACATTTAACATGGCATTTGGAGCAATGATTCCGAAACTGCTCAGGTTCGCAGCAACACTAAAGTCGCTGTGCCTCTTTAAATTAAAGGCGCCATGCATTTAAATAATCACCACATACTCTAAAAAATACTAGAAGCAATATTTTTTGGGAGAAGTAGTTCCACGGTCCAGTGAATTATTTATTTTCCACAGCTGTGCAATCCTACAGCTGGTTTGCCTGAATGTAGCCAAAAGATCTTGGGCTGCATCAGGGCAAACCAATTGAGGGGACAGGACCTTGGTATTATTCAGGTATTTGCATATGCAAGAAGACTAAAGCCTATTTCAGTTGTGGATATTGAAAAATCTTGCTTTGGACATCATGAAGTAGGTTTCCAGTCTGGAGTATGTTAATAGCAAATTTTTATTCACAGCTACGTACACATACCTAATGATACAGGTGTAGAACTTACCATGTCTTAACCCAACTGTGTCCATCTCCAGGCTAATCCTGGCTCTGGGTAATGAGCCTTCCTACATCAGCATGTACGTGATACTGTACTAGTCCCATATTAACTCATTATGTACTAGACCTTTTACAACAGGTATAAGGCACCACTTGTTCATCTGATAGGATGGAGGTGGTGTGTTACTGAACAGAAATTTGTGCATGTTTCCTGCCAGTGGATGAATCAGCACCACTCGACAATCACCAGGCAAGCATGTTCTCTTTCTGTTGGAGAATACTTCAGCGGTCACGGGCATTCGGCCTCTGATCTTCAGGTAAGTGTTCTCTCAGGCGGCCTTCACGACATATGACAACGCAGAATCGCTGAGCAGAGACTGATAGCTAAGTTCCGCACACGAGGATGGCCTCAACCAGGATGTTGGGCTCATGTCACACTATCTATAACCCCCACGACTTGACTGGGCTTGCAAAATCTCACCAACTGTCCTGGCTGAAGACAATACACATCTCTTTAATCTGTGCCTAACCCTCTCTCCACTCACATTGTCTGTACCTTGAAGACGTGATTACCTGTAACGACTCACATTCTAACCATTATTTTGTAAATTGAATTTGTGTCTTTATATGCCCTGTTTGTGAATTAAAATCCCACTCACCTGATGAAGAAGCAGCACTCTGAAAGCTAGTGGCTTTTGCAACCAAATAAATCAGTTGGATTTTAACCTGGTGTTGTGAGACTTCTTACTGTGTTTACCCCAGTCCAACGCTGGCATCTCCACACCTTTAGAACCCCAGCCGGGGAAACATCATTGCGGCATCTATCTTGTCGAGCCCTGTAAAAATTTTGTATATTCGAAAGACATCTTATTCATTTCAACTCCAGAGAATAAAGGCCCAGTCTATTTAATCCTTCCTCATAGGAACATCTCTCCACCTCAGGAATTAGTTTGGTGAATATTTGTTGCACTCCCTCTATAGTCAGCATTACTTTCCTTAGGGAAGGAGATCAAAACTACACACAATACTTTAGGTGCAGTATCACCAAGGCTCTATATAATTGCAGTGAGACATCTTATACTCCTATACTCAAATCCTTTGTAATAAAGATCAACATGCCATCTGCCTTAATTGCTTTGCTGCACCTGCATGTTTGCATTCAATGACATGAAATCTGTTATCTTATTCAGTCTGGCCTGCATGTGACCCCCAGATCTATAGCAATGCTCCTCCCTCTGTGATTGGATCCTAGATTTCCTAACCCACCAACCGCAATCAGTAAGGATAGGCAATAACACCTCCTCCAAGATCATTCTCAACACAGGTGCCCCATAATGCTGTATCCTCAGCCCCTTACTATACTCCTTACACACCAATGAGTGAGTGGCCAAATTCCCCTCCAATTCGATTTTCAAGTTTGCTGATGACACCACTGTAGGGATCAGATTAAACAATGATGAGACTGAGTACAGGAAAGAGATGGAGTGTAGAAGAAATTAGATTCATATAAGCAATTAGGTTGCATAGAAAAGTAAGTCTGTTTTAAACGGACTTACTATAGTAGGGGCTAAAGCTGCAGCAGTAGCTAAAGGGTTAATGATTCACTATATACTCACCATTATACCGAAAATCAAGAAACTAGCTGAAGCAGGCAGGGTTAGAAAAACAGGGCCTAGCAGACACTCAAGGTCTAAAGGCCAGATAACGGGCCATCTGCCTTCAGGAGGATAGAAAAATAAACCACCATTCTTCTCCCCTATCTAGTTACGGTAAATCACAAGGGACAGGGACTGTAGGATGATTTAGACCAAGGACACTATAGATAAGTCCTAGGACCATAGTTTTAATTCATGGGACAATGATTAAAGGGGTAATAGAGATAGTAAGGATAATAGGGAGTATTGTAACCTGCTTGCAGAGTTGTTTATTTCACTGTATAAAAATAGCGCGGGTTTGTTCAAAAAATCAGAGTTCTCTCGGTGTTGACTGAGGTGTACTCTCCGTGATATCACGACAATAAACTCTCCTGACGCCTGACTCTGAACGTCTCTGCCTGAGTTATTCTGAGCTAGGAATTTCCTCGACATGGAGAATCTGGTGAACTGGTGCAATGACAATAATTCTCCCTCAATGTCAACGAAACAAAGGAGATAGTTATTGACTTCAGGAAGCATAGTGGAGGACATGCCCCTATCTATATCAATGGGGATGCAATAGAAATGGTTGAGGGTTTCAAGTTTTTAGGTGTCCAGATCACCAGCAACCTTTCCTGGTCCCTCCATGTTGATGCTATAGTTAAGAAAGCCCACTAATGCCTCTGCTTCCTCAGGAGACTAAGGAAATTTGGCTTGTCCGCTATGACTCTCACCAACTTTTACAGATGTACCATAGAATGCATTCTTTCTGGTTGTATCACAGCTTGTTATGGCTCCTGCTTTGTCCAAGACAACAATAAACTACAAAGTGTCGTGAACAAAGCCCACTCCATCACACAAACAAGCCTTCCCCCCATTGACACTGTCCATACTTCCTGCTGCCTCAGAAAAGCAGCCAACATAATCAAGGACCTCACGTACCCTGGACATATTCTCTTCCACCTTCTTCCATCAGGAAAAAGATACAAAAGCCTGACGACAAGTACCAACCAACTCAAAAACAAGCTTCTTCCCTGCTGCTATCACACTTTTGAATGGACCTACCTTGTTGATCTTTCTCTACACGCTAGCTATGACAGTAATCCAACATTTTTGCACTCTCTTCTCTATGCTTTGTCTATATAGCACATAAGAAACAATGCTTATCACTGTATACCGATACATGTGACAATAACAAATCAAATCAAATCAAATGTGGTTGACTCTTAAATGCCATCTGAAGTGGCTGAGCAAGCTGCTAAAATGTCTAAAAGGAATGAAACTGGATGGACTATCTGGCATTGACCTAGACACTGGAATCAACCATGGGAAACTCAGCCCTGTCTACCCTACAAAATCATCCTGACTAACATTCGGGGAAATGTGCCAAAATTGGAAGAGTTCTTCACAGATTAATCAAGCAACAGCCTAACATAGTCATATTCATAGAATGATACCTTACAGATAATGTCCCAGACACCAGGCCTGTGTATATCCTACCCCACCATCAGGACAGATCCAGCAGAGGTGGCAGTACAGTGGTATACAGTCAGCAGGGAGTTGTCCTAGAAGTCCTCAACATTGACCCTGGACACCATGAAGTCTCATGGGATCAGGTCAAACACGGACGAGAATACTTCCTGCTGATTAACACATATCGCCCTCCCTCAGCGTGTGAATCAGTACTCCATTTTGAACATCACATGGAGGACGAACTGAGGGTGGCAAGGATGCAGAATGTATTCTGGGTGGGGAATTTCAGTGTTCACTAGCAAAAGTGGCTTGATAGCCTACAACAAAAGACATAGCTACTAGACTAGGTCTGTGTCAGGTGGCAACGATAAAACAAAAGGGAAAACATATTTGACCTCATTCTCAACAACAAGCCTGCTACAGATGCATCTGTCCATGGAAGTTTTTGTAGGAATGACCACTGCACCGTCCTGCACAGACAAGGTCCTGTCTTCATATTGAGGATACCTCCATCATGTTGAGTAGCACTACTATTATTCTAAATAAGATTGATTTTGAATACATCTAGCAACTCAAACTATGCAACAGTGAGGTGCTGCAGGCCATCAGTAGCAACAGACAGTCCTCAATCACAATCAGTAGCTTAATGATCAAGCAAATGCCCCACTCTAACATTATCTTAAGCCAGAGGATCAACGCTGGTTTAAAGGAGAGTGTAGGAGGGCATGCCACGAGCAGCACCAGACACACCTAAAAATGAGGTTTCAATCAACTGAAGCTACAACTTAGGACTTACTTGCATGCCAAACAGCATTAGCAGATAGATAGAGCAAAGTGATCCCATAACCAATGGTTCAGATCAAAGCTCAGTGCAAAAGGCAAAGTTGAATCACAGGCAACAATCTTCAACCAGATGTGCTAAGTGGATGATTAACCTTGGCCTCCTCTAGACACTCCAGCATAACATGTCAGTCTTCAGCCAATTCGATTTACTCCATGTAATATCAAAATGTGGCTGAAGGTATGGGACACTGCAAAGGCTACAGGGGATGACAATATTCCTGCAATAATACTAATACCTTTGCTCCAGACTTGCTACACCTTGAGCCAAACTGCTCCAATACAGCTACAAACCTGACAACTACTTGGCATTGTGGAAAACTAACTAGCTATGTCCCATACAAAAAAAGCAGGACAAATCCAACCGAGCCATTCTGAATCTATCTCACTCTTCTGGTTTACCACTAACCTTTGCCAGCTTATATGTTTCCACTTTCAACTTAATACTCTCCTGAACTTCCTTGGTTATCCATGGTAGGTTCTACTTCCCCTTAGAGTCTTTCCTCCATACTTAGGATCATCCTAATAAATCTGCTCTGCACTGTCTCCAATGATAAGGGGCGGCATGGTGGCGCAGTGGTTAGCACTGCTGCCTCACAGCACCAGGGTCCCGGGTTCAATTTTGGCCTTGGGTCACTGCCGGTGTGGAATTTGCACATTCTCCCCATGTCTGCGTAGGTTTCCCTCAAGTGCTTCAGTTCTATCCTACAGTCCAAAGATGTGCAGGTAGATTTTCCATGCTAAATTGACCCTTGTGTCAGGAGGATTAGCAGGGTAAATATGTGGGGTTATGGGAGTAGGGCCTGGGTCTAACTGTGGTTGGTACAGACTTGATAGGCTGAATGGCCTCCTTCTGCACTGTAGGGATTCTATTTTATTCCATAATATATGTTTCCTTAAATTAAGGGACCAAAACTGTACACAATATCCTAAACAAAAACCATAACTGCTGAAAAAATTCAGCAGGTCTGACATCATCTGTGGAGAGAGAGCAGAGCCAACATTTCAAGACTGGATGACTATTTGACAGAATTCTGAATGTGGCTTCACTAGTACCTCTTACTTTTATACTCTACTTTTAAACTCCAGCTCTCTTGAAATAAAAGCCAGCATTCCATTTGCCTTTCCTATTCCTTCTGCACCTCTACTCTAGCTTTCTGAGTTTTATGAACAAGGATCCCCAAATCCCTTTGTGCTATAGTTTTGGATGACCTCAAGTTTACATATACTATTTTTGTCCGATAACTTTGCTATAATTTCCAAAAATTGTCACAAAATTTGATGAGGCCTGTATACTGGGATTGAAATTAATATAGATTAATGCATGGAGGTCTAAAGATAACAAATATCATGTGATTCAAACAAACAAAGAACTTGCATGTTGTATAAATCCCTGGTATAAACCACAAAGTGTGGTAGATGCAGGGATAGTGAGTAAATTTAAGGAGGAGTTAGATTTTTAATTGGTAATGGATTGAAGGGTTATGGGAAGAAGGCAGAAAAATGAGAATGAGGAGCATATCAACCATGATTGAATGGCAGAGGAGACTTGAAGGGCCAAATGGCCTAATCCAGTTCCTATATCTTATGAACTTATGAAAAGAAGAAACACAGAGGGGGAAATAAAAGGCACATTCAAAGAGGAGGCTTTTGTACGTGATGAGGAAAATAATGAGGCAAAGGGTTATGTTTGGTCAGAATTTCACAGGACAGGGTATAATGGCTGAGAAATGAGCCTCCAATAAAGGGGGCTTGGGAAGAGCAGTAATCTACAAAGCATAACTTACATGGAGATGTTTCCTTGCTGTAAATGGAAATGCTGAAAGAGTTTAATCAGAACTAAATTAATCCCTGTATAACATAAATGTGACAGCTAATAATGTTGGAATATCTCCAAAATGCTTAGTTATTGAGTAATTACCATCTCCACAAAAATGAAGGTAGGTCAAGAGTTGAGCAATTCAGTATTCATTACATGATATCAATGCCTGAATACTTGTTTTCTGAATAAAACAGTGCTAAGACTTTGCATATCGGAATAGGCAAACACTAGCTCACCAATCAGGAAATGCAACTATTATTCTTATCAAGTTCTGTCCATCTATTGTTTGCTGGGATGTGGCCACTATTGCAGTGAAACTGCTTGCAGTCAGAGATGAGAGTTGGGTGTTGCGAGGACTAATGAAAGGTGAACCACTCGAAAGAATGTGACAGGTACTCCTTAAAGAGGTATTACCCCTGTTAGAGGTACGTCATACATCCAATGTCACTTGCTGACACCCCCAACAAAGTATGATCTTGAAAGCACTCATTCTCCTGTTGTGCAGCAAGGCACCAGATTCAGATGCAATACCGTGAAGTAAACAAGGCAGGAGGTACAATACTCACTGACAAGCTCAACAAACTATTCCAGATGATGTAGAGCAGCAAGTCAATCTTCAGGGATTCAAAGATAGGAACATAGGAGTAGGAATAGACCAGTCAGCCCATTGAGTCTGCTCTGCAATTCAATACAATCATGGCTGATCACCCTCTTCAATGCCTTTTCCCAACACTATCCCCTTCATGTCACTCCAGAAATCTGCCAATTTCTACCTTAAACATACTCAACTGCTACAGCTCTCTGGAGCAGGGAATTCCAAAAGTTCACCATCCTCTGAGTAAATAAAATTCTCCTCAAGTCAGTTTAAAGTTGCTCCCTCTTATTTTAAAAATGTGTCCCCTAGTTCAAGACTCCCCAATCAGGGGAGACATCTTACCTCCATCTACCCTGTCTACCCCTGTTAAGTACTTTGCAGGTTTCAATGAGATCCACCTCTCATTCTTTCAAACTCCAAAGAACACAATTCCCGTTTCGCCAATCCAGTTTTACCTTTCTGCGAACAATCTGGTGAACCTTTGTTGTACTCCCTCATGACAATAAAATCCTTCCTAAGCTAAAGGGACCAAAATTGCAAATCTAACCAAGATCCTATACAATTGTTGAAGTCTTCACGAGTCCTGTACTCAAATTCTCTTGCGATCAAAGCCAACATATCATTAGCCTTCCCTGTAGCTTGTTCCAAGGTGGCCTTCAAGACATACAACAATGCAGAATCACGAAGCAGAAACTGATAGCCAAGTTCCCCATGCGTGAGCACGGCCTCAACCGAGATCTTAGGTTCATGTCACACTACATGAAACCCTCACCATTTGGCCTGGGCTTGCAAAATCCTACTAACTGTCCTGGCTTGAAATAATTCACACTTCTTTAAGATATGATTATCCCTCTCTCCACTCACATTGTCTGTACCTGTAAAGACTTGCATTCCAACCATTATCTTGCCAAAGGGTCTTTCCGTCTATATATACCCTGTTTGTGAAGCCACCTCTCCACTCAACTTATGAAGGAGCAGTGCTCTGAAAGCTTATGATACCAAATAAACCTGCTGGACTTTAACCTTTGTCCACCTCAGTCCAACGCCAGCATCTCTGCATCATGGCTGCACCTGAAGTTAGCCTTCACTAACTCTAGGAGGCAGGCTTCCCTAGCAGACCACCATCCCCTTGCCCGCCCCAATCGCTGGCCTCCTTCTAGCCCAGACTGATCCCCATGCAAAGTGGCAGCGGGACCACCACCCCCACCGATCAACCCATAGGCCCCTCCCACAATAGGCCCCCCCTTGGCACTGCCCGATGCTCAATGGGCATTGCCAAAGTGCCCCCTGGATATTTGCCCCTTGGGCAGTGCCAGGTGCACAGGCTGGGTGCCCATGTCCAGCAGCATCTCCTGCTGCCCGATACCTGGGGGGCCCAGATTGTCCCTCCTTTACTCTGGTTGGGTCTCCTACTAGTTCCCTGAACGTGGGGAGCTATTCTAAATCCCGCCAGAGTGAAATACTCCTGGCGGGGTGGGAGATACAATTGGGCCTGGCAAGTTCCAGGCTGGGCCCAATAATCACATTTAAAAAATATTTAAAATACTATAAATACTATAAAAATACTATAAAAATATTTAAAATATTAAAAATATTTTAAAAAGATTTAAATCACTTACCTCTCTTCCCACTGGTTTCCAGTGGCGTCCCGACTGCAACTGTCCTCTGGCTCTGAGACACGCATGCATTGGGAATGCACGCATGAATCCCACAAAATGGCCAGCATGCGCATCTCCCAACCCGACCTGCCAGAAAATTTGTGGGTCATGATGGGAAAATCGCTCCCCCGATATCTCTAAATGTCAGCAGTTGAGGATAGAAGATGTGGGGAGTATGGATAGTTGTCCCGTGTCCAGACCAGCAACCAATACTTCACGAATTGCACAATGGCCACCCAGTAATTTCTAAGATGAAAATGCTTGCAAGGAGCTATGTCTGTGGGCTGGCATAGACACTGATATCAAAAACCTCGTCAAGCAGTGCAAAACTTGCAAGGAAAATCAGAAGATCCCACCTGCAATCTCGTTGCACCGTTGGGAATATCTGGGGATAACCGGGATGTCAGTACGTGCAGACTTTGCAAGGCCATTAATGGGCTCCATGATTTAAATACTCATCAACGCCCATTCAAAGTGGATTGACATGCACTAGATGGCCTGTATTACCTCTTACAATACCACCGAGAAACTGTATCAATATTTCATACACATGATGTACCCAAGGTTCTCATGACGGACAATAGGACCCCATTTTCTAATGGCGAGTTTCAGATCTTCATGACTACGAATGAAGTAAGGCACATTTGCACGGTATCCTACCACCCATTCTCAAATATCCTGGCTTGTTGGGTGATCCAGACGTTCAAAAGTGGCACGAGGAAACAAACTACAGGTTCCCGAGAAACAAAGCTCGCACCTTTTTAACTACAGGACTGCGCCGCAAATGGCGATGGGAATGGCCCCAGCGGAGCTATTGATGAGCCAATGCCTTTGGGCTAGGCTAAGTCTCTGTGGTGAACTCTGACTAGATGTCCACTACCTCTGTCTCCATGACATTAGCCTGACATTCCTGAATTTGCTGACAATGTCGAGTTAAAACAAGAAGCCCAGGGAAGGGGCAATGATGATCAGAGACCAGGTAGAGACTTCAAACTAAGAAATTCAATCCACATGAGGAACTTTGGTGATGGCTCTCCATAGATTCTGGGAGTTATTCCCAAGAACCAGTGTCTTATAAAGTTAAAAACCAGGGAGAACATCTTAAACAAGCACATGGATTACCTCTGTCACAAGGAACCTTCCGCAGAGGCAACTGTCTCCCTATGGACGTGCCACCGTCAACATCCTTCATGTTGGCCTGTGAATGTGAAACTCCGCTGTCCAAAAATTTAAGAACCAATCATCTGGACAAGGCAGAGTCTGGCTTGGACACAGAGCCAGAGGTGGCAAACACCCTGTCAGAGACCGCCACAGAGGACGAGTCCCCTCTAGTGGCTCTTCATGGAAGAGGCATTAACCTATCTGTTACACATCCTCCGACCAGACCCGAAAAATAGTGGAGATGAGACCACTGGCAAAGGGATAGAGAAGGACCCATCGTCATGAAAGGACGGGAAACCCTTCGACTTGGGTGGTGGGGGGTGGTGTGTGTGGTAATCCCTACAAGGCCCACGGAGAATCATTGATTGAGCTCGCTGTGGGGCTTGTTGAATGTGAGTTTCACTGGTGACAGGGAGTGGCATCCCATCTGCATTGGCTGTGATGTTTGAAAGCAGTCTTGATAGAGATATTCAAGATCCTGAGGGGTATGGAAAAGATAAACAGTGACAAACTGTTCATACTCATGAGTTCCAACAATAAAAACTAGAAGGCACAGATTCAAAATAATGGGAGAAGGAATAGAAGTGATGTGAAGAAAAGATCTTTCACCCAGAGATTGAATTTACAACAAACCTACTGAGAGGGTGCTGGAAGGAAGTTCAAAAGAGGTATTTCAAAGGGGAACTGGATTGCTATCTGAAAAAGAATGTGCAAGATTTTGGGGATAAAACAGAGGAATGAGACTAGGCAGCGTGGACACAGAAAGGACGGCTATAACAATAATTCAACAATAATAATGGCAATAATGGTTTTAAAATGGCTATTCTGGCTAAGAGCTAAGCATGCTGGGAATTTTGGTCAACATATAGATTAAAATCAGCTGCAGGTTGTAATGAGGCTTTGGTCTGGGAATTGTGATCTGAAGTTTCCTATGTTGGCTCAGATAAGGGAAGTTGTGTACATTAACCAAGATATTGTGGCTTTGACTTATATGACTGCTATGTATGGGACATGTCAAATGAACTAAGTGTAATGGCATCATTCAAAAGTAACTTAATTGCATTTTCGAACCATGTTATCAGTTTCTGGTTACATAGTTGGCTGGTTGACAGAGAATCTTCTGGAAGCGAGTGGAGAATTGTGGATTAAAAAGACACATGAGTCCTTTGTTTGTAAGCAATAACTTGAAGAGGTCAACCATTGCATGAAGACCTGTGCCCTGAAGGATGCTTCAGAGAAGGAGAAGATAGATTCTATATCAAGGATATTTATTGGCCAAGGTTTTCCTAAATTTGGTATTATCTATTTTCATTTAGCTAAAGTTGATGTTCAGTTAATGTGCATTGTCAGAGTTAAAGTTCAGTTGAAAGTTGATGTTCAGTTAGAGTTAAAGTTCAGTAAAGAGCTAATGAGTTGCAACTGTTTATGTTTGAGTTGGTACTAGAAATGTTAAATAACAAATTAATTGAATTACTGTCCTTGTTTGTCTCAGTGGACAGGGATGCTTGGAAGGTGTTTAAATTAAAGCTGTATAGCAGCAGAATGCTTCTTCAGAAGACCAATGAAGATTTGACAGGCCTAATGGCCTCTTTCTGCACTGTAAAGATTCTATGATGTCCGCTTCTCAAGGGATGGAACCATAATTGTGATGCTGTTAGTTCCACCATCACTTTTACTGTGTATTCAAGCTCAATGTTTCAGTTGATGACCCTTCACTGAAACTGGGAAATGGAAAGCATATTTCAGATATAACCCTGTTTCTCTCTGCAAACTGCTGTTGAGTATTTCCATCAATTTAACTTTAAGTTTCAGATTCACAGTATCCGCAATATTCTACTTTTGTTACATAGAATAGCTCTGATTATTCCATTAACATAACTGTTGGATTTTTGCTGGCGTACAGGGATAGATTTTCCTTGTAGTTTCTCTCAATCTTTCATTGTAGTTTCAACATAAACCATGGAAAAATGACATGAATGATCATTTTTGCATTTCCATGGAGGTTCTGCTTCCACCCAACTGACAATTGCGTGATCAAGTAACCAACTGGGAAATTCCATCCAAGGTGCTTTATAGTTTAACAAATGCTAGGCCAGCAC
The DNA here is from genome assembly GCF_965287045.1 of Carcharhinus amblyrhynchos. NCBI lineage: Eukaryota > Metazoa > Chordata > Chondrichthyes > Carcharhiniformes > Carcharhinidae > Carcharhinus > Carcharhinus amblyrhynchos. Next base: position 10,382,467 of record NC_137341.1, on the reverse strand, counting down.
AAAAAGCTTTTGATTTTCCTGTGTCTGCCCACAGAATAATAATACATGAATAAAAGGTACTTGTTGCTTCATTTTATACTTTGATTGCACATTTTCCAGGTGGTGTACTGACAAAATGCCAAATCCCACAATCACTGAACGTTTTGTATTCACCTAACACAGGATGTTAAATTCATAGGTTTAAAGAGACACATAAATCCCAATGTTAGATGACATCTTCAAAAAGATATAATTGTACATCCAGAGGCACCCAGCTGAACAGTTATACTCCTTTGAATATCCTTTGAACAAACTTGAGTTAGAATTAGCTCAGAACATTATTTTCCCACATTCAAAACCTGGGGAACGAGTGTTCACATCTCATTTCCAAACACACAGATTAAATGGGAGGATAGAGAAAACAAACTGTAGAAATTAATATTAATTCACATGTTTGTCAGAGTCCAAAGTCAAAGTGCAATGAGGAATTTTTTCATGTAGATTTTAGGAGTTCAGCTGGCTTATTCACTTTGCAGTTGGTGCTGACCGCAAGATGAAGCATGTATGCAGCAACTGAGTCGGTTCTCTCGGTGATGTTACAACATCTTCCTGCAGAGGTTTCAAGGTACAGGCTGTTGTTCTGCCTGGAGGGGTCTGCTTCTTGGAGGCTCACCAGTTGGATGTTAAAACAGCATGTTAGTTCTCAGTTCCCAAAGGCATATAGGGATTTCAAAATTGTCATTGAAGACATGTGACCTTCCTTCTCCGCATTATCTTAACAAGGATGTTTATCCCAATGTTTGGAATTGGCTTTAATTTCAGGGCTGATAATGTCCCAGTTGTTTGTGGTTGAAAAAAACTACCACCAGGAATTTAGGCATTGTGAGACGAAGTGAAAACAAATCTAGTTCACCTTTCACTGTTCTGGTCATGACAATAAATAAACAGCAATAATAGAGGAGTTGTTCACTAATCATAACAATCAATCTCAATACTTAGTCTACAACAGACACAAGGCCCAGTAGATCCTAGTTGCTGCAAAGCTTTGATAAACATACTTCCAAGAAGACATTTTCTGAGCCAAGTGTTCTACACTTACAATTAATACGAAAACAAAACACTGCTGATGCTAGAATTTGAAAGGTAAATGGAAAATGCTGGAAATACATATGATGTTTGACAACATCTGTGGAGAAATAAGCAGAGATGATGTTTTGAGTCAATGACCATTTATTAGAACTGAAAAATGTTAGAGGGGTGACGGTTTTTAAACAAGAAAAGGAAAAGGAAGTAGAGAAGAAAAGAGCAAAAAGGAAGATCTCTGGTGGAAGGCAGGAGAGATTAAATGACAAAAGGAATGATAGAGAAAAGTTAAAGGGAATGATAAATGAACAAATTAAAAAACAAAATGGGTGTAGAAGAGTCATAAATGGCAACAGCAGAATAATTCACAGCATCTGACGTCAGAAAAAATGGGAATGTGGTTATGATTTGAACTCATTGAGCTCAATATTAAGTTCAGAAGGTTATAAATGTCTAATCCTTGACCTCAGGGAGTTCAGAGTGAAAGTGGGCTGGAGAATTAAAATGGTTTATTACCAGATGCTCCTGATAATGCTTGCAGACTGATCCAAGACATTCAACAAAGTGATCAGCTGAAGTGTGTTTGTTCTCTCCATTGTAGAGGAAACCAAATTATGAACAACTGCACTTTACATATCAAACTGAAAAGAAACTCTAAGTTGGTGTTCTACCTGGACAAGTTAACTTGCATCTGCAGAGAACTGGCATGGTCTTGCCGAATTGCCTGTTTTGATATAACTATTCTATAATTATGTGGTGGGCTATAAGAATTGAAAGATCTGCTGGAATATGAACAAGCTTCAGAAAATGAAATGTTATCGAGTCGGGAAGAATTTGAACAGGCAAGAATGGAAAAGTTGGGGTCAAATGTGTACTTAAAATGAGAAAAAATGAAGCACAATGGGTTGAACACAGACATGTTTGCCTGTGTGCAAACCTGCTAGCCAGATTTGACATAATCATTAGTACAGTAATTAAGACACCATTTAAGATCATTATTACATAGAAATGACAGGCTATTCAAATGAGTTTAACTTTCCTTCACATTTAATGCTTCCAGCACCAGGCTCAGGATATATGCCAGTAAAACATGTTGATTGCTACCTTGGGTGTCAGGGCTGCCCAATTACCCATAACCAGAGGATTCACTTAATTATTCCAACTGGAGCAAATAACAAATTAAAGCTGTCATCTGTACCAAAGCACCCAATGCACTTTTACACTATAGAATTCTTCAACCACGCGTACACCCATTGCGCATCTGACCAATAGGTCTCATAATAAATTGACAATCATCATAAAATAAGTGAAAAAGCAATTAACACCTGACATGATAGCATGAGAAAGACATTGTTAATTAATGTGATTTATGTGATGTATGTGGTCTCACAGAGAAAGGAAATTTAACAACAAAACATTTCATCAAATGCGATGAATTAAAAATTCTTTTAACTTACACTTCTTCCTGTTTCTGCACATTGTTTCCTTTATGATTTCAGCAGAGAAAGAAACAGACTGCTCAGATCCCTGGCCTAAATGCTAAGACGCTGATGGCCTATGCCCTCTGGATTTTGCAGCTCCTGAGGACTGTTTTACCTACACATTCACAAGGGCAGGTTCAGACATTGCAAAATGAAACAACATGTTAGGTACTGGCTAACATGGTAGGCAGATTAAGTGCAGCGATGAAACAGTATTGACTGGAATTCCCCACTCCCATGCCCCTTTCTCCTCTCATCCCTTGCCTTCTCTTTAAACAGAGAGAAGGAGGAAGAGCTGGCACAGGGCTTTGCCAGGAAAATGGGCTCTCCATTGGTGCAAAGAAGTGTCAGCTGAGTACACATGGCCCTATGGATGATAGGTATGGCAGATGTACTAAAATCTCAAGGATTTCTGCTTCCACAGTTACTGTGTAGCCATATGCAGGTGGCGATTCTGGCAGCAAATATGATGCTTTTATTCAATATCAGCTGTTCTCACCACCACATTGGACCAGTCGGTGGCACCTCAGTGACAATCAGTGGTTACTGACTTCCCTCTGCAACTCTCCAACATGTGGACAGTGCTTCGAGAATGCTTACATTATGGAGTATCAGTGCCCTGAAATAACAGTTACACTGTCTGAATCACTTGGGGGGAGTCCTCCACTGATCAATGTGTGTGTCCTGTGATCCATGGTAGTTTGCTGTGTCATACACAAAAAGGCAAAAGAAAGACTTTCATGTTCATCAGGCTTTTCCTGTACAATAGCAAAATAATGCTGGAAATCTTGACTAAAGCCGTAAATACTCAGGAGGTTGGGCAGCAACTGTGGAGAGGAAAATAGAGTTAATGGACGAAATCTTCTGAAGGCCTCAGGGGTCTTGGTCACTGGATGGAGATCTGGTGAGACTCTCCGGTTGCCTCTTTTCGAGACAGCACACTGCACCTTGTTGGTGGCTATATCAGGATTACACACTCTCAAATCCTTGAATTGAGGAGGCTGCCAGGCACAGGTGGTGATGGCAGGAGGTCACAGAGGTGGGGGAAGAGAGAGAGGGTTGGCAGTATGAGCAGGGAGGTGGCTCTCACTGGGCTCCCATCTTCCCAATGATGGGTTCCTCTATGAGACGCTGATTACACTTGAACGAGGGACTACCCCCAGCCCCAGTTGGAAGCCTGCATGCAAATACTCTGGGTTTACTTGTCATGTTCCCTGGTGGCAAGCCCCTCCCTCACCCACCACAGGTGGTCGGATAAGGATTTTATTTACCCACTGAAGGGTTGCAGTCAGTGGTTTGTTGGGCAGATCATCTTTCCAGCCTCCCTGCATGGACTTAATAGGGATGGAAAGGGGAAGGTTATGGCCCCCCTTCGACATCCTTCTGCCTGATTAAATGTCCCCCATTGTCAAACTTGACATGGGGGAGAACAGAAGATTCTATCCAATGATTTAGATCTGTGTTCTTTCATGAGAAAACTCCTGTACGCTGTGCTATCAAAGTTCTTTTCTGACGACTCAGCAGCTTGTACTTCATATCAAGTTGTGGGATTAGAATGAAGTGGGATTTGAAAAAGTGCATAAAACAGGAACATACTGTTATCCTGGATGGTTTCAAAGGCATCTGTTGAAATAGCTGCAATGATGGTCACGCCAAAATTATGGAGTAACACACTTCCATTGAGAGGGTATAGGCAGCCAAGCCTGTCCACCATTCATTCTTTGTTGTTCCCTTCTGTTAGGCGCCACCCTATAAGTGAAGGCAGCAGTGAGGCTGATTCAATGAGTTAGGGTGATGGGAACTCATAGCTGAATAGCTGGCAATATGTGGATGTTATGAGATTTGGGTGTCGGCTCCATTGAAATGCTAAGTATGTGAGAGTGAGGTGGAACATATGAATGGCAGGCATGAAACCTGATTATTTGAGAACGTTGAAGCGTAAATGATGTGGTTGGTTGAGTTACACAATGTACGAGGTTGATGGTGTGATAGATAGGTGAGGGCATTTGAAGATATATTCGCAGACAATGGCTACTCTTGTGAGATCATTGAACTTTTTGTGGCACTGTAGCCAGATCTTCAGGACCAGAGTCCTTGCACTTATCTATGTGCCTATCTTCCCCCATTCCATTCTGAGTGTTTGTCTGGAAGGCACCTTGACTTGTTGCAGAGAGGTAAGCTCTTTAGTCTTTTCCACCTCCTGAAATAAGGCCTCCACAATGTTGCATTTGGGAACCTGGGAGCACCACCTGCTCCAGATCTCAGCTTTGTTCCTGCTCACAAAATTTCCCTCATCCACTTCCACAGCGCCTTCTGCAGCAAGAATGTAATTCCCCTTTAAGAGACAGAGGCTTGCTTTAAGAAATTACACTTTCTTTAACTCATGCTTACCTCATGTAGGCCAGAGCTTCCACTAAGCATGTAGCCAAACAGCAGCACTTTCAATATAACTCAGTCATGGAGATTAGCAAGCAGCATAAAATTAACAATATTCAAACAAAAAGTGGAAATTTGCCTGTGCCTGACTAAGAGGCTAAACTGGTTTGAACTGACATTGGCCATGAGGGCCTCCCCAACCACTTCACATTCTTTTGGACATAAGGTAATCATGCATCCCAATCTCTCTCCTTGCTAATCAACCTTATTCAATTTTTAATTCCAATTTTAAAACATTTAGTGTAGTACTGAGATCTAACTTCTTTCGTATCTCATCAATGGATTAAATCAAACTAACTAAACATGATCTGGCTTTAACAAATCCATGCCAGCTTTCGTCAATTAACTCACACATTTCCAAATGAAAGTTTGTTTCTTCCTGATAATAGTTTTCAGTAACTTCCCCTTCATTGATATTGGGCTGTATTTTTCTGGTTTGTCTGTGTCTCCCTTCTTGAGGGTATAAGATTAGCATCCAGCACTGCTCCTGTATCCACTGGGGATTAAAGATAATGTCTAATGCCTCTTCCATTTCTACTTTCCTTTCCTTCAGCAACCTCAGATGGTTTCCATCTTGACCTTTTACAAAATATTGTCTATCGCACCCTCTTGAAATTATGCTCACGCTATAATAATAGTGGAAAAACATATGATCATCTGCCTACATAGAAGTAATACTTGTTCCCTAACATGAATATTACAGTTTAAAGAGCTGGATATTGTGGATTACTATTGGCTTTTGGAGGCAGATTTAAAGTGGTAAATGGAGCAAAACGAATATTCAAAACTGCAACTGTGCTGTGTCAAAAGAATCCTTCCAAAAATTCTCGAGTCCCTTTAATGGCAGGAGACCATTCTGTGGCATGATGATCAGATCAGGGAGACCTCTGTCCCAATTAATTACAGAAACTATGGCAGTAAGAGTTATAGGGAGATATTCAAGGGGCAGAGAACACATGGAGGAGGTCATTTTGTGTGCTGCTGCTGAAAGGTTGCTATTATTTTGATTTCTTTAACACTTTGGATGTTCAGTCATGGCTCAGCTCTTACTTTCTCAACTGGAGTGCCTCTATTCTTAAGTTATAAAGAAGGGGATGAGCAATGGAAGAAGGACAATGGAAGAAGCTTTTAGAGTGAGGCTTCACGGAAGAGCGTTTCTTTATTACAGGCACATATCCATTAAACACAGTCTACTAACTAAAAAGGACTTTGAGTTTCCAAAGCATCTCTACCAATTCTTTTCTAATTTGTTTCCAATTCTTTCTGGAGATTGTTTTACTTGCTATCTGAATTCTGTAACCTACATGCAGGAGAATGCTTTGTCTGTGGCGATCAGTGATAGGGTGTCCATGCCATTGGTGAGGCCTTCAGGTGTGTCCTGATGGCCTGACTTTGATCTTGGGGATGGTATGTGATCAGAATGATCATCCTTCCCGCTCAAACACTTGGTGCCCCTGGAGGGTGCCCCAGCAGAAACAGCAACCCTCTTTAGTTTCAGCCTCCTGTTTGCAATGTCCTGCCCCAAGACAGGGAGCCTGTGGATGGGGGCCACAGCCTCCTCCTCTGTGTTAAAGCCCATGTTGTGATGTAGGTGCCTGTAAAAATCTGGTGGAGCCCAGTGGGAATCTATTTTATAGACAGAGATATTGAAGAAATGGCTGGATTTTGCAGGGAGATGGTGGTGTTGTAGGTAATGGCACTGGACTAGTAATCCAGGCATCCAGGCTATTGCTCTGAGAACACAGATTCCTTCCACCAAGACTGGTGGAAGTTACATTTAATTAATAAAATCTAGAACTAGAAACTATTTTCAGTAATGTTGACCATGAAACTATTGTCGGCCGTCATTAAAAAAATCCCATCTGGTTTATAATATCCTTTAGGGAAGGAAATCTGCCTCCCTTTCATGGCCTGGCCTACATGTGATTCCACGTCCACATTAATGTAGTTAATTCTTAACTGTATGATGCCCAGGGTAGGGAAATGGGAACTCACACTTGTAGACTGGAACATGAAGCTTCTTGCACTTACTGCCTCAACTACCACTTCCCATGCCTCAGCGAGACAGCCTCCTTCCAACTTGCAGAAGAGGGTGCTCTCCTCTCCTCTAGCATCCTCTCCATTTCTAAGGGAGTCTGAGTGTCACCCTTTTTCCAGCCATATTGCCAGCTGAAGTGAGAGTGCTGTTGACGGAGGCGCTGAAATACTGTTCCCAAGTGTCCATTTATCACATCCTTTATTATATATTCTAGCCTTTTACGCAGTGGTCAGTCAGACCTAAAAAACAGAAATGGTATAAAATAAACAGCACTCACCCCAATGTCTGCTGTCCGTAGGGACTTTCCTTTAATCGGAGCCATCAGTTAATAGTGTCAGATTGTTGTGGGACAAATGTCACTCAGAGTCTGGAGTTAGTTAAAGATAGGGAATCTTTGTTACACGCATGCAGGGGAATGCTTCAATGAACTGAAGTGTTGCAAAGAACAGTTACATAGATTTATCCACAATATTGTTTCAGCTGACCAGGCATATTTAATCTGCAAGTTAATGAGAAAGTACAGGATGTAAGGAAAACAAAATACAACTCAAAAATTGCTTGGGCTTATTGGCTACGGTGACTCCATTTCTAGCAAAACACATAGGAAAACAACAGTGGATGTATTGTCCAAGTGTACAATAGCATTAATACAGTGAAAGAGACAGCTTTCGCGAATATAGTTTATTTTATAACTCATATTAATTATATTAACTCTTTTTTTGTAATTCTAATCAAAAAAGCCAATTCAAATTAAGTCCAACCATGGTCCCCACATGAAGGACAAATCAGATCCAAGCTGACAAGACACTGCATCCCATCTTGGGCTCGATCAAACAAGATCCAAGCTGACAGGGTGAGGTATTGCACCCCCTCCCGGGCTTGATCTGACAAGCCTCAGTTTAACCTCATTGGCTACCCTGATCCTCACGATCGCAGATGTCAGCACACCCCCAGTGCAGTGGACTAGCCTTGTCCCCTACCTTTATTATGCAGGATCTCCATCAGGTGAGGCTGAACCACTCGGGGTTGCAATGCATTTACCCACTCGCGCGAGCACCCCAGGTTACTGCTCTGGAGAGGACATAGACATCCCGTTACTGCACACATCAGCATCAAGCATCAGCACTGAGATCCACCTTATAGAGTCATAGAAGTTTATAGCATGGAAACAGGCCCTTCAGCCCAACTTGTCCATGCCACCTTTTTTTTTAAACCCCTAAGCTAATCCCAATTGGTCACATTTGGCCCATATCCCTCCATACTATCGTACCCATGTAACTATCTAAATGCTTTTTAGAAGACAAAATTATATCCACCTCTACTACTACCTCTGGCAGCTTGTTCCAGACACTCACCACCCTCTGTGTGAAAAAATTGCCTCTCTGGACACTTTTGTATCTCTCCCCTCTCACCTTAAACTATGCCCTCTAGTTTTAGACTCACCTACCTTTGGGAAAAGATATTGATTACCTACCTTGTCTATGCCCCTAATTATTTTATAGACCTCTATAAGGTCACCCCTCATACTCCAGAGAAAAAAGTCTCAGTCTGTTCAGCCTCTCCTTGTAACTCAATCCATCAAGTTCCGGTAGTATCCTAGTAAATCTTCTCTGCACTCTTTCTAGATTAATAATATCCTTTCTATAATAGGGTGACCAGAATTGCACACAGTCTTCCAAATGTGGCCTTACCAATGTCTTGTTTAACTTCAACAAGATGTCCCAAGTCCTGTACTCAATGTTCTGACCGATGAAACCAAGCATACCGAATGCCTTCTTCACCACTCTGTCCACCTAGACTTCACTTCCAATGAGTTATGAACATGTACCCCTAGAAAACTTTGTTCTGTAACTCTCTCCAATGTCCTACCATTAACTGAGTAAGTCCTGCCCTGGTTCAATCTACCAAAATGCATCACCTTGCATTTGTCTAAATTAAACTCCATCTGCCATTCGTTAGCCCACAGGCCCAATTGATCAAGATCCCACTGCAATTGGAGATAACATTCTACACTGTCCACTATGCCACCAATTTTGGTGTCATCTGCAAACTTACTAACCATGCCCTCTATATTCTCATCTAAATCATTAATATAAATGACAAATAACAGTAGGCCCAGCACTGATCCCTGAGGTGCACCGCTGGTCACAGGCCTCCAGTTTGAAAAACAACTCTCTACAACCACCCTCTGGCTTCTGTCAAGAAGCCAATTTTGTATCCATTTAGATACCTCACCCCGGATCCCGTGAGATTTAACTTTATGCAACAAACTACCATGTGGTACCTTGTCAAAGGCCTTGCTAATATCCATGTAGACAACATCAACTGCATTGCCCTCACCTACCTTCTTGTTACCCTTCAAAAAACTCAATTAAATCTGTGAGACATGACTTTCCACTCACAAAGCTATGCTGATTGTCCCTAATCAGTTCTTGCATCTCTAAATGCCTATTGATCCTATCTCTCAAAATAACTTCCAACAATTTACCCACACAAATGTGAGGCTCACTGCCTGTAGTTCCCAGGCTTTTCCCTGCAGCCCTTTTTAAACAAAGGCACCACATTTGCCACTCTCCAATCTTCAGGCACCTCACCCGTGACTATCGATGATTCAAATATCTCGGCTAGGGTATCCGCAATTTCCTCCCCAGCCTCCCACAACGTCCTGGGATACCCTTCATCAGGTTCCAGGGATTTTATCTACCTTGATGTGCTTTAAGACTTCCAGCACTTCCTTCTCTGTAATATGTACACTTCTCAAGACATCACTATTTATTTTGCCAAGTTTCCTAACATCCATGCTTTTCTCAACAGTAAATACTGATGAGAAATATTCATTTAGGATCTCACCCATCTCTTGTGGATCAGCACATAGATGACCTTGTTGAACCTTAAGAGACCCTACTCTCTCCCCTGTTACTATTTTGCCCTTTATGTATTTGTAGAAACTCTTTGGATTCTCCTTTGCCTTATCTGCCCAAACAATTTTGTGTCCCCTTTTTGCCCTCCTGGTTTCTCTCTTAACTCTATTCCGACACTCCCTATACTCCTCAAGTGATTCACTTGATCCCAGCTGCCTATGCATGTCATATGCCTCTTTCTTCTTCTTGACCAGGGCCTCAATACCCCGAGTCATCCAGGGTTCCTGACTTCTGCCAGTCTTGCCCTTCACTCTAAGAGGAATGTGTTTACCCTGAACCCTGGATAACACACTTTTGAAAGCATGCCACTTACCAGACGTCCCTTTGCCTTCCTACAGACTCCCCCAATTAACTTTTGAAAGTTCCTGCCTGATATCATCAAAATTGGCCTTGCCCCAATTTAGAATTTTAACTTTTGGGACAGACCTATTGTTCTCCATAGCTATCTTAAAACTAATAGAATTATGGTCACTGGTCCCAAAGTGATCCCTCACTAACACTTCTGTCACCTGCTCTTCCTTATTTCCCAAGAGGAGGTCAAGTTTTGCCCCCTCTCTAGTCGGGCTATCCACATACTGAATGAGAAATTCCTCCTGAGTAAATTCAACAAATTTCTCTCCATCCAACTCTCTAACACTATGGCTGTCCCAGTCAATGTTGGCCAAATTAAAATCTCCTACTATTATCACCCTATTGTTCTTGGAGTTATGTGTAATCTCCTTACATATTTGCTCCTCAATTTCCTGCTGACTGTTTGGCTGCCTATAGTACAACCCTATCAAAGTGATTTCCCCCTCAGTTCTACCCCTATAGACTCAGTGGCCGAATCCTTGGATATATCTCCTCTCATTATGGCCGTAATGCTTTCCCCAATCAAAAGGGCAACTCCCCTCCTCTCTTACCTCCTGTTCTATCTTTCCTATAGTATCTATACCCTGGAACATTAAGCTGCCAGTCCTGTCCCTCCCTTAGCCATGTTTCAGTAATTGCTATAATATCCCAGTTCCACGTACCCATCAATGCCCTTCATCTGCCTTGCCCGTCAGGCTTCTTGCATTGAAATAAATGCAGTTTAATCTGGACTTCCCTTGCTCTCTGTCTTGCTTTTACCTGATCTGTCTGGTACTAGGATTATTGACACTGCCTTTACTAATTAATGTGCTCTCTTTAACTTCTGCGCTGTCCTCAAACTTCTCTTCTGTCTCCCAACTGCTTTGGATCCCACCCCCCCTGCCAAACTAGTTTAAATCCTCCCAAGTGGCTCTAGCAAATCTCTCCACCTGGATGTTAGGCCCCCTCCAGTTCAAATGTAACCCACCCCTCTTGAACAGATCAGCCCTTCCCCAGAAAAGATCCCAATGATCCAAAAGTCTAAATCCCTGCTCCTGCACCAGCTCTCAAGCCAGACATTCATCTCTAACCTCCTATTCCTATTCTCACTAGCATGTGGCACCGGCAGTAGTCCTGAAATTACTACCTTCGAGATCCTGCACGTTAGCCTTCTGCCTAACTCTTTATATTCACATTTCAGGACCTCATCCCTTTTCCTACCTATATCATTGGTACCAATATGTACAATGACCTCTGGCTGCTCACCCTCCCCCCTAAGAATGTCCTGCAATTGCTCAGAGACATTCTTGACCCTGGCACCAGGGAGGCAATACATCATCCTGGAGTCTCAATTGCGGCCACAGAAACGCCTGTCTGTGCCTCTAACCAGCGAGTCCCCTTTCACTACTACTCGCTTGTTCTTTGCTCAACCCTGTCCCACAACAGAACCAGCTACGGTATCACAGGCCTGGCTGCTGCTGGTATTTCCCCCTGACAGGCTATCCCCCTCAACAGCATCCAAAATGGTATACCTGTTTGAAAGGGGAATAGACACAGGAGTCTCCTGCCCTACCTGCCTACCTTGGTGGAACAAGTTTGTGGATAGGCTTCTGGGGCACTCTCTGATGAGCGCCACGCTGCTGTATTTGCACATCTGGTGGAGGCTAGAACATTGAACGGAGCGGCCAGTTGGAGGGCTGTTGGCTTCCCAAGAACTGTGCAAGGCAGATGTTGGGCCTCGGGAAATGTTCATCCCAGTAATGGTGAATATGCAAAAGCAGAGCCAGGCTTTAAAGGAGGGGGTGTCAGCAACCTGCCAGTAGGCACAACTGGAGGAGTCCAGGAGCCTCATCTCACAGGAGATGTGCTGGCATTGAGTGGTACATAGGACAATACTGCAAGGGTGGTACCTGCAGTGTGAAGCATGCACTAAGATGTCCATACAATGATGAATGATTTCCAAGACTTGGCCCATTCAGTGATTTCCATGGCTGTTATCCTGGACACCAAGGCTCAGATACACAGCGACATGTTGCTGACATTAAACAAAATTGCTGATGCACATCAGAGCCTGGCTCAGTCACACAGGGCCACGCTGACGGTATCCACAGCATTGTCCAATCACTAAGAGTCATAGCTGAAGACATAGGAACCATGGTGTAGACAATGGCGAGTCTCCATGATTGGCAATGCTTTTGGAGCTCACTCCAGCTGCCCCTCCATCCCGAAGATGATCCTGCGCCAACAAGCACCCCAAGTGAGGAGGAAATGCTGAAGCCCAGCCTGGGCCTGCAACCATGGAGATGCAGGTCATTAACAGTCCTTTGAATTCCCCCTTCCTGATACTGGCATTTCTCCTGGGCAGAACAGGGTGGCACATTTTCACCTGTGACACCTGAAAGTCAGCCAGGTCCCTTCAAGTCCAGGCCCTCCAGAGGACACTTGCCAAAGGCATCAAAGGCTAGAGGGCGTGGTCATTAACAGTCAGCCTCAGCCTCCGATTTGCAATCTGGGAGGGAATGAAAGAAGATGATCAAGGACACCAAGTAGGCATGGGTGAAATTTCACAGTTGGAAGTAAGGGACACCACTTGTACACTGTAACTAATAAAAACATGTCACTTCCATATCGACTGGCCTTTCAACGTTACGTCTGTCCCTTAAGGGGAAGGAAATTGAGGAGGGTAGCTATGTCAACTGCTTGGACCTCTGATCACCCCACAGGGCCTCTGCATTATTCCAAATTGGTGTATTTAAGAACAAAGTGTTACACACCAGCCTTTGACAGCATTACCAGTTCAAGGCCCCATTGATCTGACCCATGAGCCTCCCCACCCTTGGCTCCTTACTTTTATGTAGAATCGAGTGAATCCCTCCCTCCAACAATGATGAGTTGGGAATTAAGTAGCCTGCTTCCTCCAAGAGTAAGATGGCAGGGTCGCAGGCACTGGCCCTGCTCCCTCAGACCCAACTTCACTGGATGTCATCCTCTTAGTTGTAGGGCCTGGTCGCTTCTATTTTGTCCCTCCCAGGGACCCTGATGCTCTACAACTGTGGGCAAAATGACCCATTCTCCCATGTTCCAACATGTGCTCCTCTCACATAGCCACCAGTCTCCTTGTGGCCCTTTTTACTACACTGACAACTCACCTCAGGCTTTGATTGATTTCCTGGGGCATCTACCATCTTGTATACTGTTGCTCTCATGCCTAAGCGTCAGGCTTCCGTGGAAGCCCATTCCATGGACACTATGATCTCGAAAGCCTTCTCCATTAACAACCTTCGCCCAATTTCTTCCTGTAGTTACCCACATACAAGACAGTCCTGCAGCACTTCCTGAAGAAAGATCACAATATTCTGCCAAGTTTTTGAGAGTCTTGACAACTTTAACAATGTTTTTGCCCTCCAATTGGTCGCAGTTGTAAAACCTGTACCATTCTGCAATTTGCAATGGTTGTGGCACCAAGTGTCCTTTCAATAACTTGCACAACTCCGTGAATGGTTTATTAGCTGGTTTCTCTGGCTGCAGTAAGTTCCCCAGGACTCTGAATATTTTATCAGCTGGTTTCTCTGGCTGCAGTAAGTTTCCCAGGACTCCGAAATATTTTACTGGCCACTGTGCTCAAAAATACCAGAACCAAGATGTCACCTTCAATCTTGTTCACTGTAACAAAGATACTGAATCTCTCCGTGTAAGTCAACCATGCCTCGACCTCCTCATGGAACTCTCTGAACTTTGCCCCATTTCACCTCGGCAGTGGCAAGGTTTCCCACCTTAGTGCAACTAGGCCTGAAGCCTATTCCTTGTGCACTGATTTCTGGCTCCTGATCACGGTCCCTCGATAACCGCAGGACTCTTCCCTCGCCCCGCCATCCCCAGCGATCAGCAGCAGCTGTAGCAAGCGGTTCTGTCACTGCAACTGAGGCTGAGTGTCCGTCCCTTCCCCCACTGTCTGTCTGATGTTTACTTTGGCAGCCTGGGGTCGCCTGAATGCCCCCCCGAAGCAGTGTACTTGATGTGGTCCTTCAATGGTCTGTGGTGGAGAAAAAGGAAAATCCTTGCTCCTTCCTCACAGTCATGGAATCAAGGCACCAATTCTTGTCAGCAGTGTTAAGTCTGAGACTACCAGGGAGGTAGCTCCAAAGAAGTCACATGGAAAGGCAAGCCACAGGAACAATAGGGTTTATTGATGAATGGCATTTCTTGCACTCCAACTCTTGAGTGGCTGTAGCGGCGGTTTCCCAGGCAAGTCACCCTGCACCCCAAGTCATCTCATCATCTCAGTCTCTTAAAAGGACTATGCTGCACATACATAACACTCCAAGTGGCTGCAGAGGAACTTGAATGCTCTTGTGCTAACAGTGAGGTGGGCAGTGATAAACCAAGAGAGGATCAAGTATAGCATCATCCATCACACAAAGATGATGTGAATCATGTCTCCTATAAGTGAAGTACCCTGACATGCACCAATGAAATCTTCTTTCTCTCCACATCAGAGAAGCAACTCAGGTAGTTCACCAGCGAGGTCCAGGAGAGCTCTGACACCAGCCAAGATGATTTCTCAGATGTGGACTCTGAAGAGCCGTCACAGCTTTCACCCACTTTCTCCATCGGTGCAATGACACACATCTCAGTGGGGCCTAGTTTTTAAGAGGCCTTGGGTCACAAGCTGTTGAGTACCTCACTCTCTCTGATCCACAGCACAGTGGAGACAGGAAAATCCCATGGTGCTGGCACTCAGGGGATTGCTGGAGGTCAAGAACCTGCTGAGACCCAGCCAGCTGATGTGCTTCTGGACTGGGTATTGCATCAATTACTGGAACTGCAAAGGCAAAGTCGGAAACAACAGGAAGTGATGTCAGCTACTCTTCTCAGATTGAAAGGCAGAATGTAGGAGTCCTCTCACCTTCTGTCTGACTTTGTCCTGCACTGTTGCACGACATGCACTCCATGGTGCAGATGACTAGGGATAAACGAGTGCCTATGCCGGATAATGGTGAGGTTTTTCAAACTACTCCAGCTGCCCCTCTATCCCACTGTCTGCACCCCTTGGCACCACTGTCTGAACCCTTGGCCTGACTGTCTGAACCCTTGGCCTGACTGTCTGAACCCTTGGTCCGACTGTCTGCACCCTTCTGACCTGGTGCCTCCACTCCTTGGCCTCAGTGCCTCCACTACTTGGCTTCAGTGCCTGCGCTGCTCAGCCCTGGTGCCTGCACTGCTGTGGAGATGCCGGCGTTGGACTGGGGTAACACAGTAAGAAGTCTGACAACACCAGGTTTAAGTCCAACCGATTTATTTGATAGTAACCTCACAAGCTTTCGAGGTTAACCTTGAATTATCAGCAACCTATATTTATTGTTACCAAAGGGTTGTAATTTTGTACAGTCTTAAAATGATAATGCTGTCAAACAGGAAATGTCCCAGTTGCTATCTCAGCGCCATCTGCAGAGAATGGATGTCAAGATGATATTCAAAGTATTTAATCTGGCTATTCACATTCCGAGCATAGATGGCCATCACTAGGATGATTGGTAAAATTGTAAGCAAACTGCAAATTGACTGGGGATGTAAATAGAACCAAGAACTTGATGCCCAAAGATGTCTAGTTGGATTCCTGGACCACCTTGCAACTGAAGGTCAACGTAAGTCAGATGTAATTTGACCAAGAGCTAACAGGTCAACTTTAATTGATATGTTTTGCTAGAGGTGAAGTCACTATAGACAAGAAGCCCGAGCTGTCTGTTGTTTTCATTACGTCCTGTACTTTCCCACTAAACATGCTTGGCCAGCTGCAGCTGTGTTGTGTATAAATGTATGTTGTTATAACTGCTCTTTAAATTGCTTCAGTTCACTGAAGCATTCCCCTGCATACTTGTAATAACGATTTCCTAACTTTGACCAACTCTGAATTTTGAGTGGCATTTGTCCCACAGTAAGTTTAAGGAGAAGGCTTTCTTTTGGATATGAATCTATGGTAAGCATTGATAAGCTGCCATTACCCAACAAATATCTGTCATTTGTTATGATCTTTCATATATACATTTCCTGCTTAATTCCTCGTGGCAGGAATTACATCTGCTAAGCAGCTACAACAAGAGTCTTATATTCTTTTTGATCATGGGATTCATCATCAGGGTTAAACATTGTAAAACTTGCTCATTTTTTATTAATTTGGCTTCTTCACAAGATTAGGTTAAAGGGAGTGGCACATGAGGACAACTTTATAATGTATTACATTGAGGACTATCCCTGGCCCATAGCACCAAACACTCACATGCTGGAGGATGTTGTCACTGATTTACAAGTGAGAGAGCAAGTGGAAGTGCCAAGAGAACAGGAAATGGTATGACCAGGCTGTGAGCCCACACTGTTTGAGAACTCTTGAGGAGCTGTAAAACAGTGAGGGAATAGCTACAGAATAATGTTCTCTCATGAGTGATGTGACTGACTCATGAAACCGCAGATAGATTAAAAGGACTCAGTTTCTGCTAGATTGAAACATGATTTGGAAAAAGCAGACATGGTTGCCTTTATCCGAATGGAGATGTCTTGTAGATTGTTCTCATGCAGATTTCATGCATCTGGGGTGCCCAGGACTGGGGTGTGACTTGAATGAGTCCTCATCTTTTCATCTCAGTTCACATCGAAGACAAGAGGCCTCTCTATGACCAAGCCTTTGCTGTAATCTCCCCTTCAGTTAGCAAGACATCCATTTTCTTCATCCTGTGGCACCTTGTAATCATGGAGACCAGAATCTCAAAAGTCAAAACTGGGACTCCCTCAGGTAATGCTCTCTCACAACACAAACAGATTTCCTTTTATAACTCCTCAGTCACAACACTTTCTTTGTTTTAATTTATTGTTTTACCACTGGAAACAAGTGAAGTGGTCATAAGCAGCACAATTTTCTGCTTTTCAAAGTTGAGCACAATGGATGTAAACTACTCAGCCAAGCACCCCTGCTTTTTGGCTATCCAGTTTCTGTCTGCCTCATCCAGGAAGCTCAAGAAACCTAATGCTGTGCTGCAAGGCAAAGCATCCACTGCAGAGCAAATCAATAGATCTAAGATGCATGTTACAAACCTAAATACAGCTATTTGATTCAAACTCATTCTCCATCTAGGAAAGCTGAAAACTGAGTACACTTGAAACATTTTGAGGAAATAATTGGGACACCAGGATACTTAATGAAAATCTGGGACTTCTAGTCACCCTAGATCTGTGATGTTCCTGTACATTATGCTTCCATAAATGCAGTGTTGCACTGTTTATTATCATTAATAAAATTGTTTTCTCAGGAACCTCAGCTCCTAAGAGATTTGGATAGTAAACATTTTATTAAAGATGAACTAAAAGGGTAATTATTAACACCCTGAGTACAAGTACATGTTATATTTCTCAGTTCTGCCCTACCTGAGGTCAATCTCTTTCTTTTGTCACCACCCACTCATTTTCCATACTTGCATGGTTTCTCAGCTGCCTCTCACTGAACCTGATTGTCTCGTTTGTACCTCACTGTTTCACCTGTGAGTCTATAATCACGTGAGGAAATGTTTTCAATGTGAAACTGGAATGTGTATTATAAAATAGATTTTAAAATCAACATTTTCTTTTTCTTTTAGTTGAAGATAATTATTAATTCTGAATAATTTAATATTGAATTCTATATTCATTCTGGATCACCCAGATTGAATTCATTTAATGTTGCACCTGGCACTAGATGCTTATGTTGAAACAAAACTAATCTTGCAAACAAAATTAAAAGTCAGTGATATCAGGAGTGCAATTTGTTCAAAGTTTTATGGCCTTTGTTTCTCCCGTTAAGTATTCGTTAAACTAAACAGAATCTTTCCTTTTGCTCAAATCAACTGATAAGCTGCCCATCTTGAAAAGCCTATCGAAAATCATAGATGAGTTGCCAATGCCAGTGGATGGAAAATCGTTGATGAACTGTGGATTTCTACAAAGTGACTCACAAATATTCTCCCTCCCTTTCAGTTATAATCATACAGAAATCAGTATTCCATCACCAGTCACCCATTTATTTACCGCGATAGTTGAGCACCGTTCAATGGCTACAAAGCACAGACAAGTCCCAAGTCTATCGATGCTGACCAAAGTGGAACCGGTTGGTTTCAAAACCCCACTGTTCCCTTCCTATTGAACGAGCTTCCACTCACCTAAAAATGGAGCTCATACTTAGAGGTCCTTGGGGAGATCTATTGATAATCTCCTGTGACATCATAACATTCCTTCCCCTCACGTCTGTTTTTTCTCTGTCATGGGTGGGGGAAGGGGGTGAGGGTCTTCTCTGCCACTTAGCGATTGGCCTGGGATTGGCTGGGGACAGGCTTGGATCAGGAAGTGTGAAACAGATGGGAAACCATTACTTCCAGAAAGAGCACTGCAAAGCCATCAACTCTGGCACTTCTTGAGGCCTCATTTTAGTGCTGGCGTTGGTCTCTTTCGCTTTCATGTCGGATTCCATACCTTCACCATCCAGAGGGGTCAGAGTTTTGTGGCTCGATGCTGACAGTGGCCATTGCCATGGCTGGTACTGGGTTCTCTGCTCCAGAAATGGTCCAGGTGTTTTCTGACTTTTCTAGACTGCCTGATGAAATGACTGGGGGTTCCACTGCTGGGACATTTTACTGATACCATCTTTCGCAGTTGAGGGATGGATATGGCATGAGACCCTCCCCTCAATCAGAGGACACAGCTATTCGACATTCTCTATAGATCCTGAGCTCCTTTCTCTGCATTCTTCAATGATTGAGCTATCCCCTTGGCGTTCTTTAGATCCAAATTGGGTTCTGTCAATTTTTTTTTGACTGTAACCTTCTTAATTCCATGGACCAGCCTATCTTGCAACATGTTGTGGGTGGCACTTTGGCACAGTGGTTAGCACTACTGCCTCATAGGGCCAAGGACCTGGGTCCAATTCTGGCCTTGGGTGACTATCTGTGTGCAGTTTGCAATGTTCTCCCCGTGTCTGCATAGGTTTCCTCTCACAGTCCAAAGATGTGGACTGGCCATGCTAAATTGCCTATAAGTGTCCCAAGATCTTGGTTAGGTGGATTAGCCATGGGAAACGTGTGGGATTACAAGGATAGGGTGAGGGAGAGGGCCTGGGTAAGAAACTATGTCAAAGAGTTGGTGCCGACTCAAAGGTATGAATGGCCTCCTTCTGCACTCTAGGGATTCTATATCGTTCAGGGAAAGCCAGAATTCACAACGCTCTGCCAATTTTGGCAGCCTGGTCAGAAATTTGATGATAGATGTCCCATGGGTTCACCCTGTCGTGTATTGTTGGAGTATTATTTGAAGTTTTTGGGTCGTAATACCTTTTAACCAAGTCCATCAATTCATTAAAGGTTTTGGAGTCAACCCATCCTGGTAGGTCATGCTTTTGATTGCATTGAGGGCCAGGACTCCGCATGCTGCCAAGAGGATCATTTTCTGCTTCTCGCCTCTCTCAATACAGTTGACCCAAAAAAAAGTAATGCATATGCTCTATGTATTGGCCTAGTCTTCTTTGCTTGCTTGTAGCCTTCAAGTTTTGCAAAGAGAGGCATTTTTCTTCTCGGAGGATTACTTGCCTCAATAGTAAAAGGGAGAAAAAATTAACTTTTACTCCTCACTGCCAATGTAATAATCTTTTTGAGGCCAGTTTTCCATTACCAGTCACCCATTCATTTACCACGATAGATGAGCGTCGTTCAACGGCTATAGAGTGCAGTCAAGTCCCAAGTCTATCGGTTGCTGGCCTGAGTGGAGCCGGCTGGTGTTAAACACCCACTCCTCCCCCAGCAGCTCTTTCCCTATTGAGCAAGCCTCCACTCGCCTAAAAGGGGAACTCAAACTCAACGAGGTCCACAGGAAGATCTACTGATGATTCCCCGTAATCATAAGAACACTTTCCTTTCTGAAGTCCTAGAATATATTACTGCTATTCAACAGTCTGGTAACCTCCTCCACTGTCCCTTTCAGTCTACATCAATTCATTCCATACTGATTTGGATAAAATTTGCAACTACCGTTTTATATACTTGCAGCTGAAACACATTATCCATCCTTTTCCTTCTCAACTCTCCTGTGGCCTTAAAGTTAACCATTCCATGTCCCTCCATTGTCTCTCCTCCATTGTCTCATGGATCCATTCTTAACTGTCCTAGAACAGCTGCTACTCAGAGCTTTATAACAGAGACAGAGTATAGTTGATGCATTGTGCCTTGGCAACATTGTGCCTTCTCAAAGAGCTATACAGTTACCCACATTCTGTCGCCCTTTCTCCATAGCTTCTTTTCTGACATTTATGCATTCTCCTTTTAATAGTTCTTTGAATTCTACTTTCATCACTAATTCAGGTATTCCATCCCATGTCCTAACAACCTCCTACATTATTATATTTCTCCTTGCTATTGGGAGATCTTGCATAGACTTGATGTGCTGTCTGGCCTCCTTTTGTGCCATTAATGACTGTGACCCTCACCCCTGTATTTATGGAAGTAGAATTTCACAAGGATTCTCTCTATTATCCTCTGTAACATTGTTGGATGACTTGGAGAAAGAGCAACAATCCTACCCCATGCTTTTATCTTACTGGCTTGTTAGCTACGATGGAGTATGTTGTTTATGTTGGGGCATAGCCCCTTTAAGGGAATGGGTCATGTGACTTGGGGTGTTGGATGAGCTGGTTCTGAACTGCCCTGAGTGGATAGTCAATGTTTGGAGTGTGGAATAAAGATCGGTGTTCCCTGATACCTGATTGTGGAGTAATTCTTCAGGAGACACCTCAGTACTAAGAGGTATAACAGACTACACAGTCCATACTTAACCTATAGAGAGACAAACACATGAAAAGTGCGAAGAAAATATGTATTGGTCCATTAATTTTCCTTCTTTTGAAATCTTTCTTCTCCTTAAAGTCTACTATTTCTGTGAAAGATGTCCCAGTACTCTGAACTTGTCTTGATATCTAAAGGATTCAAGCTTGAATGAATCTCTTCTGAAGCCTTTTTTGTGATGGTGCCAAAAGTAGATACATAGTAATTTAAATAAACCAAGCCAATGTCTTCTACATGATAAAGATTGTTCTTTTAGGTTTATATTTGTCCTCATGCCCAATTTCCACTGGCCATGAGCCTTCAGTGATTCATTGGATCCTCAGATCTTTCTTCCATTTAGCAGTAACCCTGCATGACAGCTACAACAGGTTACAAGATGAAGGCATGTAAAATCGCTGGCTCCAACACCGTCTGATGAGCTCAGTGCATTCTACGTCCATTTTGAGCAAGAGGTCATCGAGAGCATGCCCTCCACCCTTGAAGCCCTGGATGAACCTGTATCTGAGGTCACCATTGCAGATGTCAAAGCAGCTTTCTTGAAGGTGAGAAGCAACTGGTCCAGATGGGGTACCCGGACATACACTCAGATCCTGTGCAGATCAGCTGGCGTAGGTATTCACAGAGTCTACAACCTCTCTTTACAACAATCTGAGGTCCCTATCGGCTTCAAGAAGATGACCAAATCCAAGCACCGTGCCTTACTATCGGCCGGTGGCTCTGACATCCATCATTATGAAGTGCTTTGAGAGGCTAGTCATGGCACGAATCAATTTCAGCCTCCCGACTACCTGGATCCACTACAGTTTGCCGACCACCGCAACAGGTCCACAGCAGACGCCACTTTCTTGGCCCTGCACTCAACTTTGGAACACCTAGATAACATGGACACCAATGTCAGACTTCTATTTGTTGACTGTAGCTCAGCCTTCAATACTACTATTGTCACGAAACCCATCTCCAAACTCCACGGCCTGACCTTGGCACCTCCCTCTACGTCTGGATCCTGAACTTCCTAATTCACAGACCACAATCAGTAAGGATAGGCAACAGCACTTCCTCCATGATCATTCTCAACACCAGTGCCCCACAAGGCTGTGCTCTCAGCCCCCTACTATACTCCTTATATACCCGACTGTGCGGCCAAATTCCCCTCCAAATTGATTTTCAAGTTTGTCGACGACACCTCCGTAGTGGGTTGGATCTCAATGACGAGACAGCGTACAGGAATGAGACAGAGGATCTGGTGAACTGGTAAGGCAACGATAATCTCTCCCTGAATGTCAACAAAATGAAGGAGATTGACATCAACTTCAGGAAGTGTAAAGGAGAAAATGCCCCTGTTTAAATCAACGGGGACGAAGTAAAAAGGGCTGAGAGCTTCAAGTTTTTAGGCGTCCAGATCACCAATAACCTGTTCTGGTCCACCCATGCTGACACTATAGTTAAGAAAGCCCACTAATGCCTTTACTTTCTCAGAAGATTAAGGAAATTTGGTGTGTCAACTATGACTCTCACCAACCTTTACAGATGCACCATAGAAAGCATGCTTTCTGGTTATATCACAGCTTGGTATGGCTCTTGCTCTGCCCAAGACCACAAGGAACTAGAAAAGGTCATGAATGTAGCCCAATCCATCATGCAAACCAGTCTCCCATCCACTCTGTCAAAACTTCCCACTGCCTCGGCAAAGCAGTCGGCACAATTAAGGACACCAAGCACCCCAGGCATTCTCTCTTCTATCTTCTTCCGTCAGGAAAAAGATACAAAAGTCTGAAGTCACATACCAACTGACTCAAGAACAGCTTCTTCCCTGTTGTCATCAGACTTTTGAATGGACCTACCTCAATTAAGTTGATCTTTCTCTGCACCTTAGCTATGACTGTAACACTATATTCTGCACTCTCTCGCTTCCTTCTCTATGAACGGTATGTTTTGTCTGTATAGCGCGCAAGAAACAATACTTTTCACTATGTGTTAATACATATGACAATAATAAATCAAATCAAGACCGAGACAAATCTGAAATCAACCCAGCCCATTGCATGTATCTTTAATGGTAGGCCTGACCATCCGAATTTTTATCCTGGACCTACCCTGGGGTGTTTGATCCTAGCTGCAGACTGCCCTCCTGATGTTACTGGGACATGGAGCCCTCAAAGCTGTGCATTGAGATTGCCAGATGGTCAGCCATCCAAAGCTTGCTCTCGGAGAATATACACTCCATTGTAACTTAATTAACCAGAATCAGAGAAGTCAGTTGATTTGGTCTTCCCTCACAGTGTATGGAAGAGATAGTGATAATTCACCACAAATATCAGGTTTTTTTCCAATGTAAGTTTGTCTTTGCCAGAGCTATACTTTCTCAATTAACTTTGACTTCTCTTTTCAAGTTTTGCACAATAGCCTTTTGACTGCTACTCTTGATTTCCCAATTCTAATTGGATATTCTCAAATTTTCTTTTCAGAAGCATAGCTTTATCCTTTACCTTTACTCCCCATGTGTGATGAATAAGCAGAGATTTGCTAACCTTCTTAATTCAAACTCGGCTTGCATTTCAATGTGACATTTTTTTAGCTGTTTTACGATGGATACCTTCATACAAGAACTTTAACAAAGTCCTTTATGATTGTCCTTTAGAAAATTTTCTTCACTCAAAAGTTTATGGTTTTTGTAATTCTAATATCTCCTTTTTAAAAAAATACATTCTTGTAATGTAGGCCAACATTTATTGCCCATTCCTAATTGGCCTTGAGAAGGCAGTGGTGAGCTGCTTTCTTGAATCACTGCAGTTACGGGAAGGTTATAGATTTCCAAGTCAGGCTGGTCGGTGGCTTGAAAGGGAATTTTCAGGTAATGGTGTTCCCAAATGCACGCTACTGATATCATTCTAGATGGTAGCAGTTGTTTGGAAGGTGCTGTCAAAGAAGTGCTGGTGAGTTCCTGCATTGTATTATCCAATGTACTGCTACATTTATTAATGTTTATCACTAAAAGTATTCAATCATTATAAATAGGACACCTTCCACTGAGATTTAGATCATTTTAACATGAGAAAGGAGCTACACTTTCCAGGCCTCCTGAATTTCACCAGAAGGATTCTGAAGCAAGCTAGTGGTTGTGACACTGCTTGGTTGACCCTGCAGTTGAGGAATTTCCATCAAATTTGTTCCTTTGTGAGGGTGAGTTGGATCCACTTATACTTTGATGTTATTACTTCTTGTACTTTTCTTACTCAGCTCTAATTTCAACCTCACAATTGTTTACTTATGGTCCATTTAAATTTAATTAACAATATTATTCTCATTCTTTATTTGCACATGTCCTGATGTAACCTAGCATAAAAGCAGAAGTATTGTCTGTAATGAAAATCTGAAATTATAAACAGAAAATGCTGGAATTATAAACAGAAAACCCAAGTATATCAGGCAGAGTTAGAACTCCATGAAGGCTCAGTGTTTTCCAGGATCTCCTGTTTTTATATCTTATTAGGCTGAATGTTTTAATCTCAAATGTAATAGCATTTGGCAGTCCTTAGCAGTTCTGATCTGCAGGTCAGATTTATACTTATGTTACATAAGAAACAGGAGCAGCTGTAAGCCATTCAACCATGTCAAGCCCTTCAGATTCCTAAGTATGTCAATAACATCACCTCTCATTCTTTTAAACTTCAATGAGGTCTAACTCACTCAAACTTTTTTCAGAAGATACTTCATTCTGGGAATCAGTCTGGTGAATCTTCTCTCAGTTTCTTCCATGCAAGTCTATCCTTCCTTACGTAAGGTGACCAAAGCTCCACACAGTACTTTAGGTGTGGTCTCATCAATGTCCTGTACAACTGTAGCAAGATGTTCGTACATTTATCCTCCATCTCCCTTGCAATCAGGGCTAACATTCAATTTGCTTTCCAAATTACTTGCATGCTAAATTTTTTTTTGCAATTCATGTACAAGGTTGCCCAAATCCATCTGTATCAAATATTCTGTAGTTCTTCTCAATTTAAATAATATTGTGCTTTTCTGTTCTTCCTATCAAAACTGAATAATC
Organism: Carcharhinus amblyrhynchos; assembly: GCF_965287045.1. Taxonomy (NCBI): domain Eukaryota; kingdom Metazoa; phylum Chordata; class Chondrichthyes; order Carcharhiniformes; family Carcharhinidae; genus Carcharhinus; species Carcharhinus amblyrhynchos. Next base: position 10,357,304 of record NC_137341.1, on the reverse strand, counting down.
TGACATATAACCACCCTATATGCTACCTGCCAATATTTTTTCTCACTCAGATAACCCATCTATATTATTTTGTAAACTTAGTGTCCTCCTCCAACTTGCCTTTCCTTCTATATTTGTATCATCACCAATTTAACAATACATTTGGCCCCTTCATGTAACCCATTGACACAGATTGCAAATAGTTGAGGCCTAACACCTGTGGTATACTTGGCTAATATGAAAATGATCCATGTATCCCAAACATTGTCAGTCAGTTACCTTTTATGCGGCACTTCATCAAATGAAATTAAAATACACTACAGCCACAGGTTCCCCTTTATCAACTTTGCTTGTTACAGCCTCACTAAAGGACACATTGTCAAACATCATTCCTCATTTTCTCCTATGGACTTCAGTATTTGACAAAAGAATATGAGCACGCACAATATATCTGCTTTATACAAAATTCCATATAGTCTTCTCAATTCTGTTTAGCCATTAGTAACTACAAATGTATTTATTTAATTAAAAGAGAGTTGACTGTGATGTTCCCTTCTAGTTGAACAGAACATGGACATTTATAGCAATGTTCATCCAGAAAATCTGATGCTGTCCTCGCTTTAATGGGATATTGTTCCATATCCCATTAAAGCGAGGACAGACTCTGGATGATGGCTGCAGTAAACTGGTGAAAACAAAGAAAAGGAAACATGAAGCAAGCCATTCATTTAAGATAAATATAATATCGGACCTAGGATGTGCTCTCTTTCATCACCTATTCACTTCAATTAGAGAAGTGCACAATTTGAAAAAAGAAAATAAATAAAGACTTTAATGGCAAATTTTTTTGGCTGGCATTTTGATTTAATAATGTCGCCACAGTCCAACATGGGTGAATGGGTAGTCTTGATCAGTCAGTCAATGATGGAACTTTTTAAACATTATTTAAGGTATATGAAGCTGTACTGTGTTTTGGAAAGATTTGGTCGAGTGGCACAAATTCGAATTCCATTTCTTTTGTTTCACTCCCATGCAACTTTCTGTTTGACATTACATAGCCCCACCCAATTGGAAATGAAACTGCTCATTGTCCCTGTCTGATCACTATCTGCATAACTCTCTCAGGCAGAAGGAAGGTGAGTCGTTTGTGATATTTAACCTGCTTTCTCCTATTCTTATAATGCTTTATTTTAAAACAAAGTATAAAGTTGAAAATAAATAGTTCTACAGAAAACAGGGAATAAACCTGGAAGTACGGATTCGCAACATGTTTCTGACTTGAAGTGTAAAATGATGTGCAAAGTGAAAAAAAAAGGCTTGGAAATTCTATGTTTTACGAATTATTTTTGTGCCAGGGAATTCTTTTGTTGTTTGCAAAATCCTTTAAAGTGTTTATAAAATATGAGTTCATGATTTGTTTACAAACAGTGGATTAAATAACATAAATAAAAGGATGAATCTTACAGCTGGCGTTATGACTGAAGTTTACATATTGAACTTATTGAAAGATATAGCTGAAATTATAGATAGAATGCACAATGATATAAGACTGAGATTTATAGTTAAAATGTATTGCAAGTTTTGGCTCAGATTTAGTTAGAATATACTAAAAGATAAGTTGAGATTTATAAATGGAATATACTAAATAATAAGACTGAAATTGACAGCTCAAATGCATTAAAAGATAAGGCAACCTTTCTGCAACCCTTAACTTCAATATAAAGAGATTTTCCCCAACGATAATCTTAAAGCAACTTGCAATCCCATCTAACCTCCTCTTTAAACTGCCTGCAATACTCCCAACCCTAATGCTAAAGCAACCCATAAACATTTGCAATACTAAGGTTCCCTCCACTCGAATCTTCAAATGACTTCTGTTTCTGCACAACTCAATGTTAAAATAACCTGCATTTCCCTTTAATCTAACCGAAAACCAGATTGAGTTCCTTCAAACTCAAAGCTATGCCAATTCTCTTTAAACTCACCTCAAAGCAGCCTGCAAGCCCCTTTCAATTCTAACTTTTAAATTGTTTACAATTCCCTAAAATCCTACTTGGGAACTAAGCTATATTTTCCATTAGCCCTGGTTTTGAACAAAGCTGCCGTAATTGCTCATTCAAAAGTGAGCCCTAATGGAAGGCTGCAGGTTTCACTGACACTAACCATAAATCTAACCCCAGCTAGTGTGAAGGACGGCCTGAAATTGGAGCCTGGAAAGGAAAAAAAAAATTCAAGAATGAAATTGAGCCTTTTATAGGCACAATCCTGTCAAATAATTTTGTGTAGGGTGGGAGCAGGGGCACTGCTTTCAACATCAAGTTCTTTCAGAATTATCTTGTGTTAAATACTTTGAACTGCTACTTTTACTTACGTAAGTGCTGCTTACAATTTTGCAATTGTGAGAGTGGTTTGAATTTACCTTAATTCTTTGGAAGTGTTTCAAGTGTGCCTGAGTTTTCGAGCTTTTGCAGTAGAGTACTGTCAAGTGTTCTGGCCAGTATTTATTCCTCAACTGATATTGAGATGCAGCAGAGGGAAATTATAGGTAAATATTTAATTTAACTTGCCGATAATTTGACTAAGTTGGTTAAAAATATTAACTTTAATTAAATAAATAAAGTAAGGTTCAATAAGGATGGTTGTATAGACATGTGACACTCCGTAGACAACTTGGAAAACTACATTTGCAGTAAATGCCTGCAGCTTGAGCAACTTAAGCTTAGAGTTGTTGAGCTGGAGTCCAAGATGCAGACACTGTGGGGAAATGGTGGTGAATTATCTGGACATGTTGATCCAGGAGGCAATCAAGCTCCTTCAGTTAGGTGGTGGTCAGAGTCGAGTTAGTGGTCAAAGAAAGATTAGTATGTCTCTACATTAGGCAGGTAAGAAAACTCCAGGCATTAGTACTAGAGGAGTCTACTCTTTACTCTTATCCAACAGATAGAAAGGTTCCTGCTGCCTGTGTGGATGGGGACAATGACAGTACAGTGGATGAACAAACTATCCAATGAACCATAGTGCAGGAGGCTTTAAAGTAGGATAGTTAAAAAGAATGTGATAGTTACAGGAAACAATATATTCAGAAGGCTTCATACTGTTCTCAGTATGCAACAACTGGGAGGTTTGCAGGTTAATTGTCTGTTCAGTGCTAGATTTAAGGACATCTCCCCTTGCAGCAGGCAAAAAGTTTGAAGTGGGACGGAATAGATACATGTTGGCTCGAAAGTCATAGGTAGAACAAAGAAATTAGGTTCTGCTGAATGAGTTTGAAACAAAATGCACAGCCCCATAAGTATTAATCTTTGATTGTTACCTGACCCAAGCACAAATTGGCATGGGACCAAACAGATTAGAAAGTTAAATGCATGGCTGAAAGAATTCTTGGGAAGGCAAGGGTTTTGATTCATAAGAAGATGGCACCAGCATTGCACAAAGAGGAAGCTTTTCCATTGGATAGATATCATTTAAACTGGTCTGGGACCAGTGTCCTGGCAAATCAAATAATGAAGATATTGAGTGGACTTGAACATAATGTGAATAGGAGGCTTCAGGAAATTCAAAAACAGTAAAGAGATGCCAAGGATGAAGAGCTGGATATGGGTAAAAACTGGCAGAATGGATCAGGAAGGGATGGAAGTTAAAGTTTATTTATTAGTCACAAGTAGACTTACATCAACACTGCAATGAAGTTACTGTGAAAATCCCCTAGTTGATGCACTCCGGCACCTGTTCGGGTATACCGAGGGAGAATTTAGCATGGCCAATGCACCTAACTAGCACGTCTTTTCAGTGTGGGAGGAAACCCATGCTGACACAGGGAGAACACGTAGATTTCGCACAGTGACCCAAGCCAGGAATCAAACCTGGGTCCTGGCGCTATGAGGCAACAGTGCTAATTACTGTGGCACTGTGTCGCCCTTAGATTAGGTAGTAGGTAAAGAATTTAACAAACCTAATGGGTCATTACTAAAGAGTAACAGCTAGAAAAAATAGAAAAATGTCATAGCAAATGCAATTTTTCTGAATCTATGAAACATTCATTACAAAATAGATGAATTAGGAGCACAGACAGAAATAAAGGGATTTGACCTGATCTGAAAGCCATTATGGGAGATGTGCGATGGAATTTAAATGAGCTTGCTGCAGTAGGCAACATGGTGGAAGGAGCTGAGAAAATTGGACAGGAGTCCTTGCAAAGGATTGCCTGCAGTGCGAAAACAGTCCCAAACTAAGTTGGGGAAGGAAGGTGGTGGTATGCCATTTAAATTCATTAATGAGCTGCCCGACACTGGAATTCAGTGATTGTTTAGGGACTAAATGCATGGACTATCAATGTCTCCAGAAAGCTGTGCAGCAAACCTTCTAGGGTTTTCTTGCAGCCTCCTCGTTGATAGACATTTAGTATCCTATAAAGGCATATGACATCAGGAAAGGGGGAGGGGTCACTGAATCTTACTAACCAGCCTTTGTTTTCAGTCTCCCTGGTCTTACCTTTGGTGCTTTCTCTTCACAACTGCAATCCTGCATACTTACCTTTATCCAGCGATCATTGGGCTGGGCATTCAAGTATTATCAGCAGCTATCACTGTCCATTGTGGCATTGCTGGCTATGGAGGGTGTACAGCTTCTAATTGACTGGTAGCTCTTGAGGGGGCAGGATTTCTGCCTCTGGGGTTCTTCATCCCATGGCCATTTAAGGGGCTGAGTACATTTACATCACATCAGGCCTCTGCCAGGAAAGTGATGGGGATTCTCACTGATTCTATAACTGATGTCATGCATGAGATTATAACACAATATTAGGGTCTAAGGAATTTGGGTTAATATGTCATCATGAATTGGGAATTGGTTGCCAGACAGAATGTGTCTTTTTTGGGTTGATAGGGTTGGGTTGGTAACAATGAGGTACTGAAAGGATAAGTGCTTGAGCCTCAGTAATTTACAATCTATATCAATGACTTAGATGAAGGAGCAAAATGTAATGTGTCCAGGTTAATTGATAATAGAGTTAGGTGGCAAGGTAAGTTGTGAGGAGAACACAAGAAGACTGGAGTGAATGTAACAAATGGAATATGGTATGAAGAAAGGTGAAATTATCCACTTTGGTATGCGAGATAAAAAAGCAGCACATTTTTTAAATGATTAGAGTCTGGTGAATGTTGGTATTCAGAAGAATTGAGTATCTTTGTACATGAATCACAGAAAGTTATGTGCAGGTACACCAAGCAATTAGGAAGACAAATGGCATGGAAACTTTATATTCAGCAGTTTAGAAGATAAAGGTAAAGAAATTTTACTGCAATTATATATGGCCTTCATAGAGGCCCACTTGGAATACTGTGTTTAATTTTGGTCTCCTTGCTTAAAGGAAGGATATATTTGCCTTGGACAGAGTGCTATAAAGGTCTGTTAGTCTGATATCTGCGATTATCCAATAAAGAGAGATTAAGGCTCCTACTTTCTTCGTGACAGACAGCCTCTCCGTTGCGGCAGAAGTAATGGAATGGCCAAACATCCTAAATTCCAATCTGAACACAGCACTTGCCATTTTCGCGGGGACGGGCATTGGGTGCAGTATGTTTCACATGTGCACATTTTACGGAGGCAACTGGCCATTCAAATTAGAAACTACGTCCAGTTCAGTGTGATTTAGTAGCCCAGGAGTATGGAATCTGAAATCTGCAAAGTAGACCTGATAAGAGCAGGTCTAAACTTGGCATATTCCTTTGGATAGTCAAGAGGTGGTGAGGTATAGTACTTCAGTTGAATTTTCTTTAAAAAATTATTCATAACCCCAGAGGTGGGACGAACAAATTCAAGCGGCCTTACTTTAAACCCAGACCAGCACTATCAGGATCCCAGGCTGACACAGCCCAAGGCACACTACCAAAACCTGCCACTGACCACCTGAGGGCTTCAATAGCCTCCGGTTCCACTGGTGAGGCCATTACTTTTGTTCTCCGTTAGTGGGGACATTCTGTGATCCTCACCAGTGAGGACCTCCACTGGCAAGGTGGGAAAGGTAAGTGAGCCAGGATTACTGTATCCCAGAATTGCTAACGACATGCTATTCAGTCCACTATCCTCAATAGCCATTGCCACAACAAGATGAGCTCTTATCCTGTGTACAGCAAGAAGTCTCACAACATCAGGTTAAAGTCCAACAGGTCATCAGGAGTTTTTTGAAGGGGTAACCAAGAAGGTAGACGAGGCAGTGCAGTTGGTGTTGCTTACATGGACTTTAACAAGGCCTTTGACAAGTTATTGCATGGTAGGTTGTTGCATAAAGTTAAATCTCACGGGATCCAGGGTGAGAACATAAGAACATAAGAACATAAGAAATAGGAGCAGGAGTAGGCCATCTGGCCCTTCGAGCCTGCCCCGCCATTCAATAAGATCATGGCTGATCTGTCGTGGCTCAGTTCCACTTTCCCGCCCTCTCCCCATAACCCTTAATCCCTTCTCTTATCAAAAACCCATCAACCCGCTTCTTAAAAATATTTAGCGAGGCAGCCTCCACCACTTCAACGGGCAGAGAATTCCAGAGATTCACCACCCTTTGAGTGAAGAAGTTCCTCCTCAACTCCGTTCTAAACCGGTATCTAAATGGATACAAAATTGGCTTCTTGAAGCCAGAAAGCATTGTTTTTCAAACTGAAGGCCTGTGATGAGCGGTTTGTCTCAGGGATCAATGCTGGGTCCACTGTTATTTGTCATTTATATTAATAATTTGGGTGAGAATATAAGAGGCATGGTTAGTAAGTTTACAGATAACACTAAGATTGGTGGCATAGTGGACAGTGAAGAAAGTCATCTCCGATTACAACGGGATCTTGATCAATTAGGCCAGTGGGCTGACGAATGGCAGGTGGAGTTTAATTTAGACAAATGCGAGGTGATGCATTTTGGCAGACTGAGCCAGGGCAGGACTTACTCAGTTAATGGTAGGGCATTGGGGAGAGTTACAGAACAAAGAGATCTTGGCGTACATGTTCATAGCTCTTTGAAAGTGGAGTCACAGGTGGACAGAATGATAAGAAGGTATTTGGCACATTTGGTTTCATCGGTCAGAACATTGAATACAGGAGTTGGAATGCCTTGTTGAAGTTGTACAAGACATTGGTAAGGCCACACTTGGAATAATGTGTGCAATTCTGGTCACCCGATTGTGGAAAGGATATTATTAAACTAGGAAGATTGCAGAAAATATTTACTAGGATGCTACTGGGACTTGATGGATTGAGCTAGGAGAGGCTGGAAAGACTGGGACTTTTTTCTCGAGAGCATAGGAGGCTGAGGTGTGTTCTTATAGAGGTCTATAAAATAATGAGGAACACATATCAGCTAGATAGTCAATATCTTTTCCCAAAAGTAGGGGAGTCTTGCTGCAGCTGTATAGGGCATTGGTGAGGCCGCAGCTGGAGTACTGTGTGCAGTTTTGGGCGCCGCACCTGCGCAAGGATATTTTGGCCTTGGAGGGAGTGCAGAGGAGGTTTACTAGGCTGATACCGGAGTTGAGGGGGTTGAGCTATGAGGAGAGGCTGAATAAACTAGGCTTGTACTCGTTAGAGTTTAGAAGAATGAGGGGAGATCTCATTGAGACGTATAAGATGATGAATGGGATGGATAGGATAGAGGTGGAAAGACTCTTCCCGCTCAAAAAAGACAGTAGGACTAGGGGGCACAGCCTCAAGATAAAGGGGGGGCGGTTCAGAACGGAGTTGAGGAGGAACTTCTTCAGTCAAAGGGTGGTGAATCTCTGGAATTCTCTGCCCGTTGAAGTGGTGGAGGCTGCCTCGCTAAATATTTTTAAGAAGCGGGTTGATGGGTTTTTGATAAGAGAGGGGATTAAGGGTTATGGGGAGAGGGCGGGAAAGTGGAACTGAGCCACGACAGATCAGCCATGATCTTATTGAATGGCGGGGCAGGCTCGAAGGGCCAGATGGCCTACTCCTGCTCCTATTTCTTATGTTCTTATGTTCTTATGAGTCTAAAACTAGACGGCATTGGTTTAAGGTGAGAGGGAAGAGACACAAAAGCATCCAGAGGGGCAATTTTTTCATACTGAGGGTGGTGAGTGTCTGGAACAAGCTGCCAGAGGTAATAGTAGAGGCAGGTACAATTTTGTCTTTTAAAAAGCATTTAGACAGTTACATGGGTACGACGGGTATAGAGGGATATGGGCCAAATGCGGACAATTGGGATTAGCTTCGGAGCTTTAAAAAAGAAAGGGTGACATGGACAAGTTGGGCCAAAGGGCCAGTTTCCGTGCTGTAAACCTCTATGTACCCAACCGAGTCCAACACTGGCATTTCCATATTATTCTGTGAAGTCACTTTTTTATGTGGCACCTTATTGAATAGCTTTTGGAAATCCAAATTTGCTGCATTTATTGGTTCTCCTTTATCCACCCTGCTTGTTACATCCTCAAAGGACTCTAATAAATCTGTCAAACACACTTTTACAAAACTATAAAGACTCTGAGTATGTTATGTTTTACTAAATTTCCTGCCACTACTTCCTTATTCCAGCATTTTCCAATGACAGATGTTGGACTAACTGACCTCTAGTTTTCTGCTTTTTTCTCCTTCTTTCTTTGAATTGAGTTGCTCAATTTGCAGTTTTCCAGTCAGCTGGGTTCTTTCCAGAATCCAAGAAATTTTGGAATATTATACCCAATCCTCATCATTATTTATTATCTCTGCAGCCACTTCTGCTCGGACTTTAGGATACAGGTCATCAGGTCCAGAAAAGTTAAGAGCCTTTAGTCCTGTTAATTTTCCTAGTACTTAACACAACCTATCTTGATTGAGAATTACTCCACATGTAAACATGGGAAAGTGCCTGGGTGATAAAGCCATCATGCATGTGGTGAGAATATATTTCTTTACAGAAACCATTGTGAAAATACTATAATGTAAGCAATCAAGACTAGAATTGAGGTCTTTACCTCTTTTTGTGCTTGCCAGAGTTTCCTTGCATTGTGGAATTGGTGCATAATTTTCATTTATAAATTATGAGGAAATGATATAGATTTGATCTCAGACAAAAAGCCCTTTGTCTCTTACATTTTTGAAAAGGTTTTCATTTGTACATTCTTACACTTGTTCTGGTATTCCTTCCTCCACATCATCTGAATGGTGATCAATTCCTTTTGCAGAATGGACAACTGAACTTGATTTGAAAACGCTAATATTTCTCAACAAAGAGGCAGAACATGGCACCTGAATGGCCATGTCCTTGGACTCTCATTGTCAGCATCACACTTGGTAAGTATACCTTCTCAGTGAGCTGTATTAGAAAATACAACACAACATAGCTGGAAAATAGTAGCTTTTTGATGAGCCAAGAATAACATAGACCACTATTTTTCCAAGAGCATAAATAATGTTCTGCAGTGAAGAGGTTCTGATCTACAGCTACTTGTTTTTATTGATATACATTCTTATAATTAAGGCACAATCACAAGGATTGGATCCCAGTAAATTTTTGATTATATACTTTCTTCAATATTTTACCTTTTCTGTCACTATTTCTTCACTTTTGCTGTTGGATGATGATCAACATCAGCTGATGATAATATAGATTATCATTAAAAATCTTGGATGGCAAATTATAATAAATTTTCTCCACAAGACATATGTACACCAAAGTGGCATGACCACATGCATGCTTGGTTTGGGAGTGGCACGGTGACACAGTGGTTAGCACTGTTGCATCACAGTGGTGGAATGCGGGTTCAATTCCTTGGGTGATTGTGTGGAGTCTGCACGTTCTCTCCATGTTTACATGGGTTCCTTTTGGTGCTCTGGTTTCCTCCCACAGTCCAAAGATGTGCAGGTTAAGTTGACCGGCCATGCTAAATTGCCCTTTAGTGTCAAAAGGATTAGCAGGGTAAATACGTGGGGTTATAGGTGGGATTGTTGTCGGTCAAGACTTGATGGCCTCCTTCTTCACTGTCTAGGCAATTCTCCCATCCCACTGCGCTAATATTTTAGTGCAGCTGGCTGGGAGATTTCAGCAGGGCCGGATTAGCACAATCCGCACTGGGCATCCAGCCCTGAGTGCCTTCTCCATTGCCAGATTTCTGCCACCGTCAGCTGGATGCCAAAAACAGGCATGGAGCTGCCTTAGATATGCAGAAGGCCATTTACATATAATTAGTGGGCCCGGGACTGAGGTCTCCAGGCCCACTAGTCTCTCCTTCCCCGCTACTAGTATTTCACTCCAGTAGAGTCTACAAGAGCTCCCCATTTTCAGGAAGCTACCAGCCCTGCTGGAGTGAAGAAGTGAAATCAAGACAGCCCAAAGGGCAGAGGGCTGCCCAAGGGACAAAATGCCAATGCTTAGCGGGCACCTTGGCACTTCCCATTGGGCCTCGGACAACGTCAAAGCATCAGAATGTATGGATGCAGGGTGTTTGGTGGGAGTGGGGGGTCCCACTGCATAGGGATCAGTGAGGGAGGGAGGGAGGCCAATGATTGGGGTTGGCCATCAGGGTTGGGGGGAGATGGGGGCAGCCTGCTGGAAGTGTTGGGGCTGCCGGGATGGGTGGGCACAGCAGTGGGCGCAGAACTTTTGAGGGGGAATGGGAGGTGGGAGGGAGAGAGAAGACATGCCTCAGTCTGGACATGGTTGTGGGGGGGGAGGCAGCGATTGGGTTGTGGGGAGGTCAGAGGACAGGCATTACAATGATCTTTGTGCTGGCCAGCGAATGGGAGGCCGGTGGACAGAGGCCACCGCGCATGCACCAATCTCGGCACTGACAGATCGGCACATGCGCAGTGGCTCACTCAGCACTCTGTTGCCAGGCTCCCAGGCAGGAATAGTCCTACCCCCAGCTTTTCAACGTGAGTCGCACTAGTGCACTCTGCAGTGCATAACTCGCACTGAAAAAACAGCGTGATTCACTCCAGTTTTCACGTGAATTAGACACAGTTTTTTTGGCAGAATTGCCCTCTATGATTCTATAGGGCAAAAAAATGTCATTGGCTCACATTTTCCAGGAACTAAACAAGAGACAATTTATGCTTTTACTTTACCTTATCATCATTCAACACAAACTCGTGTTACATCTTTGGGTCACTGAGCCATCCTGTGGTAGATCAACAGTTCAGTCTATGGTTCTAATAATGCAGATAGCAATACAAAGTAAAGAAGTTAAGTTAAGTAGGAGACTGTTTCTGGCCCTTTGTATAGATGTGATCTCCGAGCATATTAGTCTTTTGGGTGGCCAGAACAGCCCTTTGAGTCAGTCAGTGGCAAATCAGTGCAGTGTACATCGGGTTTCATTCATTCATTTGGAGTTCACATGAGTGGTACGTGCATAGCCAAGGGGTTGCAGTCTCAGCTGATTTTACCAAACAAACAAAGCTGCGAAAGCATCAGGACTAATCTCGCATGAGAATAGATGTCTGTCGCACACCTCCTCTAGGGCCTGCCCTATTTGAATCCAAAGGTGCTCAGTCCAGTCAATATTATGGTGGGCGAGAGATGAGTTGCTCCGATGCTTGAAATACAGGGGAGAATCACAACTTACTCAGTAAGATGTATTGTATTGGTGAGAAGGAAAGCCAGCATGTTCCAGAAGATTTTCTTTTAACAACATCTTTCTGGCATCTTTTTTCCAGCTTGTTTGCTGATACCTGTGACTTCCCAAGAGGTAAGTCAAGACTACAAAAAAAAGTTCACAAATTTTACCTGTCCAGAGTTTGAACTATTCTGCTTGAAATTTCCATGGGTTTCTCCCAGTTTCTTCCTGTAAATTGGCTGAAAGTTAGGAAAAATGACATAAAATATTGGGAATAGCTGTTTACATCATTGCTATAGGGCAGAGCCGACTTAATGGACTGAATGGCCTACTTCTGCTCATACATCTTATGGTCTTCCTGAAGTAACAGCGAGAGTTTGTGAGAAACCTGGCATATTTACAGTCACAATTTATTAAAATATTTTCTTGTTCTTTCTTAGTGCAATGGCATTTTCACTAATGGTAAGTAGGAGCAACTTAAATATGATTCATAAGGATTATTTCAGCTGCAGGGATTTGTGTCATTTGTAATGCTAATTTTTCTTTTTACACATTACAGAACAGAGAATTTGTGAAGGCAATAACAGGTATGTGGAACTTTGAGTTATTGTAACATTACTTGCTCTTAAAGCTGCTGTGCCTCATGGTTATTCTGGCAACATTGTGATACAAAACAGATTGCCTTGGTGCATCATATCTCCAAACTAGTTCAAAGTGAATGAAATCCAACCCGAGTTTAAATTTTAAACCAACACATTTTCTTATTGACAACCATATACTTCATTTATCCAGTTTATTGTGTACCTATTAAATATTTGTCTAAAGCAATTATTTCTTTGCAGCATGGCACTGGAATCCAAACTACGTTCTGGCAACATAAGTGATTTCTGTCGTTTTACAGTCTTACAGTATGCATGTGCTCAGGTAAGTTCTATACCAATCAACGGAAGCAATGAATAAACTTATTACTTGGTCTGAATTGATTAATCGGACAATAATTATGTTAATGATAAACACTACTCCAACGTAGTAACATCTAACATAATTTAGAAATATGAATTAGGTGCTTTCATTCTCCGAAAGATTTTATCTCTACCATTCCTTTTGTAGAGATATGAATAAAAATGATAAGGAAACACAGATGTTAAAAATAAGTATTCAGCAATAAATTGTATTTTTCTGGTGCCTTTAAGGTAGTAAATAACTTCAATGTGTTTTACAACGGTCTAATCAGACAAAATAATTGACACTGATGCAAAGAACGAGACAGTACGATCAAAATTGGAAGGAAAATTCTTAATACAATTCAGCAAAATATCTACTCATTCGAAGCAACAAAATTAATGTGTGCATGTGTAGTCTTTGCTCTAAAATGTACATCTCATTATTTAAAAAAACAGCCTATAATCAAATGTAGAGGAAAATTTTCTTATTTTTAGGCAATGGATGGGAAAAATGGCATGGAAGCCATAGGTCCCAAGGATGGTGTCCTTTGCCATATTTTTAGGCAGTTAGACAAAAAACAGATGGGTCCCATGACGTCTGCTGGTGGGTGGGCTCTGAATAAGCCTCCCACCAGGAACTTAGTCTGCAAAAGATCAGGGTGCTGTTTTTGAAGGGTGCCCAAATTTAAAAAAAGAACAGAAGCTCCCCCTCTCATGGAGCCCCTCCTGCCATGGATCCTCCACCTACATATCATCCTGCCCCACATAGAACATCCACCTTCGCATTGCCTAAGCATTGCCCTAAGCAGTAGGCAGTGGCATAAACGCCTGATAATTATTTTTGAATCTAAATCTATTCAAATAGGGATCTTAATGTTGAATGTCAAGATTCCCGTTACATGGCAGGGAGTAGGGACAATCAGAATGGGAAATTCCACTGGAGTAAAATGTGGTTTGGGACTTCTGTAAGATTTTCCGCTCATGCTGCCAACCTTGCCCTGAAAATGGGAGTGGAAGACCCCCTAAGTGCTAAACTGCTCCCAAACTCTTTAATAGTATTGGCACAAAGCACAACATTCCTATGGGTTCTTTCATTAATAAGGTAGAGGCCTAGACAAAAAGAATCCAAAGATAGAAGTTCAAATTATGACAGTTGCGAAATTTAAATTCATGAATATATCTTGAATAAAAAGATAGTCTTAATAATGGTGGACATTAAACTGTTAGATTTTCATTAACGTTCTTTAGGGAAGGAAATTGATTCTCCTTAAGCAGTCTGGTTTCTTTGTGACTCCTAACTCACAGAAATGTGCTTGATGCCTAACTGCTCTTTGCGATGAGCTAGCAAGCTATTCAGTTGTATTACATCACTATGACACAATATCATGTATACCACACAGACTGCAACAATTGAAGGAGGCAGCTCATCTTGCCTCCTCAAGTACAATTAGGGATGGCAATAAATGCTGCCCTTTCTTACTACATATTGCATGAATGAAAAATAATACACTTGTAATGAGTTAGAGATGTGCTTCATGGCAAAATCCAAATAAATTGTTGTGTAATGCCCAGACAGGCCCTTTATATATGCAGATAAAGGCCAACACCTATTTGGAATCCCAACTTTAATATTTGTTTTCCTTGAGGCATCTGCTGTTGGCTGCACTCAAGAAAACCACATCTATACAAACAAAGAACAAAGAACAAAGAACAACCCAGCACGGGAAACAGGCCCTTCGGCCCAATGAGCCCGCGCCGCCGCATCACCCTACACCTATTCTACCCTGCATATCTACGAATGGAACCCCTAACTTAGCCAGATTCAAGGGAGAATAGTGTCAATTTGGTAAAACCAATCAGCCTAAGAGCACATCTTTGGGGTGTGGGAGGAAACCGCAGCGCCTGGAGGAAACCCACGCAACCACAGGGAGAATGCGCAAACTCCCACAGACACAGGCCCAAATCCATGTATCTGCACAGCTAGCAGTGCTAGTCACTGAGCTGTTGCGGCGCCCGTCTACTGGTCCAGGATCAAGCACACACACCTACACGAAGTGCTAGGCCACTCCCGGAACTTCCAAGAGCAGCCCACGCACGACCCACCGTGTGCATGCCCCTCGTTTGACACGAGGTGGACCTCCACCTGCGGAATAAAAAGACAAAAACGTTAATCTTACATGCCTGCTTTTCCGGTGTCTCCCGAGGTTCTCACCTTATTTAATAGCCCCTACCATAACCCTCCATCCTCGTTTCACTCATGTGTCTATCTAACTGAACCTTAAACGAGTCCAACGTTCCTGCCTCCACCACCCTACTCGGTAGCGCGTTCCACACCCCCACAACTCTCTGCGTAAAGAACCTTCCTCTCACTTCCAAATTATACCTCTCCCCCCTCACCCTTAAATCATGACCTCTCGTGTTTGTACCCAGTCTAGGGAGCAGTCTCTCACTATTAACTCTATCTATTCCCTTCAGTATCTTATATACCTCTATCATGTCCCCCCTCAATCTCCGTCTTTCCAAGGAGAATAGTCCCAGTTTCTCCAACCTTTCCTCGTAACCCAGCCCCTCCATGCCAGGCAACATCCTGGTAAACCTCCTCTGCACCCTTTCCAGAGACTCCACGTCCTTCCGGTAGTAAGGTGACCAGAACTGGACGCAGTACTCCAGATGCGGTCTAACCAACGTTCTGTACAACTGAAGCATTAGACGGCAGCTTTTATACTCTATACCCCTTCCTATAAAGGCTAACATTCCATAAGCCTTCCTAACAACCTTCTCCACTTGTGACGCAACCTTCATGGATTTGTGAACCTGCACTCCCAGGTCCCTCTGTATGTCTATACTCCTAATCTGTCTACCTTTTATCACATAGCTCCTCTCTGCATTATTCCTTCCAAAATGCATCACCTCGCATTTGTCAGGATTAAATTCCATCTGCCACCTATCTGCCCAATGCACCAACCTGTCTATATCCTGTTGTATCACCTGACAATCCAGTTCAGTACCTGCCAACCCTGCCATCTTGGTGTCATCAGCAAACTTGATGATCACACCACCTACGCTCTCTTTCAAGTCATTTATGTATACTACAAAGAGGAGAGGTCCCAGTACTGAGCCCTGCGGCACACCACTGGTCACTGGCCTCCAGCCCGACAAGGTCCCCTCCACAACTACCCCCTGTCTCCTATTACCCAGCCAGTTCTCAATCTACCTAGCTACCTGGCCTCGTATCCCATGCGCCTTAACCTTTTCTACCAGCCTACCATGAGGGACTTTGTCAAACGCCTTACTGAAATCCATATAGATGACATCAACGGCTCTCCCATCGTCAACCGTTTTTGTCACCTCCTCAAAGAATTCCACCAGATTCGTAAGGCAAGACCTCCCTCTAACAAAGCCATGTTGCGTGTCCCTAATCAGATCGCAACGCTCCAAATGCTCATACATCCTACCCCTAAGTATTTTTTCCATTAATTTCCCTACCACCGATGTCAAAATCACCGGTTTATAATTTCCAGGGTTGTCCCTACTACCTTTTTTGAACAGCGGTACCACATTTGCTACCCTCCAGTCCTCTGGGACCTCACCTGTGTCCAAAGAAGAGACAAAGATTTGCGCCAGAGGCCCTGCAATTTCATCTTTCACCTCCCTAAGCAGCCTGGGATAAATACCATCAGGCCCCGGAGCTTTATCCATCCTTACGCTACCTAAAAGCCCTAGCACTTCCTCCCTCGTAATAGATACCCCCTGCAACTGATCCTCAGCTCCCTTCAAGAGACTGCACGATTCCGAACCCCTCTCCTTCGTGAATACCGACGCAAAGTATTCATTCAGGAGCTCCCCCATTCCCTCCGACTCAATACATAACTCTCCACTCCTGTCCCTAAGAGGACCAATTTTCCCTCTAACTACTCTCTTGCCTCTAATATAGGAATAAAATGCCTTTGGATTTTCCTTAATCCTACCAGCCAAAGCCATTTCATGCACTCTCTTTGCCCTTCTAATTCCCCTTTTTAGCTCCCTCCTACTCTCTCTATATTCCTCCAGCGCACTCTCTGTACCCAGTCGTTTCGACCTAACATACGCCTCCCTCTTCTTCCTGACCAAGTCTTCAATACCCCCTGTAATCCACGGCTCTCTAATCCTACCTTTCCCATCCTTCCGCTTAACCGGAACATACCTCCCCTGCAACCATTTCATTTTGCCCTTAAAAGCCTCCCACTTGCCAACCGTGGACTTTCCAGCTAACAGTCCCTCCCAATCAGTGTCCTGCAGTTCCCTCCTAATCCTGCTATAGCTCGCCTTTCCCCAGTTCAGCACACTCCCGTTCGGCCGGCACTCGTCCCTTTCCATTTTTAACCTAAAGTAGACGGACTTGTGGTCACTGTTAGCCACATGTTCGCCTACCTCTACCTCACCCACCTGCCCCGGCTCATTACCCAACACTAAATCAAGTATAGCCCCTCCCCTAGTCGGGCTAGTAACATACTGCTCTAGCGACCCTTCCAAAACACATCTCACAAACTCCTCTCCCTCCGTACCCCCAGCTCTAGGCCCCCTCCAATTCACTCCAGGAAGATTAAAGTCACCCACTACAACACTCTATTCTTCCTGCACCTGTCCAAAATGCCCCTGCAAATGCCTTCCTCCACCGACCTCGGGCTGTTGGGTGGCCTATAGTACACCCCTAGCAATGTGATCTCTCCCTTTTTATTCCTCAACTCCACCCACAGCGACTCAATCCCTGTCTCTTCCATATCGTCCTCCCTCTGCACTACTGTGATGTTTTCCTTTACTAACAGTGCCACCCCTCCACCTCTCTTCAACCCTCCTCTGTCACACCTAAAACACTTGTACCCAGGAACATTCAGCTGCCAGTCCTGCCCTTCCCGTAACCACGTCTCCGTTACAGCCACCACATCTAACTGCCTCACAAACATCAAGGCCCTAAGCTCATCCGTTTTCCCTGCCACACTCCTAGCATTGAAACAGACACAGTTCAACCCACGAGTGTCCCTCGGAACCTCCTTCTCCCTGATAATTTTCCTTTCACCCGACTCTCTCCCAGCCACCTCCCCACCCCCCCTCCCCATTAGTTTAAACCATTCCTGAACACCCCAGCTAACCTCCCCGCTAAGACACTAGTTCCCCTCCCGTTCAAATTCTCCCCACCCCTCCTGTACAGTTGCCCTTCTCTCCTAAATACCTCCCAGTGATCCACAAAAGTAAAGCCCTCTACCCTACACCAATCCCTCAACCATGCATTCAACTGCATGATCTCATCATTCTTTGCCCTGCTAGTACTGGGCAGCAATCCAGAGAGTGCCACCCTGGAGGTCCTGCTCTTTAGTTTCGACCCCAACTCCCTAAATTGCCTACGGACCTCTACCCTACTCCTCCTTCCTATGTCCCCCTCCCCTATGTGTACTATGACCTCTGCCTGGGTCCCCTCCCCTTTCAAAATTCCCTCTACCCTTTCCGTTACGTCCTTTACCCCTGCTCCAGGGAGGCAGACCACCATCCTGGAGTCGCGCCTCTGTCCACAGAACCTCCTATCAATACCTCGGACCCTCCCATCCCCTACCACTATCACCTTGCCAGCCCCCTTCTGTCCCTCCAAGTCAGTCTCCCCTTCCTGCCTATCTTTCTGTGCCCCTGTCGATGAACCTTGGGGGGCCTCCGGGGAGGCTGGGGGACCCTGACTACTCTTCTTCTTCCTCTTTCTCCTCCTAACCGTCGTCCACCCTTCCTGCTCTTCAGCCTTGGGACCTCTTCCTGCTCGTGGTTCCTAGCCATCAACTCCTCGTTTTCCCTGACTAGAAATGCATCCTCCAAACGCCCTTCGAGTTGCCTGACCCGGGCTCTCAAGCGCTGCAGTTCTAAACATTTACTGCAGATGTGGACCTTGGGGACATGTGACACCACCAAGAACTCCCACATGTGGCACCTGACACAACTTATATTCCTCCCTATATTCCCTGCCATGTCCCAACCTCCTGGATGCGGCGAAAGGTAGAAATCTGTCACTCACCTTCTCTAAGCCTACTCTCGCCTAAGCCCAGCGAGCCAAAGCCCTTCTCACTCAGTTCCCACTCACTCCGCTGCCCGCTCCCGACGCTGCCCGCTCTATGCTGCTACCCCTTTTTTATACCCCCTGCTCCCCCTTAACGACAATCCCCTCGCCTAACTTCCGGTACGGAAGTAAACTACACTCTAACAAGCCCCGAGAACCGGAAGTACAGGAAAAAAGCGGTTTTCAATTCTATATGCAGCACATTCAGACCCTCAAGGGGATCAATGCAGGTCTTCACCAATAAAGCAAACTTACGTAAAATGTTATCTGAATTTGGACAGTGAAAGAATGCAGATAATGCCAGACACCAACTCTTCACCTGCACTGATGCTCTCTGTTCCCTGATCCCAAACCCCACACAATAATCGCCACTGCTATCCTTGAATGAAGCTTTTGCTATTTTGTTATCTTGTACATTTGTTTGTTTCCTTTTAGTGTACCTTGCTGGCAAACCTTACTAGTGATGACCTGGCCTTGATCTTCAACTGTTTTGCTGTCACAAACCCCTTGAACAACTCTGATCTGAATGCCACCATCTTATTTGTGCAGAAGATCAGTCTACCAAAGTTTGGGGAGATGCTGGAGAAGGTCAACAAGCAGGTAGTTTATAAGACTAATAGTCATTGAGAATAATGGTAAGATTGTGGATTCAGAGAAAGCATAATGTTCTTTTTCACTGAGTGTTTCAAGAGAAGTCTAAACTGAGGTGAAAGGTCAGATTTTATTTACCTGTAAAAGGTTTCCTTTCTGAATAGATAAAATCTGTAAACCACAGAGGACATTGTTTTGAAAATAATGGGTGCGCAAAAAAGGATCTTTTCCAAGACTCAACTTTCCTAGAGAACTTTAAGGGCATAAAAGCAAAATACTGAGCTCTGACTAAGTGTCATCTAGGCTCGAAACATTGGCTCTATTTTCTCCCCACCGATGTTGTCAGACCTGCTGAGATTATCCAGCATTTTCTGTTTTTTAATTGACAGGACATAACAGGCTACTTTTGGTTATCAAAGAATTTTCTTAAGAAGGAATGAAGAATCTGCATAAAGAACACCCTTATCTGTTGCTTAGGAGAAAATGCATCACATAATATATCCCCAGCCATTGTTCGAATCTGCTATCTGATTAATGCTTTAGGTGCATTTTGTGATCGACTTTATCAGCCCTCCTTGGAAGGCTAAATTTGTTTCAGATGAACCTATATAAATGTTTCTCAGTGAATTCATTGAATCTATTTTAATTTTCATTAAACTCCAATTTTGAAGAACTGCATGCCAAAGAAATGGTAGTATACTTGTGATGTGATAAGGAATAAATAGCATTCCTTGGATAAGGTAAAATTGTCCAGTTCCAGATTTCTGGCTCTCTCTCTGAATATGATTCAAACCTGACTGACTTTCCTGGATCAGGCACCATTAATGATCAGATGACTTGCTCCTGGTGAAATTCCTACCAACAAGAACAGTTCATCAGTAACAAACAACACAATTATGAGACTGTTGCAATCGGACCAGAAGCTGGCATTTATGGGGGAAGAGGAGACCCAAATGTGGGAAATCAACTGGGCCATTAGAAGATAGGTTTGTCCAGATCGAAGTCAGGAAACACTGACATGAGGGAAACCTCTGAATTCATACAATGATAGAAATCCTACAGTGCAGAAAGAGGCCCTTCGGCCCATCGAGTCTGCACCAAACACAATCCCACCCAGGCCCTACCCCCATATCCCTACACATTATACCCACTAATCCCTCTAAGCTACACATCCCTGGACACTAAGGGGCAATTTCTTAGCATCGCCAATCAACCTAACCTGCACATCTTTGGACTGTGGGAGGAAACCGGAGTACCCAGAGGAAAGCCATGCAGACACGAGGAGAATGTGGAAACTCCACATAGACAGTGACTCGAGCCGGGAATTGAACCCAGGACCCTGCAGCTGTGAAGCAGCAGTGCTAACCACTGTGCTACCGTGCCACCCAAATTGTTACTGCTGCTTCTTGGAACTTTCTGTAAACTTTCATCTTTGCGGTCTAAAGGAATTGCTTAAACTATTGAAAAGAATGCTCAAAAGGACTCTGAGTTCACAGGACTGGAAGGCCCCGGCATGGGCTTGAGCCCTTCCTCCTCCCTTTGGTTCCTGTGCACCCCTGGGTCACTCCACGGAACAGTAGTGCTACTGCAGTGAGCTCCAGAAGCTTCAGCATCATCTGGCACTGCCAGTCCTGGAGGACCATCTGTGTCCTATCCATGGTGTTCAAGCCCTCTGCAATGGCCACTCGAGTTGCAGTCTACCTCTCAATGGCCCCAGCAAGTGCCCTCTGAGACTGGGCCATGCTCTGCAAGCCCTCAGCTGTGGCCCTCTGAGACTGGGCCATGTTCTCAACAGCTGTATCTGCATCCATAACCTTCCCTGTGTCTCAGCACTGTCACACTGGGTCTCCTGCAAGCTCTTGAGCCACTCAGCCATGGGCTGCAGAATCTCGAGATGCCTGTTCAGTCCCTCAGCTGTGGCCTGCTGTGACTCAACCATTGCTTAGAGCCTGCCACTCATGGTGAGGATCCCCTGCCCCAGGCTTTCCACTGCAGGTGCCACCCTCGCAGTGTTGGCTTGGAAGCATGCAAGACAAGCAATAGCTGGTCCACCTGAAAGTTCTGGGACTCTTCCAACAGCCTCACAGTTGGTCCACTGAGGCCGTTAGTCCCTCCTTGGCTCAGTTGCTGCATCTCCAGAGGACCAGCACGTAGCCTTGGGCCAGTTGAGTCCTCGCCTCCAGCAGGCCCTGCGTACCAGAGGTCTTGGACATTCCCTCCTTCACCAGATATACATTATCAGATGTGTCGTGCTCACCAGAGAGTGACCCAGAAGCCTCAACACTAACTGGACCCACCGACGTTTCAGTAGAGTTGTGAGGTGGCAGCTAACACCAAAATGGTGCTACCTTCAGAGGTCCCTTCTCCCATCCAAGCTGTCTGGACCAGGAGGGACGGCAGCTGTAGCTGGGGCTATAGTCCAGAAGGCCCTAAGGTGTCCAGATCTGTCCCTGCAAAAGAGGAAATCAGTGCAAAGGAGGGAGAGGAATCTGGGATGCCAAACCATGATTCACATGTCTCCACTGAACATAGAACAAAGAAAATTACATCACAGGAACAGGTCTTTCGGCCCTCCAAGCCTGTAGTGACCAGGCTGCCCATCTGATTTGTAACCCCCTACCATTCTGGGGACTATATGCTTCTATTCCCATCCCATTCACATAGTTGTACAGATGCCCCTTAAAGATCACTATTGTATCTGCATCCATAACCTCCCCTGACAGTGAGTTCCAGGCACACACTACCCTCTCTGTGCAAATAAACATGCCTCGTACATCTCCTTTAAACCTTGCCCCTTACACCCGAGACTCATGCCCCTGAGAAGTTACCTCAGAATGACTGAAGGAACGACAGGTGCTCGCATCTTGATGGCAGCCTGACCATGCTGTTGCTGACAGCCTGCATCCCCTTCTCTGGTGAGCTCCAGTGCCTGCTCCTCAAAGAGTGGTGAGGACCCAGAGGTTTAGCTCACTAGCCCTGTCTTCACCTTCTCACAGGGTGCTTGATTTCTCTATTGGAGACAGAAGTAGCCCTGAAAGAAATGGTGGCATGACTCCTGCAGAGTATCAGGTGGTGGCCTTAGAGCACAAGACAGTCGAAGTCACTGGGGGGAAAGGAAGGAGGTACTTGGATGTCAGGGTGCTGGGGATGGGAGGATCTTGGGGACATATAGGGGGAGATGCAAAATGAGATTCAGCACTCTTTCTTGCTGCATGGATGAGGTCATTGACTTTTTTCCGCACTGCTTCCCGGTTCAGGGGGGCCAGTGCCCTGGCACTGACTGAGGCAGTGGCTTCCTCCCAGGCTGCATTTCCATCGATTTGATTCCTCCTGGGGGGAATGAGAATGTCCTGCCTCACCTCTGCTGCAACTAGCAGCCTTCCCAGGTCACCCTCAGAGGAACGGGGGGGCCTGGTCATGCATACATTTCGTGTAGGAATGCCTGCCTGCCCATTCTTGAGTTTTTAATAGAGCTGCCCGCAGTTTGACAGAGCATTCCAGCAAATTACATGCAATTTGCTTGTTAGTATTGAGGGGAAGGCAAGTGAGCGCTTGCAGGTGTGCTGGTGAGGGGAGGGGGCGGTGGTGGTGGTTGTTGTGAGGGAGGGGCCGGGGTAGAGGTTAGGGGGATCACCCTGATCCCTGTAGGGTGGAGGAGGGGAGGGTGGATCTCTCTGCCTGAGATGAATGAGGGGAGAAAGGGGGGTCCACTGCCACTCTGCCCGAATCATTGGGGGGGAAGGAGGGAGGGGTTGTGATCGGTCTGGGTGGTGAGCGGATGGCGGAATAAGGGTGTCAGTAATTTTGTGTGGATGGGGCAATGTCTGTGAGGGCCAGAGGAAGGTATTATTTGGCCCAGGTGTGATGTGGTAGGAGAACAGCACTTCATCATTTTTTTTGGTGAACATGCACAGTTCGAGGCGCCAATCAAAGCAGTAGGATTTTGGGTCTGATATGCTCTGCCCACAGGCTTAGGCAGTGTGATTCAGAGATGCTGATTTTTTTTTCAGGCAGGGTGTATATGGGAGCACCAGAAGAATAGGTCCAAACTGCAGATCTGACACACTACCAGTTTCAAGTCTGCCCAGCACTTAGAATCAAAATAGTAAAATCGGGCCCTAAGTATGCACCATTGGATCAGTTGCAGCAGTCAAACTTCACCACTAGATGGTGCAAAGTAAACACATAAAAATATCCATGGATCTGGAAGAGGTAAATTTGCAATCTGCCAGTAGGTTACTCTACTTGATACCAGGAACAAAGTCCAAACATGGACTACAATTGACATACGTGCAAAAATACTGTGCTATTTGACTGAAATATTTTGTCCTGGCTATGCAACTGATTCCATCCATAGAACTTAAGACAGGTTCTTTGGACTTGCACATTTATGCTGGCAATTAAGCCAACATTCCTATGTTGTCTTAATTCACATGGAAAGGGCAACACTGTTACAAAGCAAATAAAACAATTGTGGAATCATACAGTGCAGAAAAGGCCCTTCAACCCCTCGAGTCTACACTAATAACTACCAGTAAAGTCACACTAATTCCTTTTCCCAGCACTTGTCTCAGATCCTTGAATGTTATGATGTTTCAAGTGCTCATCCAAATACTTTTTAAAGGTTGTATGATTTCTGGTCTTCATTCCTTTTTAGGCAGTACATTCCAGATTCCCACCACCCACTGAGTGAAAATTCTTTTTCTTAAATTCCCCCTGAATCTCATGTCTCATCCTAAAACTATGTCCCATTCTGATTGACCTCTCAACCAAAGGGAAGAGCTGCTTCCTATTCACCCTGTCCATACCCCTCATAATCTTATACACCTCAATCCAAGTCTATCTAGTCTCTCATTATAGCTCAAATGCTTGATCTCAGGCAGCATCCTGTGAATCTCCACTGTGCAGTCCAGTGCAATCACATCCTTCCCATAGTGAAGTGACCAGAACTGTAAACAGTACTCCAGCTGTGACCTAATCAACACTCTGTACAGCTCCAATATTACCTTCTTATGCTCTATGCCACAACTGAAAAAAAACAAATGTCTACATTCACCTGCTCTGTTGCCTTCAGGGATCTGTGAATAGGCACTTCAAGATCCATCTGTTCCTCTGAGCTTCTTGGTGTCCTGCCATTTATTAAATACTCCCTTGTCTTGTAACTTCTTCCAAAGTGCACACCATCTGCCATTGCTCTGCCCACCTAACCAACCTACCTACATCTTCCTGTAACCTATGATCTTCTCCTTCACTATTAACCACTCTACCAATCTCGGTGTCATTTGCAAACACATTATCATCCATATCATTTATGTATTTAACAAACAATAAGGGTCCCAGCACTGACCCTTGTGGCACACTACTGGAAACTGGCCTCTAGTCACTAAAACAGCCTTCTACTACCACCCTTTGTGTTCTATTATGAAGCCAGTTTTGGATCCATCTTGCCGGGTTTCCCTGACTTCCACGTGTTTCAACCTTCTCAAATCAGTTTCCCATGTGGGACCTTGTCAAAGGCTTTGCTAAAATCCACGTAAACTACATCAACTGCATTTCCCTCATCCACATATTCAGTCACATTTTCAAAAAACTCTATCAAATTTACTAGGCATGACCTCCCTCTAACAAAGCCCTGCTATCCAGCCCTAATTAATTCATACCTTTATAAAGGGAGATTAATTCTCTCCTTCAGAATTTTCTCCAATAGTTTCCCTACCACTGACATAAGACTCATGGGTCTTAGATCCTGAATAGGCAAAATGTGTTCAATGAAGGGAGAGACTATCAATATTGCTTTGCTGGGGGAGGCTAAATTTGCCTTTTCCAGGGGAATGATCCTGCTAACTTGGCTGCCTGCTTCTCAAAGGGGGTTCCCCCACTGGTCCGGGATCGCTCCCTCTCGTTGTAGGCCAGCTTTGCCTGTGACATATGGGATGGACTGTGATGACAAGGTATGGAAAAGAAGCTGGGAAATATTGCATGGCTGCTGTGCGTGCATCCTTCCCAATAAAAGCAGATTTTTACTGTACAGGATGATAAATGAGATCGTGGTGATGTTAAAGTGTGTGTGTGACATTCATTGCAGCTGTTCCATATGTTAACTGTATGAGATCTCCGTGGACTATAACCCTTTGAGTGACTAATGCCATTATGAGATTGTAGCCGGAATTTTACCACGCTGCCCGCCATAGGAATTGGAGCAGGCGAGGTGCGGAATGCAGAAGTCTGTTGACCTTGGGCAGGATTATATGGTTTTGGGACAAACAAGGCCATAAAATCCTGGTCTGTGAGTCTAGAGTGAGTAGAAGGTAAACTTACCTCGGCGGAGAAGATGAGATCATGTTCTTTCTATACTGCAGTATCTTTGTTTTCTGTGTGCCACACGAGACACTCACCTGCCCTGTGGGAAGAATTCTGGGTGGCTTTGCGGCAGGTTCTGGCAAACCTTTATCTGGTGCCTTGTACTTTAAAGGGGGTCAGGGAGGTAAGTGCTGTCTGTCAGCAAGGAGATGGGGGTGCCATATTAAAAATGGCGCTCCGATCTCTGTGAAGTCGGACTGCATCACATTTTGAATATTTAAACAAGCTAAAGGTGGGTGAATCCCACCTAACAGGCATTGCCAACACCAGTGGGAAACATTCCCGTTTTCCCGCTGGAGGGAGAAGCACTTAAGAGTATAAATGGGAGAACAGTGTCCATTGTCTGAAAAATGGAAAATTCCACCCTAAAAGTGTGAATGCATTATAACATGTTTGTTTTCTTACTTTCAAGGTTACAGCTTTAAATATCAGAGCCCAGGTGACTCTATCCAAAAAAGCCATTTCAAGGGTTTCTGGAAGTAAATTGCTCTTGTAATCATGCCAATGAATTCACAAGCATGCTCTTTTTTAATGCATGTTGTTACACAGAATGATCAGGACAAATTTTTTTCATTGTCAACTATCTAAAAGAGTTATTCTGTTTAATATGGAGTGAATTACTTCAGTGTATGAGCAGTGTGTAAATGCTGTATGAAATCGTTTTCACCCAACACTCCCTGTCAGTTCCCTTGCAACTTCTGATTGTTTCTGCCATTTGTCCTTCAAGTACCTTCTAGCCACATTTGTTAGAGAGAGGTTGAGGATTTAGCAGCTGTGTTGGCACAGCTGATGCACTCTGGTATGTAAACTGGAAACGCATGTGGCACCACAGCTGCTCGGGTCGCTCGAAGTATGGTATTATTGAGCTTAAAGAGGTTAAACACTGACTTATTTGTGTATTTAAACTTACCTTCAGATTACTCTCTCTTCAGAATGTATCATCATATCCTAATAAATCAGAGATGTCTGCAGACACAGCTAAGTTCTCTTTGAGATGGGACCTGTCTGCTTTGTAGGGAATAGTATTTTCAGGAGCGATTCTCCCAGCCCACTGCACTGCTCTAGCAGTGCAACGGCCCAGAAGACATCAGCGGAGGCCATTTCGTGGGCTTTCCACTAGGCATCACGGCCTCCACATGTCTTCAGGTCTGCACTGTGCCAGAAATCGGCATAGAGCTGGGCCTGCTAATATCTCCCCCTTGCCGGGAGTGGTTTGCTCTGCTCCCCACTAACGGGGAGCAGACGGCCCAACCTCACTGGACAAAGAGAGGTCATTGAGACCCCCACCAGGAGGTCAGCGATAAGAGGGTGCCCCTTGAGCGGTGCTAGCCTGACCTCCGGGAATTCCCAAAAGGGCAAACTGGTATTGCCCAAGGGGCTCCTTGACACTGCCCATCAGGCAGTGCCAAGGGGATGGGGCCAGAGGACATGGGGCCTATTGGGGGGCTAATTGGTGAGGTGCAGTTCCTGTTGCCACTACGGACAGGGATCGCAAGCAGAGGGAGTGAGGATGGCAATCAAGGCTGGCCTTTGGAATGAGGGGTTGAGGGTGCAGGGCTGTGGTGGGGCAGGGGGGTGCATTGGCACTGCAGGAGGTCTGGGGGATGGTCAGGACTGTTGGGGGTGGGGTGTGGGGGTGGGGGGGGCGCGGTGGATAGAGGGGGCATGCTCTGCGCTATACTGCCGGCCTCTCTGATGGGAAAAGACCTTAGCCCCTGATTTTCAGAGAGAATCCTGCTAGGGCACTCTGTGATGCACAGAGTGTCAGAGATTCAATCTAAAAATCGCGCTAAAAAAAATTGGCGGGAGATACTCCCATTTTCATGTGAATTGGGGACCTAGAATTTCTTTGGGAGAATTCCGGCCTCAGTCTTTCTTTCATCTTTGTCTTAGAGGGTACTCACACTATTTTCTGACTCACTACAGATTAACAACACATTTTCAGTACCACTGGTGGCCAAAGAAACAATCTTACACGCTGTGTGGAAGAAGAGTAAAGACGATGCAAGGATAAACAATTCAACATTTCTGGCTGCCTTTCTACAGCTGCTTAAACCATTTATTGCTGGCATTTCTGAACCAATTCTGCAGTCTCTTCCATACTGGAACATATCATGTGGTGGCTTCAAAGCATTGTAAGAAATGTCTCTCTATATCTAACGCTAAGTTTTGTTAAAGGAGACACTATTCTTTATTTTTTACTGTTCGGGAGAGAGAAGGACAAAGGGCAGATGGGTCAAGGTGATGTAACATGCAAGTCTGTAATTGCATTGTGTGCTTGCAACTGAACAGAAAAAAATGTTTTCCAGGGACTCCTTATGTAGATGGTGCCTCTTTGTAACTTACCAATGTGTTTATGCAAAAAGAATTGTACGTTTGAGGAGACCATTCAGTCTATTGAGTTAGAACTGGCTCTTTTGAAGAGTAATCCAATTACTTGCACTCCTTTCCCATATCCCTTCAAATTTTCTTCTTCAAGTATTTATCTCGTTCTTTTTTAAGATTACAGATAAATCTGTTTCTGCCATCCTCTGGCAGCACATTCTAAACTTTATCCACTTGAACTTAAAAGATTTCCTAATGTTGTTTTTGATTCTTTGGCCAATCACCTTAAACCTGAACCCTCTGGTTGTTGGCCCTGTAGCTATCGGATCCAGTTCCTCTCTATTTCTTCGATTTACATGATTTAATTATGCATTTTAGCTGATATAATGTAAATCCATAGAATTCCTACAATGCAGAAGGAGGCCATTCAGCCATCAAGACTGCACCAAACCTCCGAAACAGCAGTCTACCCAGGCCCACTCCTCTGCCCTATCCCTGTAAACCCATTGATTATGACTAATCCAACTAACCTGTGGGAGGAAACCAGAGTGCATGAAGGAAACCCAAGTAGACATGGGGATAATGTGTAAACGCTGCACAGACAGTCACCCAAGGCCAGAATCAAACCCAGGTCCTTAGCGCTGAGTTAGGGATTTACAGCATGGAAACATGTCATTCAGTTTTTACCATTAAGCTAGTCCTAATTGCTTGCATTTGGCCCATATCCCTCTCTACCAATCATACCCATGTAACTGTCTAAATATTTTTTAAGACGACAAAATTGTAACCGCCTCTACCACTGCCTCTGGCAACTTGTTCAGAACTCACCACCCTCTGTGTGAAAAAACTGCCCCTCTGGACCCTTTTGTATCTCTCCTCTCTCACTTAAACCCATGCCCTCTAGTCATAGACTCCCTTTGGGAAAAGATGTTGACTATCTACCTTATCTATGCCCCTCTTTATTTTACAGACCTCCATAAGATCACCCCCTAAGCCTCCTCCACTCCAGGGAAAAAGTCCCAATCTATCCAGCCTCTCCTTCTAACTTAAACCATCAAGTCCCAGTAGCATCCTATTAAATCTTTTCTGCACTCTTTCTAGTTTAATAATATAATTTTGATAATAGGGTGACCAGAACTGTACACAGTATTCCAAGTGTGGCCTTACCAATGTCTTGTACAACTTCAGCAAGACGTCCCAACTCCTGTATTCAATGTTCTGACCAATGAAACCAAGCATGCCAAATGCCTTCTTCACCACTCTGTCCACCTATGACTCCACTTTCAACGAAATATGAACATGTACCCATAGATCTCTTTGTTCTATAACTCTCCCCAAAGTCCTACCATTAACTGATTAAGTCCTGCCCTGGTTCAATCTACCAAAATGCATCACCTCGCATTTATCTGAATCAAACTCCATCTGCTATTCATCAGCCCACTGGCCTAATTGATCAACATCTCATTGCAATCCTAACTACCCTTCTTCACTGTCCACTATGCACCAATCTTGGTTTCATCTGCAAACTCACTAATCATGCCTGCTAAATTCTCATTCAAATCATTAAATATAAATGCCAAATAACAGTGGACCCAGCACTGATCCCTGAGGCACACAGGCCTACAATTGCCCTCTGTCTTCTGTCATCAAGCCAATTTTGCATCCAATTGACTACCTCACTCTGGATCTCATGAGATTTAACCTTACTCAACACAATGCAGTACTTTGTCAAAGGCCTTGTTTTAAAGTCCACGTAGACAACATCGGCTACACTGCTCTCATCTACCTTCTTGGTTACCCCTTCAAAAAACGCAACCAATTTCATGAGACATGATTTTCCATTCACAAAGCTATGCTGACTGTCTCTAATCAGTCCTTGCCTCTCTAAACGGCTGTAGATCTTATCTCTCAGAATGCCTTCTCACAACTTACCCACTACAGACATTAGGCTCACTGGTCTGTAGTTCTCAGGCTTTTCCCTGCAGGCCTTTTTAAACAAAGGCACAACATTTGTCACCCTCCAATCTTCAGGCACGTCACCTGTGGCTGTTGATGATTCAAATATCTCTGCTAGAGGACCAGCAATTTCCACCCTAGCTTCCCACAACGTCCTGGGATACACTTCATTAGGTCCCAGAGATTCTTCTACCTTGATGCTTTTCAAGACTTCCAGCACCTCCTTCTCTGTAGTACGTACACTCCTCATGACATCACTATCTATTTATCCAAGTTTCCTAACATCCATGACTTTTTCAACAGTACACATTGATGAGAAATATTCATTTAGGCTCTCACCCATCTCTTGTGGCTCCACACATAGATGACCTTGTTGATCTTTAACTCTCCCTAGTTGCTCATTTGGCCTTTATGTATTTGTAGAAGCTCACTGGATTCTCCTTTGCCTTTTCCGCCAAAGCAATCTTCTGTTTCCTTTTTGCCCTTCTGATTTTTCTCTTAACTCTACTCTGATGCCCACTATACTCTTCAGGGGATCCACTTGATCAAAGTTGCCTATGCATGTCATATGCCGCCACCTTCTTCATGACCAGGGCTTCAATATCCTGAGTCGTACAAGATTCCCTATTTGTACGAGTCTTGCATTTCAGTCTAAAAGGAATGTGCTTACCCTGAACCCTGGTTAACGCATTTTTGAAAGTCTCCCACTTACTCGCTGTCCCCAATCAACTTTTGAAATTTGCTGTTTAATACCATCAAAATTGGCTTTGCCCCAGTTAAGAATTTTAACTTTTCACGGAATACTACAGTGCAGAAGAGGCCCTTTGGCCCATCAAGACTGCACCAATGCATGAAATGCCCTGATCTACCTATCTAATTCCACTTGCCAGCATTTGGCCCATAACCTTGAATGTTATGGCATGCCAAGTACTCATCCAGATACTTTTTAAAGGATGTGAGGCATCACCTCCACCATCCTCCCAGGCATCGCATTCCATACCATCACGACTGTCTGTATAAAAAGGTCTTTCCTCAAATCCCCCCTACACCTCCTACCTTATAGTTTGATCTGTGTTTCCTCGTAACTGACCCTTCAACAAAGGGGAACAGCTGGTCTCTATCCACCATGTCCGTGCCCCTCATAATCTTGAGTACCTCAATCAGGTCACCCATGAGTCTTTTCTATCCTGTTCCTCCCTTAGCCATGTTTCAGTAATAGCTATAATATCCCAGTCCCATGTACCCATCCATGCCTTGAGTTCAACTGCCTTGCCCACCAGGCCTCTTGAATTGAAATAAGCACAGGTTAATCTAGACTTCCCTTGTTTTTTGCCCTGCTCTTATCTGACCTGTCTAGTACTAGGATTACTGACACTGCCTTTACTATAAACTTGCTCTCTTTAACTTCTGTGCTGTCCTTGATCTTCTCTTCTATCTCCCTACTGCTTTGGGTCCTCCTCCCCACTGCCCCTCCCCTCCCCCGGCAGTAATGCTAACCACTGTCCCACCCATAATGTTTAATAAAAGGCATCAGCGTGATAAAAGAGCATAAGACACTTTAAAATGATTGAAGATGTAAGCTACAAAGATATAATGGAATTAGTTTGATAACTGATAGTCATTTTAACCACATTTCGTTGATTTTCTTAATGACTCAATTTTTGCATTTGTGCTCAAAATCTATTCGACAATCAGTGTGCAAGGATTCAATGCAGGTCTGGCTGAGATGACATTGAATACGAAGGAAGCTCTAGAGAAATGGATCTTTGGTTACATCAATACCACAGGTAAGAAAAAATTAATCCAATAAGTATTTATTGAACTGGCAGGCTTATTTTCAAGAATGATTTCAAGGAATTTCAGTTTAACGATAATTGATGATCTAGAAGTCAGGGTTAAGTGATAAGACTTAAACTAATAAAGCGCCTGGATATTTCCATTTAGATTATTTTAACCTGCAGAATACTTTAATAATATCATTACTTTTGGTTTGGTAGAATTCAGCAATGTCATTTTGATTCAGTTAATCGTTGCATGTTGAATTAAGATTATTTTTAATCTTACAAAATTTAATTAGCATGAAGTAAAATTTAGTAAATATACAACATCACTGCTTAGGAAAAAAAAACAAACAATTCAAGTATTCCACTCTATTGTATCAAAGGAGAGAGTTAATAGAATTTTCTCCCCAAAGCCTGATATTTTTAGTTTGCATTTAGGCAAATATTCTAACAAAAAGGTCCTAGGACACATTTCTCTGGTGACTTGGCCAATAATTTGCTCTGAGTAGTGCTTGCACTACTGAGGTAATTCATTGAGTGAATAATTTGCGATGTTTGAATTATTTATTTTTTAAGTGCATAGTTATAACCTTTTCTTAGTTAAATCAAAGTTTACATTGTTTACCCACCAGTGCTGTTGCAAGGCGTAGTAAACAAGAAGAGTAAAAATAGATACGCAGAAAGTGGAATGAGAAGACAATGGCCAGAGCTTTCTGGCTGTTCATGCTGGTGGTTTCACGGTGGCAAAGGGTGCATTCAATGGGAAATCCGTTGACAATGGGGGGACCAGAAGATCTTGCTGATGGCCAATAGTGGGTCACCTCCCTCAGTTGTGAAACACGCGATAGGTTGTGTGGTAAATTCTGCCCATTGTATAAATAGTATTGAGTTTCAAAAATAGCCATATTAACAGTAATCACCAAAAAATATATTCACCAGTGATGGTAGGCTTGCAGTGCTTAGTAGTAGAGAACCCATTAGCAGATTTCTCAATTACCACATTGAAGAAAGGGAATTTGTTCAGCTGCTTCAGCAGTGGCATGTTGGCACAGTGGTTTGCACTGCTGCCTCACAGTCTTAGGTTCAATTCCAGCTTCGGGTCACTATCTGTGTGGAATTTGCACTTCCCTCCTATGTCTGTGTGGGTCTCCTCTGGGTGCTCCAGTGTCCTCCCACAGTCCAAAGATGTGTGGATTACGATGATTGGCCATGCTAAATTGACCCTCGTGTCAGGGGGATTAGCAGGGTAAATGAGGATTACGGGAATACAGCCTGGGTGGGATTGTGATTGGTACAGAGTCAATGGGCTAAATAGCCTTCTTCTGTACTGTATGGATTCTATGCTTCATTTTGAATGTAAATCTGAGTGCAGGATGAAGTACAATGAATGCTTAAGAAATTTTTTTCATGCAGCTGCAGATTCAAATGTAGCCTCCATTGAAAATATGCAAAGCATAGTAGGTTAGGAGTCATTCCATTGAAAATGTCTCTCTCTTGGAAACTGATGAAAATGTGAGCGAGCTGGGTCGAGAGGAGATTCCACGTCAACACCAACTATTTGTTCATATGTGGTGCCAATATAGTTCAACTCAACTGCACAAGTTGCTAAATTCATAAGTTCAGTGAGTGCAGATTCAGAAAATGGCAGCACATCTAGATTGTCATGATATAGTGATGTGGTGTAAACGTCTATGGCTTTCTTGAGTTGCACATTTAACAAATGAAGAAGCAATAAGAGGTACACAGCAAACTAACAGAGGACTTTAACAGACATTTATGAAAATACACTGTTGAAAATTTGGCTAATAAAGGAAATCTATTATATTGAATGCATAATGTTCTGCACAGCCCACAAAAAAAACACAATTCTTCCAACCGATGTGTTTCTCCTTTTAACCATAGGCGTGAGTTGCATCACCAATACCAGTGAGTCCAGGGATTGGCTGGTGAAGAACTGGGAATTCATCAATGATCTCATTCAAACTGCAAATCTTACAAGCCAGAAAACAAATTCCAGCGCAGTAAGTCCCCAAGACTACATGAAATATTTGCAGGCATGGGGTAAGGGTGTTGGCAAATAGTTTTGATTTTACAAAGTGTCAGTGACATGCATGGTGAGAGGATCATCCTCTAAAATTTAACTGTGATACCTGAACAACAGAATAAAAGCTCATTCCACTTAATTCAAATTTATACTTGGTGGAAAATATCAAAGATGGCAAACAAATCAGGAGACAATTTTCAGTTTCGACTGGCAGTGACTTGCCAGTCCAAACTTGCCAAGAGTAGCTTGGCATAATGGCCTGCCTCAAAGGGTTTGCTGCTTATATCCAGCATTTAGGTAAGAGAGAGAGGAGCAAAGGTGCAGCAGAAAGTATCAATATAGTTGACTGGCATTAATAATGCAAATTATCAGGGAAGCTTTGTGCCAATGCATCCACCACTAATTCACACAGCACAATATCAAGTGTCTTGTGAGTATTCTTGCAGGCACTCAGATGAACAAGTTCTGTTTATAACAACATAAAAAATCTAAGTAAAATTGAGAATAATTTTGCGTATCTTCTATTTTCTTTCAGATTAGCAAAACACTGATTCAAAATGAGACAATAAGGGGCACATTACTCAATAGCCTCTTTGGCAACCTAAAAGTAATGTTTCCAGTGTTTACCCCAATTAATTACACCAACTGGTTCCAGAAGCAGCTACCAGTACTGCTACCGAGTATTACAGGTCCTGAACTCGCCAGCATACCTACTAACATAACATGTGAATCTTATCAGGCAATGTGAGTATACATGTAAATACTATAGAGAAGCTATTGATTAAAAGACAAATTTTGTTTTCAAAATGAAGAAACCCTTCAGCTTGATTAGAAATTTTCATTTGGATGTGGTTTTAAAACCAATTTCCAAATTTAAATAAAAATAGCTGAGAAATCAACCTTGAAATCTGCATTTTCAGTACAAAATGCTAACTCAGGGATGGTATTTGGTTACTTCAGATTGTTTAAATAGTGTTCAAGCTAGTGAAACAGGTTCTCATTGGTCTTTCAACTTCCCTTCCTACCCCTCTCATTAACTAGAATTGTAAATGGCTCTCTCTCTTTAGGTGTTGTTCCTTTCTCTTTCAAATCTACTGCCATCACCCATCTGCTCAAAAAGCCAACCCTTGACCCCTCTGACCTGGTAAACCACTGTCCATCTCCAAAGTCCTTGAAAGCATTGTCTCCTTCCAAATTAATTCCCATTTTTCACAAAATTTCATGCTTGAATTTCACCAGTCAGGTTTCCACCCCTGCCACAGTATCAAAACGACACTTATCAAAGTCACCAATGACATCCTGTGTGACCAGATAAAGCTAAACTTTCCCTCGTCAAACTTCCGACCTGGCATGATTGACCACACCAACATCCTCGAACACTTCTTCACTATTGTTCAGCTGTGTGGAATAGCTTTCACATGGTTCTAATCTTATCATTATCAAATTGTAACACTGAACTACTTGCAAAGGTTTCTGTATTTCTTGTCTTGCTCGAGCATCTATCCTTAGCCCCCTCCTATTTCACAACTGCATCCTGCCCCCCAGCAAGATCATTCCAGGGTACAGTTATTTTTCACATTTATGTTGGGGATACCCAGTTCTACCTTACCTCCACCTCTCTCAACTCTTCAACTGTTGCTAAATTATCAGGCTACTTATCTGACCGTCAGTCAGTCATGTGGAGAAATATCCTTTAATTGTATATTAGGAATACTGAAGTCATTGTTTTCAGCCACCACTCTAAGCTGTTCCCTGGCTATTGATTCAATCTCTCTCCCTGGCAACAGTCTGGTACCAAGCCAGTCTGTTTACAACTATGGTGTCACAACTGATCTGGAGACGAGTTTCTAACCTCATGTTCATGTCATCACTAAGAATGCCTATTTCCACCTCTGTAACATCGCTCAAATTTCCTCCTGTCTCATCTATTACTAAAACACTCATCATATCTTCATTACCTCTAGACACAACTATTACAACATACTACTGTTTGGTCTGCCACATTCTATCCTCGCCGAGGAGGCTTCAGGCCAATCCAATCTAACAACCTGTTCTGCAAACTCTGCCCACATTTTGCCAACTGTGACAAATTCCGCCACAGCAGCGGAAACAATCAGCCACATTCTGAAAAAATCAAATAGCCTATCACTCAATTTTAACAAATTTTTAAAAATTCAGGATCTGGATCTATCTTCCCAAAATCTAATCGGTTCTCCTTTGGGCCATATGATATGCCTATACCAACTTTTGTTGAAATCTGTCCATTAGGTTTTGAGACAGACTGTTAGAGAGGGCAAAACATTATGTCCACGTACGTTCAATAGTGGATCTAAGAAGGTGAAGTTGATTAACAGAGTATCCAGTGATGAAGAGGTATCTCCTTGAGGTATCCACATTCTCTTACAATAATGACTGGCACTGTGTACCTTGTGTGGATACCATGAGATTATTTCATATTTAAATAAACACTCAAATTGGAATGGTGACAACTAATTGTTTTTATTTCAAGATGCTTTAGAATATTCACTTTGATAAATAACAAAATTGTTACAATATACTTCCATCAGTGGAGGGATGATGGGGAAGTGGCACCTAGGGGCGACTTTTCCTGTTCCGCCCGTCATGGGACTTGGAGCAGGCGAGGGGCAGACCATGGCAAAGTCTGTTGACCTCGGGCAGAATTTTTTGGTTTCAGGGCAAGTGTGGCTGGAAAATACCACCCCCTAGTGTTCATAGAACAATATGCAAACACCATGCAAATCAAAATGAACTCTGAATCCAAAGTCACTAAAATATATCCAATGCCATGACTTAGTTCAGACAACATTGATCTGTATAAAAATTAAGTTCTCAATTAAGAGCCACATCCTGCCCATCACCATTTTACCAATGTTGGGAGAGGATCCACGGCAAGGGGAGACTGGCAGGTAAACCTTGGTGGCCTCCGAGCGGGTTCTCAGAAATGGAAAGGGCCTTCATTTTTGCTGCACCCTGGCCAACAGAGGAGCTATGTGCCCAGGTTGCAATGCTGCTATCCATCTGATTAGGCCAGTAGCTCTGGGAAGTGGGCCACTACTTTCAACTAGACAGCGGGTGATCTTTTCATTGGCAGCCACCAGTAATTTACCACTGCCTGCTCATGTGGGGTCAGGTTAAGTTTTGATCCTGGCAGCAGAACTTCTTGTCATTTCAAAAAATCTAGCCCATCGAATTACAGGTTCCTTGTGCTTACATTTACAGAATGAAAGGATTTGACAGTGTGTTAAACTTCACATTACCACAGCTTGAAAAGCTCTACAGTTTTGGCAAAAACATTCTCTCCCATCAGCTCATTTCATCAGGTAACACACACAAAATATTTGATGCTACGTTTATTTTCTATCTTTGTGAAGTATTATTGCTTCGAAGTAGCAACATTTTAATTACTTTGAAACTTCCTGTTAAGAAGTTGTTTATTATATTCAGGGTCTAAGAACAGCTTTGTAGTGACTTGCTATGTTGGATCTGCATGTTGTAGAGAACTGCTTCATTGGCACAGATGCAGGAATAACTAGTTATAACTTCCATTATCCCATTTATATTCATTACTGCTGTTGTAGCATCAGGATTCAGATTCAGGATGACGTCCATTGCACTGTGCTGCTCGGTAACAAATCAAATATGATTGCAGCCTGCTGGGAATTACATGTGGCATAAACATCAATGCAATACAGGAGTGAAATATCCTGCTGTAAAACAGGAGCAAAAGCAGCATTATGCACAGTTATTATTGTAGAGGGTCACAGACTCGTCTGCCATTCTGCAATTGTGAAGAGCAGGATTTCCCAAACTTTTCCAGCCATGGAACCCTTTTGACTTCCTAAGTCCTAAGAAACATTCTTAATTCTACTGAAGAGATAAACCATAATAAAATGATTATTCTGCCTTAAATGCAAACATACAAAAACAATTTTATAAACATTACTTCTATTTCTTTTATGTATACATTTATAATTAAAAAGCATGCACACAGACCTCTCACCCCTCTTGTGCACACACACATGCACACTTTGCTGTTACACGCACACCCACACATACACAAACTACACACTAACACACACCTCCCAGGAGTCCTTCAGGGTGGTGTCTTAGGGGCAACCATTTTTAGCTGCTTCATCAATGACTTTCCATCTGGCATAAGATTATGGCAAATGGAATTTAATGTTGGCAAGTGTGAGGTGGTCCACTTTGGTAGGAAGAATGGTAGGAAGGACTATTACTTACGTGGCGAAAAACTGCAGCAGGCGACGGTGCAGAGGGACCTCGGGGTCCTTGTGCATGAGTCGCAAAAACCCAGCTTGCAGGTGCAGCAGGTGGTCAGGAAGGCGAATGGGATGCTGGCCTTCATAGCGAGGGGGATTGAATATAAAAGTAGGGAGGTCTTGCTGCAGCTGTATAGGGCATTGGTGAGGCCGCAGCTGGAGTACTGTGTGCAGTTTTGGGCGCCGCACCTGTGCAAGGATATTTTGGCCCTGGAGGGAGTGCAGAGGAGGTTTACTAGGCTGATACCGGAGTTGAGGGGGTTGAGCTATGAGGAGAGGCTGAATAAACTAGGCTTGTACTCGCTAGAGTTTAGAAGAATGAGGGGAGATCTCATTGAGACGTATAAGATGATGAATGGGATGGATAGGATAGAGGTGGAGAGACTCTTCCCGCTCAAAAAAGACAGTAGGACTAGGGGGCACAGCCTCAAGATAAAGGGGAGGCGGTTTAGAACGGAGTTGAGGAGGAACTTCTTCACTCAAAGGGTGGTGAATCTCTGGAATTCTCTGCCCGTTGAAGTGGTGGAGGCTGCCTCGCTAAATATTTTTAAGAAGCGGGTTGATGGGTTTTTGATAAGAGAGGGGATTAAGGGTTATGGGGAGAGGGCGGGAAAGTGGAACTGAGCCACAACAGATCAGCCATGATCTTATTGAATGGCGGGGCAGGCTCGAGGGGCTAGATGGCCTACTCCTGCTCCTATTTCTTATGTTCTTATGTATGTTTGTCGATAATTGCACAATACTCAACAATATTCACAACGCCTCAGATACTGAAGCAGTCCATATTCAAATGCCATAAGATCTGGATAATATCCATGTTTGGGCTGACAAATAGCAAGTAACATTTGAGCCACATAAATGCCAGACAATGATCATCACCAAATAAGAGACAATCTAATTACTCACCTTGATATTCAATGATGTTACCATCATTGAATCCCCCACTGTCAAAATTCTTGGGGTTACCATTGACCAGAAACTCATCTGGCCTGTCTACATTAAGACAGTGGCTACAACAATAGGTCAGAGGCGAGGAATACTGCAGGGACTAACTCACCTCTTGACTCCCCAAAGCCTGTCCACCGTCTACAAGGCATGATTCCAGAGTGTGATGGAATACTCCCCACTTGCCTGGATGGTGCAGCTCCAACAACATTCAAGAAACTTGACACCATCCAGGACAAAGCAGTCCGCTTGACTGGCACCACATCCACAAACTTCCATTCCCTCCACCACCAATGATCAGTAGCATCAGTGTGTACTATCGACATGATGCTCTGCAACAATTCACCAAAGATCCTTAGACAGCACTTGTTAAACCCATGACTGCTTCCATCTAGAAGGACAAGGAAGGGCAGCAGATACAGGGGAACGCCAACCTGACCCCCACTGTTACTGCGCGGGTCTGTAGCCTATTGTGACACCCGCTCCCAATCGAATGCTAGGCCGAACCCCCCCACAACCATCCCCCACCTGCCCACCATTGGCCAGCCCCAAGTGTCCCCCTTCCTCCTCCCATCGATTCCTAATGCAGAGTGGCAGGGGTGTCCCCTCTCTTCCCCCACCAATCACAAATGCAGAATTACAGCAGGTGTCCCCCAATCTGCAGAGTGGCAGCAGGCCCACTCCTCCTCACCGATTGCAGATCTGGAGAGTGTGCAGCGGTTCTCTCCCCCCACCCCCCATCTGGCCTCCACCAGTCTGGCCCTGCCTCTGTAAACCCCTCCCCCTCTGGTCCCATCCTCCTGGCCTTGCTCGGTGCCTGATGGGCAGCGCCAGCGGGGTTACCCCCTTTCTCCCCTACATCTCCGGGGTGGCCTCAATGGCCATCCGGTTCTACCGGTGAGGCCATCATGACTAGCTCCTTTTGCTAAAGACTAGCTTTGACTCTCACCTGACAGAACCTCTCCCAGTGAGTTCACAGAGATAAGTGAGCCCAGATGATAACATCCTTGGCTCATTAATTCCATTGTAAATACATGTAAATTTAAGTAAACTATTCAGCCTCACGAGATATCCAGTGCCAGTAAGATCTTGAGAGGCGAGAAATTCTTCAACTCTATCGCGATCTTATCGGCTCGTCCCACCCATCAGCCAGTGGAAGTTAGTCCCAATACACTCACCCCTCTCACGCGCACACTCACCTTTCTCTCTTGCACACGCATGCACTCACCCTCTCACGCATGCACTCGCCTCTCTCTCACACGCACACGCATGCACTCGCCTCTCTCTCACACGCGCGCACGCACTCTCTCTCTCAAACGCACTCGCCTCTCTCTCTCAAACGCACTCGCCTCTCTCTCTCTCTCACAAACGCACTCGCCTCTCTCTCTCTCTCACCAACGCACTCGCCTCTCTCTCTCTCACCAACGCACTCGCCTCTCTCTCTCTCACCAACGCACTCGCCTCTCTCTCTCTCTCAAACGCACTCGCCTCTCTCTCTCTCACACAAACGCACTCGCCTCTCTCTCTCTCTCACACAAACGCACTCGCCTCTCTCTCTCTCTCACACAAACGCACTCGCCTCTCTCTCTCTCACAAACGCTCTCGCCTCTCTCTCTCTCTCACAAACGCACTCGCCTCTCTCTCTCTCTCACAAACGCACTCGCCTCTCTCTCTCTCTCACAAACGCACTCGCCTCTCTCTCTCTCTCACAAACGCACTCGCCTCTCTCTCTCTCTCACAAACGCACTCGCCTCTCTCTCTCTCTCTCACAAACGCACTCGCCTCTCTCTCTCTCACAAACGCACTCGCCTCTCTCTCTCTCTCTCACAAACGCACTCGCCTCTCTCTCTCTCTCACACAAACGCACTCGCCTCTCTCTCTCTCACAAACGCACTCGCCTCTCTCTCTCACAAACGCACTCGCCTCTCTCTCTCTCTCACAAACGCACTCGCCTCTCTCTCTCTCACAAACGCACTCGCCTCTCTCTCTCTCTCACAAACGCACTCGCCTCTCTCTCTCTCTCACAAACGCACTCGCCTCTCTCTCTCCCTCACAAACGCACTCGCCTCTCTCTCTCTCACAAACGCACTCGCCTCTCTCTCTCTCTCTCACAAACGCACTCGCCTCTCTCTCTCTCTCACAAACGCACTCGCCTCTCTCTCTCTCACAAACGCACTCGCCTCTCTCTCTCTCTCACAAACGCACTCGCCTCTCTCTCTCTCTCACAAACGCACTCGCCTCTCTCTCTCTCTCACAAACGCACTCGCCTCTCTCTCTCTCTCACAAACGCACTCGCCTCTCTCTCTCTCTCACAAACGCACTCGCCTCTCTCTCTCTCTCACACAAACGCACTCGCCTCTCTCTCTCTCTCACAAACGCACTCGCCTCTCTCTCTCTCTCACAAACGCACTCGCCTCTCTCTCTCTCTCACAAACACACTCGCCTCTCTCTCTCTCTCACACAAACGCACTCGCCTCTCTCTCTCTCTCACAAACGCACTCGCCTCTCTCTCTCTCTCACAAACGCACTCGCCTCTCTCTCTCTCTCACAAACGCACTCGCCTCTCTCTCTCTCTCACAAACGCACTCGCCTCTCTCTCTCACAAACGCACTCACCTCTCTCTCTCTCTCTCTCACACAAACGCACTCGCCTCTCTCTCACAAACGCACTCGCCTCTCTCTCACAAACGCACTCGCCTCTCTCTCTCTCACAAACGCACTCGCCCCTCTCTCACAAACGCACTCGCCTCTCTCTCTCTCTCAAACGCACTCGCCCCTCTCTCACAAACGCACTCGCCTCTCTCTCTCTCTCAAACGCACTCGCCTCTCTCTCTCTCTCTCACACAAACGCACTCGCCTCTCTCTCTCTCTCACACAAACGCACTCGCCTCTCTCTCTCTCTCACAAACGCTCTCGCCTCTCTCTCTCTCTCACAAACGCACTCGCCTCTCTCTCTCTCTCACAAACGCACTCGCCTCTCTCTCTCTCTCACAAACGCACTCGCCTCTCTCTCTCTCTCACAAACGCACTCGCCTCTCTCTCTCTCTCACAAACGCACTCGCCTCTCTCTCTCTCTCACAAACGCACTCGCCTCTCTCTCTCTCACAAACGCACTCGCCTCTCTCTCTCTCTCTCACAAACGCACTCGCCTCTCTCTCTCTCTCACACAAACGCACTCGCCTCTCTCTCTCTCACAAACGCACTCGCCTCTCTCTCTCACAAACGCACTCGCCTCTCTCTCTCTCTCACAAACGCACTCGCCTCTCTCTCTCTCTCACAAACGCACTCGCCTCTCTCTCTCTCTCACAAACGCACTCGCCTCTCTCTCTCTCTCACAAACGCACTCGCCTCTCTCTCTCCCTCACAAACGCACTCGCCTCTCTCTCTCCCTCACAAACGCACTCGCCTCTCTCTCTCTCACAAACGCACTCGCCTCTCTCTCTCTCACAAACGCACTCGCCTCTCTCTCTCTCACAAACGCACTCGCCTCTCTCTCTCTCTCACAAACGCACTCGCCTCTCTCTCTCTCTCACAAACGCACTCGCCTCTCTCTCTCTCTCACAAACGCACTCGCCTCTCTCTCTCTCTCACAAACGCACTCGCCTCTCTCTCTCTCACAAACGCACTCACCTCTCTCTCTCACAAACGCACTCGCCTCTCTCTCACAAACGCACTCGCCTCTCTCTCACAAACGCACTCGCCTCTCTCTCTCTCACAAACGCACTCGCCCCTCTCTCACAAACGCACTCGCCTCTCTGTCTCACAAATGCACTCGCCTCTCTCTCTCTCTCACAAACGCACTCGCCTCTCTCTCTCAAATGCACTCGCCTCTCTCTCTTTCTCAAACGCACTCGCCTCTCTCTCTTTCTCAAACGCACTCGCCTCTCTCTCTTTCTCAAATGCACTCGCCTCTCTCTCTTTCTCAAACGCACTCGCCTCTCTCTCTTTCTCAAATGCACTCGCCTCTCTCTCTTTCTCAAACGCACTTTACTCAGTTAATGGTAGGGCGTTGGGGAGAGTTACAGAACAAAGAGATCTAGGGGTACATGTTCATAGCTCCTTGAAAGCGGAGTCATAGGTGGACAGAGTGGTGAAGAAGGCATTTGGCACGCTTGGTTTCATCAGTCAGAACATTGAATACAGGAGTTGGGATGTCTTGTTGAAGTTGTACAAGACATTGGTAAGGCTACACTTGGAATACTGTGTGCAATTCTGGTCAACCCATTGTAGAAAGCATATTATTAAACTAGAAAGAGTGCAGAAAAGATTTACTAGGATGCTACCAGGACTAGATGGACTGAGTTATAAGGAGAGGCTGAATAGACTGGGACTTTTTTCTCTGGAGTGTAGGAGGCTGAGGGGTGACCTTATAAAGGTCTATAAAATAATGAGGGGTATGGACAAGATAGATAGTCAATATCTTTTCCCAAAGGTAGGTGA
This sequence comes from Carcharhinus amblyrhynchos, assembly GCF_965287045.1. Classification (NCBI taxonomy): domain Eukaryota; kingdom Metazoa; phylum Chordata; class Chondrichthyes; order Carcharhiniformes; family Carcharhinidae; genus Carcharhinus; species Carcharhinus amblyrhynchos. The sequence continues at coordinate 10,314,033 of NC_137341.1, read as the reverse complement.
GTCTAAAACTAGAGGGCATAGAATTAAGGTGAGAGGGGAGAGATCCAAAAGTATCCAGAGGGGCAATTTTTTTCACACAGAAGGTGGCGCGTATCTGGAATAAGCTGTCAGAGGTAGTAGTAGAGGTGGGTACAATTTTATCTTTTAAAAAGCATTTATATAGTTACATGGGTACGATGGGTATAGAGGGATATGGGCCAAATGCAGGCAATTGGGATTCACTTAGGGGTTTTCTAAAAAGAAGGCGGCATGAGAGAGAGAGGTGAGTGCATGCATGCATGCGTGTGTGTGTGTCTGTGTGTGTGAGAGAGAGAGAGAGAACTGAATGCGTGAGAGAGGGGTGAGTGCGTGCATACACAATCAACACACACACAGACGTGCAACACGCATACACAATCAACACAAGTTGGGGTGAAGGGCCTATTTCCATGCTGTAAACCTCTATGACTCTATGACCTCTCTCTCACAAACGCATTCATCTCTCTCTCACAAACGCATTCATCTCTCTCTCTCAAACGCATTCACACTCACCTCCACTTTCACGCCTATACTCCCACCTCTCATTCTATCGACTCTTTCACCTCTCACCCTTTGACTCTATCATGATCCTACTGGATCGCCCCGCCCATCAGCCAGTGGGACAAAAGATTGCTCCCACCCCACACTTGCATCTCTCACATACACATTCACCTCTCTCATACATGCTCATCTCAGACACTCCCCCTCTCTCACTCTCGTGCACGTACACACTCACCTTCTCACTCTCGTGCAGCGCGCGCGCACAATCAACGCGCAGCGCGCGCGCACAATCAACGCGCAGCGCGCGCGCACAATCAACGCGCAGCGCGCGCGCACAATCAACGCGCAGCGCGCGCGCACAATCAACGCGCAGCGCGCGCGCACAATCAACGCGCAGCGCGCGCACAATCAACGCGCAGCGCGCGCACAGACGCGCGCGCGCACACAGACGCGCGCGCGCACACAGACGCGCGCGCGCACACAGACGCGCGCGCGCACACAGACGCGCGCGCGCACAATCAACGCGCAGCGCGCGCACAGACGCGCGCGCGCACAGACGCGCGCGCGCACAGACGCGCGCGCGCACAGACGCGCGCGCGCACAGACGCGCGCGCGCACAGACGCGCGCGCGCACAGACGCGCGCGCGCACAATCAACACACAGACGCGCAGCACACAATCAACACACAGACGCGCAGCACACAATCAACACACAGACGCGCAGCACACAATCAACACACAGACGCGCAGCACACAATCAACACACACACGCGCAACACACAAACACACACGCGCAACACACACACGCGGAACACACAAACACACACACGCGCAACACACAATCAACACACACACGCGCAACACACAATCAACACACACACGCGCAACACACAATCAACACACACACGCGCAACACACAATCAACACACACACGCGCAACACACAATCAACACACACACGCGCAACACACAATCAACACACACACGCGCAACACACAATCAACACACACACGCGCAACACACAATCAACACACACACGCGCAACACACAATCAACACACACACGCGCAACACACAATCAACACACACACGCGCAACACACAATCAACACACACACGCGCAACACACAATCAACACACACACGCGCAACACACAATCAACACACACACGCGCAACACACAATCAACACACACACGCGCAACACAATCAACACACACACGCGCAACACACAATCAACACACACACGCGCAACACACAATCAACACGCACACACAATCAGCACGCACACACAATCAACACGCACACACAATCAGCACGCACACACAATCAACACGCAACACACAATCAGCACGCACACACAGACACGCAACACACAATCAGCACGCACACACAGACACGCAACACACAATCAGCACGCACACACAGACACGCAACACACAATCAGCACGCACACACAGACACGCAACACACAATCAGCACGCACACACAGACACGCAACACACAATCAGCACGCACACACAGACACGCAACACACAATCAGCACGCACACACAGACACGCAACACACAATCAGCACGCACACACAGACACGCAACACACAATCAGCACGCACACACAGACACGCAACACACAATCAGCACGCACACACAGACACGCAACACACAATCAGCACGCACACACAGACACGCAACACACAATCAGCACGCACACACAGACACGCAACACACAATCAGCACGCACACACAGACACGCAACACACAATCAGCACGCACACAGACACGCAACACACAATCAACACACAACACAGACACGCAACACACAATCAACAAACACAGACACGCAACACACAAACAAACACAGACACGCAACACAATCAACACACACAGACACGCAACACACAATCAACACGCGCACACAGACACGCAACACACAATCAACACACAACACAGACACGCAACACACAACACAGACACGCAACACACAATCAACAAACACAGACACGCAACACACAATCAACAAACACAGACACGCAACACAATCAACACACACAGACACGCAACACAATCAACACACACAGACACGCAACACACAATCAACACGCACACACAGACACGCAACACACAATCAACACGCACACAGACACGCAACACACAATCAACACGCACACACAATCAACACGCACACACAGACACGCAACACGCACACACAGACACGCAACACACAGACACACAACACACAGACACGCAACACACAATCAACACACACAGACACGCAACACACAATCAACACGCAACACACAGACGCAACACACAATCAACACGCAACACACAGACACGCAACACACAGACACGCAACACACAATCAACATGCAACACACAGACACGCAACACACAATCAACATGCAACACACAGACACGCACACAGACACGCAACACACAGACACGCACACAGACACGCAACACACAGACACGCACACAGACACGCAACACACAAACACGCACACAGACACGCAACACACAAACACGCACACAGACACGCAACACACAAACACGCACACAGACACGCAACACACAAACACGCACACAGACACGCAACACACAAACACGCACACAGACACGCAACACACAAACACGCACACAGACACGCAACACACAAACACGCACACAGACACGCAACACACAAACACGCACACAGACACGCAACACACAAACACGCACACAGACACGCAACACACAAACACGCACACAGACACGCAACACACAAACACGCACAATCTACACAGACACGCAACACAGACATTCAACGCACAATCCACACAGACGCGCAACACGCACGCACAATCCACACAGACGCGCAACACGCACGCACAATCCACACAGACGCGCAACACGCACAATCCACACAGACGCGCAGCACGCACAATCCACACACACGCGCAACACGCACGCACAATCCACACACACGCAACACGCACGCGCAATCCACACTCGCAACACACAATCAACACACAGACGCGCAACACACACAGACGCGCAACACATACGCAATCAACACACACAGACGCGCAACACATACGCAATCAACACACACAGACGCGCAACACATACGCAATCAACACACAGACGCGCAACACATACGCAATCAACACACACAGACGCGCAACACATACGCAATCAACACACACAGACGCGCAACACATACGCAATCAACACACAGACGCGCAACACATACGCAATCAACACACACAGACGCGCAACACATACGCAATCAACACACACAGACGCGCAACACATACGCAATCAACACACACAGACGCGCAACACATACGCAATCAACACACACAGACGCGCAACACATACGCAATCAACACACACAGACGCGCAACACACACGCAATCAACACACACAGACGCGCAACACACACGCAATCAACACACACAGACGCGCAACACACTCGCAATCAACACACACAGACGCGCAACACACACGCAATCAACACACACAGACGCGCAACACACACGCAATCAACACACACAGACGCACAACACACACGCAATCAACACACACAGACGCGCAACACACACGCAATCAACACACACAGACGCGCAACACACACGCAATCAACACACACAGACGCGCAACACACACGCAATCAACACACACAGACGCGCAACACACACGCAATCAACACACACAGACGCGCAACACACACACAATCAACACACACAGACGCGCAACACATACACAATCAACACACACAGACGCGCAACACATACACAATCAACACACACACAGACGCGCAACACACATACACAATCAACACACACACTGACACACACAGACGTGCAACATATATATACAATCAACAGACACACACAGACGCACAACACACATACACGCACACACACACCTATCTACAGTCTCACAGCTCCAGCCTCTCTTGGGTTTTCGTAGCCCCAGCTTCTCTCAGGTTATTATGGCCCCTCTCCCCTCCCCCTCCTCCTCATCCCTCTCCCCCTACTCCCCATCCCCCTCATCCCCCTCCCCCTCCTCCAGCCTCTCTGAACCCCTCTTAGCCCACAGCTCCAGCTCCCTATGGCCTACCTCGACACCAGAGCTTCTGAGCTCCAGCTTCTCCCACCCTTTGGATGCAACTGACTTTGCTCCAGTTGCTTTCATTCTTGGCTTTACATTTTAGTTTAAATTGACTTTGCTAGTAGTTCCAGCTCATCCAATTAGAGACCAGCTTCTCAGTGCACTGGTCAGCCTGTCTGTAGCCAACAAAGTGAAAACAAAAACAGTAGCAAGGACAGTTTCAAAAAAAACTAAATGGCCAAACTTATTGTGGAACTCTTAATGAAAACCCAGTTTAGGAAATCCCGGTATATCTGCCTCCCATGTACATTTGTACAGCTAACAACATTGTTGGTTTCTCTCTGGGTTATTTAGATACAGGATGTGCCATTAACATGACTGAAAACCGTGAATGGATAAAAAAACAGTTTCTGCAGTCCTCAAAAGGCTTGTCATACAGCAACTTTTCAGCTCTGAACTTCTCTGGAGTAAGTTGAACTTACAACAGGTTCCGTACTGAACTTCCAGGCATAAAATGCAGTGTTTTAATTGTAAAGGAAACAGCACTTTTTTGTTATTATGCTTTTAAAATGTTATTGTCGTTTTAATAAAACAACATTTTTTTCAGTTTGAAATTTTGGACCTCCTCACTCCTCAATTACTTTCTGGATTGACTGTGAACTCAGAAGCACTTAATAACACAGAGAAAATCAGCCAGATCATTGACGCACTTGCAGGCAGAAATGTCAGTGACTTGATTGCATACTTAACTCAATTTGTTCATGATACCCAAAAGGTAAGATAACTTTCCTTTTGTTTCTGAAGGTTGCAGTTAACATCATAACTTTCAAAAGACTTATTATACCCATAAAACCTTTTCTCAACTTCAGCAATTGTTCATTGAGGGCAAATGTGTCTGGATTTCATGAAATAATTGGGATGTAACTTTCTCGGAATGGCAATCAACATCAGAGTTATGGCTCAAGTCTAAGAGTCCAGAAACACAGTTCATTGTGAGGCTTTCAATGTATGATTACCTTATTGGTTATATTGTGTAGAAATGTCTAAAAGGTTGGGCAATGATTTAGGGGTGAATTCTTACTTGGGTGCATTCCAGTATAAGTGAGGATATGTCCATCCAGTGCTTCTAGTGTTGACCTTCTGGGACCAGGGCATCCTTCATTTAAATGGGAGGTGGCAAAAGCTTTAAACTCGTAAGATGAGGAGAAAGATTTACAAGAAAGGTAAGTGTTCTCAATGCAAACAAAATAGCAAGAGATGGGATAGTGATCGTAATATAATATTTGTAAACATAATGACAGAAAAGAACAGAGTATGATGAAAATCAGATTAATGAATTGGAGAAAAAACCGATTGAGGGGCTAAGAATAGAATTTAGGAAAATAAAATGGGCAACAATGTTGGCAAACAATGATGTAGAACAACATTGGGGAACATTTAAAATGGTGCACAACCGTGTGGAGAAAAAACCCTAAAAGGAAACAAACAAAACAGAGAAAACACAGAAATGTAGTGTATTTCTTAAATGGTACGAGATTGGAAAGTGTTGATGTCCAAAGAGACTGTCCTTGTTTATGAGTCACTAAAAGCTAGCATGCAGGTGCAGCAAGTAATTACAAAGGGAAATTTGTAATTGCTTGCTGCACCTGCATGCTAGCAATGGGTGGGTTTCCTCCAGGTGCTGCAGTTTCTTCCCACAGTCCAAAAGATGTGCTGCTGGGTGCATTCGCCATGCGAAGTTCTTCAGGTTCTCAGCTGGCACTGGAGTTTAGCAACTAGCGGATTTCTGCAGTAAGTTTGTTGCAGTGTTAATGTAAGCCTACTTGAGACACTAATAATGAAACTGTAACTTTAAGTAATCTCTGGAGTTTCAAAGAATGAGAGATCATATTATTGAAACTTACAATAATTTTTAACAGGTCGTGACAGAGTAGATATGAATAGGTGACTGAGGAAGCTCAGTAATTGAGCATGTTCTGGACAGAAATTGATAGAATCCTGGCAAAAGGGGATTGTGGAAAAAACAACATAACAAGGCAGATGATCAGTCATGATCTATCTGAATAGGAAGCAGGCTTAATGGGCTGAATAGCGTCAACTGGCTTCTATTTTCTATATTCCTATTTCGTTCTTGCTGAGGTCTGGGCAGTAGATGGGAGAGCATATTTTATTTCCCCAACAGTAAAATATCTCCAATGTCCCTTTTGGTAAAGGGGACAAATTGAACTCGTTTTTCAAATAAACAACTTTTTTTCTCCCTAGTGTCCAGGTCATATTCTAAGCTTAGACCTCTAGCTGTGACTCATATCCATCATTTAATAGCCATATGTGCCTGGCTTTACCAGATAATCTGCCTACTTTCTACTGAGTTGACAGTGGAACTCCCCTAGCCTCACATGTAACAGTGTTCATGCGGGGGCAACACAATCAATCTACTTCAAATAAGGTTTATTGAAAGTTCTTGAGAAAGAATTGGTGAAGCTGGCTTCTGACCTGTTAACTATCCCTTCTGCTGTACTCCTATGGGAGTTACAACTGCAATGAACTGAAAAGGTCATGGGATTTCAGTCTGTCATATATTACTTTATAGTCTCAGTGTGGACATCATGAAAAAGATGATGTTGGTTGCCACCACACCAATAACAACAATAGTAATCATGTCATGGCTAAGTTGTAGCCATCAAAGCACAGCATTTTTAGATCAAATAAAAAAGACCGACATTCTCTGAATCTGCATAGGATTGAGAGCCCCAGGGAAACCCTGAATAAATATAAACTTTTGTTAATTTTGTCTTATTTCCATGTAAAAATATTGTAGTCCACAAATAAATTAATATAATTGACTATCCTTTCATTTCAGATGAACATTACAGCTTTTCAAAATTCAACTGTACGAGGCCTCATGCTGAACAAGATCATGCAACTGTTGGAACCCCAATTTTCATCATTTAATACCAATGACTACATTGACTTGTTCCAGACTAGATTATTTTTGCTGTTACCCAGTATTACAAGAAAGGAGCTTGCCATCATACCCAACAATATAAGCTGTGAATCTTACCAAGCCATGTGAGTGTACAGAGTTCAGAATTGACTGAGAAAATTCAAATTAAGGGACAAATATTCAGCCTTTAGTCACTGACTGCTAATGATTGTAGAGATAGGGCATGACCATTTATTGCTATCAAAAAACCCCAGGAGGATGTTAGCTCCTGACATAGAATATACAACATAGAAACAGGCCATTTGGCTCAACTAAATTGTGCTAGCATTTAGAGTCCAGTTGAGCCTCCACCCATTCCATCTGTCCTGTCAGTCTTTCAGCACATTTTTTTCTGTAGCCTTTTCTCACATATTAGAACATTTGTAAATTCCTTTTTTGAGAGTTCTGGTTAGAAATATTATACAAAAGAGAGCATTATGTGCATTCCAGGAGAAAACTAGAAATCTATAAATTGATGTGAAATTGCTTTTCCCTCGTGTTTGAATATCAGATACCAAATTTACGAGATCTTAGAAACTTCTCAGATGAGTGTATATGAATGACTAGAATTCTTAATTCTCTGCAAACTCATGATTAGAGTTAAAATTGTGAGAAATATATTGCATATTAATAAATATGAAATTGTCACTCTGCTCTTACAACAGTTAATTCATGTAAAAATGGATTGGTATCCCATTAGAATGGTGGGGAGAGTGGGTGATAAATAATAAGCATGAAGACTGCACATATCATTAATAATAACCATTTAAAACTCTGCTGAAGTTAGATGCGTCAGCCCATGTGAAGTTAAAAGTCTGTGCTCTGCATCTGCAGGAACACAAGCTGCAGATAGGTCTTGTTGAAAATTAAGGCAATAACTTGCCTTAATCTGAAACTGTAGTAACATATATTCCATCTGAATTCAATAAAGGGAAAAAATAATGCAGCTATTAACAATTTTACACCGTGTCACAATTATCTTCACTCACCTCATTATAAGATCAGATATAAAAACATGTTGTAGTGTAGGACTTGCAAAGTGTTCTGAGAAAATATAGCTGCTGATCCCGACACAAACTTAATGAGTTAAATATCTGATTATGATGATGTCAAGTGTCAGAAGTTCTTTTGTTTTTAATTTTATAGCGTTCAAGGCCTGAATAATTTGTACTTAAATCTATCAAAGTCACAGCGTGGAGAGGTTTATAACTTCAGCAAAAACTTCTTGTCCTTTCAACTTAATACAGCAGGTAATGTACAAATAGTTTTGATGGTAGTGTTTTCTATTTAGCTAACAAATAAAATGTGAAATTGAATAAACAGCAGTATTGTGGCATAGACATTGTGATATCTAATGTGAATGATATCTGTTATTGTTAAAGAGAAATGATATTATGGCAAAAGTACTTTTAACCTAAGATTGTCTATAATAGTAGTAAAATTAATTTACTTTTAGTTCTATATTTGGAGAACATTCCTGTATTTCTTTCAATGGTCGAACACTTGTCTGCAGGAGGCATGTCAGATCTATGCACACATGCAGGTCTAAATGTGGTGCAGCTTTCATTGCCCTGTCTTGGGTGCTGAGCTATCCAGTCCTGATGAAGTATGAGCATTGTCATTCAAGACAAGGGAGGAGGCCAATATCCACTCAGCAAATTGCGAATAACCTCAAATTAACGACAACTACAGGTGTCACTTCAGCAACTGCCTGTGCCACATGCTAAAGTCTGTCTTAAACAGCTTGCACCCTTCTTATCCTACTTCCATGTTTGCAAGTTAGAAAAAACTGAAAACATTTTCTATAATCTCTGCTAAAGTAGTCAAAAAATGTTATATATAATTTACATAATATATAGTTATGTGTATTGATATATATAAAAATAAGGGTGGCAAGCTAGCACAATGGTTAGCATTGCTGCCTAACAGCACCTGGGACCTGGGTTCGATTCCGGTCTTGGGCAACTATCTGTGCAGAGTTTACACATTCTCCCTGTATTTGCGTGGGTTTCCTCTGGGTGCTCTGGTTTCCTTCCACAGTCCAAAAAAATGTATACATTAGATGGATTACCCACGATAAATGCACGAAGTTAGAGAGACAGGGTGGTCTGGGTGGGATGCTCTTTTGGAGATTCGGTGCAGACTCAATGGCCTGGATGGTTGACTTCTGTACTGTATGAATTCTGATCATGTACAACATTAACTTCTGAAGTACTTACCAGCTATTAACACACATTGTAATTACTTTCAGAAATCTTTTGGGTATGCATTTGAAGTCAGATGAGGGAAAAGCGCGAGCAGATTTATGTTGATGTCCATTTCAAATTATACAGTTCAACTTAATTTCCATTTTAACTGAAAGGCAATTTGATTTTTTTTGTCAACAGTAGCTAAGAGGAATATTGTGGAACCATTTTGGCATCTGATAGTTATGCTTGTGTTTTGCTCATATGCAATCTGATTAGGCTGTAGTTTGTGAAACTGGTCAAAATCATACAAGAATAACTTACTTGAAACAACTGCTATAAAATCATTTAAGATTCCACACAAAAGTCAGAGGGTTTAGAGGAAACACAAGAAAATTGAAAAATGAAAACAGCTTTCATCAATGCAAAACAAACTGCTCTTGGGCTGTCTTGAGAAAAGGATGGAATGAGCATAACATGACACTCATTAACCCTATTAACCCACTGTACATTACATGCTTCAACAGGGCACAGATTCATCTTATATTTTGTTCTGGAAAAGATTAAAAGAAAATATTGAGATGGCAGTTTGAGCAGCACAGGATAATTGGTCTTTTTATCCTTGAAAATGTTGTAAGAATTTTAACCAGGACCCTGACTTGCATAGTAATGAGGCCAACTGTTTGAAATTGATGCTGTCCAGGGAAAACTGGCAGAGCTTGAGTGTTGGTGTTACTGTCTGTCTAATTCCATGAGCATTTTGATACCTGTAAACCATTGATTTGGCAATGTTAAAATCAGTCACAAAGAATGCAAAACCTAACACTGGAAAACCGGCTGATTGCTTATTTCAGGTGATGATTGGAGACAAATGTATACTCAGTTTTAACAAAGTTGGGAATATTTGGTTTGGACTGCATAAATTTGTGCAATGCAGAGCCATTTACAGTAAGACAAAATGCAATGGGAAGGGGATTTTAATTGGGAATGGTTTGGGTGAGGTGAGAGGTGATGATGTGGATATGCCGGCGTTGGACTGGGGTAAACACAGTAAAAAGTCTGACAACACCAGGTTTAAGTCCAACCGATTTATTTGATAGTAAATTCACTAGCTTTCGGGTTAGCCCCTTCGTCAGGTGAATTCCAATGGAGAGCAGAGTTAAAAGATCTAGCACGGCTGAGTGAAAAAAATTAAGTCTCAAACGACGACTAGTTTAAAAAGCTACTGTCCAAAAGTCAGAACATCCTGTTTCTGCAAGCATTGTGGTCAGCCCTAGTTCAGAACTGGCACAAAACCACATGTGACTGAGCTTGTTGTAAGAAAAAAGACAAAAATTACAAAGTTTAAATACTCCCCAAAGCAGACAATTGATTGTAAGATGCACGAAAATCTTCCGATATTTCAGGGAGGGTCCAGAATATTTTAATGAATAAATCTCTACGCAAATTTAAAGACAAGGTAGTTGGGAAGATCATTACCGTGGGAGTCTGCCAAAATGCAACAAGCACAGGAAGGCTCTTTATAGAAAAAAATGGTTACTGCAGTGCTATCTTTAAAACCTGCACAGCATTTAAACCTGTGGAAAACACATAGGAAATAATCAGCAATAGGAGAACGAGCCCCAAATCCAGGTCTAACGGCTGCTGTCACATTACCTGTAAACACAACAGCATAGACACTGTAACCACAGCTAACAGATAAAGTTGCAGGATAATCCTGGATCAAGGAACTAGCTTTCCATCAACTTGCGAGAGAAGTTGGAAGAATACAGTTTTGTGCTAAAAGTCAAACTGAAGGCGAGCCCACTGATAAGGAACATCCAAACGACAAACACAGATTCCTTCAGCTTCCATAAAGATTATGGAAGACCACACAGTAAACAAAAAATGGAATTTGTACCACAAATTAATAGAGTGGACACATTCTCCAGAAAGGATAAGCGGCTGGCTGGTCGCCAAGCAAAGCAGATGGTGAGCTGACACAAAGAAATCCAACTCCAAGGAACAGAAAAAGTGAATCAGACAAAGATAACCAAGTGCCTGAAACAGAATACAACTCAAAAGATAACAAATGTTGCATAAAACAACAGAGCCCATAGTTCTCCGAAAATAAGCAGAATAGGATCTCAAAGCACCGTCAAGCCCCCAGACCATCCAAATTTATAAATCAGAGATTTCAGGGGTGGAGACAGATCGTATGATTGTAATATAAAAGCACTGGGTGAAGACTTGGTGAGGGCGTGGGCGGGAGGGAGTAAAGAGTAGTATCAGGTACCTGGCATAGTAGGGGTTAATGTGGGACTGGGAATCAATACTGCCCATAGTGTGATGCAAATGAACACTACTTGAGACTAGGGTCAGCTGTGGACTGGATAGAGAAATGTAAACAAGGATGGACTTAGCACAGGCTTGGGCAATAGCCTATATATAGGAACATAGTTATTTGCTGTCACTAAACAGTTAATGTTCAAGCTCAAAAGAATCAGAACCTCTTTGAGAGACCTACTGAATAAGTAACAGTGGGTGGGGAAGGTTTGAGCAAGCTCTTGCATGTTTCTTGATGTGGGAAGGCTGATTAGTTGGGAGGCCAAAACATTCCTTCTGAGATCCAAAGAGGCACTCTTGTGACCTTGTAAGTCTTCAAAACATCTTTTTGTTTTAAATTTGTTTGCGAGATGTGAGCATCACTGCAAAGATCATAATTATTACCCATTTCTATTAACCTTGAAATGGTGAAGGTGAATCGACTTCTTGTACTGCTGCAGTCCGTGTGGTGTAGGTACACACAGTTCTGTTAGAGACGGAGGTCCAGGATTTTGATCTAGGAAAAATAGTGGAGAGCAGGAGAGCAACAATATGATTCCAATTCAGGATGGTGTGAATCTTGAAGTAGAATTGTAGATGGCGGTATTCCCATGTGTCTGCTGCCCTTGGACGTGTAGTTAGTAGAGATAGAAAGATTTGGTAGGAGATTTCAAAGCAGTTTTTCTTGTTGCTTCAGTGCATCTTGTAGATGGTTCACACTACTATCACGGTGCATTGGTTGTGGAGGGAGAGAATGTTTAAGGTTATAGATGGTGTGCTAATCAAATAGGCTTCTGTGCCTTGGATGGCAGGGAGCTTTTTGACTGTTAGATTCTCTCCTGTTGAAAACCGTCATTAACCTGACAGTTGTGTGGTGCGAATGTTGCTTACCACTTCTCAGCCCAAACCTGAATTTTGTCCAGCTCTTTCTTGCAAGTAGGCACAGACTGCTTTAATAGCTGCACTGTTGCAAATAATATTGAACATTGTGGTTTCATCAGCAAACCTTAAGTTGAGTGAGACAGCTATGGTAGCTCTTCATTCAGAATTGATTTAGCCAGGAGTCTTATTCTCCATCAAAGGTATTGATGTTAAATTCCTATCTAACAGAAATGGAGGAAGTATTGACCCACTTCCTCCATGAAATGAATTGAAACACAATATGAAATGGGATTTGTGGCATTGAGAGAACTATTATCTCAGAAAATTACTGAATCCTGCATTACCATTGTATAGTTGTTTAAGGAATTTACTACATGCATAGATTTGGTTAAATAATAAAGTTTTGTTTTTGCAGGTTCCATAGGTATTCCATGCGCATCTAACACAAATGGTATCCGTGACTGGCTACAGAAGAACTTGAATAAATTCATAGCCCAGGTTTCCCACACAGATTTATTACTTCTGAACAAGAACTTCTCTGCAGTAAGATGCTTTACATTTAACCATGTATTATATGGTTTCTAGACAGATATTGGATACTAATTTTAAATTTTCTGAAATTATTGCTTTAATCGTTTTAAAATAATTGCTTTTGCTTTCGATAGTTTGAAATTCTGGATCTTCTAAGTGCACTGCAACTCTCTGGACTAACTCTAAAGTCATTGAATAACACATCCCACATCAATATGATCATTGACACCCTTGGCAATAGAACCTTCAACGACTTGGTTGCCTACATTACCCAAATTGTCAATGAAGTACAAGTGGTAAGATACTTTTCACTCCTTGGATATGTTTGGCTGAACTTTCAAATTGGTTCGATTACATATAGCATTCAATTTGACTTGTTAGGCTTCATTATCAGCGAATTCTTGAAAGGGAAAAGAAGAATGTTGCCACTTCTCTAATTTGCATGCAAAGTAAATTACAAATTTATGTTGCTTTATTCTCAGCAGATTACCAAAACAGATATTTTGCAGCTGTGGCACTTCATATAAGACCCTTGTCAGATCCCACTTGGAGTACTGTGCGCAGTTCTGGTCGCCTCACTATAGGAAGATGTGGAAGCTATTGAAAGGGTGCAGAGGAGATTTACAAGGATGTTGCCTAGATTGGGAGGCATACCTTATGAAGATAGGTTGAGGGAGCTGGGACTCTTCTCCCTGGAGAGACAAAGGTTGAGAGGCGACCTGATAGAGGTTTATAAGATGTTCAGAGGAATAGATAGGGCGGATTCTCAGAGGCTATTTCCCCGGGCTGAAATGGTCGCTACGAGAGGACACAGATTTAAGGTGCAGGGGAGCAAGTACAGAGGAGATGTTAGGGGTAAATTTTTCACTCAGAGGGTGGTGAGTGAATGGAATTGGCTGCCATCGGTGGTGGTGGAGGTGAACTCGTTGGGGTCTTTTAAAAGACTCCTGGATGAGTATATGGGATCGAATGGGATTGGGGGTTATAGATAGGTCTATGGCCTAGTAGGTATAGATGTGATCGGCGCAACTTGTGGGCTGAAGGGCCTGTTGTGCTGTAATGTTCTATGTTCTATGAAGCAAAGGAACCAACGTTAACCAGAAGTTAATACTTTAGGCATTTTCCCTGAATTATGTTACATCACAGCTTGTGGACTGAGGTGTTGAAACAATTAATGATGTTAATATGAGCAGGGACAATGGTCCAGACGTTGATCTTCTGGGCATTGTCAGAGAGTGTGCATCTGATGCTGACTGTGAATTAATGTATCCATTTACCATTTACATTAAAGCCTCTGGATATCCCAATGTCACATCCAGCAGGGATTCAGAGTCAAAGATAATTAGGTGATCAACTAACAGCTGTAATTCCAACACAGCTATGTCCCATTTTCTCATCACGAACTAAAGACACCACCCTTTAAGACCTGTCTTCAGTTCATTGATCTATAGTGTTTTAGAAAAAGCTATCAACCTTCAGCACCACACAGCCTCCTCTCAATGATCCTCCCTCACCCTCCAACAATATTCAACCATCTTACCGAGAGCAATATTTATCCTCCTACTTACCGCTTCACATTTCCCAGCAAGCTGATCTTTTCAACATCGTAAGAAGTCTCACAACACCAGGTTAAAGTCCAACAGGTTTATTTGATAGTAAACGCCACAAGCTTTCGGAACGCTATTGCATTGTCAGGTGAGTGGAGAGTTCTGATCAGAAACAGAGCGTACAAAGGCACACACAGTTTACAGAATACTGAATAGAATGCAAGTCTTTACAGTTAATCTGTTATTCAAGTCTTAAAGGTGCAGACAATGTGAGTGGAGATAGCATTAAGCATAGGTTAAAGAGATGTGCATTGTCTACAGACTGGACAGTAAGTGAGATGTTGCAAGTTCAGGCAACTCACGGGGGTTACAGATATTGTTCGTCCATCGTCATTGATGAGGACCTCGACACCATTAGTCATTTTGAGGCTGTTTGCGGTGTGTCCGAAGATGACTGATCAGGCCAATTTGGGCACGAGATGTCCTGGCACATATTGGATAGACTTGTGTAGACACTGTAGTTGTTGCGCTGGTGGCTCTGGACTTGCGCAGCTCGCGCTTAAGTTGTGCTTCAGCAATACACCTTGCTTTGTGAGCTTGACAGCCTTTGTGGATGACGCAGCGCCAGGTAGGGTGGTTTTGTGTCAGAGTTTCCCAGGTGGTCGTGTCAATGTCAAGCGACTTCAGGGAGGCCTTGAATGCGTCTTTGAAACGTTTCTTCTGCCCTCCATGCGAGTGTCTTCCAGCAGAGAGTTCCCCAAAAAGGAGCTGCTTGGGTATGCGCTCATTTGACATACGGATGACATGACCTGCCCATCGGATCTGCGCTCTCATCAGCAGTGTGTGGACTGATGGTAGACTTGCTCTAGAGAGAACTTCAGCATCTGGTACTTTGTCTTGCCAACGGATGCATAACATTCTGTGAAGACAAGTCACGTGGAAATGATTGAGCTGTCTTGCATGCCTTCGATACACAGTCCACGTTTCACAGGCATACAGGAGGGTAGTGAGTACCGCGGCGCTGTAGACCTTCAGTTTTGTTGCTGGGCTGATTCCTCAACGTTCCCATACAGTGCAGCGCAGTCTATCGAAAGCAGAACTTGCCTTTGCTATTCTGCAGTTAACTTCTGTATCAATAGTCACTGCCTGGGACAGGGTGCTGCCAAGACAAGTGAACTGGTCCACTGCCTGTAGTTTTTGCCCTTTGATTTTGATTATGGATTCTGTGTACAGCGCATGAGGAGCAGGCTGGTGATGACTTCGATCTTTTTAATGTTGATGGTGAGTCCAAAGTTGTCACAAGCCATGGAAAATTTGTCCATACTGACTTGCATCTCTGGCTCTGAGCCAGCATACAGGGCGCAGTCATTGGCAAAGAGGAAATCTCTCAGAACAGTCTCTTTCACTTTGGTAACAGCTTGAAGTCTCCTCAGGTGGAAGAGCTTCCCATCCACTCTGTACTTGAGGCTGATTCCAGCAACACTGTCCTGGAAGGCATCATTTAGCACGGCAGTAAACATCATGCTGAACAGTGTGGGTGTGAGCACACAGCCCTATTTGACGCCACTGGTGACTGGGAATGCCTCAGAGGATTCTCTGCCATCCAGTACTCTGGCCATCATGGAACTGGCGTACCATCTGAATGAATTTGGGAGGGCAACTTTGACATGATCCTCCACAGGCCTTGTCAGCTTACAGTGTTGAAGGCTTTCACGAGGTCAACAAAGGTTGTGTAGAGCTTGCGATTCTGCTCCTGACACTTCTCCTGAAGTTGGCGCACAGCAAAAATCATGTCAGTAGTCCCACAACCTTTGCGGAAGCCACACTGTGACTCTGGAAGCAGGCCCGGCTCCAGATGAGTGACCAGACGATTTAGCAGGACTCTTGCAAGGGTTTTTCCTGTGATGGAGAGCAGCGAGATTCCTTGGTGGTTGTCGCAAATTTGCCGATTGCCCTTTCTCTTGTAAAGGTGTACGATGGAAGCATCTTTAAGTTCCTGAGGAATGGATCCTTGCTTCCAAAAGGACTGGAACGACTCAGTGAGCTTCTCGATAAGTGCAGGACCAGCAGCTTTATAGATCTCTGTGGGTATGGCATCTGCCCCTGGGGCTTTGCCACTGGATAGCTGGCTGACAGTTTTTATGACTTCGGCTACTACTGGTGGATCATCCATGGCGCTGTTGATATCAACCTGGGGAATCCTGTCTCTTGCTTCATCGTTAATAGATGACGGTCAGTTGAGGACAGCTTCAAAGTGTTCAGCCCATCTCTGCAGGATCTGAGCCTTCTCTGTAATGAGAGTTGTACCATCTGTACTCAGGAAGGGGAAACTCCCAAGAGATTGAGTCTGTAGAGAGGGTTGAGGGCTTCATAGAACCGTTTCAAGTCGTTTCTGTCAGTGTATCTCTGTATTTTATCTGCCTTGGCACTCAGCCAGGCATCCTGCATTTACGCAGTTTATTCTGGACTGTCCTGCGAGCACTGGTAAAAGCATTTTTCTTGGCAGCTGAAGATGTGTCGTTCTGACAGGTCCAATGAAGACGGTGCTTTTCAAAAAGTAGAGCCTGTATCTCCTCATCATTCTCATTGAATCAATCATGCTGCTTGTGGGTAGAGGGCCCGAGCATCTTCAGCGCAGATGTATGGATAGCATCCCTGAAGCATTCCCAGTCGTCCTCAGTTGTCTTCCACCTGCAGGATGTAGGTCAGCAAGCTTGATTTCTAAGTCTTCAGCCAGTGCTGAAGCTATGCTGGGGTTCTTTAGCTTGGCTGCATTGATTCTTTTCATAGCCTTGCTTCCTTGTGGTCGCCTCTTGGGTCTGATGTGGAGCCTCATTTTGGAGACAATGAGCCTGTGATCTGTCCAGCAGTCAGCACCACACACGGCCTTGGTTATCCTGACATCCTGCCAATGACATTTTCGATAAGATGCCAATGCTTAGAGCGGGGGTGCATCCAGGAGATCTTGTTATGGGTAGGCAGATGGAAGGTTGTGTTGGTGATGAGGAGGTCATGTGCTGCACAGATCTTCAGTAAGATTAGGCCGTTACTGTTACACTTGCCCACTCCATGCCTCTCAATGACTCCCTGCCAGATTGCACGCCCTTAGTGTGACATGAACCGAAGATCTCGGTTGAGGCTGTCCTCATGTGTGCGGAACTTGGCTATCAGTCTCTGCTCAGTGACTTTGCGCTGTCATGTGTCGCAAAGGCTGCCTTGGAGAAACATTTACCTGAAGATCAGAGGCTGAAGGCCGAATGCTTGTGACCGCTGAAGTGCTCCCCAACAGGGAGAGAACAGTCTTGCCTGGTGATTGTCAAGTAGTGTTCATTCATCTGTTGTCATAGTGTCTGCATGGTCTCCCCAATGTACCATGCTTCGGGACATCCTTTCATGCAGCATATTAGGTAGGCAACTTTGGCCGAGTTGCAAGATTACGTGCCGTGTACCTGGTGGATGGTGTTCTCACGTGAGAGGATGTCATCCATATCAATAATCTGGCATGTCTTGCAGAGGTTGCTGTGTCAGGGTTGTGTGATGTTGTGGTCACTGTTCTCCTGAAGGCTGGGTAGTTTGCTGAGGACTGTGGTCTGTTTGAGGTTGTGCGGTTGTTTGAAGGCAAGAAGTGGGGGTGTGGGGATGGCCCTGGCAAGATGTTCATCTTCATCAATGACATGTTGAAGACTCCGGAGAAGATGTCGTAGCTTTTCCGCTCTGGTGAAGTACTGGATGATGAACGGTACTCTGTCCACCCTGTCCCATGTTTGTCTTCTGAGGAAGTTGGTGCGGTTTTTTGCTGCGGTGCGTTGGAACTGTCGATCAATGAGTCGAGCGCCATATCTTGTCCTTATGAGGGCACCTTTCAGAGTCTGTTGTGATCCTCCTCATCTGAGCAGATCCTGTGTTTACAGAGGCTTGTCCGTAGGGGACGGCTTCTGTAATGTGTTTAGGATGGAAGCTGGAGAAGTGGAGCATCATGAGGTTATCTATGGGCTTGCAGTACAGTGAGTGCTGAGGTGACCGTCCTTGATAGCTTGTGGCGTTTACTATCGAATAAACCTGTTGGACTTTAACCTGGTGTTGTGAGACTTCTTACTGTGTTTACCCCAGTCCAACACCAGCATCTCATGACTTTTTAACATCAGCAGGACAGGTGCCAGGGGTTCCAGAAGGTGGAGGGAGGTGTGGAGATGGTGAGCACTCTCAGGAAACTGTGAACAAGGAGGGAGATGAACATTGTTGGGATGCTGGAGTGCTTTGACACTGCAGCTGATTGACTAAGAGTTATGCTGTTCAACAGATTCTACCTGCTTTGGAAAGCTCTAATTAAATCTGGGTTTTAAAAAAAACTGCAAGTAGGGAAAGCAGCTCAAGTCTCTGTGGTTCTGGCCATCTCATCCCACTGTCACAGAGAATTGCTGTGCATCCATGAAGAGTAAAACAGGCATTTGGAAGTTTAATCTTCTTCTATGAGTACTGGGGAACATGTATTTTGAGAACTGCTCAGGCACATCGGTGACTTACGTTGAGTCAAAGGTCTCTCCCTATATCAGAAGTTCTAACCAAATAAGTTGGGAAGGTTTGGCTCTACAAAATTGTGGGAAATGGGTGTTAGCAAGGTGATAGCCTTTTTCATATCTCTCACTATTTTCAATTGAAACCAATGGAATTAAATTTGGGAGAATTATAAAATTGGCTACTAAATTGCTAATACCCTGTTTTACACTATCACTAGAAGTCAAAATCTATGCTAGTCTGTGTTAGTAACTGCAATACATAGCAATAACAGGACTTCCAGCAACAGAGAAGAAGATATAATGCTACACAGACACAAAATATTTAGAATTATTGCTTCTTAATCTACTATTAACACTTAATGGAAACTCCCTTCATCATTTACAGTGAAAACATGAATTCAAATTCTGACTGTGTTTCTTGGGATGGATATAAGACTAATGTATTTTGCTAAATTGTAGGAGATATCAGAGTGGAATGGTCACAGTCACATGATGGTAAATTATCATCATTGCCCTCGGAATAATTGACAGTGTAGGTTTCAAGCCCTTATAAAATTTACATCAATGGAATGATTAGAGTAGGTGCAATAAAATGGATGTGATTTGATAAGCAGGTTACAACTTGAACAATGAACATGAACATCTACTTTTCAATGTGTTTAACTTTTGGTTAAATCAACTTAACCTTTGTTTCAGATGAACATTAAAACCATTCAAGGCAAGATAAGAGACATACTTCTCAGTGGAATTATGCGACTGTTGAAACCCCAGTTTAAAAGATTTAACACCACAGATTACATTGAGTGGTTTCAGAACAGATTGCACCTGCTGCTGCCCAGTATCACAAGCAAGGAATTGGCCACTATACCCAGAAATATATCATGTGAATCATTTCAAGCCATGTGAGTATAAAGTGCACATTAGACAGGTTTTTTGATGGGCAACCTTCTTAGTTTCAGAAACCAATATGCATGCTTGAAAGAGTGCAGAAACGATTTACTAGAATGCTACCGAGACTTGATAGTTTGACTTCTAAGGACAGGTTGGGTAGACTGGGACTTTTTCCCCTGGAACATAAGAGGTTTAGGGCTGGTCATAGGGGTACATAAAATAAAGACAGGCATATTTAAAGTAGATAGTCAGTAACTTTTCCCAAAGGTAGGGGAGTCTAAAACAGGTAGATAGTAGTAGAGGTGGGTAAAATTTTGTCTTTTAAAAGGCATTTAGATCCACATGGATAAGATTGGTATAGAAACTTCTCTATGCCCAATCAAGGTGGTGGTCACTGAATTGTCCTTTATCCAGTTGATCCCAACTTTGCCAGTGGGCAAAGTCAATGCCCTTCAATTGTTATGCCTCAGAATTCTCACAGACTGCTGCTGACATTACCATCATCTCTCAGTAATGGACTTTTTAAAATTAATTTGTAGGATATAGCCATATCGGCTGGCCAGCATATTGTCCATGCCTAGTTGCCCTTGGAGAGCAGTTGAGAATCAACCACATTGCTGTGGCTCTGGAGTCACATGTAGGTCATGCCAGGCAAAGACATCAGATTTCTGTCCCCAAACGACATTAGTGAACCAGATGGGTTGTTGCAGAGAAGTTCCAGTATTCCAGGATAAAGGCCTTTCACTGTTTATCTCTAAGCTGAGAGAAAGAGGAGCAGGTACATGACTTTTCCAAAATAGATGAAATCCCAAAGGAAGCCATCAATTGGCTTTCTTTCTGTCTCTTACAATGAAATGTACTGACACTGCCATTCCCTGAACACACAACTGGTGTGCTATCATGTACATTATATTGATGAATTCCATTGATCCTGGCAGCACTCATGGTACTTTTTTGTGCCAGTCAGCTGTTCCACCATGTTGGACCAGAGGCTGCTGACTCAAAGAACATAAGAACATAAGAAATAGGAGCAGGAGTAGGCCATCTGGCCCTTCGAGCCTGCCCCGCCATTCAATAAGATCATGGCTGATCTGTCGTGGCTCAGTTCCACATTCCCGCCCTCTCCCCATAACCCTTAACCCCCTCTCTTATCAAAAACCCATCAACCCGCTTCTTAAAAATATTTAGCGAGGTAGCCTCCACCACTTCAACGGGCAGAGAATTCCAGAGATTCACGACCCTTTGAGTGAGGAAGTTCTTCCTCAACTCCGTTCTAAACCGCCCCCCCTTTATCTTGAGGCTGTGCCCCCTAGTCTTACTGTCCTTTCTGAGCGGGAAGAGTCTCTCCACCTCTATCCGATCCATCCCATTCATCATCTTATACATCTCAATGAGATCTCCCCTCATTCTTCTAAACTCTAACGAGTACAAGCCTAGTTTATTCAGCCTCTCCTCATAGCTCAACCCCCTCAACTCCGGCATCAGCCTAGTAAACCTCCTCTGCACTCCCTCCAAGGCCAAAATATCCTTGCGTAAGTACGGTGCCCAAAACTGCACACAATACTCCAGCTGCGGCCTCACCAATGCCCTATACAGCCGCAGCAAGACCTCCCTACTTTTATATTCAATCCCCCTCGCGATGAAGGCCAGCATCCCATTCGCCTTCCTGACCACCTGCTGCACCTGCAAGCTGGGTTTTTGCGACTCATGCACAAGGACCCCGAGGTCCCTCTGCACCGTCACCTGCTGCAGTTTTTCTCCACGTAAGTAATAATCCTTCCTACCATTATTCCTACCAAAGTGGACCACCTCGCACTTGCCAACATTAAATTCCATTTGTCAGTTCCTGGCCCATTCGCCCAGCCTATCTAGATCCTTCTGCAGACTTTCCACACCCTCCGCACAATTTGCCTTTCCACCAATCTTGGTGTCATCAGCAAATTTCGACACCATACACTCGGTTCCCTCCTCCAGATCATCTATATAAATGGTAAATAGCTGAGGCCCCAGCACCGACCCCTGAGGCACTCCACTAGTCACCGACCGCCAATCCGAATAGCACCCATTGACCCCCACTCTCTGCCTCCTATTTGACAACCAGTCCTCTATCCACGCTAACACCCTACCCCCAACTCCATGCCCCCTGACCTTCTGCAATAACCTCTTGTGAGGTACCTTGTCAAACGCCTTCTGAAAATCAAGAAAGACCACATCCACCGGCTCTCCTCTATCCACCACCCTAGACACATCCTCATAGAACTCCAGTAAATTTGTCAGACACGACTTCCCCTTAATGAAACCGTGCTGCGTCTGCTCTGTCAAGCAATTCCCCTCAAGATGCCTCGCTATTTCCTCCTTGATGACGGATTCTAACATTTTACCTACAACAGACATGTGACTCCTAACTCTGCTCTGCAACCCAACCACACATGGACAGCATTTCCCTAAGATCCATGCTGTGACCAGAGAGATCACACACCAGTATCTATTCATGGTTATTTTGTGTTATTTCTCTGATGTATTGACACCCATGCCCCATATCTGAATAGTCTCAAAGTGCCTTGAATGTTGACTCATCCATCTTTTGAACACTGTTGAATGTCCAATTTGTGCTATGAAGACTGTTAGAAATGACTGCATTCCTAGGATTTTTTTAAGCCTCAGGCATCTGATCCAAAAGCATGACTCTGAGAATTTTACTCCATTTAAGACTCAAAGTCAATCCGTGTGAGGCACTTTGGCAGAATCCAATAACTGAACCAGGAATTTCTTCAATGGTATAAACATTGTTTATACCATTGAAGAAATTCCTGGTTCAGTTATTATTTTCTAAATTTATCAAAGATTTACATAACTTGTATGCATCTAATAAATAATCTTTTTAGAAATATTTTATCTAAAACTTAATAGATTTATTTAAGACTTCCTGTGTCCAACTGACAATTGTCGAACATTAAATTGCACTTGATCCTGCTTTCATTAGGAAGCAACAGTGTCAAGGTAATACTTGGTTTTCTCTTTCGTAAGAATGTGTCCACATATCTACTTAATTATTCCATTGGTCACAAGGTTCAGATTCAGAGAACATCAATGAGAAATCGTACCCTGATTCTTGTTTCTACCATTCTTCTCAAAAGTAATTCCAACTGCAATCTTCTATCTGAGAAAATATTCTCAGATTCCAATTTTCACCTTTAGATACTTATTCTCTGCTATTATGTTGAATGGATCCAAGCCAGATGATGAAGTACAAAACAAGGCATTGCTATCTTCCTTCTTTACAGATTAATTCATAGGATGCAACACTAGAGATCTCAGTCCCCTAACTATTAATCAGTTCTCTGCCTGACTCTCTGTATCCTCTCTTGAGTGCACCTTTAACAAATTGGCAAATTAACAAATGAAATGAAGGTGGCGCACTGGTTAGCACTGCTGCTTCACAATGTCAGGGTTCAGGTTTCAATTTCCAGCTTGGGTCACTTGGAATTTGCAATTTGTTTGTGTGGGTTTCCAAAAGGCATGCTGATTAGCTGCGCTTAATTTTCCCTCAGTGTACCCAAACAGGCGCCCAAGCGTGTCGAATAGAGGACTTACACAATAACTTATTAATCGAGCCTATTTGTGACAATAATAAACATGCAAAACGGTACAGCAAATATAATGAAAGGTCAGCTCCACTTCTTAATTTAGAATGAAAGTAAAAAAAAATTCAAGTGATAACCTCTTAAAGGGGCTGACTCTCAATACAAATCCTGAATCCAACAATGGCTATCAACTGTGTACCTTTAACAACATCATCAGCTAATCATTAACATTAGTCACATGATTACAGACTTCCATACCCTCATCAGTGTGGATCTCTGTGGTACCTCACAGGTATCTAAACATCAGTGCACCAGGTGGCTGACAGATGTTCTCTTCACCGCATGGTGGTGCTCTGAAATACCCTCTTAAAGTATCTTAGTCATTGTGGTGATTTGTGTTTGTCATAACACAGCCTTCTAGAAAGATGTAGATCTTCTGTATAGTAAGAAGACAGTTTATTGGGAATGAGCAGGAGGTAACAGAAGAGAAGGAATTGGAGGCAGAGGGAGATAATGTTGAACAGAGAGGTGCCCTTACTGCACGGACAACATGATCTCCTCTTGCCTTTATCCATGGAGAGAAACTTCCTCCTCTCCCTAATAGGTGCCATGCCTCTGGTTCTCCATGGAAGGCAGTGGAAGGCTTTGTCACAAACTCTCGCCCTCAGAAAAACCAACAGGTAGAATGATGGCTGTCTTGGGTATCTGAAACTGGACTCTGCTCCTGATCTCACTAGGCTATTTAGACAGCATATCCTTTTCCATATTAATTAGGAACTTGCCCTACTCTCCTCACAAAAATCTGAACTTCTGTCAGTTTCTCAGTGGAGACACATTTTTGAACTCCTCTGGGAAAATCTGCTCCAGATCTCTCTTCCTTTCTAGTGCTAGGCTAAGGCCTCCAGTGCTACACTGAAGAAACTTACCACCTCTCTTCTGCCTGCTGCTCCATTACTTGTCCTTTTCTCTTGCTAGAAATGTTTTCAGAATCAGTTATAACACCTGCTGCAATCAGGATGCACCTCCCTCTAATAGGTTCAGGCTAGCTTTAATTGGTGTTAGGCTCACATGAACATGGGCTTTCTTCTCAATGGGTAGTACTGTTTGTTATGGACTGCAGAACTTAGTTATGGCAAACAGCATGAATTTTGTATGCAGCTTTCAACCAATTCATCAAATGCTGGGTAATCATACATCACCATCCTGGTACTAGCTAATGTTTAGCCTCTTCAGCTTAAACAGCAGTTAGATGCTCTCAGGTGTAAGTTATTTTATACATAGTACTTACCTTTTCATTTGTTCCTGGCACCCATCTTAAGTTTCCTTTCTACAGTAACAACATTTAAGAGGCATCTTGACAGATACATGAATAGGCAGGGAATAGAGGAAATATGGACTGCCCAGAGGCAAAAGGTCTTTAGTTTACAAAGGTGTCATGTGCCACCGCAAGCCTGGAGGGCTGAAGGGCCCATTCCTGTGCTGTACAGTTCTTTGGTTCTATGAATGAATGCTAACTTAAGGGTTTGATACCCCACTGCTTTTCATCCAGCACTGATGGGGAATTCGCCCTGTGAAAAACGCAGGCTCTCAGAGAGGAAACTTTTTTCAAAGATATTCAGAAGGCCATCTTCAGCCCACACCAACCATCCGTGTGAATGCTGGAGGGGGCTCAAGATCCAGGAGGTGCAGTTCTCAACACCGAGAATGGGATGAACCTGATTTACATGCATTTCCACACACTTTAACGTGATTAACATGCTCCCTCACCCAGATATTGATCTCCCTGCTGTATAATGAGACTGTGCTGATGTGAACTCATGCTGGTGCATTTTACAACAAGTGCACACAGACAAGAACCTGTTATGGGGTTACCCCAGGGGCAAACATAAGTATACGCCTGGGGAAGAAGGACATAGCCAGATAATAGACAATGTGCCGTTGCACTGCCCCTTGGTACAGGCAACCTGACAGTGTCAACCTGTGCCAAGGGGCAGGCCCCAGTGAGATCTCCCTGGAGGATGAGGAGGGGATTAATTTAGATGTGGTGGTGGCCAGGAGCAGAGGATGCTGGTGATGGCCATTTGAGGAGAGGGGGGAGGAGACAGTTGCCTCAGTCTATGGTGGTTTGGGGAAGGTGTGGGAGAGGTAGGAAGGTGCCGATGATCAAGGTGGGGAGAAGGCTGCAATGATCTTGGGAGGTGGGGAGAAAAGGGGCTGATGATCGGGGAGGGAGGATTGGGAAGAAAGGGCTGATGATGGGTGTGTGATTTTTTTAGTGTCATATGTAGCCTTACATTAGCATTGCAATGAAGTTACTGTGAAAAATCCCCCAGTCACCACACACTGGCGCCTGTTCAGGTACACTGTGGGAGAATTGTTGGTCAATGCACCTAACCAGCATGTCTTTCAGGTTATGGGAGGAAATCAGAGCGCTGGAGGACACTCATGCAGACATGGAGAGAACACGCAGACTCCGCACAGTGACCCAAGCTGGGAATCAAACCCAGGTTCCAGGCGCTGAGAGTCATCAGTGCTAAACACTGTGCCACCATGCAGCGTGGTATAGTAGTGCCAACTCCAATTGGGCGTAGGGAGGGGAAGCCCTGAGGGAACCTCTGCTCTGGACTTTGGTTGGTGGTGGGGGGGAGGGATGGTTTTCTCAGGTTATGATCAGGGAGCCCTTTAAAGGTGATGCCCGGATCTCTGTGCAGCCACGTTTTGCCAATGTGTTGAGGCTCTCTTGTCCTTGCTGGCACCTTTGCCTCCATTAAATACAGTCCTGTGTTTTCACTATTTTTAATGAATTGCATATATTTCTTTTACAATTGGATCCTACCCTTCTCTAGACTTAGTGATTGAGGGGAAATGAATGAGCAAGGGTGTGACAGTAGTCTACACCTAATAAATCCTATCACTAAATCTGCAGTGATAAGGAATTATGTGGTCAAAACGATAATTAACTAACACAGATACAGTTCTCAGATTCAAACCATAATTTTTTTGTCTCTAAAGATTGAAAGGGCTGGATAGTTTATACCGAAATTTTACACCATCGCAGCGGCACGATATCTCCATCTTTGGCATAAACTTTCTGAAGTTCCAGTTCAATTCATCAGGTAATGTATTCATTTTATTTTCATTTTGCCAATAAATGCTTCACAGAGTGAAATGAATGATTCCTTTATAAAATTAATTCAGTGTAAAGTCGTAGGATATGCAATGAGATATTTTAAGGAGACAAACATAAAATTATTGAAGAAAAGTACGATTCTGGAGAAAATGCTTCTAATTAAATTTCTCAGTTAGAAGGATGCTAATGTTTTGTTTCTTTTACCTTGTGAAGAGACATTGAGACTGAATGTCTTCATTACTGCACCTGGAAACTGCTAGGTTTCTGAATGTTGTATTTGGAGACAGATACTCATTGTCGCAGGTCTCTGCTCAAAGCAAGTTGTCTACATATTTCAGAGTTTCTTAAAATGGGTAAAACTGGGCCAAGACCAGTGCTGTTAACTAAATGAGGCAAAGTGAGGTGTGTCCTCTTAATGAGTGACACAGAAACATGGGTGGCCCAAAATGGGTATTCCAATGAGCTCTTTCTGTCCATTGTTTGCTGGAGCAGACGAGTGAAGGAGCAGAGAGAGAGATAAGATTTTACCTGTTAAAACCCTGTTTAAATAAGTTTAAAGCACTTTGTTCTTTGTAGAACTGTTTAAAGCATTTATTGTATTTACTGCTTTAAGAATTCTGAGGGAGTGGTTAGGAGTTGTGGCCCAGCAAGCTTTAAATCAGCGCCAGGTTTAAAAGGAGGCCTGGTCTCGACAGTGGGCAGCGTCGGAGCGGGCAGTGGAGTGAGAGGGAAGTAGAGTGAGCTATTAGGGCTTAATATCAAAAGGGCTGGAGAGAAAAAGGGCCAGGTGAGTTTGAGTGGAAATTTTCCATATTACTACAGTGAATAATGGAGGGGCATGTGATGTGTGGTTTCTGTATGATGTGGGAACTGGTGGACCCCAGGGTCCTCCCCGGTGACCATGTCTGCAGTAAGTGCAGGTTGCTGGAGGAGCTCCAGCTCAAGGTAGATGAGCTGGCCTCTGAGCTACAGACACTGAGGCTCATCAGGGGGAGAAAGGGTGCCATTGTCAATGGGGTGCAAGAGACATCCACCCCCCCTAGACTGGCTAACTCTAAGGGTCAGGAACAAGAGGGGGCTGCTGAGAGGAGGAAGGGGGGTGGGGAGAGGAGGCCTCAGCCTCTCAAGCTGCATAACAGGTTTGAGGTTCTTGCTTCCAGTCTGGGCTGATTAAGGATAGCATCAGGGTGGTAGCAAGGGATGATATTGGAGCCAAACAGCAGAAAGTGGAATCGTTGTGGGTAGAGATTAGGAACAGCAAAGGGAGGAAGACGCTGGTGGGTGTCGTCTATAGGCCCCCGAATAATGATCTGGAGGTGGGGCGGGCTGTTAACGCGCAAATAAGTGCGGCGTGCAGGAATGGGACGGCCGTAGTTATGGGGGATTTCAATCTTCGTATTGATTGGTCGACCCATGTTGGACGCGGTGGGCTCGAGGAGGAGTTCTTGGAATGCTGCCGGGATAGTTTCCTTGAACAGTGTGTGTTGGAGCCGACGAGGGAGCGAGCTGTTTTGGATCTGGTGCTATGTAATGAGGCGGGTAGAATCAGGGACCTTGTGGTGAAGGATCCTCTTGGGGAGAGTGATCATTGTATGGTGGAGTTTCTGGTGCAGATGGAGGACGACAAAGTGGGTTCCCGGACACGCGTCCTTTGTTTGAACAGAGGGGAGTACGGTAGGATGAGAGAGGAATTGGCGAATGTGGACTGGGGGAGCACGTTGGAAGGTAGGTCTGCTGAGGAGCAGTGGAGGATTTTTAAGGAGATCTTTCTTGGTGCTCAGCAGAAATTTATTCTGATGGTCAAAAAGGACCGTAGGAGGAGAGGTAATCAGCCGTGGATAACGAAGGAGGTGAAGGAAAGTGTTAAATTAAAAGTGGAGGCGTTTAGAGTAGCTAAGAGTAGTGGGCGAGAAGAGGATTGGGAGAGGTTTAAATGTCAACAAAGATTGACAAAGAAATTGATAAAGAATGGTAGGATAAACTATGAAGCTGGGCTAGCGCTTAATATAAAAAAGGATAGCAAGAGTTTTTATAAGTATATGAAAAGGAAGAGGCTGGCTAGGGTGAACGTTGGACCCTTAGAGGATGAGAAGGGGGACTTAGTGGTAGGGGATGGGGAAATGGCTGAGGTCTTGAATAACTTTTTTGTTTCGGTCTTCACGGAGGAGGACGTGAATAATTTGCCGGGTGTTAGAGATGGAACGGTGGTAGGACTGGAGGGTCTCGATGATATTACTGTTACTAGAGAGGTGGTGCTCGACAGACTGGAGGGGCTGATTGTGGACAAGTCCCCAGGACCGGATGGAATGCATCCGAGGGTTCTGAAAGAAATGGCGAAGGTGATAGTGGATGCCTTGGTGGTTATTTTCCAGACGTCGCTGGATTCCGGGGAAGTGCCGGAAGATTGGAAAGCGGCTAATGTTACGCCGTTGTTTAAGAAGGGTGCCAGGCAAAAGGCGGGGAATTATAGGCCGGTTAGTTTAACGTCTGTTGTAGGTAAAATGTTAGAATCCGTCATCAAGGAGGAAATAGCGAGGCATCTTGAGAGGAATTGCTTGATAGAGCAGACGCAGCATGGTTTCGTTAAGGGGAAGTCGTGTCTGACAAATTTACTGGAGTTCTATGAGGATGTGTCTAGGGCGGTGGATAGAGGAGAGCCGGTGGATGTGGTCTTTCTTGATTTTCAGAAGGCGTTTGACAAGGTACCTCACAAGAGGTTATTGCAGAAGGTCAGGGGACATGGAGTTGGGGGTAGGGTGTTAGCGTGGATAGAGGACTGGTTGTCAAATAGGAGGCAGAGAGTGGGGGTCAATGGGTGCTATTCAGATTGGCGGTCGGTGACTAGTGGAGTGCCTCAGGGGTCGGTGCTGGGGCCTCAGCTATTTACCATTTATATAGATGATCTGGAGGAGGGAACCGAATGTATGGTGTCAAAATTTGCTGATGACACCGAGATTGGTGGAAAGGCAAATTGTGCGGAGGGTGTGGAGAGTCTGCAGAAGGATCTAGATAGGCTGGGCAAATGGGCCAGGAACTGGCAAATGGAATTTAATGTTGGCAAGTGCGAGGTGGTCCACTTTGGTAGGAATAATGGTAGGAAGGATTATTACTTACGTGGAGAAAAACTGCAGCAGGCGGCGGTGCAGAGGGACCTCGGGGTCCTTGTGCATGAGTCGCAAAAACCCAGCTTGTAGGTGCAGCAGGTGGTCAGGAAGGCGAATGGGATGCTGGCCTTCATAGCGAGGGGGATTGAATATAAAAGTAGGGAGGTCTTGCTGCGGCTGTATAGGGCATTGGTGAGGCCGCAGCTGGAGTACTGTGTGCAGTTTTGGGCGCCGTACTTACGCAAGGATATTTTGGCCTTGGAGGGAGTGCAGAGGAGGTTTACTAGGCTGATGCCAGAGTTGAGGGGGTTGAGCTATGAGGAGAGGCTGAATAAACTAGGCTTGTACTCGTTAGAGTTTAGAAGAATGAGGGGAGATCTCATTGAGACGTATAAGATGATGAATGGGATGGATAGGACAGAGGTGGAGAGACTCTTCCCGCTCAGAAAGGACAGTAGGACTAGGGGGCACAGCCTCAAGATAAAGGGGGGGGCAGTTTAGAACGGAGTTGAGGAAGAACTTCTTCACTCAAAGGGTGGTGAATCTCTGGAATTCTCTGCCTGTTGAAGTGGTGGAGGCTACCTCGCTAAATATTTTTAAGAAGAGGGTTGATGGGTTTTTGATAAGAGAGGGGATTAAGGGTTATGGGGAGAGGGCGGGAATGTGGAACTGAGCCACGACAGATCAGCCATGATCTTATTGAATGGCGGGGCAGGCTCGAAGGGCCAGATGGCCTACTCCTGCTCCTATTTCTTATGTTCTTATGAGCAACACAAGGAGGGTATTGGTTTATTGGAAAATCCTGCTTTTCTTTCAGTGGGGATCAGAAGCCTTCAGTTGCATTTTTACTTCTAGCAAAATACTTTGTCATGGATCCGATAGGAGGACACAATATAGTTTAATGATCCAAGTCAGAAATCCATGGCAATATGGCATTTCAAGGCAAGGGCACTTTGGAAATACTGGGCAAGAAAATAGTTTACCTGGCGCTACCTCAACTGGCTGCATGGAGACTGGAAGTAGTAATGCCAGTTTCCCATCACTTACACCCTTTATTGTACACCAAAACAAAAGGCCACTCCTGTGATTTAAAGTCAGGTATTCTTCAGCTTGGAATCTACAATTTCAGTCCAGGTAAAGTTACAGGCTTAAAAACCCCTGTTGGTTGCTTCCCATTGGGCAAGCCTCCACTCGTACTCCACAAAGTCCACGAGTAGATCTATTGATAACTCCCCCTGGCCTTCACGGCTGTCATAACATCCCTCCCCACTTAAGTCCATGTCTCTCCCAGCACCCCTGCTGCGAGGATGTCCTTTCTGTTGCTTAATGCTTGGGTCTGCTGAAGTCAGGCCTGTAACCCTAACAGAGAACCTTCTTTTTTGGAGGGAGTGCCGCAGAGTTACTGAAGCACTTCAGCCCAGTGGCCTGCTTCTTCAGCTTCCATCTCATACCTTTGCTATCCAAAGGGGCCAACATGGATTCAGCTTCAAGCTGAGGGCTGGCACTAGCAGTGGCTTTCTCCATAGCTAGTGGTGGGGCCGACTCAGGCAAGGACTCTCTGGTCTTGAGATGGTGCTTCTTTAGGGTTTTACCCTAAATTTTGATCTTGGAAGATACTGGTCCACTTTCTCTATATTGATCCCAGGGACCCATCTGGGACCATCCATGAAGTCCCTTAGATGAATCAGATCACCATAGAACCATAGAAAATTACAGCTCAGAAACAGGCCCCTCAGCCCTTCTTGTCTGTGCCGAACCATTTTTTGCCTAGTCCCACTGCCCTGCACTTGGACCATATCCCTCCACACCCCTCTCATCCATGTATTTGTCCAAGTTTTTCTTAAATGTTAAAAGTGACCCCGCATTTACACTTTATCTGGCAGCTCATTCCACACTCCCACCACTCTCTGCATGAAGAAGCCCCCCCTAATATTCCCTTTAAACCTTTCTCCTTTCACCCTTAACCCCATGCTCTCTGGTTTTTTCTCCCCCAGCCTCAGTGGAAAAAGCCTGCTTGCATTCACTCTACCTATACCCATCAAAATCTTATACACCTCCATCAAATCTCCCCTCATTCTCCTACGCTTCAGGGAATAAAGTCCTAACCTATTCAATCTTTCCCCGTAACTCAGCTTGTCAAGTCCTGGCAATGTTGTCGTGAACCTTCTCTGCACTCTTTCAACCTTATTTACATCCTTCCTGTAACTAGGTGACCAAAACTGTACACAATACTCGAAATTCGGCCTCACCAACGCCTTATATAACCTTACCATAACACATCAACTTTTAAACTCAATACTCCGATTTATAAAGGCCAATGTACCAAAACCTGTTGCAAAAGTTCTTTGTGTCTTTGTGGATTCAAAGTTTCTTGTTTTGTTTTCCTGTAGGGAATCTATCTTCCTTTGGGAATAAGTGGCTCCATTTGGTGCAAAGATGTTGTCCTTTGAAGAGTCCTGCTGGAGTAACAATTGTAGTGTGGTTCTGTAATGCAGTCAGCATGGCGGCACAGTGGATAGCACTGCTGCCTCAGTGCTAGGGACCCAGGTTGAATTCCCAGCTTGGATCACTGTCTGCATGGAGTTTGCACATCCTACCCATGTTAGTTTCCTCCCACAATCCAAATATATGCAGGTTAGGTGGATTGGCTATGCTAAATTGACCCTTACTGTCAGGGAGACTAGTTAGGGTCAATGCATGGAGTTATGGGGATAAAGCCTGGGTGGGATTGTAGTTGGTGCAGACTCGATGGGTCGAAAGGCCTCCTTCTGCACTGTAGGATTCTATGATTCTAACCAAATAAACATTGTGTCAGTTTAGTCTCCATGGATGTCACTGGTTGTTTCTTCATATCATTTTGAAAAGCTTCAACTGCCTGTTCTGCCAGTCCAATTGACTTCGCTGATAAGGTGCAGACCAGACATGTTGGGTACCTTTGGAGAGCACAAAGTTCTGGAAATCACTGCTAGGCAAGGCTGTGCTGTTCTTGGAAACCAAGACCTCTCGTATCCCGTATATGTTGAAGCTTTGCCACAATTTCTCGATGTAGATTGTAGCCCGAATAGTTGTGAAGCTCATGCAGTGCACCTCCAACAACTTGGAGTGTGCATCCATCATGATTGTAAACACAGAACCCATAAAGGGACCTGCAAACCCCACATGTAAATGCATCCATGGCTTGCCAGACCACTTCCATGGATGCAGGGAGGCAGAGGGTGGAACTTTTGATTTTCCTGGCACAAGTCACATTGCTTCACCAAGTCTGTGATGTTGGCCACCAGACACAACTCCTGGCTAGCATGTTAATTTTTGATACTCCTGGATGTCCATTGTGTAGTTCTGTTAATATTGGACATTGTCCAGCGGTCAGAATAATTACTTGGGACGCCCAAAGAATGAACCCATTCTGAATGCTAAGATTTCTTTATGAGGAAGGGTTTCATTTCTTCAGATGTCACTCTTGGAATTCTCTGTGTAAAATCAAGTGGTTAACTTTGGTTAAAATTGGGCTTTTTGAGCCAAGGCTTTAATCTGCTTTGTTGAACTGGCAAGGTCTCCTAAAGGTTTAGGGTCACCATGGTCCGTGGGCAATGGGAGGCGACTCAGTGCATCT
The DNA here is from genome assembly GCF_965287045.1 of Carcharhinus amblyrhynchos. NCBI lineage: Eukaryota > Metazoa > Chordata > Chondrichthyes > Carcharhiniformes > Carcharhinidae > Carcharhinus > Carcharhinus amblyrhynchos. Next base: position 10,280,152 of record NC_137341.1, on the reverse strand, counting down.
GGTCCCCAGGGCAGTGTTCCAGAATATATTTGTAGGCCAATAACAAGGTCCAGCACCGTATCAGAGCAGAGACAAAGGAGTGAATTGTGTTAACCTTTCTGAAGAGACCCAGTAAGAGTTTATGGTTGGTAACAATAAAAAGAACACTGATTGTAGATATATTGATGAACTTTTTCAGACCATAAACAACCGCCAACCCTTCCACCTCAATTTGAGAACTTCATCACTCAAACCGAAAAGGGTCCTGGAGGCAAAAGCGATGAGCTTCTCCAGGCTATCTTTCCAGCCATGTGACAGCACTGCACCAACCCCATATGGGGAAGTGTCACAGGTTAAAATAGGTAATTTCTTAAAGTTGAAATGGATCAGTAAGTTTGATGACAGTAGCCCGAGAAAAAGACTGCCTGCGAAGCTACCCAAGACCATCTATGCGAGATGGGCCTTTGTGCAAGATCTTGCAGTTTTAGAAATGAGGAAAGTGTTGTTAATATGTCCAACACTTCCCTTCTGAGAAGGGCTACTCTTGGCTCAACAAAAGAAAGTTTAAAACTTAACTTCTGTGGTCTTTTTAGAATGCTTTTAATTTTTAAAATATTTGTCTGTGGACTGTGAGCTATACTAATCAAGCAACATTTATTGCCATCCCTAATTGTCCTTAGGAAGATGATGGTGAGCCATCTTCTTGAACTGCTGCACTCCTCATGGTGTTGGTAAACCAACAGGCCTGTTAGGGAGGGAATTCCAGGATCTTGACCCAGTGACAGTAAAGCAGTGGTGATATAGTTCCAGATCAAGATAGTTTGTGGCTTGGAGGAGAAATTGCAGGTGGTGTTCTCATGTGTCTGCTGCCCTTCTTCTAGGTGGTAAAGGTCACAAATTTGAAGGTGCTATCAAAAGGGCCTTGGTGGGTGAATACTGCACATCTTGTCGATGGTTCACACTGCTGCCATTATGGTTTGGTGGTGGTGGGAATGAATGTTTAAGATGATAGATGGGGTGTCAATTATGAAGGCTGTCTTATCCTCAAAGGTGTTGCATTTCTTGAATGCTATTGGAGTTGTACTCATTCAAACAAGCTGAGAAAATTCCATATTTACATGGCTGGTCCACTTCAATTTCTGGTCAATGGTGACACCACCCCCCACCAGAATGTTAATAGTGGGGAATTCAGGGATTGTAATGCTGTTGAACATCAAGAGAAGATTAGCTTGTGTTGAAGATGATCATTGTTGGCACCGATGTGGTGCAAATGTTAACTTGCCATTTATTAGCCCCAACCTGTGTTGCTGCAAGTAAGCATTTCTTCAGTATCTGAGGAGTTGTGAATGTACTGTACATTCTGAAATCACCAGCAAACATCCCATATTCAACTTGCTGCTGGTTAGCTTCCTCATGAAAGGCATTAAAACATTATGTTGTGAAATGTCATTTACAGCACAGAGAGAACTACTGTAATCGCAGAGGATTACAGCATCCTTCATTACTGTTTGATAATTGCATAAGGAATGTACTTAAATTTGAGCAGATAAAAATATTGAACTTTGCAATATTGGTTTCACAGGTAATCCATGTGCTTCTAACACGAGTGAAATTCAGGATTGGCTGCAGAAGAATTTTCATAATTTTGTATCAGATATTTACGGCCATGACTTATCATTTCTGAACAAGAACTTTTCAGTAGTAAGTAATTTACACTTTACCATGTATTATACAGATTCCAGGTAGATACTGGGCACAAATACCTAATTTTAAATACACTGGATCCTTGCTGTAGTGGATTTAAAATAACACTTTAGTATTAAGTAATGGCTTTTTGATTTCTGCAGTTTGAAATACTGAACTTCCTGACTACACCACAACTCTCTGGACTGACTTTAAAGTCACTGAGTAACATATCTCAAATCGACATGATCATTGATGCCCTTGGCAAAAGAAACTTCACTGACTTGATCACCTACTTTGCCCAATTTGTTAAAGACACTCACATGGTAAGATACTTTCCCTTTAGATGGATGGGTTTAGCTTACCTGTTAACATTTAAATTGATTCTATGATACATAATACTTCTAAATTTGACTTGTTACACTTGTATATCTTAAACATTTGAATAGAAAGGATAAGCATTAGTACTTTTTTGATTTATGTAGAAAAGAAATGACAATTTTGTTTCACTTCATTCTCAGATGGTTATCAAAATAATAGGCAAAAGTAGTTTGGAAATTATTAGAATTTTGTAGCTCAAGCACTGAATGCATTTTATTGAAGTACCATTGCTAACCAGAAGTTAATGCTTTGTGTATTCCTCTGAATTATGTAACATCATAGCTTGTGGACTGATGTGTGCAAACTGTGCAAATTTCTATAGGCATCAGTGCTGGTCGTGACAATAAGTTGAGTGGATTTTGACTGTCAGTCTGCTTCATACTTCTCCTCATTTTCCATCAAAGCTGATGCAATTAAACAATGAAATGAGCTGCTAAATTGTTTTACACAATGGCTTAAAGTCAAGATCTATACCAGTTTTGGTTGGTGACTGCAGAGTGTACAAATAATAGGATCTACCACAGCAGAGAAAAAGACAGAATGTTGCCTAATACAGATGTAATAAAAAAGTATTTTCAGTTCTTTCTTTTTAATTTGCTAATTAAACACTTGGGGAATAGTGAAAAAAATTATCAAATTGAGCGACTATGTTTAATGGGATGGATATAAGATGTATTTTGCTAAAAAGTAAGATATCAGAGTGGAATGATCATTTTTGTCTTTTGGGGATTAATTTTCTACTCCACCATCAAAGTAAAAATTGACAGTGCAAATTGCACAGTCTTAAAGGAAGTGAAATCAATGGAATGAAAATCAGGCAGGTGTTATAAAACGCATATGATATACAGATTGTAACCTGAACGGTGAAGATGAATTCCATTATATTTCATTTCTTCCATATGAATTGTTACATTCAATGAATCAAATTAACTTTTTTTTTCAGATGAACATTACAACTATTCATACTACAATAAGAGACACATTGCTGAATGGGATTATGCAGCTGCTGAAACCCCAATTCAAAAACTTTAACACCACAGATTATGTTGAGTGGTTCCAGAACAGATTACACCTGCTGCTGCCTAGTATCACAACTAAGGAGCTGGCTGCTATCCCTACAAATATATCATGTGCATCATATCGAGCCATGTGAGTATAAAATAAACATTATGCATGAATGACAAATGGGCAACCTTTTTAGTTTCATCAACTAAAATCACACTAACACTTTGGGCTGATTTCTACAGAGCATAGAGTCTTCCCCAAAAAAAATTGGCGAGCCAGTCTGTTCTGGAGTCATTTAACACCTGTTGGGCCTTTCATTACTACCTTTGAGAGCTGTCAGTCAAACAAATCAGCAGAGAAATAAGAGACTGCTGGCCAAGCTCTCAACCATTAAAATCAAGATCTATCCCATGCTAGGAGAGATAGTAGTGTTGGATTGTCATGTATATGCTAGATGCCTGTAGAGTGGGTAGATTGACATCATATAGTTGATTTCATGCCTGATCTGCCATTTGGAAATCACAAATTCTGTTAATACCCTCATTTAAACACATGCAGCTGGACATGTGGTATATATACAATGTGCTATAAGAGGCTTGAATAATAATAAAGCTGAAGGATGGGACAGTTGATCCACTAAAATATAGCATCTAAGCAATGTAAGTAAATACATTTTAAAAGTAAGGAAAAATAAAGGTTTTTTTAAAGAGAATTCTCCTCTTTGGATTTCCTAGGCAGGATTTCCTTTTACCCAACTGAATCTGTCTCAACACCACAGTGTGTTCAATAAATTTCAGCATTAATGTAAAGAAAATGCTATGGAGGTACATAAGGGATAATGAAGGATTATAAAGAGGGGGAAAGTGCCCCAACATGGCAGCAAGGCTCCAACTGAACAGTTTGGGCTGCATTTTGTGGGGCACAGAGTCCCCACAGAGGTCAGGAATGAGCTAGTCCCCACCTGGCTCCAGAGACACTTACTGGCTGTTGGGCCTTTAAGTCATTTGATGAGACTTCCATGCCCATCAGGGGAGCATGTTGCACTTCAGAAAGCTACCAATGAATCATGTAGGAATGATGGCAACTGCTGGGATTGCAATGATCCACAAAAGAGAGCGGTCTATAGAGCCAGATGGGAAGGTAAGTTTGTGGGGGGCGGGGAAGCTCAATTTCATCATTGGTTGAGGGTTCAGGTTTATGGAAAGACCTTGGGGAAGGGGGTCATTGGGCACAAGAGACCCAAAACTTGAGGAATGAAAAGGCAACTTATTATCTAAATGGAGAGAAACTTCAAAATGATTCAGTGAAGAGGGATCTGGGTGCCCTCGTACATGAATCGCAGCAAGTTGGTATGCACATACAGCAGGTAAAGGAAGGCAAATGGCATTTTGACATTCATTGCTAATGGAACAGAGTATAAAAGCAGGGAAGTGCTGTCACAACTGTGCAGGACATTGGTGAGACTGCTTCTGGAGTATTGTGCAGTTTTGGTCCCCTTACTTAATGAAGGACATAAATGCATTCTAGGCAGTTCAGAGATGGTTCACTCGATTGATTCCAGGAATGAAGGATTTGTCTCATGAAGAGTGAGTTTAGGCCCGTAATCACCAGAGTTTAGAAGAATGAGATGAGATCCAATTGAGGTATATAAAATGTTAACGTAGAGTGGATGTTTCCCCTTGTTGGACATCCTAGAATTACAGCATGAGAGGTCATAGTTTTAGGCTAAATGGGTGGCAGATTTAAAACAGAAATGAGGAAGGATCACTTCACTCAAAGGGTCGTGAATCTGTGGAATTCAGAATACACTGGACACCAGAACGTTCAATCAACTCAAGAACAGCTTCTTCCTTGCTACCATCAGACTTTTGAATGGACCTACCTCACACTTAGTTGATCTTTCTCTACACCCTAGCTATGACTGTAACACAACATTCTGCACTCTCTCCTTTTCCTTCTCTATGAACGGTATATTTTGTATAGCAGGCAAGAAACAATACTTTTCACTATACACTAATACATGTGATAATAATAAATCAAACCGAAATTGAAGGAGGAGATAGATATTTAATTCCTAGCGGGATGAAGGGTTATGGGGACCATGCAGTAAATTGGAGATGAGGCCAAGATGAGATCAGCCATGATTGTAGTGACTGATGGTGCAAGTTCGAGGGAGCTGAATTGCTGACTCCTGCTCCTTGTTCTTAGTTAAATTCGGTAAACCCACTGCTTAACTACCTACTAGCTCAAGCAATGAAATGCTTTCAGCCTGCACACTTGATGTGGGCCTCTCCTGCTGCAGCTGAAATCCCAGTGGTGGCAGGAGGAAGTCTTTAATTAGTTATTAATTGTTCCACAGGCTGTTCTGTTGATGGTAAAATTGCAGTGGTAGAATGGTGGATAGGTGGTGGGAATGCTGCCCGTAGCATCATGCCTATTTTTAGGGCCCCATGCTGCCTGCCATCACACTCCAGGAGAGTGTTAAATCCAGTCTTTTGACTGAGAACCAAATCTTGATTGGAGCTAGAGGAAGTCACATCCTCAGTTTCTTTATCTATTTACTGCACATCAACCATGTGACAGCTCCAAGACTTGGCAACAAATTGAGTGGACAGTATAGAAGCCTGCTGACACAGATCCACCTCCTACCTTTCCATATCCATGTGTTGTATGGGTAAGGAATGACAAGCTGTGGCTCCAGCAGGAGCAAGTGAAGCAAATTCCTTCATGTGGCAGGCCTTACTTGCATATATTTTCTGTCATTCTTTACTATAACCCTACCTGAATTCAGACAGGATCACGAAGGGGAAATTCTCCCGAATTTTGAGGACCAGATAGGCCTATTGTGTGGAGATGCACAAGTTGTAAAAGGTAAAGAAGGCAACAGAAAAGGACAAACTAAATTTTTGCCTTTAATTTAGAAGCATAGAATACAAAAACAAAGAGCTTAAATTGAACTTCTCTAGGACCCTAGTTAAATTGTTGATTAAATATTGTATACCTTTTTAAATGTTGTAAACCTGTTATAGGAAAGATAATGAGGATATATAATGGTTTTTAACATTATATTTGGCCAATAGCATGCGTAGAACATCTGGTATCATTGTATATAGTTTCATTGTGTCCCCAGTCACTCATTTGTTCAGAACTTTAATTAGAACAATATTGAATTCTGCATGGGAATGCACCACCTAAAAGGGAGCTTGAGTCAATTGTGGCTTTGTAAAGGGAATTTGGTAAGTACCTGAAAGGAAACAAAGAACTCGACTCTCCCATCCTGACGTGTGTTCTTTGGCGCACTGGGGTGGGAGAATCATGAGTTGGCCATTTTACTGGATTCATGCATGTGTTCCCAATGCATGTGTGCCTCCCACAGCCAAAGAACAGGCGCAGTCAGGACCGTGCTGGAAACCGGTGGGAAGAGAGTAAGTAATTTAAATCTATTTTTAATGTATTTTAAATGTGGTTATTGGGCCCAGCAGGAATTCTCCTAGCCCAATAGCATCTCTCACCCCACCAGGAGTTTAGAGTAGTGAACAGGAAGGAGTGGGGGAGGGGAGGGGAGGGGAGGGGAGGTGCCACCTGGGCATGGGCACCCTGGTAGTGCCAGCCTCTGCCTCCTGGCACTGTCCAAGGAGCAAAGTGTCCATGCCCAGGGCACCTTGCTCAAGGGGCACTGTGGGGTCCTGGGCTGCCCAGGCGATTGAGGCCTGGAACTGTCAGACTCCGGCGTGAACAGGCCCCACTCCCTGAGCTTTTAATGATATTCACGATTGTGACCTCTGCAGTGCACAGTGTGGGAGATTCAGGTCTGAATTTGAACTGAAAAGAAAAGTCATGATTTATACCAGTTTTCTCGCCAATTCAGCACTTTTGGGACAATTGGTCCCTCAGACTAAAAAGAAAGAGCAGAGGAGTGGATCTAGCTAAGTTACTCTTGCTGAGAGCTGGCCTGAATACAATGAACTGAATCATAGTATCCCTACAGTGCAAAAGGAGGGCATTTGGCTCATGCACTGATTCTCTGACAGACCATCTTACCTAGGTTCTTTCCCCCACCCTATCCTCGTAACCCCACATATTTACCATGCCTAATTCACCTAACCTACATATCTTAGGACACCAAGAGGCAATTTTACCATGGTCAATCCACCTAACCTGAACATCTTTGGATTGTGGGAGGAAACCTGAACACCCAGAGGAAACCCATGTAGACGTGGGAAGAATGTGTAAACTCCACACAGAGTCACCCAAGGTGACCCCCCCATACCCTCCTCCCACCTTCTCCCCATAACCCCATGCATTTAGGCTTAAAAATATTGATGACTGACAGAACATGGAATTCTAGATTCAAACCTTATTATAACATATTCTTTTGTCTCTTTAGATTGAAGGGGTTGGATAATTTATACCTGAATTTTACACTGTCACAGTATCATGAGATCTCCATTTTTAGTAAAAACTTTTTGAATTTCCAACTCAGTTTATCAGGTAATGTATTCATTTTTCATTTTGCCAATATTGCTTCATAGAATTAATTGCATGACTCTTTCACAAAATTCTATTTGTGGCAATATTGTTGAGTGGTGAGATGTTTTAACATGGGACAGACTTGATTTTGTTGAATAAGATTGTGGAAAAAGTATTTATAATTCTCTGCTCGAAGGACACTGAAGATTTTTATTTTTGATTATAAGGAGATTGTAATAGTGTGAGGTATCAATGAAGAGGCTGCTTGAATCATGAAGGTGATTTATTTAACAGACAGAAAGCAAAATTATACACAAAGCACAGCAACTGCAACACAGGTCTTCATTTCTCGATTCCCAGGTCACATTAAGGGCCCTCACTCTCCAGGACCAGTGTGCTTTCTCTTCACTGGCCAAGGTTTATGCATTTTCATGCAATAGGCCTCATGTGGGCCATGTAACCCACAAACGGTCACCCCTCACAAGGGCCACACACATCCATACAGATAGTAACACTCATTGTCCTCAATGCATATGGAAAATGTTCAATTCCTGAGTGCTCTATGGAGCAATTGGTAACAGACACATTACAGCAGATCTTTGTCCAAAATATGTTACCCAAAATGTCCAGGATGTATTAAAATAGACCTAAATAAATGTTTCCATTTAAATGAGGCAAGGCCACCAATAACAAGTCGCTAAAACACATGAATGACCCAAAAAATATTGACAGTGGGGTTTTCACTGAGCTATTTTTCAATCTGGAAGTTGTCCAATGCAGGTACATGGGAAATTCCAGTTTCTGTGGAATTAGAAGCTCTGTTAATTCTTTCCATGGGACAGGGATGAAGAGCTAGTTCAATCACCCAGGTGATCAATAGCCTTTAAAAGGCATGTGGCACTTTGGGAATGTTGGGCTAGGAAATGGGTTGCATAGCATCTTCTGGGTGTATTAGAAAACGTTGAATGGATACTATCTTGATGTCACACATCCAAAGTGGTTGATTAGAAACACGGGCCACATGTGTCCAGTCCAATAATTAGTGCATCACTCAAAGATCATTGTGAAGTTGCAAGGTGTAGACCATAAGATATAGGAGCAGAATTAGGCCTGTGGCCCATCAAGTCTTGATCAAGAATCAATCTCTGTCTTAAAGACACTCAATGACCTCGCCTCCACAGTCCTCAGTGGCAATGAGTTCCACAGATTCACCACCCTCTAGCTGAAGAGATTCCTCCTCATTTCAGTTTTAAAAGGAGCATCCCTTCATTCTGAGGTTGTGCCCTTGGGTTCTAGTCTCTCCCACTAGTGAAAACATCCCCTCCACGTCCACTCTATCTAGGCCTCTCAGTATTCTGTAAGTATGACTTGAACCTGCACTAAAATTAAAGATTGTTTAACAATTTGAAGAGGTGTTTTTCAATGAATTTAGCTTACATATAAGTTGGTGGAAGAAGAATGCTAATTTTTGAAGGAGTTTGTTTGCCAGTGTCAAAATGTAGCCAAGGAAGATAGAGGACTACCTGCCCCAGATATGGGAAAGTTGTTGTTGTACTTCTTGGTCTGCAAATAGAATGGAGTAAGCCAAGGGACCTACTCCTGCTCCTAATTTGTACATACATAAGCACCAAGAACTGAATGGGCAGCTCTTGAACTATGATACCCACATACTGATAAAAATACAATTTTTTTAGTTCATCATACCTACATGGCATTTGGCACTATCCAAGGGAGAGGGAAATCATTTCTATTCCTTAAAGAGCCAAAGGAATAAAGCTTAGTTGGAAGTGGGTTGCCATTAGGATACATCAGCAGGTAGTTCATCTTATCCTTTTTTAACTGAGAACTTTCTAGTATCATTGGAATATTATGAGCGATAGTGAGGACAGAAGGATAACCACATTTAATTTACACAAGGAGAGCTGCCTACTATCAAATTTAAGGTTTCATGTGATGGAATGCAAAATAAAGTGCAGCAAATAAATGTTATATTAGATGAATAATTTGTGTAAGAAATCATGCAGCTCATGTTAGCATTTCTCCTGCAGGTTCCCTAGGAATTGCATGTATTGATGGCACTAATGGAACCCGTGAATGGATAATAAACAATTTTTTAAGATTCATGGCAATGTTCAACTACAATGACTTCAAAATTCTAAATAAGAACTTTTCTGGCGTGAGTCATTAAAACTAAAGCATCTTTTTATGCACATCTCATCAGACAGCAATTTCTATGGTAGGATTTTCTGTTTCAGTTGAGACTCCAGCACCAGAGTCAATTACAGCTCCTGACACTGCACTGTCATGGCAGTCACCTAATATCAATGAAGAGTGCAAGACGGTATGCCAAGAGCAGCAATTGACATATTTAAAATTGAGGTGCCAATCTAGTGAAGCTACAGCCCACGACTACTCGCACATCAAACAACAAAAGCAGCAAGTGATAGCCAGAGCTAAGCGATAGATCAGATCGAAGCTCTGCAGTCCTAGCACATCCAGCTGTGAATCATGGTAAAAAATTAACCAACCCACTGGAGGAGGCTCCACAAGTATCCCCATCTTCAATGATGGGGACTCCAGCACACCAGGGCAATAAATAAGGCTGAAGCATTTGCTAAATTCTTCAGCCACAAGTGCCAAATGGGTGATCCATTGTGCCCTCATTCAGAGATCCCCAGCATCACAGGTGCCAGTTTGCAGCAATTCCATTCACTCCACATGCACTGGTTTCTACCTGGCAATGTGGAAAATTGCCCAAGTTTGTCAATATGGGATCCTGGGTGAGGTATCTAAATTGATACAAAATTGGCTTCTTGAAGGTTGGTGGTTGTAGAGGATTGTTTTTCAAACTGGAGGCCTATGATCAGTGGTGTGCCTCAGGTATCAGTGCTGGGTCTGCTGTTATTTGTTATTTATATTTATGATTTGGATGGGAATATAGGAGACATGGTTAGTAAGTTTGCAAATCACACCAAGATTGGTGGCATAGTGGACAGTGAAGAAAGTTATCTCTGAGTACAACAGGATCTTGATCAATTGGGCCAGTGGGCTGACAAATGGCAGATGGAGTTTAATTTAGATAAATGTGAGGTGAGGCATTTTGGTAGATTGAACCAGAGCAAGACTTACTCAGTTAATGGTAGGGCAGTGGGGAGAGTTACAGAACAAAGAGATCAAGGGGTACATGTTCATAACTCCTTGAAAGTGGAGTCATAGGTGGGTAGACTGGTGAAGAAAACATTCAGGATGCTTGATTTCATTGATTAGAACACTGAATACAGGAGCTGGGACGTCTTGTTGAAGTTGTACAAGACATTGGTAAGGCTACACTTGGAGTAGTGTGTACAGTTCTGGTCACCCTATTATAGAAAGGCTGTTATTAAAACTAGAAAGAGTGCAGGAGAGATTTACTGGGATACTACCAGTACTTGATGGCTTGAGTTTAAGGAAAGGCTGGATAGATTTGGACATTTTTCTCTGGAGCGTAGAAGGCTAAGGAGTGACCTTATTGAGGTCCATAAAATTATGAGGTGCACAGATCAGCTAGATAGTAGATATCTTTTCCCAAAGGTAGGGGAGTTTAAAACTAGAGGGCATAGGTTCAAGGTGAGACAGGAGCGATACAAAAGTGTCCGAGGGGCAATTTTTTCCACAGAGCATGGTGAGTGTCTGGAATGAGCTGCCAGAGGCAGTAGTAGAGGCAGGTACAATTTTTTCTTTTAAAAAGCATTTAGACAGTTACATGGATAAGATGGGTATGGAGGGATACGGGCCAAATGTGGGCAATTGGGATTAGCTTAGGGATTTTTAAAAAAGCTGGCATGGACAAGTTGGGCTGAAGGACTGCTTCCATGCTGTAAATCTCCATAACTCTAATATACAAAAGTGGGAGATAACCAATAACCAACCTGGCCAATTACTGCCCCATTATGTTGATGGATGGGGTGGTCAACAGTGGAACGAAATGGTACCTGCTTAGCAATAACTTGCTCACTGAAACTCGGTTTGGATTTGTCAGGGCCTCTCAGCTCCTAATATCATTATAGCATTGATTCAAAAATGGCCAGTTGCCTGACCACCATTGTGGAGAGGAAATCCCTCTACTATGACATGAACTGTGGGTGCAGCTGTAAGTAGTTGAAAAGGTCAGTGTCATCCAGGAACCCTGCCCCTTTCAGTCTGCCACTTGGAGGCTGTCTCCGGGTAACTGCTGTGTTTCCCACACAGTGGAGGTAATCCACAGGTTGACCAGAAAATTCCAGTCTGCTTCTGCTTAATAGCCTTAATTACCTTAACAAGCTACTTGCTGCTTGTGGGCAAGTAGCTAGTCCATCAGGATTTCCCGAAAATAATTTGGGGCAAAATGGTTGTGCAAATTGATGCAACTGACCACTTCAATTCTCATCCTCATATCGGGGTGAAAACCCTGTCCTTGTGTTCTAATTATAACCTCAACTTTTAAAAAATATTTTCGTGACACAAATATAATTGCTTAATTTAAGGACCATTTGATTTTTCTTTAGTTTGAAGTGTTGGATCTGCTCAGCCCACAACAACTCTCTGCATTGTCTGTGACCTCTGCATTGGATAACTCAGACAAAATCAGCAAGATACTCAATGCCGTTGCAAGCAGAGATTTCAGTGATTTGGCCATCTACGTTGCCCAATTTAATCGTGATACGGAAGAGGTGAGACAGAGTTCCTTTACCGTTTGGTATTTTCAGTACCAGTATACGCAATTTCCACCGTCACCTGTGATTAAGCAGTCCAATTTTCATCCGATTGATTTTTACAGGCTGAAAGGTGGATAGGGTCTACGATAGGCTAGAAGGTGTAAATTAACCTTCAAAATGCTGCTGAGTCTACCATATATTTGGCAAATTAATTTTTTTGATGTTGAAATTTGTCACGTACAGAATGAAGCTAAAATTCAACGTTGGTCATGGACCGCAATTTCTAATGGATGCAATGGAATGCAAAATAAAGAGGGGTGTGTAACAGGATGCCAATTTGCTATCTTAAAATTTAAACCTTTATGGTTTAACTGACCCCACAACATGCACTAGTTAAAAAGTCCAATTCATATTTGGAACCTACAATTTGTATCAAGGTAGCACGATTGGTAGTCACTCCCTTGGCTTCTCTTTTTGTGTTGAAGTATCAAGCATTCAAGGCATAGCACAGCAACACACCGTGATTGGGGGGGGCTGGGGTGAGGCATCGACCCTGCATTTCAGTAATCCATACTATTCTGTATCTGTGTACCCATCCTCTGTAACTTGAACCAATGTCAAGATATTCCCATTTGGAACTCTGGTTCACCTTGCCATTATGTCAACCACTATGCTGAGACAGAACCCTTCATTTACTAGATATTTGTAAAGATCCATATCACTACAGCACCTGATATTGTATCTATGCCACAAATTAAGACTGTAAATGGGTTGGTTGGGTGAGGGAGCAGGGAAATGATGGTCACTTCCCAAAAAAAATTTCACTTGGTAATGAGGCTAGTTTTTTTTTAGAAAAAGTAATTACATTCCTGTTTAGTGGGATAGAGGCCTTAATCTGGGCTTGGACTCCGAATTGGCCTGCATGCCTGGCATACTTGCGTTAACCAACTATATACATCAACTATAAACAAAGCACCATTAAAGATTTGGGGTGAGGCTCAGTCCCCATGAACAATCAAGGATGTTGATGTGCTAGCTCTTTCGTGCAAAGGTCTGACACTGGCTCTCAGAAGGAATAAAGTCTATGTATCATTCTTCATTTCAGGTGAGCATTTCAGTTATTGAAAACACCAGAGTGAGGAGCATAATGCTGAGCAGAATCATGGAGCTGCTGAAACTACAGTTTCCAACATTTAAAACCATTGACTATATTGACTGGTTCCAGAGCAAATTGTATCTTCTGCTGCCAAGTATTACAAAAAAGGAGCTTGATATCATCCCCATCAACATAACCTGCAAAGCTTACCAAGTCATGTGAGTATCGATTTAAGTGATTTCAGTTCAAAGGCCACGTGATTCAAATAGTTCAAATTATATCTGTGTGTCACATGTCAACTGTAGTTTATTGGGGCATTTCCTGTTTTGTTTCAATTTAGAGAACTGTTAAGGCAAACTTTTGGGTATCTTTCTAAGAAGGAACTTGCACCTTGTATGACATAAAACACTTCACAGCCTGGTCCTAAGTTTATCTTGAACTACTATTAATTAAACAATTACATAAACTTACAAAGCCATGATAGAATTATGGAATCCATATGGTGCAGAAGGCAGCCATTCAGCCCATTGGGTTGATGGAAGATTTCCATAGAGCAGTGCAGTCAGTCTCATTCCCTGATCGCTACGTGTACTCCTGCAAATTTATTTCCATTAATTGCCCAACAATTTATTTGTGAAATCATTGTCTCAGCATTCATCACTCTCATGGGCAACAAGTTCCAGGTCATCATCATTCATTGCATTAAACATTTTTCCTCACATTGATCCTGCATCTCTTCTCTCCAATCTTAAATCATCCTTGTGCCATCAGCTAATGTGAACAGCTTTCTTTGTCAGTCTCTTGTCATAATCTTTACTTATCTAACAGATCTCTCCTCAATTTTCCTTGTTCCAGGAAAAACAACCTGAGCTTCTTCAATCTAATCATGCAGCTAAAATCCTTCATATTTGGAACTCTGGTAAATCTGCTCTGCACTCTTTCAAGGACTGACTTGTTTCCTAAAGTGTGCTGGCCATAACTGGATGCAATGTTCCAGTTATGCCCTAAACAGAGATTTACAAAGGCTCAGTATCACTTCCTGCTTTTGTACTCAATAGTTCAATATTCATGAAACCCCAAATCCCGTAGGCCTTCCTAACTACTCAATATGTCATGTCAGGTTCAAAGATCCTTGCATATGAATCCCAACTGTACCTGTACTCTTGGAGAATGTTGGCATTCAGACTATATTGTCCCCTCCCTATCTTTTTGCCAAAATGAATCTCACATAATTTGCCCTTTCCAAACTGCTCAATTTTACCTTGAATTAATGGAGGCTGTTTAAAACATAATCTTATAAAGTCTGGCATTCTCAATGTTAACTGTTGTCACTGGCCATGAAACAGGCACCAGCAAATGCACTAGTTGTTTTTACGTGTGCCTGACTTTCCTTTCTATTAAGGTCAGATCACGCAGGGTGCAAACAGGCAGCCAGATTCTTATTCCCACTTTTTTTGGCAGTTGAGAAATTAAGATCAACCTCAGTACTGTATAATTGGAGAGCATGGATCATTATTGTTTCCTCATCCAAAGCATAGCTCACACGTGCATACTATTTTCAAGCTACTACTGCATTCAAGAGATGAGAACATGTTGCAAAATTTATGCTTTCCCTTGATGCTTTCAAAGAGCTAGTTCACTAAAAGATGACAAAAAAAACTCTCCTTTTTAGCGTTAGGTAGGGACTGTGCAGGATTTTCCAAACAGAAAATGAAAACAATACAAGCAAACAATGTTTCTTTTTTTTAAAAATTTATTAGAAGTTTTCATTTCACAATTGCTACAAAACACAACAAATACCCAAAATCTAGTGCAGTACTGTGAGCATTATTCTGCAAAAACATGCAGAAAAGACCAAATATTCATATGAATGATTCCAGTAATCAATCATTGCAATCATTACAGTCGGCCTTTCCTCTCATATGATAAAGAAAGGATAGAGTGCGAGATTTCAGATAACAGGATATAACAGAGCCTTATAGTGCACACCCTCCTCCGCAGGACAACAAAGTCAAACTTCACATAACATAAGTAGTAGGAGCAGGAGTAGGCCATCTAGCCCTTCGAGCCTGCCCCACCATTCAATAAGATCATGACTGATCTGAAGTGGATCAGTTCCACTTTCCCGCTTTCTCCCCATAACCCTTGATTCCCTTGCCTACCAAAAACCTATCTACCCGTGACTTAAATATATTTAGCAAGGTAGCCTCCACCACTCCAACGGACAGAGAATTCCAGAGATTCACCACCCTCTGAGTGAAGAAGTTCCTCCTCAACTCCGTTCTAAACTGCCCCCCTCCCCCTCATCTTGAGGCTGTGCCCTCTAGTCCTGCTGTCCTTTCTGAGCAGGAAGAATCTCTCTACCTCTACCCTATCCAGCCCCTTCATTATCTTATACGTCTCTATAAGATCCCCCCTCATCCTTCTAAACTCCAACGAGTACAGACCCAGTCTATTTAGTCTCTCTTCATAGTCCAACCCCCTCATCTCCGGTATCAGCCTAGTGAACCTCCTCTGCTCTCCCTCCAAGGCCAAAATATCCTTGCGCAAGTGCGGCGACCAAAACTGTACACAGTACTCCAGCTGCGGCCTCACTAGTGCCCTGTACAGTTGCAGCAAGACCTTCCTGCTTTTATATTCTACCCCCCTCGCTATAAAGGCCAGCATCCCATTCGCCTTCTTGATCACCTGCAGACTGGGTTTTTGCAACTCATGCACAAGGACCCCCAGGTCCCTCTGCACTGTAGCACGCTATAGCTTTTCGCCCTTTAAATAGTAATCCCTCCTACTATTATTCCTGCCAAACTGAATAACCTCACACTTGCTAACATTGTACTCCATTCTGCCAGGTCCTCGCCCACTCGCTCAGCTTATCTAGATCCCTCTGCAGACTTTCCACACCCTCCGCACAATTTGCTTTTCCACTCATCTTTGTGTCATCAGCAAATTGACACCCTACACTCAGCCCCCTCCTCCAGATCATCTATATAAATGGTAAGTAGGTGAGGCCCCAGCACCGATCCCTGCGGTACTCTACTAGTCACCAACCGCCAATCAGAATAGCAGCCATTGATACCAACTCTCTGCCTATTAGACAGCCAATCCTCTATCCACGCTAACACCTTACCCCCAACTCCATGCCCCCTAACCTTCTGAAGCAACCTTTTGTGCGGCACCTTATCAAACGCCTTCGGAAAATCTAGAAACACCACATCCACCGGTTCCCCTCTGTCTACCGCAGTAGTCACATCCTCATAGAATTCCAATAAATTTGTCAAACACGACTTCCCCTTAACGAATCCGTGCTGTGTCTGCTCTATCAAACAATTCTTCTCTAGGTGCCTCGCTACTTCTTTTTTGATGACGGATTCCAGCATTTTTCCAACAACAGACGTTAAACTAACCGGCCTATAATTCCCTGCCTTTTGCCTGCTACCTTTTTTAAACAGCGGCGTAACATTAGCTGTTTTCCAGTCTTCTGGCATGTCCTCGGAATTCAGCGAAGTTTGGTAAATTTTCACTAAGGCATCTACTATCACCTCTGCCATTTCCTTCAGAACCCTGGGATGCATTCCATCCGGTCCTGGGGACTTGTCCATCATCAGTCCCGCTAGTCGATCAAGCACTACCTCTCTAGTGACAGTAATCGCATTCAGGCCCTCAACTCCTACCATCCTTCTATCTTTAATATGCAAACTATTCACGTCCTCCTCCATGAAGACCGAGGCAAAAATCTTATTTAAGGCCTCAGCCATTTCCTCATCTCCCACCACTAAATCCCCCCTCTCATCCTCTAAGGGTCCAACATTCACTCTATCCAGCCTCCTCCTCTTTATATATTTGTAAAAACTCTTACTGTCCTTTATATTTAGTGCTAGTTTAGCTTCGTAGTCTATCCTTCCTTTCTTTATCAACTTCTTAGTCATTCTTTGTTGATTTTTGAACCTCTCCCAATCTTCTACTCACCCACTACTTTTAGCCACTCTAAACGCATCAGCTTTTAATTTAATACTCTCCTTTATTTCCTTCGATAACCACGGCTGATTATCCCTTCTCCTACGTTCCTTCTTTACCATTGGAATATATTTCTGCTGAGCACCAAAGAAGATCTCCTTAAAGATCCTCCACTGTTCCTCAGCAGTCCAACCGACCAATCTGTGCCCCCAGTCTACATTTGCCAATTCCCCTCTCATCCTATAGTACTCCCCTCTGTTCAAACAGAGGACACAGGTCCGGGACCCTACTTTCTCATCCAATATATGGGATTCACAATATATGGGATCCCTAATATACAACCAACCAGAGCCTAACTCAATAAGTATGTGCTTGAAAACCGAGATTGTCATCCACTCATAATGGCGGCCATCACCTCAATGCTAAAAGCATCACTGAAGGATAGGCCCGCTCATTAGCCAAACTGCAACTGTGAATTGAGCCCCACCCTTGCCATCTCTAACCTTCTAAATCAAACAAGGATTTCCTTGACTTAATTTAGCTCCTGCACTGGAAAATTTAACCAGGATCTTGGCACAGGTTATATACATCAGGATCGGATAATTACAGATTGTGCAACAGGGTAAAAAGTGGATTAAAAGATACGTAGTACCAGGGCTTGCGAAAATGCAGCCTTCCTACATTTACATCATGTGATCCTCCAACATTTAATTTGAGTGTTCACTAAATAAACCAGAAATTGATTTTTGTTTGATTTATGTTAACACATCAATATTGTACATTTGTGCGCCTACAGAGTGGAAGAACTGGACAAGCTATATCTAAATTTAACAATACAACAACAAGAAGACATTTACAATTTTATTACAGATTATCTGTCTCACCAACTTGATTCAACAGGTAATAATACATGGTTCTGTTCAATACTGTCAGGCTTGCATACATTCAACACCAATTCCTCCATTATGTAGAAAAGTTGTTTTAATAGTTAATGAAACAAACAGTGATGGAGCTTTCTCAAGATCCTTACTGTTGCTGAAATGCATAGAAGCTTTGCAGAACTGAACTGAAACTGTAGCCTTTTCCTTTTCAGCGAAATGCTTTTCTTCAATTGTTAACTCCCCACTCCTTGCTTCCTCTGAAATCTGTTCCAGCAGGGTGGGACAATCATATTGATCTTCACTTGTACTTTTGTGATCAAAGGTTTGACTCAAAACTTGGGGAGGAACTTAAAAACAAGAAAAAAGGAGCAGGAGTGGGTTATATGGCCCGTTAAGTCTGCTTTGCCCCTCAAGTCCGTATTGCCATCTGTTAAAAATGTCTGATCTTTGACTTTAATTCCACCTGCCTGCTCCATCTCCCTACCTCTTGATTCTCTCAGAGACTAAAAATATGCAAGTGTTACCCTTGAGTATGCTCAACAACCGAACTTGCGAAGTACTATGGCATAGAGAATTCCAAGGATTCACAACATTTTGCATGGAGAAATCTTTCCCCCTTTCAATCTTAAGGGCCAACCATTTATTCTGATACTTTATTCCAATGTCCCCTCTAAGATACTATGTTTGCTGTATTTTAAAGTACTACACTCTTAATAAGCACAGTTAAAGTCAAAAAGCTGAATAATGACTACACTTGAAATTTCATTAACATATTTAAAGTGCAAACAGCCTGTTAGTATGAATTGGTTGTTCTTTCCCATGGGCAGGTTGGAGACTAGTTTGCATCAGGAATACTTAACTTCAACGACCATCCTGTCCTTTTGTATTAAAAGTTCCCCCAAGTGCTTTGACCGAGAAGAAACAAAATTTGTCTCAACTATATTAGGTGGTTTGAGATTTTAATACAGTACTGAATCTTGAGTCAACAATCAGTTTATGAAGCCATAGCCATAGGGCTACTAACCATTTCTCCTTGAGTTTAATTATTTGATGGTGAAAATTTTGTTTGAGACTCAAGCTTTCAATTCCATTGAAAATACTTTACCATCTGGTTGCAATACAATTAAAGTGCTGATGGAACTAATTGCACTTCAAGCAATGTCTATGGCTGATTCTCAGATCAGATATTCCCAGGCAGCACAAGTATAAAATTTAAAATGCTGGATAAACTGTGCAAGTCAGGCAGCATCTGTGGAGGCAGAAACTTAGTTAACATTTGGCGTCCATGTGACTTCAAGAAGCATTATACAGACTTGAAACGCTAACTTGTTTTTTTCCCAACAAATGCTACCAAACCTGCTGAGTTTATCCAGCATTTTAATTTTTTTTATTTCAGATTTCCAGCATCCACAGTATTTTGCTTCTATTATACAAGTGTAAAATTGTTGGCTGTCATCCCTGATTCTCTTAAATTTACAGATTAAAGAAATCAGGAGCTGGAGGCCTCTAATTTTCCAATAGGCAGGATCTCTGTATATATATCACTGCATTCTGGCTATCACAATCAGTGGTACCAGATGCTTCTTTCTTAACAAGCACTGATGTAATCTGTTTAATTTTCCAGGAACTGCTTGCACTGCTCGCACAAATGGAAGTATGGACTGGCTCCTGATGAACTTCGGCAGGTTCCGATCATTTGTCACCTACAGCAAACTCCGAACTCTGAATAAAAAGTTTGTTAGTGTAAGTCACCTAAATTACAGAAGAAACTAATTAAACTTTAAAATATATTTTCCTGGCCCCCATTGAGACTTCATTACAATATTGCTGGTTGAGAATTGTCAGCTTGAATTTTCATTCTTGGGCAGTTTGGGATTGGGTAAGTTCCCATTTGACCTACCCACCTTGGGAGAAAGTGGCTGCAAAAGGTGGGATTTTCATTGCTGGGAAGTAAGTGCAGGCAGTGGTTGGGCTAACCAACCTGAGAAACGCTGGGAGGCAGCCACAGGGGCTGCTCGATACCAAGGTGGGCCATTTAAACAGGTCAATTAAAATGAAAACATCAAGGCCCCCCAGCCCTCACCCCACACATTCTTTGCCCTCTCCATGCTACCTCATGCACCCCACTAAACCCTCTGGCCCCTCATGCCTCCATGCCAAGTTATGACTCTCCACCTACCCCTGTGGCCATTGGTGGGTGGGTAGGTAGGAAAGACAGCTTAGCAAGGGGTACATGAAGGGCCATGGTGTGACACATACTTGATATAGGGACATGAGGATGACTTTTTAAACTTACTTTTTCAAAGTTTCCCTCACACAGGGACCATGAATCATGACTCTTTAAAATCTTGGCCTGACTCCATTAAAATCGTGGATGGGGAAGACATATCTACTTCAGCAAAGCAACTGGCCAGGTCATGAATGCTGGATGCAGGCTTTTGACAGGAAATAGTCTGCAAATTTTTAAAGGCATCAGATAGCCTGGTAATGGGGTCAGAAATCTGAGATTGGGGTCTGACTGTCATTTTTAAAGTTCTCCCTAGTCATCCCAACTCAGTGAAAATCTAGGCCATCAATTCTGGAATGGTCGTAAGACAAACATTATTACTAAATGTTATTGCGCAGATGAAGGATCTTTGTCAGTTTCAATTGCTAGGTTGAGTATCACCTTCATTCAAAACATAACCAAGTTCCCGGTGATTCTCTAGAAGACTTTAGAAAGGAATGAAGTGTCAACCATATGACTTGGTCCTAATTGTATTCAAAATGTAGGTTTGGTAATATAAAAAATACAACCATATCATTCATACACAGGAACATTCAATATTCACAAGCTATCAGAACTGAATCCCACTGAAGGAAAATGCAAGTCCAAGATACATTTCCATTTGATGCAATGATCAACACTATATTAATCTTATACATGCTAAGTCTTAAACAAGCATGGTTCCTTTTAAAGATCCCTGTTTTGTAGCAATACCAAAACAAGAATCACAGAAACATAAAAGACCGAAAAAACAATTCAGCTTGTACCACCTGCGTCAGTTCATTGAAACAGCAATCCAATTCTATGCTTTTCTGATAGCGCAGTTAACACTGGATGCACATGGGCTATTTACTTTTTTGTATATATTCAATTCTCTTCTGAACAATATTATTGAATCTGCTTCTACCACACATTGAGGTAGAGCAGTTCTGTTCCTAACAATTCACTGTGTAAAAAAAACCCATCTGGTCTTCCTTGTGACTCCTCTCCCAATGATCACAAATCCATGTCCACGTCAACGTTGGTAGCCTTTGCACCTCTGATTCAGAGTTCAAATCTCATTCAAGAACTTGACCACAAAAATCATGCGTAAAACTCCAGTGCCCTACTGAGGAAGTAGTGTTTGCTTTTCAAGTGTGGCATTAAACAGGAGGTCCTCTCCATCCTCTAGGGTGGATGTAAAACATCCCATGATACAACTGAAGAGGAACAAAGAAATTTGCTCCAGTATCCTGACATAAGGACATAAGAAATAGGAGCAGGAGTAGGCCATCTAGCCCTTCGAGCCTGCCCCGCCATTCAATAAGATCATGGCTGATCTGTCGCTGCTCAGTTCCACTTTCCCGCCCTCTCCCCATAACCCTTAATCCCCTCTCTTATCAAAAACCCATCAACCCGCGTCTTAAAAATATTTAGCGAGGCAGCCTCCGCCACTTCAACGGGCAGAGAATTCCAGAGATTCACCACCCTTTGAGTGAAGAAGTTCCTCCTCAACTCCGTTCTAAACCGCCCCCCTTTTATCTTGAGGCTGTGCCCCCTAGTCCTACTGTCTTTTTTGAGCGG
The DNA here is from genome assembly GCF_965287045.1 of Carcharhinus amblyrhynchos. NCBI lineage: Eukaryota > Metazoa > Chordata > Chondrichthyes > Carcharhiniformes > Carcharhinidae > Carcharhinus > Carcharhinus amblyrhynchos. Next base: position 10,258,201 of record NC_137341.1, on the reverse strand, counting down.
GAAGAGTCTCTCCACCTCTATCCTATCCATCCCATTCATCATCTTATACGTCTCAATGAGATCTCCCCTCATTCTTCTAAACTCTAACGAGTTCAAGCCTAGTTTATTCAGCCTCTCCTCATAGCTCAACCCCCTCAACTCCGGCATCAGCCTAGTAAACCTCCTCTGCACTCCCTCCAAAGGCCAAAATATCTTTGCGCAGGTGCGGCGCCCAAAACTGCACACAGTACTCCAGCTGCGGCCTCACCAATGCCCTATACAGCTGCAGCAAGACCTCCCTACTTTTATATTCAATCCCCCTCGCTATGAAGGCCAGCATCCCATTCGCCTTCCTGACCACCTGCTGCACCTGCAAGCTGGGTTTTTGCGACTCATGCACAAGGACCCCGAGGTCCCTCTGCACCGTCGCCTGCTGCAGTTTTTCGCCCCGTAAGTAATAGTCGCCTCGTAAGTAATAGACCAATGTTAATTCTTCAATTAACATCCAAAAACAGATCAACTGGTCATTAGGGAAATTACTGATTTTGGAAATCAATTTACACCAGTATCTAAACTTCAAAGGTCTTTTATTGGCTGTAACATTCTTTGGGATGTTCTGTATTATTTAAATTTGAAAGGAGGACATTTCCCTGTCAGTGCAAACAATGAGGGCATGAATAGATAGCCCCAGAAAGTAGCCATGTGAATCACAATATGCAATTAATCCACGCTCATGCATTGAAATGCGGGCAGTTCGTAAATTTTGGCTTCTCGTGATAATGCTTTCTTTGTGTGACCAGTGCTAACTGCGCTATTCATTAGCTGCAAAATCACAGCTGCCTGGGACCACTTAAAGATAGCTTATATTTCTTAAAGGAAAGGTACACTGTATTACTGGAACAGGAAGTAATCATGCAGGGAACGAGCCTATGTTGGGAAATAAGGTGAAAAAGTTGAGGGCTGTTCTGTATCCTCAGTGGGGCAGGAAACCCTCCAAATAGACAGTCATAAGACAGTGAATGCAAAAAGTCATGGAAGTCAATGCGAGGAATTGTGCCCCAAGAACCTGGATACATTGCTGTAAGATGTTTAGTGACCTACTTCACAAATGATCAAGATCAGAATGCATCTTCAAATGCCATTTCCTACTGATTCCATCACAAGCCTCAATTGCTGCTTTATTCATCCCACCCCATCACTCTTCTACCAATAATCTATAAACAGCTCTCACCCTCATAAGAGTTAACTGTTGAAAGCCTCACATCACAGCCATATCTTACATGAACTTGTAGTCATATTTGTACAACTTACACTTCACAGCTTGCACACACTAACATTTATTCAACTATGACAGCCACATCAAAATAAATCCTTTCAGATAACAAAGAGATTCAAAGTGACTGCAGTGGAGGATCACTAAGGAGATTTCATACTTGCCACCATCTATTTAGATACTGTTGCTGCACACATCTTAGCAGGCAGTAGAAGCAGGCTCTGTAAGTGCTGAGAAACCAGACATAACTTCACTGCAGCCAGGGCAGGAGATAAGGATAGCACAGGTGCCAGTTCACTGAATGGCTGCTCACACTCTGCTTCCATTGCAGGTGACACAAATGAGGATTTCAATGGGGAAGCCTATTAGAAGAAGGATAATGGGTGTGCTCAAAAAAAAAATGCACTATTCATTGGGAAATCTGTGTTCAGTATCAAGGAACATGGAGAAATCCAGCACCAACTTGACATAGGACTTTGCACATTGCTTTTAGCATGGAAGTGGTTTCCAATTCATTTTCACATGGACCTAACCACAACAGTGTGTAATGGCTGTTGTTGCAATTTTTATTACAGTGCAAGCAATGGCCACTCAACTCTGAATTCTTTTGCAGAAGCTCAGACTGCTGTCATGCAACTTCAGCATGCTGCCATTGTGGTGTGGATACCAGTGTCCAAAGGTGCTTGCAGTGTGCCACAGCAGTTCAACGATTTGTCTTCTAATCGATTGCTAGGTGCATCCAGACAAAGTGGCTTGGCTGTGTGTGGTGTGAATCTGCTGTTCCCAGAATGACAGCATGCAGTCTGCCAGTGCCCTGCTGTTGACTACCAGCTGTCAGCCAAATACCTGCTGGTCATGTTGAAATGATACAGTCCACACCTGGGCCTTGAAGACCCAGGACTGCATGATGTTTCCAAGACCATTGTAGTTGCTTCAATTAAAAACTGACTGCTAGCTACATTTGGCTTTGACATGGTGTCTGAAAACCAATGTTACAGAAAACTGACACAGAATTAAGATATCATGACTGCTGCCAGGATATTGGACATTGGCCTACATGATTTACGACTTCCGGTCACACAGGAAATGGATTTGAAAAGTGTGAAATCCTTTTTGGTTTCAGTACTTCTCTGGGGCTATTCTCCTTAGACAAAGCTGAGCAGAGATTTGATGGAGATGCCCAAAATCACTTGGGGTATGGACAAAGTAGATAGAGAGAAACCGTTTCCTTTTGTGGAGGATTCAAGAGCAGAGGACGCTTATTTAAGATGATTAGTGGAAGTACCGATGATGAAATTAGGAAACTTATTAGACAGAACTGTTCCAAAAGAGAGTTGGATAGGCACTTGAAGATTAAAAATTGTGCAGGCTTACAAGAAAAGGTTTGGGAATTGGAACTAGCTGAATTGTTCTTGCAGAAACCTGGGATGAGCTTAATGGGCCAAATGGCCCCTTCTGTTCTGTAACCATTGTATGATAATGGCAACAGGTGACATGTGCCAGCTACATGATGCACAAGCAGGCACTCTGTACCATGGTGAAACCCCACAGAACCATTGGCTTGTTGGTCTCTGGCAAGGTAGGATAAAATATAATGATTCTTATTGAAAGAAGAGTGTCAGTGACTTCCCATACACAACAATGGATAGCAATCTGCAAGATAATGCAAATATCTCCAGTTCCAGCCCGGAAGAAGTCAAATGTTTAAATGTTTGTTACTACCGTCACTGATAATGCTCCACTCTAAGATTGCAGTTGTGCCTGATGCGAGTGATAGATTTCAGTTAGGGACATCATTACTGAAGAGATCTGTAATGTTCCTCACAGAAGTTTAGACTGAAGAATTTGCCTTCTGCCAAGCACCCATCTCCTGTTCTTCCCCTTGCCTTTGCCAGCAGTTTGTCCTGCTGAGTGGCCTTGCTTATTCTCCCAGTCATGAATATTCCAGGGTGAATACTTACTAGTGAAACCATGTCTGGGAACAACAGCTTTGTTTACAAGTCCTTTAGCTGACCACTTCTTATAGATTTTTACAACTTGGAAAAAAAATAGACTGTACCAAACACCTGTAGAAATGTAGCAGTAGCAAGAGTAATTCAACCAGTAACCAACCTTTAGTTGTTGATGACTCCTTTAAATAACATTGACCATTGGAACACTCCTTACTGCTTAACATGTACAGTTCTGGAATGTTGAGCTCCAAAATGGCACTATTAGCATCAAATCAGTGCTTCATGCTGATTGATGTCATGTTCTGGCTTCTCTGCGTACTGCTGGTGGTTGTTAACGGTATGGGTGCGAACAGCCTCAGCAAGGTGAATGATTCGAGGCTAAGGAGTGCGTGCATAGCGCGTGCCATTTTGGTCCTTGATCAGCATGAGTAATGCCCAAACAATGGGCATTACGAAGCCCAATTTTGCACTTGAGATTTTCATAAATAAATCTATTGGGATCCTGCAAAGGTTATGGTGAACATTGGTAAGAACCTGCAGGGCAATTTTGTTACTTCAAGTATTTATGTTCAGGTGCTAAAAGAGGTATCTTTCTACCTTTATTCCAACTGTTCTACAAGAACACTGTAAAATCAGAAGGTCAGCACATTCAGAGGAATTTTCCCCAGATACTTTAATAACATATTGCAAACTGCATCACTGTTTTAACCTACATTTACACCTATTTTGGGAAAGGAACTGAAGAACGTATGATGACTGGCCACACTGACAACTGTTAAGGCTCTGATCATCAATTAGATTGCTTGCTAGCACCCTGTTCCAATGCCGATTTCTGTTAACTACATGAATTAGATGAAAGAGTTGAACTGTTAGCTAGGTTGCCTGAGCTCGATGTTAAAATTTCTCGTATCTCTATAAGATTTTCAGCATATTCTGCAAAATAGACATGCTACAAATTAGTAACAAGATTTACATTCTGTTTTCTATTCATTTTTCATAGTTCGATGCCATATCATTATTGTCTGCTTCTCAACTGGGGGAATTGGCTGGTAACAATGGGATACTGAGAAACAGCTATGATGTGCAGAAAATTTTCAGAAACATCGCAAGTGACACTATTATCGAGTTCATTGATTCATTCAGAGCTGCCGTTAACCAGGTGGGAAACTATATCAATGAGTTTTAGATGAGTATTTGTTTACAAACAACAACACAGCATTTGCTCCAAATGAACATTCTAATGTGTTCATCACTGTTAACGCCAAGCAGATTAACTAAATTATTGTTCAGGAATTTGAACAGGAGTTATGTTGGACTCAAAACAATAGCTGTTTTTGTCTCCACAGATACTACCAGATCGAATAAAATTTTCCAGAACTTCATGTTATTTCCAGCACCTGTAGTATTTTGCTTTTGTTTAATTAAAAAATTGGGGATGATTCTCCATGGCCACTAGCCCCAACTGTAATTCCTGATGGCCCTTTGAACTGGGCAAAAAAGCCAAATCAGGATTCTTGCTGGACGTCAAATATGTTGTGAGTCTGCTGCTGGGGGAGGGGAGAAAAAAGGAGAGAGAGAGGAGGCGGCCTCAAATGAGACCTGGGAGTTTGGGAGGGTGCAGGTGGACCTTAGAGGTATCCCTTGGGGTTGGGGTCTGATTCTTGTTCCTCTGAAAAATATAGAAATCGCTCTTAGAATTTAACCACAATGGTGCGTGAAATCGCCATCCTTTATTATTGTCAGTGTTCTGAAAAACCTTCCAAGTGGCCTGATTAAAGTGCATGCTCCCCACCCCCTCCCCCGAAAGCCTTCAAGATCACAGCAGTACTTCACTGTATAGCAGAGATTGCCCTTGGTTGATTGAAGAAGTCCAGGTGTTGTCAGAACTCTTTGAAGTGATTTGATTGACAGGAGCATTCAATTTCACTAAGAAGATTCTCTTGCTTTTTCTTATAAGACCCAACTGACCTGAAACCTCTTTGAAGTGCTGTAAGTGACAGGCTCTGTCAGTTTCACTCAGGCGGTAGACAAAGGGGAACCGGTGGATGTGCTGTTTCTAGATTTTCAAAAGGTGTTTGATAAGGTGCCTCACAAAAGGTTGCTACAGAAGGTTAGGGTGCACAGCATTGGGGGTAAGGTGTTAGCGTGGATAGAGGTTTGGTTGTCTAATAGGAGGCAGAGAGTTGGTATCAATGGGTGCTATTCTGATTGGCGGTTGGTGACTAGTGGAGTGCTGCAGGGATCAGTGCTGGGGCCTCAGCTATTTACCATTTATATAGATAATCTGGAGGAGGGGGCTGAGAATAGGGTGAAGAAATTTGCTGATGACACGAAGATGAGTGGAAAAGCAAATTGCACGGAGGGTGTGGAAAGTCTGCAGCGGGATCTGGATAGGCTGAGTGAGTGGACGAGGACCTGGCAGATGGAGTATAATGTTGGCAAGTGTGAGGTTATCCACTTTGGCAGAAATAATAGTAGGAGGGATTACTATTTAAAGCGTAAAAAGCTGCAGCATGCTACGGTGCCTCACATGCCTGGCAAATTTGATCCAGCATGATTAATGTGAGGGCATTTTTAATGAGTTTTAAAGTGGTTGAATTTGACCTCAGTTGTGCTGCCACTGTCAGTGGGAAATACACTGATTTTTCCCACTGGCGGCAGCATCATTCAGGAGAACTGCAACCATTGTGTCCAGTTCCGTTAGTGAATAGAATGATGCTCTAAAGTTGAAGGCACCTCCTAAAAGTAATTAAAATATTGCCAATTATAATCTGCTTAATAGTTGGAAGAGCTGTATAAGTCATAAGCGTGGTAATGAATGTACTTGGGATGATGAGACAAAGTAAAAACAAAATATAAAACTGAAATGCTGGAAACACTCAGCAACTCAAGCAATATCCGAGAAGAAAGGGAGTTCAAATTGATGACTTTTCATTGGAAGCCATATAACAGTACTTTGTTTTGCTCTATGAGAATCCCAATGTGAACCTTAATTTCCTACTTGAATATTTTTAATTACTGGTTTATGAAATGTATTGTGTCCAAACAGTGTGTGGAGACAATCAGGCTGGGATGTGTCATTCTCTTATTGCCCATTAGAAGAATGTGAATCATACCCTCCCTGGAGAGTGCCTAGCTTTATGTTAAAATTGTTTTACCCCTGAATTTTTCAGACAAATGTGGTTTTCGCTTCTGGTGTCCGTACAGCTTTGCTCGGAGAAGTTCTGAAACTCATTCCATCAGTTCTTTCAAATGGTAGCAGCATTGAGCTCCAGTTCTGGTTTGGTACAAGGCTGCTAACACTGCTACCTGGACTTAATGGAAGCATGGTGCCGTCAGTATTTGTCACTAAAAGCTGCAATGGATCCCAAATCATGTAAGTCTGTTGCATGTTTTTTCTGTTTATTATGAACATAAAAACATAAACGTTTAGTATTTTTTCATTAGTCATATGAAAGCATTTTTAGTCAGATAGTTGGTATTAAAAGTGAGCAAAAATAAAGTATTTTGAAATCTTTCTTCGATCAAAAGTAGTATGCATTATTTTGCTTTGTAAAGTTAGCAACCTTTTGAACAATAATGGACTAGTTTGCTGAAGCAGAGCTTAGTTGTAAGTAGCTTTGTGAAGTTGAGTGAAATTTGTGCAGCCAAACAGTCAGATTTTAGCTCAGAATAATTTGCACATTCCATGACATGGGGGAACCTTTCACTAATGGGGAGATGGGAAGATCAAGGAGGAAGCCAAAAATGGCTGAAGAAGCCACAGACCAAGGCTGGGGACAATAGATGGTTCTGCGTGGAAAGGTCAGTGATTATAATGGGGCTCTGGATTGGAGATATCAGGGGATGGTCTACATTGGCAATCAGGAATGAGGAGATGACCACCATCTTTCCCTCTCCAATTATCAAATTCCCTACAACTATCACATTACACGTTCCATCCTTCTCTTTGCTTCCAACAATTTCCTGGTCTGAAGTTCCATGGTCTGCATTATAGCTATCCTTCCAATAGTCCTTATCCTCACAGGTAACAAGTACATCATTCCTGTTGAATAGGATCAGTACCTCATTCTTCTCAACTGGGTTTTCCTTAATGTGCATAATATCAGTTACACAAATCCTGTTTTGAACCTGCAACACTGCGCAGTGTGACTAAAATTTGAAACACACTGTCCAGATATTGCCTCCCCTTATGTGTCGGCATTTCCAACTTGCACTCCAGTTCAATGAATGAGCTCAAGAGATTCATGATAGAGACAACTTCTGTACATGAGTTCATCTAGGGCATTCTCACTGTCCATAAGCTGCAATCCAGGCACACAATCTTGTTTTCCCATAGTTTAATCAATTTGTATTCATGGGCGGCACAGTGGCACCCCGGTTAGCACTGCTGCCTCACAACACCAAGGACCTAAGTTCAACTCCAGCCTTGGGTGACTATCCGTGTGGGATTTGCACGTTCTCCCTGTGTCTGCGTGAATTTCCTCCCACACATGGGTGGGTTAGGTAGATTGGCTATGCTGAATTGTATGTCAGGGGACTAGCAGGGTGAATATGTGGGATATCAGGGATAGGACCTGAGTGAGATTGCAGTTGGTGCCAACTTGATGGGCCAAATGGCCTCCTTCTGCACTGTAGGGATTCTATGTTTCTGTTTTTGTTTGTTATAAGTTTTTCCAACACAGTAACTTGATTTGACTGAATGGGCTGAAATTCTAAATATTGTCTGAAGTTTGCACAAACTAAGTAAAGACAAACTTTATTTACAATAGTTTCACCATCACTTGCTATAAAGAAGGATGTTAACAGAAAAACTAGAATGGACAACAATTGAGCCACCTACCATTTTGGTTACGAATGCACCTACCGTGTTTGACTTCCTATCCAACCACTGTTGTACAATCGTAGCTGGCTGTCTTAAGAGATTATTAGCAGGAGCACATAACCATTTCTGCTGCACATACCTTGTAAATGTTGATAGAAAACTGTAAGACGAGGGATACGAAGAAGTTGTTGCTTCCCACAGTGTAGTTAACGCTAACTTCCTACTGTTCGAATCAGCTAAATGCTTCCTGGCTTTTGCAAGTATTCTTTGGATTTAACCGGCTGAAGTGACTGCAGATAATTTTTCATCATTGGCGATTACCGATACTTTTTTTTAAAGCAGGCCCTGTGCCGGAGGAATCATAGAACCCCAACAGTGCTTGCTCCTGCTGGATTTAGTGGTAGGGTTGGAGCTCCGCGGTAATGGTTGGGTTGTTTTCCTCGGGAGAGTTGGTGATTTTACCTGACAGGAAGCAGCTGGCTGTCACCACCGCCTCATTCCCGGCTGCTACACTCAACCACTTTTTTTACTCTTTTTCTCAGCTCACTCTTTTGTTTTCATCCTGGAAGTTTTTGCTCCTTCCATCCTGACGGGAAGATAGGATATTCCCCCAGTGCACCGTTCTCTCTTTCAGCATTTAACTTGAAGCGGGATTTAACTGCGGGGCAGACGGACAACATCGGCGCGACTCGCGCCACGTGCAGCTTTCAAACCCAACGGCGAAGGCGCGAGCTGCTGAAGGCCACGCTCTGATTGGAGGGGGAGGGGGAGACGCCCCTGGAAGAGGGGTTCGGGTGGACGCCCGCGGAGGAGGGGCTGGAGTGGACCCCGTACTGAACTGCCTCCAAGGGGCTGTTTGCAGGCTAGATTGTATCTATGTATGCCTGAACTAAACATTGATTTTATCACAATAACTTGTGTTTCTAATGCATATCTGTTTATGTTTTATAGCATTTCCATATTGAGCTCAATCAAGCCACACCTGGATAGTGATGTTCAAGAAGCTATATATAGAAATATATTAGCTTCTAATAAAGGTAATAATACAAAGATTTGTGTGTTATTGAGTCATTTTTTCTTATGTGTTAGTTGAGAATGCAGCATTTGAGGCACAAGTTGGTTTTTAAATTGATGCCTGAGTAAGATGGTGACTGCATGTACTGAATTCCAACACTAACTGCTAAGGAACGGCAGAGATAAATCCTGTTGCCCATTCTCCTGAGGTCGAGCTTCCAGCTGTGTTGCATATGGAGGTGCCAGATAAAGGCTTGGTCCAATTTTTAAGGGGTGGGAGGCTAAATCAAACAATGGTGCAGCTTCTGTTGCCTTTGGGAAGGGAGTTTAAAGTAGTTTCCAAGTATAAGGAACAGGGGAGTAGAAAGGAAATTGAACGGAATAGGAAAATGAGTGTATGTATCCTTAATGGAGATATCCATATTAAAAAAAAGTAATTACTACTTGTTACTTTATAATACATGCAAAAATCAATTTATTAGTTTGATGCTTTTTTGATCAACCGTTTAAAATGAATCACCTCCGAATGAATGTAACTTGATACTCAGTTGCATTTTATGTTGTCATTAAAAACAACACAATTTATTAACTACGCTAATTTGTCTTGGTCTGGCATATTTAAATTTTCATCAATATCTGTAACTCTGATGTTTTATTATATTCATTATACCCATGAAACAAGGATTATTATGGAATTGGTTTTGGAAATAAGTCAACATTCATGTTTCACTTTGATTGGTGTTGTCAGTTGGCATAATCTGTTAATTTTCTTGAAATTACATTCTGTGAATATGAATGTTTAAATGCTTAACATAATGGTTTAAAATTTATTTACTCTTAGTGCTGATTATAAATGTGATTTTAAAAAAAATCAAATGTTGAAATGCTGATAGTAATTTCAAGGATATGTTGAAAATGTGTTATTAAACCTGCCAGTGTTTACTACACATTGCCGACTGTGACCTTTTTTATATCCTCCTCTCCTTAATTCATCATGCACAATAAAACAGAAGTATGGAATGAATAAATCCTTAATGATATCACCAGTGTTGACAATTTGTCGTAAATTGTTTGCATATTTTAATGTCTAAATATCTTTAACACATTTGTGGCAGTTAACATCTTTACTGGGAAGAATCATTGTTTGGAAAAATAACCAAATATTTTTCTATTTTTCCCACAGTCCCACCTCTTCATTGCTATAGGAACAACAGCTTTTTACATTATCTGAACAATCGCTTCCAAAATTTCTCTGAATTCCTAACTCTGAAAGATACATTTCTACAGGTTCCTCACAATCAACTTGTTAAGGTAAAAGTAAAACGATATTCACAAACATTTGTGTAAGTACAGCAAAATACTCTTTGAAGTATATATCAAACTTAAACTCACTGCAGGAGTGTGGGAACCAGGAGGTAATATTAGTGAAGAATACCAAGATACACAGAATATTGGTAGAGGCAGACAGCACTAGAGTTCAAAATAGTAAGATGTTGGGTAGGTTTATCATAAGGGGGGAAGTAATAAAGTCTTAAATGAGGGCTACCATGCATATATGTGAATGTGTGAAATTTGGTAAATAAGATTGTTGAGTTGGAGGTACAAATGGCCACTTGGAAATATGATGTTATGGCCAAAACAGAGACCTGGTTCAAAGAAGGGCTTTATTCTTGTGTGGAAGGAAACAGAGTACTGGTGAACTGAACAATTGTTTTTTGGACTGTATAAATGTTATAGTAGAGTACCCCAGGGGTTGATGTTAGGACCCTCAACATCTTCCTGGTTTATAGCAATGTCTAAGTACACAGAACACAATTTCAAAATTTGTGGATGACACAAAACCTGGAAACATTGTGTTCTGTGAGGAGGATAGACATTCAGAATAGCATTGTTGGTAAAATGTGCAAACGAGTAAGAGATGAAATTTAATGCAGCGAAGTGTGAAATGATTCATTTTGCAGAAGAGAAACAATATAAAACAAAGGACACAATTTGAAAGGGGATGCAGGAGTAGAGGAATGTGGATGCATATGTACATAAATCATTGAAGGTGATAAGACAGATTGAGAGCACAGTTAATAAAGCATATGTATCATGAAGTTTGTAAATAGCCGTAAAGCAGCCAAGCTATGTTAAACCTATACAAAACACTGTTTGGTCTCAGCTGATCTGTTACATCCAGCTCTGGACATGGGATGTTAAGACTCTAGAGGAGATGCAGAAAATATTCATGAGAATGGTTCCAAGGATGAGGAACCTCTATTATGTGGAATGGAGAAATTGTGATTGCTCTCCTTGGATAAGAGAAAGTTGAGTTATTTAATAGAGGTTTTTCAAATCATGAAGGATCTGACAGAGAAACTGTTCCCTTGGTGGAAGGATTGAGAACGAGAGAACACAGATTTAAAGTAATTGGCAGAAGAAGCAATAGTGAAATGAAGAAAACTTTTTCTACTGGGGGAATGGCATGAGGTGAATTGCTCTTGATGAGGGGCAGCAAAGACAGGCTGAATGGCCCCTTACTGTGCTGTAACCATTCTATGATTTTAGAAGTGAATTCTGCACTAACGTGCTCAATCCTTTCACCAGATGCAAGCATTGGAGTTCAAGCACATTGGGTTATAGTTGTTAGCAATGGTGACTGGCTAAGAAGCATTTACTAATTATTTGCTAATATGACTTTGTTAAAATAAGATACAAAGCAACTTCACCAAAAAGTTCCACGGTTTTTGAAAGTCATACAGAGAAAATTCTACACTGAAAAGCAGTCAAATTCTTCATTTAACATGTGTAAATCATTACATATTGTTATTTGCCTTGGCTCCCTTTAAGAGAGTAACCAATGTTCCTTAACTACGCATGTCCAAAGCAAAATTATGATTCTTTGAATGTTTGGTCAAACTATTTTGTCAACTTTGCCATTGTATCCAAATTACTAGAGTACAACTTGTCATCTGCACAACCATAAGCTAATGCGATATCTTCTCAAATGTTATAGTGGTCATGGATGGGCAGCATCAGTGTTTTGGTCCAATTGTAGTCCTTGGACAAATCAGCGCTTTTAAGAGGGCGGGGCGATGGGGGTCTGGGGTGGGAATGAAGGTTGGTTGAAGAAACTGATACACTTACAACAGAGTCAAATCTCCCCATTTGCCTGTCAGTCTATTCATGCTGAATAAGTAGATTGGTAGGGAGATTGTACAAACGATTGACCACAGAGGTCCGCCAAACTTGATTTCGAGTGAACTTCAAAGAGAAATACTTTGTGTCATTACGAATTTATTTAAATATTCAATGGGCCAGGGCCAGGCTTGAGTGACTGACATAACTGAATAAAATTGAGAATTTTCGTATTATGTTTTTACAGGTGTTGAATACCATTAATCCCAGCGAATTGGCTGATCTACTGAGCAGGCCTGGATTCATTGATGACAATAAGCTTCTGATCAGAGTGTTAACTACTTACGGATTTGTTCAAAATCTAGTTACATTTATAGATGATTTCAATCAAAAAGCCCAAAATGTAAGCTTAAGTATTTTGTGTTTCTGATTATAGGATACTCAGATAAGTAAGAACACTTATCTCAAAGTAGTGTCTGTTATATCATTGTGTTTGGCTTATTGTCCTGGCAGTCTTAATACTGCATAATTGGAGGGCAAGGAGTGAATGTTTTGCCTGTGGGCAGTTTTAGTGAAACATGTAAAGATGTTTTGTTGCAGAGTGTTCCCTGATGTCATGCTTAATACATTTTCCGCAACCAAATGACTAAAATAAGTTTCTCAGTCTTTTTTTTGTTTCTCAGATCTTGCTGTGTGTAAATGAGCCGCATGTTTCCTGCAATAGTACACTTCATAAACACTTAACTGTTTGTAAAATATTTTGAATTTTTTTTACTCCATCCTTAGAGTTACAAAGCCAATGCGCAGATTGGACTGGGCAAACCCAAATCTGTTCCATTCAAATTCAAGGTGCCCACAAGAGAGACAAGCAAGATCCAAGTTGACAAGATGAGGCACTGCACTCCATCTTGGACTTGATCTGACGCTTGGTCTTAGCCAATTGGCCAAGAAGCGATCTTTTAGATGTTTTGAGGCCATGAAAGGAGCTATATGAATACAAGCAGCTTCCTTCATAAAAATCATGCAGCACAGAAGGTGCTATTTGGCCTCTTTTATATCTATATTTGCTCTTTGAAAGAGCTATCCAATTAGCACCATGTCCCTGTACTTTTCTTGCAGAAATGCAGATGTTTCCTTTTAATGGTATGCATCTAATCACAGGTAAAAGGTATACAGGACTTGGTGCGAATTGACTCAAAAACATGAGAAATTGGAGCAGATTTTGGCCATTTAGCCCTTAGGCCAGTTCTGTCAATTGGTAAGAGAATGGTTGAACTGTGCTTTTCCTGCATTCACCTCAACCCCTGACTTCCGGTCAATCAAAAATTTGTCTAACTAAGCCTTGAATATATTCTCTTCCCAATCTCCACTGCTCACTGGGGAAATGAATTATAAACACCAATGACCCTCTGAGAGAAGAAATTTCCCCTCATCGGTCTTAAGTGCGAAACTACCTATTTTGAAACTGCTGCCTAGTTCTAGATACTCCACAAGGGGAAACATCCTCTCAGCATCTACCATGTCTCTTCTCCCTGAATCTTTATATGTTTCCGTAAGATCACCTTTCATTCTCCTAAAGTCCAATGAATAAAGGCCTAACCTGTTCAACCTTTTCTTAGAAGTCAAAGCCCTAATTCCAACAAACAATCTATAAACTGCATCCAATGCAAATCACAGGCAGCAGAGTTTGGGATGACATCTGATTTACAGAGGGTAGAATGCAGGAAACCAGCCAGAAATGTGCTGGATATTCAAGTTGATGTGAAGAAGGCGTGAATAATGGTTTCTGCAGCAAATAAGCCAAGGTAGCGCCGAGTTAGCTGCACCATTTGGATTCCATAGTGCATTGAATATAAAACAGAGTTATAACGTGGTTGTAAGTTGTTTATTTGTAGGACAAAGCCTTATGGTGGGGTTTAATCTGTATCCAAAATTATAGCTGAAAATGCATATACTTCCTTCGATGCTGATGTGAACAAACTGAAAACTGAGTTTTTCAACTCGATTCACAGATCGCAATTCATTAGCTTCCAAAGTTAACATACAATCTGAAGTCTAATTATAATTATATGGTTTTCTTGTGAGAATGTAATTTGGAAATGTTGAATCATTGAAATAGATTACGAGCAGTACAACAGACTGAGACTTCCACTGTTTTTAAAAAATCTTTGAAACAAATTATTTTTTTCCTCAGAGTCATCTGACAGATGATAACCAGGCTGCACTCCTTCAGATTTTCTGGCATCGCTTTGTCACAGTTTTGACTGAAAACAATGACACTGAAGTGGATGAATGGCTTAATGTTAGACTACAACCATATCTGCCTTTTATCTCTACTGAGCTCTTAGCTTCCAACATCACCCTCGCAATTCAGTGCCTTCCTTACAGGAAAATGTAAATATAACCACATCTATTTTTAATATTATAGCAAGGTCCAGTGGGGGTTCTTCCCCAGCATTAATTTGCCTAGTCTGGTGGGGTCAGCACACCACCCCACCTCTTTGGCATTGCGTCAGACATAGTTATGGTGTTTGGTGGGCACAGCCAAGGTACCCTGTGGGCCTAGTCAGGTTAACAATCCTTGGTGGGCACTGCTCAGCCATGCCCCTGACCACCCAGGGTCTCCAATGATGCCTGGTCCATGCTGAGGGGGACATGACTGATTCTCATCGGTGAGTTTGCCGATGAGAGGGGAAGCATCCAGGAGACCGGAAACAGCTGTGCCAGTCCCACTAATGGGATTGAAATGATGTCAATCCCATGCCAATTGGCTTTGCACCCTTGAAGCCAATCCTTTGACAAATCAGGGCTGGGAAGATGGGCACAAACCAGTTTATTAGCCTCACATGTTATCTCCCCAGCTCACCATGCAACAGGCCGGCAAGATCATGTCCCACATTTATTATTGACCATATTTAGTTCATGTTGGAGTTTCTTTGTTTCCATTCCCCAAGTCTAGAGGGGTAAAATAATTTCTCCAATGATATAAATTATCGATTGAGGGGAAACTAATAATCCTGATCAGACAACACATTGATCCTTGTATTAATCAGGTGCAGGGAGATGGTAGCAATGCAGAAATCCACAATCCTGGAATGTGGATATCCTATTAAATTCAATAGCAGAATCTCATTTAATTCCTTGCATCCGCTGTTTGCAGCAGGTTAACTTAATTGACTGGCTATTTGCTCAACAGGAAAACCAGCAGGCGTTTCCATGGCCAATACTAAGAAATCAGGAGGGCAGAAGACTGTATTTCGGGAAGTGAGGTGTGGCGGGGTGTTGATATGACCACAGACCAAAGATTAGGGGTGATGGTGAAGGGGAAGCAGTCGTAAGGGTGGAACGTCACTGATTGAGGCCAGAGAGTGATGTGATGGCAGGAGAGGGAGCTCCTTGAGGGAGTTGCTGCTCGCCCTGAACCATAAAGACTGCTTTTAAAAAAAATACATATAAACCCTACAATGCAGAAGGAGGCCATTCAGTCCATCGAGTCTGCATTGACAATTATCCCACTTTTCCCCTATCCCCGTAACTCCACATATTTACTAATCCTGCTAACTTACGCATCCCAGGACACTAAGGGGCAAATTAGCATGGCCAGTCCACCTAACCTGCACATGTTTGGACTATGAGAGAAAACCAGAGCACCCAGAGACACTCACACAGACATGGAGAGAACGTGCAAACTCCACACCGACAGTGATCCAAGCTCGGAATCGAACCCAGATCCCTGGAGATGAGGCAGCAGTACTAACCACTGTGCCACCATGCTGCCCTTCTTCTGAAGCTGGTAACTTTCCACTCCCATCAGGAATCCTGAGAAATCTGAATGATTGAAATAGATTTAATTTGGCCACCCAATTGTGCTGTGGTATGCCAATGTATGAACAGCACCATTAGTCCATCACAATCGCCATCCAGGGCCCCAAGTTCCCTGGAGGTTATCAGGGTTTCCTTTAACTCCTGAATGATATCGGTAGAAATCCAGGGTAGTGGTGCAGACACTGTGGCAAGTTCCATGGTTCCTGTCAGAGATATTTTGGGAAATGAAGAATACCTCAAAGAAATTTCAAGGACTAATTTTTAATTTTCATTTTTAAGCCCTTCTTAAGGGTTCAGCCACTCATAAATTACAGGTCACTAGGCTGTTCAAACCTCCTCCACTGTTCTGTACAAACATGGCTGGATCTGTGCTGGCCTCAACTCCTTTTCTGTGCTATTTCCCCTTAGCCCTCTATTCTTTAATCTATCAAATATTTATCCACTTCCACTTTCAATACTTCTGTAATTGTCCAGCTTCCACTACCTTTTTGGGGTGGAGAATTCCAGAGTTTCACCACTTAGTTTTAAATAGTAGCTCTTTATCTTGTACTTATGTCCCTTGTTTGAGACTCTCCCACTAGTGAAATCTATCCTGACAAGCCCTTTAAGGATCTTGTGTGTTTGACTAAGGTCACCCCTCAGTCTTGTAAACTCCAAGGAATACAGATCCAGACTACTTAGTCTTTCTTGATAGGTCAAGTCTCTCATCCCAGGAATTAACCTGGAGAATCTCCTTTGGATTGCCTGCAATGTTACTATATCCTTTTATTACAGAAGGTCAGGGGGCATGGAGTTGGGGGTAGGGTGTTAGCGTGGATAGAGGACTGGTTGTCATTAGGAGGCAGAGAGTGGGGGTCAATGGGTGCTATTCGGATTGGCGGATGGTGACTAGTGGAGTGCCCCAGGGGTCGGTGCTGGGGCCTCAGCTATTTACCATTTATATAGATGATCTGGAGGAGGGAACCGAGCGTAGGGTGTCGAAATTTGCTGATGACACCAAGATTGGTGGAACGGCAAATTGTGCGGAGGGTGGGGAGAGTCTACAGAAGGATCTAAATAGGCTGGGCGAATGGGCCAGGAAATGGCAAATGGAATTTAATGTTGGCAAGTGTGAGGTGGTCCACTTTGGTAGGAATAATGGTAGGAAGGATGATTACTTACGTGGAGAAAAACTGCAGCAGGCGACGGTGCAGAGGGACCTTGGGGTCCTTGTGCATGAGTCGCAAAAACCCAGCTTGCAGGTGCAGCAGGTGGTCAGGAAGGCGAATGGGATGCTGGCCTTCATCGCGAGGGGGATTGAATATAAAAGTAGGGAGGTCTTGCTGCGGCTGTATAGGGCATTGGTGAGGCCGCAGCTGGAGTACTGTGTGCAGTTTTGGGCGCTGTACTTACGCAAGGATATTTTGGCCTTGGAGGGAGTGCGGAGGAGGTTTACTAGGCTGATGCCAGAGCTGAGGGGGTTGAGCTACGAGGAGAGGCTGAATAGATTAGACTTGTACTCGTTAGAGTTTAGAAGAATGAGGAGAGATCTCATTGAGACGTATAAGATGATGAATGGGATGGATAGGATAGAGGTGGAGAGACTCTTCCCACTCAGAAAGGATAGTAGGACTAGGGGGCATAGCCTCAAGATAAAGGGGGGGTGGTTTAGAACGGAGTTGAGGAGGAACTTCTTCACTCAAAGGGTGGTGAATCTCTGGAATTCTCTGCCCGTTGAAGTGGTGGAGGCTGCCTCGCCAAATATTTTTAAGACGCGGGTTGATGGGTTTTTGATGAGAGAGGGGATTAAGGGTTATGGGGAGAGGGCGGGAATGTGGAACTGAGCCACGACAGATCAGCCATGATCTTATTGAATGGCGGGGCAGGCTCGAAGGGCTAGTTGGCCTACTCCTCCTATTTCTTATGTTCTTATAGGTGAGGGAATTAAAACAGTACACAGTATTCCAGCTGAAACTCCTCTTTGCTACAAAACCTCCCTATTTTTAAACTCCAATCCTTTTGTCATAAAAGCCAAAATTCCGTTGGCCTTCTTAACTACTTGTTGGACCTGCCTGCTAGCTTTTTGTTCGTGTACCAAAACACCCAGATCTTTCTGCATTTCACTCGCCTTTAGCCTCTCACCATTTAGATAATCTGCCTTTTGATTCCTGTTATCAAAGTGCATTTTCAGCCGAAATACTGCAAAAGTACTCCTACGCATCTTTATTTTTAAATTGAGCTGTGGGATATTTCTCCTAGCTTTTAATTTTTTTCAAACTTGTTTGTTGAACAGTTTTCAGGTTAGTTTGTTGTACCCCACAGGGTGTAACTAACCAGTAAAGTAGCCCCAAGGGTGGGACAAGTGGAAACTGAAAGTGCCCTTGTAGAATCCAGATCTTTATGAAAACAGTAAAAATCATTCGTTTGCAACACCTGTTGCTAAGAATATTTTACTTTGGGTTTTACACATCTGTATCTCTGGTATAAAACTGAGCTTTGAACTCTGAATTTACAGGAATGTCTGGAATTGGTGTGTGGAGATCAACAGGTCCCATCTTCTGTCTGTCTCTATGCCTTTTCACTTTTGTACATCCAAATACACAGATGGTGGAACAGTGGTTAGCACTGCTGCCTCACAGAACCAGGGGCCCAGGTTCAATTCCCAACTTGGGCCACTATCCATGAGGAGCCTGCCCCATGTTTGCATGAGTTTCCACTGGGTGCTCCAGTTTCCTCCCACAGTCCGAAAGGCATGCTGGTTAGGTGCATTGGCCACGCTAAATTCTCCTTCAGTGTACCTGAACAGGTGCTGGAGTGTGATGATTAGAGGATTTTCACAGTAACTTCCTTGCACTGTTAATGTAAGCTTACTTATGACACTAATAAATAAATTTTAAACTTCAACTTTATATATACACATCATGCACACGTATCTTTCATATAAAATGTGTATGAGGGAACATAATATTGTGCACGGAAATACGTTGTTCATCGTCACACAACTATTTATTTTATTCAAATGCCTTTTATACAGAAATCAGCAAAGCTTAATCATGAAAAGGTTACATTTTAATATATTTCTAAATTTCAAATTTAGCGTGAGAACGTTGAATTCTCGCTACAGTAACATGACCTCAAGCAAACAGAAAGAAATCTTCAATGGGATCAGAGTGTATTTACAACAAGGTAATTTGACAATCTTTGACTTAAAAATACTTGTGTAATTAAAAGCAGTGTAATCATTGTTAGCTTCTTTGGGATTTGGGCAGATGTACTTGCAGTAGGATAAGGGGAGAGCAATTTCAGACTGAGTTGAGGAGTAATTTCTTCTCTGAGTTGTGAATCTTTAGAATTCTCTACTGCAGAGAGCTGTGGATGCTCGCTGTTCAAGACTGAGATCAATGGATGTTTTAACTTTAAAGGAATCAGGAGATGCTGGGATCATGTAGGAAAATGGAATTGAGCTCAAAGATCAGCCATCTTTCTGAATTGGAAAGGTTGAGGAACCATATGGCTTATTGCTATTATTTCTTATATCCTTATTATTAAAGGCTATAATACACAGAGCATCTAAGCAGATGACGTGTGCATCCATAACAGAGGATTACATACAATCTCAATCTAGGATTTTTAATAATTTTTATAATATTTTCAAGTCTGAGTCAGGATTTGTATCCCCCTCCGTTCCAGGTTAACATCCATCAGATGAGTGGTGGGGGTATTCCACACCTCAGCATATGTGAACATTAACACAGTTATCCTAAATTGGAATACCCCATCTCATGAAGTTATTGAATGTTAACAAATGCAAATTCTCTTTCTATAGTTGTAATCACCTTTACAGCATTCAGTAAGGTGGTTCATCATATGGTGAGGTGATGGGGGTATTCCACACTCATCTGATGGATGTTAACCTGGAATTGAGTGGGATACAAATCCTGACTCAGACTTGAAAATATTATAAAAGCACCATTAAAAATCCTAGACTGGGATTGCATGTAATCCTCTGTTATGGATGCACATGTAGCATGTAGTATGGGCGGCACGGTAGCGCAGTGGTTAGCACTGCTGCTTCACAGCTCCAGGATCCTGGGTTCGATTCCCAGCTCGGGTCACTGTCTGTGTGGAGTTTGCATGTTCTCCTCGTGTCTACGAGGGTTTCCTCCGGGTGCTCCGGTTTCCTCCCACAGTCCAAAGATGTGTGGGTTAGGTTGATTGGCCATGCTAAAAAATTGCCCCTTAATATCCAGGGATGCGTAGGTTTGGGGGATTAGTGGGTATGATATATAGGGATATGGGGTAGGGCCTGGGTGGGATTGTGGTCGGTGCAGACTCGATGGGCTGAAGGGCCTCTTTCTGCACTGTAGGGTTCTATCTTCTATGTTCACATGTCATCCGCTTAGATGCTCTGCGTATTATTGCCAGTCTGTGCATGCAGTAATTATCCTGTGTGAGAGATGGGGAGTCAACTGGCACCCTTAGAACTGAAGCTGAGCAGGAATCACTCCCTTTAATACAAACAGTTAGATCTGTAATTTGAAGAGAATGGAAGGATGAGAAACCCATTTAACACAAAAAATAGGGAGAATGTGAGATGTGTTTTAGGCACAATTATATTACGAGTTACATAGTTTTAGTTTGAAGGTGGATTCAGATATTTTTGCATTCATTACTACAATATTTACATTGCAGGTCCCAAGCCAAAATGCTACAATGCAAGTCATCCAGCCCTAAACTCCACTGCTTGGTTTGTTCAGTACCTGGGACTATTTATGAACCAGATGTCACTGACTGATCTGCAGTCATTCTTTGATAATGAAACAAAGGTAATCATTTTATATGCTTTCAAGTATAAACACAGGTATGAATGACATTTAGATAAATGTATCTGTTCTCAAAGCCCAATTGCAATAAAATGGGTGACTAACCAACCAGAGATTCTGCATCTTGAGGAGCAGCAAGAGTGGGAGAGAGGAAACCTGTGATTGGAGGGACTGGAGCAGTGAGCACAGGAGAGGCGGAATTTGTGATTGGAAGGGCACTACCCACAGACTGAGGGGGGCTTTTCCTCTCCCTCGTGGTGTGTTTCTGCTGGCAGTGCGATCTTACGGTTTTGCCATTGTCAATAGGGTTTCCTGTTGAATGCAAACCTCACTGACAGGAAACTCACGGCGGGCTATGCTGTTGGCAGGACCATAAGATCCCACCAGCATAAATGGTGGAAAAAACTTTGGCGTCTGTCCCTTTCACATATAAGGGAAACTTCTCTCTTATTAGTCACATCCCATGGTTGAATTTTCCTGGAAATCTTGAGAGCTTTCAAGGGCAAATTCATCAGCCACCACTTTATTTTGAATCCCATATCCAACAGAATGCGTCTGACATATACCTAACAGTAATTCTCAAAATATATTTCCCTGAGTCCACATCATATCATTTACATCCGTCAATATAGACAGTGCTATATATAGATCAGTTGAGTTCCTTGATGAAGAGGTTACATATGCTTTCAGGAAGATCAAGAAATATAAGGATACATTTTTATAAATTTGCACTCATCTCAGAGTTTGTCCTTTGGGAACAAGTATCAGAAATTAAGGATTAGAAGTCACCAGGCCTTGTAGAATTTGCCATGTATTATCACATAGCCACTGACCTCTTTGCCCAAAGTCCCAGTAAGTGCTTTTGGTGGACTGTTTCACAACAGGGATGTAAATATTTGAAATCACCCATATACGGTTCCTCACTGCAGTTATATAATAATCTGCTGTTATTATAAATCTCAATTCAGATATCACCATTAATTAATGGTGTTAACCATTGACTTTTTAGGGTCGCAAGCTCCCCCTAATGTTAGATGGAATTCTCCGGCCTTGCTGGTATAAAAGCCAGAAACTCTTGCCCAACCATCAATGGTGTTTCACATTCTCTGCAACCGGCCTGCTAAAATTCCAGTAGCGGGTGGGTTGGGAGAATTCCAGCCTAGTGTATGCTGGGAGAGGGTATTTCCTTCTAATCATACATCTTGGTTTCTAATTGAAATTGCATGCATGTCAAATATCTGTTTGTGCTAAGAAATCTACCTGTATCAACATTATTGATACTTTCTGTCTGCATTTTGAAGCTCTGGACCAATACTTCTCTTTATTCTTTGCTCTCATGCATTTGGAAACGTTACTTTCTGATAGATTGCAATAGGAAACTGAAGTAATTTGTTCGAAGTCCCAAAGATAATATCATTGAAAAAGAAATGTATTTCATTGTATGGGATCGACCCCAATAACATCATTGGGAGCATTTGTAATTTCTGTTTAGCCCTACTTCAGTAAACAATCACTCTTCATTTTAATTTAAGAACAAAAATAGTGCATTCTTGGATAAATAACTTGTCTTAAACTTTATGCAGCTTCCAGAGTTCGTGGCAAACCCTGAAAACCAGGCTTTTATTGGAAAATTGACATTACCCGCTGAAATCTCAAGATTCTTCATTAACATATTGTTGAAAAAAAATCCTGTTCTTAATGCTACAAGGTAAGTTGGATGATAAAAGAAAATTGAATTTTGAACACCTTACTATTTAAAAACAATTTGGCGAGAGTGCAGAGAAGCTTTACTAAAATGGAATTGAATGGAACTTCATTAATTTGGAGAAAATAGAGAATCTGGGACTTTTTTCCTGAGAGCAGTGATTGCTCAGTGACGTTTAATGGATGTATTTGAAATCATGAAGGGTTTCAACAGAGTAAATGGAAATGGTTTCCACAGGCAGAAGAATCAGTAAGTTTCAGAAATAATTATTGTAGGGTACACAATATTTCAGAAAGACAGTCAGAATGGCAAAGGAGGTAGGGTAGTCCTTATTCTAGGGGATGACAGAAAGACGTTAGTATGAAAGGATTTGACTTCTGAAGATCATGAAGTAGAATCAATGTGGGTGGAAATGCAGAATAGCAAGAGTCTCTCTTTTGCAAACCAGTTCAAAGAGAAAGTTAAACCGCAGACTCTGTTTAGTTTGTGGTCAGGATCAATGGGGTACTTGAGGTGCATTCAACCTTGGAAGGGGAACAAAAATAGACACAGGTGGCCGGAGGATGATAAAAATCCAGTGAGCTAGCAGCTGAATCCTTTAGGTGGCACTGCAGATTGAATTTGTTACAGATCGAAGGCTTCGACTACAATGATTTCAATATGCTAGGAAACCTCAGCAACTTCAAATCAAAGCTGTGTGCATAAGCTGGGGCTGAGTGCACAGCTGTGCAACCTGAAACATCTCTCTTTCTCTGCACACGCTAATGGAATTGACATTTCCACTCTGTCAGAGGACTTCAAATGGGTCCTTTGTCACCTGGAACTTCCGACAGGGAGTCAGGGAAATCTCTGCTGCAGAATGGCGTGCTGCAATGATTTAAAATCCAGGTGACTGGTGGTGGTGGTATGAAGGTTAAAACGACCTGGCCGTTCAGAATTTGCACAGCTGAAAGGCTGGAATGCAGATATTGCTCACAGAGCTGCCTGACATCAGCATGCCAGGGATGATCTTCAGGTCTGCCGGGGCTAGAAGGAGCAGTCCAGCCATGACATCCCATCATGAGAGTGGCGAGGCAACCCCTTGCCCCCAGCCAGAGCCCTTGAGGGACCCATCCTTCGCAACCTGGCAGAAGCAAAGGAACGATAAGCCTCTGGGCTTGAGCCCCTTCAGGCCAAGGTGTCAGTGGTAGGATGCTAGGGACATTGGACTGTTGGCAGTTTTAAGGCCTGTGTCCTGAAGGACGCTGTGGGTGGGGTCTGAAGGGAGAGTGTCTGAGTGGGATGTCAAGTCGGAAAAACCTCATGCCTACAAAGTGTGGGTGGGGGAGCGCGCGGCAAGAATGCCTCTCTTTGCTGAGGGATAGGTGGTGCTTCCTTGACCCCCGAAGTTCAAAATGCCAGGTCCTCCATTGTGAGGACCTGTACAAGAGTCCACCCCGTGCAGTTCCTTCTCGGGTGACAGGTGAATAGCAGGAGCTATTTAAATCATGTTTCAAACTCATTAATTGGTTTTAAACTGATTGAGGCCATTGGAGAGAGCCAGGAGCATCGTGACAGGTTTGGCGCCCAGCACAAAACCTGTTCTTGTGCCAACACCCAATTTCCCAGGCCAGTGTGATTTGGCTAATGGAGTTCAGAGAACCCCCCACCAATAGATGTATTAAGCTATAATTTTCCAAGGTTCCTTAGACAAGGGAACGGTCCCACTACATTGGAAGTTGGCAAATGTTACATTGCTTTTCAATAGAAGAGGGAGTGAAAACACAGGGTGGACACAGATTGTTTCCTATGGTCAGGGGATCTAAAACACAGGGGCACAGTCTCAGAATGAGGGGCCAATCTTTTGGACTAAGATGTGGAGAAATCACTTCACTCAACGGTTTGTGAAATTTTGTACTCCTGAGGGTTGTGGATGCCCCATGTTTGAATATATTTCAGACTTGTTTAGACAGATTTTTGATCTCCTGGGGAATTAAGTGTTATGGATGGGCGGGGCAAGGGGGGTGCTGGTGGAGTGGCAGGCATGAAAGTGTAGTTGAAGCTCAAGACCAGCCATGATCATATTGAATGCCAGAGTAGTCTCCATGGGCTGGGGGTCCACTACTCTTGTTTCTTATGTTCTTACAAGCACCATGCTATCAATAAAATGATGCGCAGAATCTGAGTCTAGGAACACCATTCCACAGGAATGTTTCACTGCTCACCTCAAAGGTTATTTAAGTAGTTACAGATGGCATTGTACGATGTGAATATTGACCTAATCATCCATTCAAGAATCTAATCTGTGTCAGCATGATTTCATAATAACATATGATACCAACATCAATTCACATCTAACAACTTTGCTTTTAGTAACTTGATTAAATTTGTTGTACGTTTTTTACGCCCTTGGCAAGGGTTTGGTGCACCAATGTTCTTAAAGACTAACTAACTTAATAACTGACTCCTTTGCAGTTTGCCAAACTCTCTTGTTTGCTTTGTTCTTGGCACTGACGTACTTAAATCCTTGAGTGTGCAACAAGCTCTGGCTGTAATTGGAAAGTTTAACGAAGTCTGTGGGCCCAACTCTTCATCTAACGTAACTGGCAGTGCATCAATTCTAAGAGATGAAGAACGAAAGGTAAATAGAAAAATATCTTTGAAACAAATTAGTTTTGAATGAGTCGGTCTTATTTATATTAATATAGAAGCAAGGGCTGTTATCATTTAAAATTCGGGAAATTTGTTTCAAAATTGAAAATCCTTTTACTAAGCTTAAAATTGGGCTATTGGAGGCAGAGGTGGTAAAGCTTAGGTAGAACATTGTATATTCAGTTATTCATATTCAATCCCGAGATTGAAGTTGATTGTTCCATATAGTCATCTGAACCAAGACAGTTTATTGAAGAAACACATCTGAATGAGTGTAGCACTCATCTGATTAAGTTACCAGTTACAGCCTTTTTGGATAAAGAAGTTTCTCCTAAACCCCCCCCCCCCCCACTGGAAATATTTGTTAATACATTGTATTTATAGCCCATAGTTTGGCCTCCCTTCAAGTAGAAATACTTTCTCTAAAGCTATCCCATCAAACCCTTTCAAAATCTTAAAACTTCAATCGTGTCATCCTCAGTCTCCACTTCTCTAGGAGGTTCGGTATTTCTTGATGGGTATAACCTCTCAGTTCTGACACAATCTTTGTGAATCTTTTTTGCACTTCAGAAATAACCCTGATCAGAAGTTAATATGGGCACCAGAACAGTGTACAATGCTTCCAAGCGTGGTCTAATCCAGGTTCCATAAATGTTTAACAAAATTCTATTTTTCAATTCTATTCCAAAATAATTCTCCAGTATGCCTTTTTGATGACCTTATAACGTACATTTCTGCATCTGGTGATTTGTATTGAAACCAGATCCCTTTGCTGTCTGCCTCATTTAGACTGATTTTCGAAGAGGTAGTGACCTTCTTATTCTTTCTACCAAAATGTAGCAACTCATGCTTATCTTAAAATTCATTTGCTCTTCTCAAGTTTATTAATGACATACTGTATTTTTTAACGGTCCTCTCTGTGTTACCTGTACCCACAATTTGGTGATATATGCAAGTGTTGATATTGTACTTCTGAATCCTGACACCAGCTGTAATTGCTTGTTATTGGGTCTTAAACCTTTCAAAGCTGTAGTTGACTTGTAAGCATTTGGGTGCATTTTCAAAGCTGTTGGTCAGCTTTGACATGTTTTTCAGGTTATGATGTGTATGACCAGTGTTATTGCTAACCAACCTCCTGATTTTCAGTTTCATACTCCTACAAAATTTTTTTTAAAGGATTGACTGCATTGACACTGAAGGACAGCATGCGTGCCACCAATCTATTAATCTGATCGAGTTTCAATAGTTTATTTATTAGTGTCACAAGGAGGCTTACATTAACATTGCAATGAAGTTATTGTGAAAATCTCCTAGTCGCCACATTCCGGTGCCTATTCAGGTGCATTAAGGGAGAATGTAGCATGGCCAATGCACCTAACCAGGACGTGTTTCGGACTGTGGGAAGAAAGCAGAGAAAATCCACACAGACAGTGACCCAAGTGGGAACTGAATCCGGGTCCCAGGTCCCTTAAAGTTGCCTACACCCACTTTATTCTTCACATTGTAATATTTTCACATCCTTACAAAACATTATACTTTCTGACTTATCAAAAACAGTGTCATGGAAGATTCACTGGTACAAAGTAAGTATTGCCAGTTTATTCCCTGGAATAATCTCTGGAATTCTCTGCCTGTTGAAGTGGTGGAGGCTACCTTGCTAAATATGTTTAAGTCACGGGTAGATAGGTTTTTGAAAGACAGGGGAATTGAGGGTTATGGGGAGAAAGTGGGAAAGTGGAACTGATCCACTTCAGATCAGCCATGATCTTATTGAATGGCAGGGCAGGCTCGAAGGGCTAGATGGCCTACTCCTGCTCCTGTTTCTTATGTTCTTATTCGAAAAGTATGTTTTTCAAGACTACAAGTATTAATGTTATCCTTTTTTCTTGCAGCTTTCAATAATCTTAGTGAGCAAAATTGACAACTTTTCAGTCAGCATTCTGAATAGTTTGGGACAAACAGCAGTTGGACTGTCATTATCACAGATTAGTGGTATTGATGGGAACATTCTCCAGGAAGCTTTGCCAAACCTGGGTGAGGTCAAAGGGTGGAATCTTGGCCAGGCTAAAGCAATTGTAGACAAGTTACTCAAAAGTGGCTTCCAGGTAAGGGCTGAATCAACCGGAAACGAATGTATTATCTGATGTACAGTTCAATAAATTTGATGAAGATAACACATCTTTTTATTGTACTGAGTCTGATTGTATTATATGGTTAGTGCATTTTGATATAACTTGGGTATAATTTTAACTTGGAGTCATGATATAAAACACTGTTTTGCCTGATTTTCCTTTGCATAAATTTGAGTGAAAAGGAAAATTTGTTAGGGTTTTTATTGGTGACTATCAGCAAAAGTTTAAATTGCCCATTTTTTCCATATTAGGATGTAGTTCACTCAGCAGTTATAGAAAGAGATTGTATTTTTAATGTCATCACAATTTTCTCAAGCAATTCTTTATTTAAACAGTAGCACATGTTTTCAGAGATTGTAGATGTGCAGTCTCTGAATTTGAAATTTTTGGGGCTAAATGGGAGCAAATAGTTTGTTCAAAAGCCTTAAAGTCAGCAAATGGTCTTTCAGTATCAATTCTAAAGAACTCTAGGGAGCAGCTCACAAATATGACAACCATTGTGACTAGTATCAGAAGTGTGTCATGTGTGTTATTGATGCCATTTGAATATCTATTGGGACTGTAAACACCCATTCAGTGGTCACCCCTCAGATGAGGGATAGGATTTTCCACATGTCCCACTGTGTGTTTCATGGCAGATGAGGCAGCTCACCATTGCCAGTGGCGGGAGCTTCTGGTCCCACCATTGTCAATGGGATTTCCCATTGAATGTGTGATAACTCAGAAAACCCATCTGGAAAGGAACATACTTTATTACAGAATGCAAAGTAAAACCACTATTGTGGTGTACAGATACTAGCTCCTGTCTGGGATAGTTTAGTAGGCTCAGTCCTGGACCTGCCTTTGTAAAAGACTCAGATAATGAGTTCCAGCTAGGCAGGCCACTGCCTGTTACCAGGGGAACGCAACTAGCCCAACAGGGTGATCAATCAGTGATTTCCTATGGGCCTCATGGAGGTTATCATACCCCTCCCTCTGCTGAGTCCAGGGGTTCACCATCACTCCCTTCTGGTTTTCTGACAAGTTTTGCATGGCTTGACCAGATTTTTGACCTCACTATTCATGGTTGGCCAACAAGCATAACCCCTTGTGAGCACTTTCGTCTTAGGAGTCCCTGGGTGGCCATTGTGCAATTCTTTGAAGTATTTAAAGATCAAGAGGATAACCAGGGAGAGGGTTGGCCCACCCAAGGACAAGGGAGGGAATCTGTGCACGGAGCCAGAGGAAATGTTCGAGGTATTAAATGAGTACTTTGCATCAGTATTCACAAAAGAGAAGGACTTGGTGGATGATGAATCTGGGAAAGGGTGTGTAGATAGTTTGAGACATGTTGAGATCAAAAAGGAGGTGGTATTGGGGTTCTTGAGAAACGCTAAGGTAGCCAAGTCCCCAGGGCCTGATGGAATATACCCTAGAATACTGAGAGAGGCAAGGGAAGAAATTGCTGGGGCCTTGAGAGAAATCTTTGTTTCCTCACTGGCTACAGGGTAAGTCCCAGAGGACTGGAGAATAGCCGATGTTGTTCCTTTGTTTAAGAAGGGTAGTAAGAATAATCCAGGTAATTACAGGCCGGTGGTGGGGAAATTATTGGAGAAGATTCTTTGAGACAGGCTATATTCCCATTTGGAAATAAGTGGATGTATTAGTGAGAGGCAACGTGGTTTTGTGACGGGGAGCTCGTGTCTCACAAACTTGATTGATTTTTTTTTGAGGAAGTGACGAAGATGATTGATGAAGGTAGGGCAATGGATGTTGTCGACGTGGACTTCAGTAAGGCCTTTGACAAGGTCCCTCATGGCAGACTGGTGCAGAAGATGAAGTCGCATCAGAGATGAGCTGGCAAGATGGATACAAAACTGGCTCGGTCAAAGAAGACCGGGGGGGGTAGCAGTGGAAGGGTGCGTTTCTGAATGGAGGGCTGTGACAAGTGGTGTTCCTCACTGGGACCTTTGCTGTTTGTAATATATATAAATGTTTTGGAGGAAAGTGTAACTGGATTGATTAGTAAGTTTGTGGATGACACAAAGGTTGGTGGATTTGCGGATAGCGATGAGAACCATTAGAGGATACAGCAGGATACTTGGGCGGAGAGATGGCAGATGGAGTTTAATCTGGACAAATGTGAGGTAATGCATTTTGGAAGGTCTAATACAGATAGGAAATATACAGTAAATGGCAGAACCCTTAAAAGTATTGATCAGCAAAGAGATCTGGGTGTACAGGTACGTAGGTCATTGAAAGTGGCAATGCAGGTGGAGAAAGTAGTCAGGAAGGCATATGGCATGCATGCCTTCATCAGCCAGGGTATTGAGTTTAAAAATTGGCATTTGCAGTTGTAAAGAACCTTAGTTAGGCTGCACTTGGAATATAATGTTCAATTCTGGTTGCCACACCACACTACCGGGGGGATGTGGAGGCTTTGGAGAAGATATAGAAAAAGATTTACCAGGATATTGCCTGGTAGGGAGGGCATTAGCTATGAGGAGATATTGGAGAAACTTGGTTTGTTCTCACTGGAGTGATGGAGATTAAGGGGAGATGTGGTAGAAGTCTTCAAGATTGAGAGGCATGGACAGAGTGGATAGTCAGAAGCTTTTTCCTAATGTGGAAGAGTCAATTACTAGGGGGCATTGGTTTAAGATGCGAGGGGCAAGGTTTAAAGGAGATGTATGAGGCAGATCTTTCACACAGAGCAGTGGGTGCCTGGAACCCGTTGCTAGGGGAGAGAGCGGAAGTGGATATGGTAGTGACTTTTAAGGGGTGTCTTGACAACTACATGAATAGGATGGGAATAGAGGTATATGGTCCCCAGAAGGGTAGGAAGTTGTAGTTAAGCCAGGCCGCATGGTTGGTGCAGGCTTGGAGGGCCGAAGGACCTGTTCCTGTGCTGTAATTTTCTTTGTTCTTTGTTCTTCTATTGTTCTTTATTGGTCACTGCTCTGGAAGTGGAATTACCCAGGCCCACGACAAGATAATGCCATCTTCTATACTCAATTCCTGACACTTAGAGATAAGATTTCAAATCCTACATAGGAAGGCCTTGAGATCCGCAACTTAGGACAACTTGATGTAGTTTTCCCCCGCATAAAGTCCTTTTGGATCCATGCCTGGACTTGCTTGGCAGATACTGGCAGAGAGTCCATGCGGTTCAGTGTCATGATGATTTCATCCATCTTCAGAGGAGACAGTAGGCTGGGGTAGCGGGAGGTGGCTCAAGACATTTGTTTTGGCTATATGTCTCCCTGGATAATGTTCTATGCTATAATCATAGGCATCTAATAGCAGTACCAAACATTGGATCTCAGCTGATGCAATAGGAGGAATCGTCTTGTTTTTCTTGAAGAGGCCCGATAGAGGTTTGTGATCAGTTAGTCTGATGAAATATTGAATGTAGACGTACTGGCAGAACTTTTTCATGATGAATACCATGGCCAAACCCTGTTTTTTTTTTGGATTTGGACATACTTCCTCTCTGCATCTGCCAGAGTTCATGATGCATACATGATTGGATGTACTGTCTCATCATCCCAACAGTGTGATAATACAGCTCCTATCGTATAGGGGGAGGGATCATAGGTTACAATGAGTGTTTTCAGGGCATCATAATGAGCTAGTATATTTGTTGATAGCAATTGTTGTTTGACATTTGCAAAAATCTTCTTTTGTGGCGTTTGCCACAACCATTTCTGATTTTTCTTTAAATCGGATGCCATCATTTAAAAAAAAATAAAGACCTCCTCCAAGCTCTCCAATGTTTCTTCGCAGTAACTCTTGAGATTAAAATGTCGCCCAGACAGATTGCAATTCTGGGCATCCCTTGAAGGATGTCCTCCAACCCCAAGGGGAAAATCAGTATACTAATACATTGCTTTGTGAGTATTTGTGGTGACTACTGGCACAGCCCATTCAGAAAAATATACCAGACATATAGTACCAAGTTCCTTTAGATATTCTACTTCGGCTTTTCCTTCATGTAGGGCATAGGGGACCAGTCGTGCCTTGAAGTATTTAGGTTGGGCCTCGGCTCCACGTAGATCTTGGCCCTCACACCTCTAACCTTCTCGAGGCTTTCTTGGAGCACTTTAGAGTACTTCCCAATGATTTTGTATAAATTGCCAGTACTCATTTTAAAGTTCTGCTGCCAATCCAGATGGATTTTCTGTAAAATGTCCCTTCCCAAAAGGCTGGGCCCTTGTCTTACACCACTGTTAGGGGGATTTGGATTGTCTGTTGCCCATGCATAACTGGGCTTACACTGGTCCCAATATTACCTAAGGCTCCACAGTGTATGTGGTCACTATAGCCTTGGTGTCTCACCGTCTTAAAGGCAAGATGCCCAATTGGAGTTGCTAAAGGTTTGCTCCCCATAATACACATAGCGACTCCTGTATTTACAGCTGTGTCTTGGGTGGCCATTTGCCTGGAGTTTAATGTTCATTGGAATCACTTTGGGTGTGGCAATGTAATTTAGCTGCATCATCTCCTCATTCTTGAGCTGGTTTATTCACAAAGCTCTGTCCTGAGCTGACTTTGCCCTTCGGCCTGGATGGTACATGTTTTGGTAGCCTCGTCTGGGCTGATCCTATGACTACAAGTGATGACAGTTTCATGGTTACTATTACAAAGAATAGCTTTCAATTTTAAATGTTATTAATTGTAGTTAAATCCCACCAGCTGACATGTTACGATTTGAACCAATATCCCCAGAGCATTAACTTGAGACTTTATACTACCAATCCAGTGACATTGCCACTATGCCACCATTGCCCTTGTATTGGACAGTTAGAAGACACATGTTTCAAATCAAGTATGAGACTTGAAATTGGAAGTTTCATTACAGAATGATGGTATGCAACAGACTCTCGAGAAAAGGGACACCTGTACTCTGAGAATAAGTATTCAAAACAAGTCCTTGATAAGGCAGATTGTCATGTTTTGCAAAAACTTTGAGCAGCTTTTCTTTCCATGTTCTGTACTGACATCCAGGCTGTTTTAATTGCTTTTCTATTCTATGTAACTGTTCCATACGGAAGTCTAAAATCAAAGGGGTGCGAGTGATAGTTATAGAAATAGTTGTATGTCAGTAGCCCTTCTTGCATTTAACTGCAAAAACACTACTGCAGGTTCATTTGTGATTTGAAAATGCAGCTTTGACTTTAACTCTGGATTAATTTTAGTTGTTGTTTTGCATATATGTTTGGAAATCCAGGATCTACTTTCCTCAGTGTCAGTCATTGTCTTGTTGTGTTATGAATGATGTCCTTCATCAAGTTTGCAGTAGCTCTTTGAAATCCCCTTCTTATGATATTTATTTCTGCAGATATAATGTAAAGTGGAGACTAACAACATCTTTCCAAGCTTCAAAACAAGGACTATTTTATTGCTAATTGAAGTAAAGATACTTTTTATTTTGAATCTAATCCCTCACACCTGATCCTGATGGTCTTGATATTATGTATTGTGCCAAAGCTCCTTTAAATTGGAAGAATTATTTCATGTTATGTTCCATCAGTTTTGAATTGACTTTTCATTGTTCCTTTCTTTTTTTCAAAAATTAGGTCAGTAACACACAGAATTTGCTAAAACTGGGAAACTTGTTATCTGGTATTCCTAGCAGCGTATTCCAACGCATTGAGCCTAGAGTGTTCATTGATGTAATCTCAAATCCAACATTTGTTGCAAGTATTGGAGCAGCACCTCAACCTATACAGTTTATCTGTGTTATGCAGGTGAGTGACATGGAATGCGTTAGAGTAGTATAAAATTGATCTGACTTCTGCCTATAGTTTTTCAAAGTTAATGCTTTTGTGTCCAGACTGTTTTCATCTCCAGGTGGTGCTCACAGGGTGTTGCATATTTTAGTTTGAATTCTATTCTGTTTCACTTTAACTCAGGTGTTGCAGAATGTAGCTGACCCTGTAACAACAGTGAAGAACATTCCATCTGTTCTAGCCAAATGGGTCCCACCTGTGCTGTTAACTTCAAACTTGGGTCTCAGCAACATCAATAATAAAGAATGGCTCCCCAGTCAGGTAAATTATGATGCTTTCTTAAAATGTGAAATGATGCTTAGTGAAAAAAAAATTGAACTGTAACAGATGTTTCTTTGTTCATTTGAATGATTTCAGTCAATTTCTCACACTCTAAGTTAAATTTCTGCAATATGGTCATACAGAAGTAGTAAATGGAAAAAAGCAAATAATAAGTTATCAAGATTACATTGGTAACTAAAAAAGGATTTAAAATATATATACATATACTTCATGGCATCTGGGTGTCACTCGCTGGACCAGCGCTTATTGCCCATCCCTAATGGCCTTTGAATTGAGTGGCTTGCTAGGCCGTTTCAGAAGGCATTGTAAGACTCAACCGCATTGCTGTGGATCTGGTGTCACATATAGGCCGCATCAGCTAAGGATGGCAGATTTCCTTTCCTGAAAGACAATTGACAGTGGTTTCAGGGTCATCATTAGATTTTTAATTCCAGATGTTTATTGAATTCAAATTTCTCCATTTGCCATGGTGAGCTTTGAACCCTGGTCTACAGGACATTATCCTGGATCTCTACTCCAGTGATAATACCATGACCACCACTTCCCTGAAAGCAGTAACGTGGGAGCTGTCAAAGGTGAAACTAGGTAGTTTTGAATAGACAAAGCAGGAGGGCTCAAGGCAGATTTGATTGGAAGAGCAAAGTTCAATAAAGGCAGAATGTAAGTATTTTGTACTCAGAAGTGTTTATCCACTTCACCCCCCATCACTGGCATATAGTGGCAACAATGTATGCCATCTACAAATACTGCAGGAATTTACCAAGGTTTCTTAGACAGCACCTTCTAAACCCACAACCACTACCATCTAGGAGGACAAGGGCAACAGACACATGGGAACACCTGACTTGGAAATATATCATCATTTCTTCACTGTCACTGGGTCAAGATCCTAGAACCTCCTCCTTAACAACACTGTGAGTGTACCTAAAATTCAAGGACATCACCAGTCCAAGAAGGCAGCTCATCACCTTCTCAAGGGTAACTAGGGACGAGCAATGATATAAAATATATAAAAAAAACTTTGGTCTCCATTTTTGAGCTAGAAGATTCAATAAAATATTTGCAAAAGAGGGAAATCTCTCCAAGGATTGCTTTTATGCCTCAAAATCCTGCAAATTTCTGTAGGTTGTAAACCAATTGGATTTATTGGAAGAAAGAGCTGTATTTTTTATTTGCAGTTAGGACCCACATTTCATCCTAACCCTGCACCATGTGTGAAATAGTTACCTAATACAGTCCTTGCAAGATTGGTCATACAATGTCCAGTGGATGCTCATCATCCAATTAAGGATGCAGGTGAATTCCTGATGCTAGAGGTCCATTGGGAACGGCAGCCTATTGATGTAGTAAAGAGTGAGGGTGCCACAAGCTGAAGTGGAAGAACTTTGCAAGGTTTTAAAGTAGTATTTATATCATGCTTTACACAACCTCAAGACATCCTAAAATGCTTCATCACTGATTAAATATTTTTGAAGTGTACTCACTGTTGTAATGTAGGAAATGCAACAGCCAAATTGCACACAGCATTGTCTCTCAAATAGGAGTGAGTTAATGGCTAGGTAGTCTGTTGACAGGGCTAAATACTGGCCAGGACAATACAGACTTCTTTGAAATAATGTTGCCGCCAGTGTCCACCTGTGAAATTGTAAAGGGCCTTGTTTAATTTCTTATCTATCTTCCTGCTAGTGCAGCACCCTGTCAGTACTGAGCACAGCATCTGTCAATACAACATCGAAGTGCTAATCTAGAAGATTATGTGCTCAAGTCTCTGGAGCGGATGTTAATTCGCATCTTCTGACTCCGACATGATTGACAATCTTGAGCAAACCATCTGCACTTTTTTAAACCATCTAGTTTGAACCAGATCGTACTAGCAGGACCTCAGAAGCTTCAGTTTCATCCATATGCTTACAACTTGCATGTTGTGCTGTAGACATGGTTGTCCCCATCTGAGAAATTCAGGCATTTATCTGTTCAAAAACATGAAATTAATTTGCGTGAACGAATTCCAAGAGGTCTCAGTAAAACTTTGCATGCTAAATTCTAAAGTACGTATGTGCTGAAGTAGTGAATAATTTAGTATTTTAATATTTCTTATGCTTTGACCCTCAGGCTGCTGTGTTTTTTGAAAGCGTTGTGAAAAGTAGTAACAGTTATAACACGTGAGTAATATCTGCATGTATGTTTGTAGATTATATATCTGCCATCAGATATCTGCCATATATCTGGAATTATAGGTTATATGAACAAGAGCATGGAGTACAGAAATAAAGAGGCAATCCTAAACCTATACGGATCATTGGTTAGATTGCAATTTGAAAATTATGACCAAGGACATGGTGGGGATAGGGAAGTGATTTACTGAAGTGATAACATGGTAAAAAATCTACTGTTCTGTGGAGAAATGAATTAAACTCTGAATCTTTTCATTAGAAGTTACGTTAAATTTTTAGGACCCTGGTCGGATCACGAGATCACATTTAAGAGCATTGTACACAGTTCTGGTCTTCACACTCTGAAAAGGACAAAGTGCAAAAAAAATTTACAAGGGTAGTATTAGAACTGAGAGATAAAAGCTAATGGAAAGATTGAACAGCTAGAGGTTTTTTTTGAAAATAGATGATTTACAGGTGAACTGATCAAATTCTTTAGAATTATGAATGGGGATGGATCGAGTTCATGTAGAAATAATATTTCCATTTGTGAGAGAATCCAAAAGTATATCAATGGGAATGGATGGAGAATCTTGCACAAACCATTTGCACTTTTTAAACCCCCTTCTCCCCCACAACCACCCAAGATGCTGATAGTGAGGTTTTCAGTGATGGTAATATCATTGAATGTCAAGACATGATGATTAGATGTTCTCTTGTTGGAGGTCATTACTTGACATTCATGTAATGCAAATATTACAAGAGGGCACTAGATGATTAGTCAAATAGAAACAATATACAGGGGTATGGGGAAAAGGCAGGGGAATGGCACAAATTCGTAATGCTCAGTTGGAGAGCTGGTATAGATACAATAGGCCGAGTGGCCTTCTTCCTCACCATAACATTTCTATGATTCTGTGTGGGGTATAAGTATCAACACAGACCAGTTAGGCCAAAAAAACTGTTTCTGTGCTGTGTGTGCTATGTAATTTTATGTGCTATAGCAGACTTAAGTCTGACTAAGTTGTTCTGACTATTCTGGTGGGTAAAGTGCAATAAAGTCTATGTAGAATCTTTCAATGGATGAGTGGAATTAAAACTTAAAGGGTACTGGTGTTGTGAAGGGAGACAACTTGATTCCTGTTTGAATAAGTGTGATATTTAAAAATGACTTAATGATGCTATTATTTATTTCAGATTCTCACCCTCTGTCCTGCAAGGCTTCAGTTGTAATGCAGTGAAGGGCCTGAATTTTAAGACATTCCTCCTGCTTGTTCAAGCAATGAAGGGTAAAGGGGCCATGTTTGATCAAAGTCAGGTGAGGTCATTCATAAAAATCTCATTGAAAGAATGCATTGTTGCATTTGCATTCCTTATGTGTTAACTCTGGTTAAGTATAAAAAAAATTGTCGAAGTGAGGTTGTCACACAGGCACAAGATGGTGTGCTTGACAGATATGCAGATAGGACAGGAAAGTGAAGTTAAAGTAGGGGATCAACCATGTTCATATTGAATGACCGGCAGGCTTAATGGGCCATAAGGTGTAGTCCTGCTCCTATTTTGTTTTGAAAACTGGAAAGATGGGCTAAGACAAAGCACAAAGATGTATACAGCACACAAATAAGACAGTATATGTTTGCAGTTCTCTGTTTGGAAAGTTTGACATGAATAAACCAGTAACTAGATATTCCAATTAGAATGAAATCCCACCAGGTGGGATGGTGTTTGCATTGCCCATCTTCTCATGTGCTCAGTAAGGAATAAAAGCACTTAACAGTTTATTCAAACAATATGTAGTCAGGAGCTTGTGAAGGTACAATAAAAGAGATTTAAAATTCACAGCCATTTTTCTGCACTCCTGATATAATCAGATAGTTTCCACAAGACTTTGCATTTTTAAAATGTATTAATGGGATGTGAGCATCACCAGCTGGTCCAGTATTTATTGCTCATTCCCAGTTGGCCTTGAGAAAGTGAGCTGGCTTCTTGAAATGTGTGGAATGTATATATGCCCATGATGCTGTTAGGGAAGGAGTTCCAGGATGTTGATCAAGCAACAATGAATGAATGGCAATACAGTTCCAAATTAGGATGGTGTGTGACTTGGAGGGGAACATGGATAGTGTTCCCAAGCATCTGTTGGCCTTATTCTCTTAGGTGGTTGTAAGACCTAAGCCAGAACCGGCAAATTATTTCATGAAGTTAGCCTGGATCCTAAGTTTTACAATTGATTTTGGCATGGCATGGGTGAGCATAAGGTGCTTCATTTTACGTATGATTCAAGTGATTCAGCAGGAAGCTTTTATCAAACAAAGTTTATTTAAGAACATAGTTAAGATATAAGAACATAAGAAATAGGAGCAGGAGTAGGCCATTTAGCCCTTCGAGCCTGCCCCGCCATTCAATACGATCATGGCTGATCTGTCGTGGCTCAGTTCCACCTTCCCGCCCTCTCCCCACAACCCTTAACCCCCTTGCCTATTAAAAACCTATCAACCCGCATCTTAAATATATTTAGCGAGGCAGCCTCCACCACTTCAATGGGCAGAGAATTCCAGAGATTCACCACCCTTTTTTGAGTGAAGAAGTTCCTCCTCAACTCTGTTCTAAACTGCCCCCCCTTTATCTTGAGGCTGTGCCCTCTAGTCCTGCTGTCCTTTCTGAGCGGGAAGAGCCTCTCCACCTCTATCCTATCCATCCCATTCATCATCTTATATGTCTCAATGAGATGTCCCCTCATTCTTCTAAACTCTGACGAGTACAAGCCTAGTTTATTCAGCCTCTCCTCATAGTTCAACCCCCTCAACTCCGGTATCAGCCTAGTAAACCTCCTCTGCACTCCCTCCAAGGCCAAAATATCCTTGCGTAAGTGCGGCCACCAAAACTGCACACAGTACTCCAGCTGCGGCCTCACCAGTGCCCTGTACAGTTGCAGCAAGATCTCCCTACTTTTATATTCAATCCCCCTCGCGATGAAGGCCAGCATCCCATTAGCCTTCTGGACCACCTGCTGCACCTGCAGGCTGGGTTTTTGCGACTCATGCACAAGGACCCTGAGGTCCCTCTGCACCGTTGCATGCTGCAGTTTTTCACCCTGTAAGTAATAGTCCTTCCTACCATTATTCCTACCAAAGTGGACAACTTCACATTGCCAACATTAAATTCCATTTGCCAGCTCCTGGCCCATTCGCCCAGCCTATCTAGATCCTTCTGCAGACTTTCCACACCCTCCGCACAATTTGCCGTTCCACCAATCTTGGTGGAACAAAAAGAACTAGCATAACTTTTACCAATTACAAAATTTAATCAAGACACAGCTAGCTATCAATGTAGTTCCAAATTAAACACCATCCCACAGACACACCCTTCCCAAACTTAGCACAAAAAGTAAATATGCCTACGTGATGCTACTGGCTAATTAGCCACTTCATCCCTTGAACAAACAACAACATTACTTGCTGGCATGATTGGATCAGGCAGTAACACTGGCTTTTGTGATGGCTTTGGCCTTTTGAAAAGTTCTCCGTGTTTCTTTACTAACTTGTCTTGCGCTTTCACCTCACAAAACAGTGGCCCTGTTCTGTTCACCACAGCTCCTGAGATCCCATTTGTTCTGCTTCTAAAATTCTTCATAAAGACTGGATATTCTATCTCAAAAGCTCTTTCTACTTTTGCCACCCTCCCTGCCAAATTGGAAACGACCAGGCTCAACCTGGTTGTTAAGCTGTGTCCCATCAGCAGCTCAGCTGGAGTTATTCTGGTAGTGGTATGTGGGGTGGTTCTATAGGCTAACAGGAACTGTGCTATCTTAGCCCCTTGTGATGCAGGTGGTTGTTTCTTCATACCATTCTTGAAAGCCTGAACTGCATGTTCAGATGAAAACGTCCCAATGAGTTTGACAGGAGGATTATCAGACAAAATTTGACACCAAAACATATGATTATAATTAAGGGAGCTGACCAAAAATTTGGCTTAAGTGGTGGATTTTAAGGAGTAACTTGGAACAGATAGGCAAGGTATAGAGGAGAACAAGTTTACAGAGGGAATTCTCAAGTTTATGGCCGAGTGAGCAGAAACCACGGCCACTAATGAGAGAGCAGTTAAAATTGGCCATGTGCAAGAAGCCGAATTGGATGAGTCCAGAAAGGTTGTCGGGCTGGAGGAGGTTACAAAGGCAGGGAGGTCATGGCTATGGAGTGATTTGAACACCTAAGAGTGAGAATTTTAAAATTGAGGCATTGTCAGTACAGTAGCCAAAGAAGCACAAAAATGATGAATGATAGACATTTGGTGCAAGTTGGGATACAGGAAGTAAAGCTTTGTTTCATTGATTTTTACATAATAAGGAGAGGGTGCGAGTTACACTCTGATTTGTAAGTCTCCTCGGATAGTATAGGTTCTCCAGTAATCAAGTATTATTTTCTTTTCCAGCTCAGTTGCATGTTTTTTAGAATAACTTCTAATGGAAAACCATCAGCCATTGACACTTTACCTGTGGATGTTCTGCTGTATTTTAAGTAAGTTGTAATTCTTGCATGTCAAAGGCCTCATCAAGCGCATCCTGCTTGTATTCCAACTCTCCTATCTTAGCCAGTAGATAATCTAAATTTGTAATACTTGGAATGAAAGTTTGAGACAGTAAATATTTAAAATTTTGAGTTATTGTGTCATGCAAGTTGGTTAGAAAAAGAAAAACATTACAGCAAACTGAAAGTTAACTATAAGATTAATAATCGATACTAAGATATGGAGAAATAAGTTATGTGGCTGAAATGCAGAATATGGGAGTTTGTGGACTGTGCGACTATCCCAAGTGAACACATTTGCAATCAATCGATGTCTCTGTTCTGAATCTCTCTAGATCAGAGTCATTGAGGAATGGGGTTTGGCATGAGGGTGGAAACACCATGTGGACATTTGCTCAAGATTTCAATCACCATTTATTAAGAGGTTCGGGTTAGAATGGGGTTAGTGTGATTAGGAATGTGCAGAGGAAGCTGAACCCAGGTGAGATTAAGAACAAAGAACCACAGAAACTGATCCTGACTGAGATACAACGTATATCTGAATCATGTTGGCATCAGTGTCATAGCTATGACTGGGATAAGGACTTCAAACTAGTAAATTGAGAAGGTTGATCAGGTGGAACACACAATAGTTTTAAAGCAACATAATGGAAGAGAGTGGAATAACAGTCAGAAATTGTGAAATAAAAATACAAAATGTTGGCATGCTCAGCAGGCCAGAGAGAATCTGCGGAGAGGGAAGCTTCTTCACAAATGCTTTCAGATTTTGTTCAGTATTGCCATCGTTTTCTGTATCTGTTTCAAATTTCCAGCAGTCATAGTATTTTGCTTGAATCAGAAATTGTGCTTGGCATTATACCAGGAAAAACACAGTAAATGTGTGAGGGACGCAGTGTCACAGTGATATTATCACTGAACTAGTAATCCAGAGACCCAGGACAATGCCCTGAGGACCCTAGTTTGAATCCCATAATGGCAGATGGTGAAACTTGAATTCAATAACAATCTGGAATTAAAAGTCTAATGATGACCAGACAAAGCGTTGTTCAATTAAAGGCACATTATTAATCTAGCTAGGAAATTAGCTGAGTGGAAGGGGACATAGTGGAAGCCATGTGGCACAGTGGATAGTGTCTGTGCCTTTGAACCAGAAGCTCCGGGTTTCAGTACTACCCCAGGACTTATTTGGCCAAAGTTCATAACCTGGTCAACCAGGTTGTGTGTCAAGCTGCAAATACTTCCAAACATGCCAGTGGCTGACGGTAAGAGCGCAGGAGACTCCTGGTCACATTTGATGTGGACTGGTGCCCCTCACACTATAAGCCCCTGGTGACAGACTACCAACTTGTTCCAGGAATTTCTACCTATGGAAACAGATAGTAGTCTGCCGTAGTCACCATTAGGTGAGGGGAGAAAGTAAAAAAGAAGACGTAGGGCAGGATACTCTTTGTGAAGAAGCTTCCCTCTCCGCAGATTCTCTCTGGCCTGCTGAGCATTCCAACATTTTGTATTTTTATTTCACAATGTCTGACTGTTATTCCACTCGCTTCCATTATGTTGCTTTAAAACACCTGATCAACCTTCTCAATTTACTAGCTTGAAATCCTTATCCCAGTCATAGTTATGACCCGGATGCCAACGTGATTCAGATATACCTTGTATCTAGGTCAGGATCAGTTTCTGTGGTTCTTTGTTCTTAATCTCACCTGGGTTCAGCTTACTCTGCACATTGCTAATCATACTAACCGCATTCTAACCCGAACCTCTCAATAAGTGGTGACTGAAGTCAGGAGCAAAGTGTCCACATGGTGTTTCCACCCTCGTGCTAAACCCCATTCCTCAATGACTAATCGGTAGGAATTGACTCGTGATGCGCTGTGAGGACGTATGTCAACTCCTCAACTATTCACTATATTAATAACTTGAACAATGGAATAGAGCTAAAGTCCAAATTTGCTGATGATGCAAACATTTGCAGCGTGGTAAGTAATGTAGATGGATTGTAAATTCATAGAGGTATTTATAGATTAAGTGAATGGGCAAAACTGCAATGAATGGATTTCAGTGTCTGAAAATGAGAGGTCATCCACTTTGGATCTGAAAAGGATAGAACAGGATAATTTATAATTGGTGAAAATATAAAAATGACGGAGGCTCAACAAGGTTTGTTGGGAGGGGGTGGGAGCGGTGTTGTTGATCTAAATCATTAAAATGTCATGGACAGAAGATAATCGTAAAAGTGAACGGAATGCTGGCTGTTACATTTTGAGGAATAGAATATAAGAGAATAGAAGTCATGCTTTAGCTATACACAGCTTTTGTTGGAACACATCTTGGATATTATGAATGGCTCTGAGCACCAGGCCTTGGAGGAACTGCAGCACAGTCTTAATAGAATGATACTTGGACTTCAAACGTTAAGCTAAAA
Organism: Carcharhinus amblyrhynchos; assembly: GCF_965287045.1. NCBI lineage: Eukaryota > Metazoa > Chordata > Chondrichthyes > Carcharhiniformes > Carcharhinidae > Carcharhinus > Carcharhinus amblyrhynchos. Next base: position 10,215,783 of record NC_137341.1, on the reverse strand, counting down.
GGAGATATTTAAATGAACTAGAGCTGTGTCCCATGGAATTTTGAATTGTGGGGAAATTGGATTAAATTTTTCAAGATATTGAGGGGAACAGATAGGATAGGTAAGCATTTTTGCTATCTCTGAGCCAAGGAATAGAGAACACAGTGAAAAAATGAGAACAAGACTTTTCAAGACTGAAGTTAGGAAACACTTCTTTATGTAAATTGCAGGAGAAACTTGGAACTCTATTCTGCAAACAACAGTTAATGGTTGATCATTGGTGGAACACGCTTGAGGGGCAAATGGTATACTCTTGTTCCTATTCAAATGTTCCTATTGTATAAATTTTTGTTTCTTTTCCTGAAACTGGTTTTAACTTAAATGTTCACTAACTTAAATTGACATGCTGTTCTTCTGACATAAAGTAATATTCTGGGTATCCTTAGCATTTTAAGAAAAGCTGTCAATTATGTATAGTAAATGTAATTCAAATTTTTCACATTTAAGCTCTAAGGATTTCAGAACATCACAAGACTGCAAGGTGTTCTTCAAGGGTGTTGGAAAATCAAATATTCATATCCTACCAAAAGGATCATTAAGAAGACAAAATCTATTGGAAGATGCCAGAACCTGTTTGGTAAGGAAAGTATGCTCTATAGGTACAAACTAGGGATTGACTCTTCCAGTACCTTGGATGGCATTAATTGAAAAATGATTTAACTCTCCCAGTCAATCATAAATTGCCATTATTGTGGATATCTCAAGGAACAGTCTTCTATTTCTATCTTTGTTTTAAAGCGAAACATGGTGATTCATTACAAAATAAAATGAAATGCCGAACTGTAATGAATTAATCCTAATTAGGTTTTACTCGCCTTGTCTTGCATTTCTTTCCTCCTATGTACACACAGTTATTTGACATAGATTCATAGATATAGGCTGTTAGTCCTGCCTGGGGAGTCTAGAAGTAGGGGGACATGTGGTAGTTACAGGATAAGGGATGAACCATTTCAAAATGAATTTCCACATTCAGACATGAATCTTTGGAATTCTCTGTCCCTGAGGAGTCTGGATGAGTTGGATATATTGGAGGCAATTTTCCCAAAAGATTTCTAAGTGAAAACAGGAATCCTCATGCCAGTCTTTCGGACCAGCTTTGCACTCCAATCATCTGGCACTCTGTCAATTTCTTTGACAGCTGGGAGTTTTGTGCTGGTCTTGGAGATGGATGGAGCGTAAATACATAGGTGGAGTTGGCTTCAGAGCACTTGGGAGCCATTACACAGGGTTTCCCGATCTGTTAGTGAACTGGAATCAAAAATATCAGACAACATTGCTTCCAATAGGAAGCAGACCATCAAGGCAGCAGTGTAAGAAGAGATGCTTTTACTTGAAGGACAAACTTTTGTAACTCGATTCATGACCTGGAGAAGCCATTTTCACAATTTCTCACTAAATTTATGCATGTGAGTAATTAGATGCAATGTTAATTCATGGGACATAGGCATCAGTGCTCACCAGTATTTGTTGCCCTTGGAGGGCAGACCAGGTATGGACAGTGGATCTCCTTCCCGAAAAAATATTAGTGAACCAGATGGGTTTTCCAACATTTGACAATAGTTTCATGGTCATCAATAGATTCTTAATTTCAGACATTTTATTGAATTCAAATGCCACCGTCTGTCATGGCAGGATTCAAACCAAAGTCCCTGGAACATCAGCCGAGTTTCTGGATTAATAGTCTAGTAATAATACCACTAAACCATCACCTTCCCTGCTCTGTTTGGGTGTTTTAACATTAATGTTTTGTTAGTAAATAATGAAATGGATTATCAAAATTGTCTCTACCTTTTCAAGCCTGTTAAAGGGTAAAGGATTTATCCAACAGACAATAAAACTTTTTTTGAGCAAAGTGTACGTCTTCCATCATGTTTCTTGTTAAAACTTAAGAGCCAAACTGTTTAATGATGCCTCAACCTCGTTGTATTGGATCAAGAGGGTGAATTTATTTGAGAATTGCCTGGGCATTGTGTGAAAATGATGATGAAACCGCATTTGTACAATCCCTCTGTTCAATTTGGTTTCTGCTAAAATCGTTGCTTTTAACCTGTGTCCAAAATCCTAAAATCAATAATTCTAAAGCCAAAATGTCCTTTTGACTTTTTAGTTTCTGTAATACCTTACCAAATTTGACTCCATTGTCCCCAAATTGTAAATGTTTACGACTTTCTCAATAATGTCGATGAATTATGGCCTTGTCATTTCAAGCAAATATTATGGCCTTCAATGGTAAAAAATTAAATTGTGCTTTATGTGGTAAAAAAACTTTCAATTGTTGGATTAATAATACTCTTTTGAATCAACTTTAGGGAATTGATGGCAGAAATCTGACAAAAGAGAATGTGGCAGTTCTGGGTGGATTGGTGTGTGACCTTGATGGATCTGTTATCACTGAATCTGATATTTCAATCTTGGATGCCTTGAAGAAGTGTACCTCATATTCCGAGAATCAAAAGAGAGCAATTGAAGCTCTCCTTAAAAATGGAGACAACATCTATGGGTGAGGTTTAAAATTGTATGGAGGAAACATTGGATTTGCACTCAAAATGGGCAGCAAAACACTCTGGTCTGTGTCGGCTGGTGTCAAATTGGGCATCAGGCCTCATCTGAAAGATACACTGAGCTGGGATGCCAAATGATCCTGATGCTTGCTGTTGCAGCTTGATAAATTCTGTCCATTTCCAGAGTAAAACGATATTAGCGGAATGAAAGATGCCCCAAGGGTAGATTGGTGCAGGAACAAGCTGACTCTGGAACTAACCAATCAGTAATATTTTTGTGGTGTCAGTAAGAGCATTCTTGCTGCTTCTGGCTTCACAGAAATTTTGGCTTTAAGCAAGTTTTGTGGTAGATTTTTTTTAGCTGACCTTCAGTGGTTTCTTTAAGACCAGTGATTAGGCCACTCCAGATCTAGTACAAATTGGATGACGATTGTGCAACACAACGTCTGCCTATTTGTATCTTTAATTTTACAACGATACCTGATAATTGGTCTAGTACTTCAATTTACACGAAAAGGTACACTTCCACCTCTTTCATGCATGTGGGCCCATCAGAATATGGCATCAGGTAGACTTGGTCATCAGTGCTATAGGCTGAGGTGCTCACACTTCATTTGAAACTCTTGGCTGCCCATTTTTCAAGTGCAGTTGAAAATTACTTGAATTAATTTCCCTTTACTTTTTAAATGCATCCTATCATGCTTTATTTTTTCATGTGTTCTTATGAAATGCAAAACTGGAATTTTGGTACTATTTACACTATCTGTGGAGCAATAATATAGTGTGGCTACAGGTTTCTTAGTGAATCGTAGTAGTACTGTGGGAAAAGAATGGCTTAATCGGGGCAGCATGTTGGCATAGCAGTTAGCACTGCTGCCTCACAGTGCCAGAGACCCAGGTTCGATTCCTGGCTTGGGTCACTACCTGTGCGGAATCTTCACGTTTGCCTTGTGTCTGCATGGGTTTCGTCCAGGTGCTCTGGTTTCCTCCCACAGTCCGAAAGACGTGCTGGTTAGGTGCATTGGCCTTGCTAAATTCTCCCCAGTGTACCCGAGGAGGTGCCGGAGTGTGGGGACTAGGGGATTTTCACAGTAACTTCATTGCAGTGTTAATGTAAGCCTACTTGTGACACTAATAAATAAACTTTAAAATAATGTCAATTAGTGATCAATTTGCACAAAGTTAATGTGAAGGTTATATGACTTGCTGAGGCAGTACTGTAGCCATTTAAAATGGGCCAGTACACTGTCGCAATTCTGATGGAATAATTTCTAGATGGTTTTTGTAGGGAGCCATTTTTGTGTTAGAACATGGGTAAATTAATCTGCCATGTATAGCAATGTGTCCTTGAATACTGAGTTTCTTGTTTGCCTGCAGCATTCCTTCATCATGGTCATCATCCACAATAAATGAGCTTGGAAATCTTCCTTTGGCCTTGACCGACACATGGAGTCAGTTAAACAGGGTATGCTTTGCTTTATGTTGTTGTAAGTCAGGTAACAAGTTAAATCCGTGTCTATAAAACCCATTTGCACTTCACTGAATCTTCAGTTAAAGTTTTTCAGTCATCGCTTTTGACCTTTAAACCTCAACATTTTGGACAAACCTTCGGTTACCCATTCTAATGTCCCCTTTGGTTCAATGTCTGATGTCTTTGCATCTCTGAAATGCCTTAAGTCATTTTTCTACCTAAATGACGCCTTACAACAACTAATCAGTCACAATAAGCTGAAAATAACACAGGTTCACCTTTGGGATCGTAAATTACCATTTTTTTATTGAATAAGACTGCGACATCTGACAAACGGCAAGATTCTGTAGCCTCCCCCCAACATTTTTCTTGGCTGGGGGGAGGTGGTGCACCATCTGCTGGTGGCTGGATCCTCTCATTCTGCCACTGTCAATGGGAATTCCCACTGGAGCCACTGCACATTGCTGGGAAACCTGCGGCTGTGGGTGCACCGCTGGCGGGACCGGAGAATTCTCTTGGCATGAACGGCTGGAGAATTTTGGCCGAAGATTTGTTTTGGACTTGTCTACATTCAATATTATGATGTAGCTAAGCCATGAGTAAATTTGGTTTAAAACATGTAATTATTTGTTTTCAAAGTGCTTTCATATCAATTGAGAGTAAGATCTTTTCTCCCCTGGTTGCAATATAAATGTTTTTAGGGAAGTGTTTTTTACTCATTCTAGAAAATTGTATGGAATATATTTTGTCTTTCCTCATTGAGTATAATGCATAGCACACATCGTAGGGAAGAAATTAAGATGGAGTGGATCATGTACACATTGGGGTCTGCTGGATTTACCTCCTGTGTTCTATTCAGATAATAACTTTGGTACCAAGCAAATAGGTACCAAGAATAGGCAAAAATGAAGATATTTATATTTGTAATTTCACAAATTATGATATTGCTCTACATAGTGACCAATGAAAATCTTACCCCTGTTCATGTATATGAATCTTGATTTGAACTTGGTCTTCATAAGTAGGCTTGTGCCTCAGATGATCAGAAAGATGAACCTTAATGCATGTAACATATGAAAATACCTGTCTCAGAATTACCAGAGCAATCTCTCAGCAGTGGTATTATAGGCTAACCCATCCTCCCCTGATATATTTCTGGCCTGTCCAACAGACTGAAAGGACTATGGCTCTCAAAACCTGCAGGCAGACTCATCGTGGCGTAACTGTCAACATGTACTTACCCATTTGGTCTCCCAGAGATCCTGCCAAAGCCTCTGGAGACAGGGGTAACTTAGTCATAAATTCAACAGAGACGTCCTCAACCTCATCCTGATCCCTGACACCCAGAAAAGAGACTGTAAAATCTGCTGAAAAGTCTGGCCTGTGTGTCAGATTCTCATTTCCTTGAAAAACACTGAGGTTCCCTTGTGTCACGGCACTTCTTAAGAGGTCCAGCGCGTGATCCTGACCTGAATCCTCAGATGGGACCTCTAATCTGTACCTTAGCTGGATGGTTAAGTTGAATTCACCAGCTATGAAGGACCAAAGCATGGCCACTCTAATGTTCAGAGTTTTCCTTATCTAACCCAGTCAGTACCCTTCTAAGGGGCACACTGTCAACATACATAATCAGCCAAGAGTTCAGGTTAGATTGAACTAAAACCAGTAACTTTGGGCTTGTAGGCAGGCAATGGATGGTGAAATTGTGTCACTTTCCAAGATGTACATGTATTTCAATGCTCAAATCTCATTCCAAATGTACATCATGCAGTAAACTAGCAGTAACAGGCTTTTTACTGCTAGGAGCTGGAAAATCTGGATGTTTCTCTGTGGAGCTGGGCAAGATCTAAAGGCTTATATGGGGCATGCCTTTATGGGAGAGGGTCATTCCCACCAATGGGCAGATTTGGCTTCCTTTGTTCAGCCCTACAAATAATTTTTTTCAAAATCTCTTCCCACCTTTCTTCCAGTCCCTGCTGCTCACAACTGCAAGCAGGGTCTCATTTTTGTACGTAGTTGATCAAGACAACTTATAACTGTAACAATTGCTCATTACTTTGTGCTAGAATTTTCATTGAGGTTCCTGGCTAATTACATTTGTGATTAATTAGTAACTGCCTATGATTAGATTGTAATTTTGGAACATTTTAAAAGTGATTTGCATTGTGTTCTATACAGGCTGTCCTTAAAGAAGCTCTCCCAAGATTCATCAAGAAAATAAAAAGATTCATACCACCCAATGATGTGTTAGCGTTTATAAATCACATCGACATTTGGAAAAATTCAGACAACATAGCAAGTATGTAATCAGGATAAGTGTACAGTGTGTGATTGAAAAAAATAGCATTTCATTTCTACGAGGATGTGGGTATTGCTGGCTGGGATTGCATCTATTGCCCATCCCTTACCGCTCTCCATTTCAGATGGCATTTGAGAGTCAATTACATTGCTATAAATGTGTATGTGGAGCAAATGTTTCCATGCTGTAAATCTAAGTCCACGAGTCAACATGACTCTGACAGAATACATCATGCATCATATTTGTTGAGATGTTTTACCTACCTATCCAGTAACAAATATGAATGTATTGTGGGAGTGATGAAATGTTCTACTTTGCATCTTGATGCCCTAGGGGAATTGAGTATTTCCCTAAGCTGCAAAGGTCTGATAAACGGTGTACAGGTAGACAAAGAAAAACTATTCTCATTAGCTGATGGTATGGGGAATAGGGGACACAGATTCAAGATATTGGGCTAGAGTTGCTAGGGGAATGTGAGTAAGAAGTTTTTTTACATAAGGAGTAGTAATGACCTGCAATCTGAGGCCCATAAGGTGTTGGAAACAAAAACAATCAGGAAGAACTTGGATGGGCACTTGAAGGAAAAAAAAACTTGCATTGCTTTAGAGATAGAATGGGGAAATGAGACTGACTAGATTGCTGCATAAAGGGTTGGGATCGAATCAGTGTGTTAAACGGCGACTTATTATTTATTCATTCATGAGATGTCGATGTCGCTGGCTGGGCTAGTATTTCTGGCCTATCTCTAACTGCCCTTCAACTGAGTGGCTTGCTAGGCCATTTCAGAGGCCTGTGGATCTGGAGTCCTTCCCTAAAGGACATTAGCAAACCAGATGGGTTTTTACGACATTTACCAATGGTTTCATTGTCATCATTAGGTTTTAAATTCCATCATCTGTCATGGTGGGATTAGAACCTGTGTCCTCAGAGCAATAACCTGGATTTCTGGATTACAAGTATAGTGACAATATCATTCCACTACTGCCTCCTTTTCTGTGTTGTAAATGACTTTATAACCCTACGTTGGATGAAATAATCTACCTGTCTAGATATGGTATGCTTAACATCTGAACTATGTCGCGTTGGACGGATTAATATTACTGGTTCAGATTTTGTCACTATTGATTGCAAAAGTGTTGTTGCTTGCTGCCATTACTCCATGAAATTGATAAAACCTTCTATTGTCCACAATAGAAGGAATCCAGAAGATGTTGTCTGTGATTCCCTGATCCTCCAAAAGGTATACTGCAGAAGCCTACATGGAGGAAATCAATTAGAAATTACTGAATTGACACAAACTTTTACTTTCCACACTATTATGCCCATTGCAGAAACTCTTGAAAAATGAATGTACTGTTAAATAAAGTGTGATTTGTTTATAATAGCATTCTCAGTCAGGATTATTACTGAAAAACCTACCTGGCCTTGAAAAGCAAATTTTCCATTTGTGGAAAGTCATCTCCATTTCATGATAAAACTTCTATAATTCTAAAATAATAAAAATTATTGGCATTAAATGTTTATGATATTTCAGCTTCTTTCTTAATCCCATTTTTACATTCCAATCTTTGTTTTACTTTCTTTAAAATTATATAAGGGAATGATAAAATCTGCTTGTTTTGTCTTGGTTTGCTGTCAAAATTCTCCAAAGCAGTTGTAATTCGGTAAATTACATTACTACCACTAGATATTGGAGGTAGCTGGTGCCAAAATTATATTCCACAGCACAGAGTTAATTAGATCTTTATAAGCAACTTTGTTTGGGGTGACCAATGTCAATTCACTGTTGATCACAAAAATCCACGTCAACATGATTATTAAAGTTGGGTAAAGAACCTATGTTTATTTTATGTTTAGATTTTGGTAGCTAAAGCCTACCATGCTACATTTCTTGGTGGAGGCAATAAACTGAGACCCCTCTTAGGTGGGCATAACACATCCCATTTCGAAAAAGAGCAGAGGAGTTATCTCTGCTGCACGGCATAAATATCATTATTGCATGACTATTTGTGAGAGTTTGCTATGGGTAAATTGGCTGTTGTGTTTTCTGCATTACAGCAATGACCATACATCAAAAGTATTTCATTGGTTGTAAAATGCTTGGGAAATCCTGAGGTCATGAAGGGTGGCGTATGTATATGCCAGTTTTTTTTCCCTTCTGTTTCTCACCAACAACTTGTTCACTGAGGAATAGCCTTGTAGGAGTAATCTTATTGAGTATTAAGTTTAATCAGAAAACTGAAACACCAAATCTTTACACTTACACAGACTGTACAGCAGGACTATTAGCAGCAGAAGACATTAATGACCTGACGCCTGCAATATATGATGCAACACAGTTAAACCTCTGTTTGCGTGATGTTGTGCTGAAAGACAATGTCTTCCAACTGGGATCTCTTGCCTTTGATTCTACTCAGCTGAAAGTTCTGAAAAAGAAGCTATTGCAGGTAACAAGCGTGGTGTGATATTTCCACTGAGAAGCTACCATCATCTTTGTAATAGATCAATTGTAATAAATTCATACATTCAAAAACACTGATTTTAAAAACAGTAAGAATATAATTAAAAGCATTCTTGTCAGCTATTTGAATTATATAATGTGAAGACTGGAATGAAAATTTCCTCTTACCATTTTAGTGTTTTTCTCCATTAGTCTCTCTATGTTGCCTCCTGTTTTTACTCTGGCAGTTGTGTTTCCGACATTACAGCAATGATCGCATGTCAGAAGTATTTCATTGGCAGTAATTGCTTGGGATGTCCTGAGATCATGAAGGGTGGTATATATAAGCCAGTCTTTTTTTTCCCCTTCTGTATCTCACCAACAACTTGTTCACTGAGGAAAAGCCTTGTAGAAGTAACTTTATAGAGGATTAAGTTTAATCCATAACTCCATTCACCTATCAACTATCATAAAGGAAGGCAGAGAAGTATAGGAAGAGAACTTCAGAGCCCAGGACACAAGCACCACAAGTGGTGCAGCAATTTAATACCTGAGATACTCAAGAGGCTGAAATTAAATAAGCACAGGCGTCTTGGAACTCTGTAGGGCTAGAGGAATTCATAGAGATAGGGTGGGGTGAGGCCATGGAGACGAGATTCATTGAGTTACAAGAATGCGACTTTTAAAATTGAACGAGATCATTGAGCATAAGATGATGGTAAACTGGATTTAATGCAAGTTAGAATAATGACAGCAGAGTTTGAATGAACTGATGGTAGGCTGGATCTGAGAAGATTAGAATAATTGAGTTTAAAGTTAGCAAAGGAATGGATGGGAGTGATGTTATAGTGGCAGAAATAAGTTGTTTTGATGATTGAGAGAACCGGGTTGGAAACTAAGTTCAAGGTGAATAGAGTATTAAGATCGTAAATAATCAGGTTCAGCCTCAGACAGTGGCCAAGGAGAAGAATCACCTAACCCTAATCCCATGCCTCATCTGTGTTACATACCTAATATCATTTTGGAATGTATGTGCCCAAATTGGAGGTGACCTCAGTGCCCAACTGTTGGTGCTTAGTGTCTTCAGAAGGCAGATCTGTTGCAGAACAGGAGAAGCAAAGGCAGACAACAGGCATAGATGGAATCTGCCTTTGCCTTGCAGAAGAGTTAAGGCCACACTTCAGAGGTTCAGCAGACTCACCGAGCATCAAAGTGATCAAACAGTGAAAAAGAAGTTTGAACACACAATCTGGCGTAAAGTCTCCCATCTCTCAAATTTTTTGATATTCTAAAATGTTTAACCATTGCCTGCTTTGAACTTAACAAGTACTGAACTCTTCAGGCTCGGTGACTTTCACTTGGAAAATTACCTTATCGCTCTCCCTGGCTGATAAGCTCCTTGAGGTGCTTAATATGCCATAACTTTCACATTCTAACCACCCAGCAAAAAGGTTCCTTCTGAATTTTTGGTTCAATCTATCAGTAACTAGCTTAATTTATGGCCTGTAGTTCTAGTCTTCTCCCAGAAACATCTCTATATCAATTCTTTCATAATCTGAAAGATGTGTATCAACTCACCTCTGAGTCTTCTCCCAAAAAAAAATCACAACTTGTTCAATCTTTCTTGATAGGTACAACTTCTCAGTTGTGATGTCATCCTGGTGGATCTTTATTATGCTTTTTTTGTGCCTCTTCCATTTTCATCATGCAGAATACTGCAAATATGACAGGGTTCTGTACAAATATATCATCATATCACTGCTTTTCAATTCTATCCCTCTCGCAATGAACCCTGGTATGTTGTTTGCTTATTTGACTTTCCAAGTAACCTGTACTGTGTCAACACCTTTCCCCCATTTAGACTATTAATTTTTTAAGGGCTACATGGTCTTCTTTGTTCTTCTTACCTAAATCTTTTACATGTCTATGTTATAGTTAATTTGTCAAAATACATACCATTGGAGTGTAAGGAACAGTTATTGGGTCAATCGGATAACAGATATTCTAAATGCAACAAAATACCTAATTTTTATTCTGGAAATTTGTCTTATTAATTTACTGTGTTTTCTTCTTTTGGTTTTCCTGAAACAGATTTACCCCAATGGGCTACCAGAAAACCAAATTCAACTGCTGGGGAACATTTCCATTGTGTTTAATGTGACAGAAGTCAGCAGCTGGAATATCACTGAAGTTGAGACACTTTCTGCATTAATGATGCAAAAGCTGGAAAACATCACGGTACTGAAATCTGGAGAATGTAAAAATATTTATGATTTGCTAATCTGAGGATTTTGTTCTTAAAAAATTATTACCTGACTCAAATTCCAACTAGTTTTTGGTGCAGATTTGGTACAACTTGAACAAGGAGTGAGTAATTTGTTCCGACTGGCATTCCACCCATTTTTAGCTACATGGATTAATTTTAAAAGATGGATTGTGAACCCTTACTTCAGTCACAATGTTATTTTGAAGATGATTCTGGCAGATGTTAGGTTTCCTTGGAAGCTCTGCAAATTTCTCTAATGTCGTGCTTGTGATATCAGAGATTATGATAGCCATTTGGAGACCATAATATCAGGATGACATCAATAACACAATGAAAATTTGTGTTCAACATTCAGACCACATTGCCTTGTTCCTCATCCTCAGTGGAGTCCCACAGGCACCACCTCCCGCCCCTGAATGACTTGGTTTATTGAAGCGCTGGTCAAAAAGAAGGAGGAAACATATGACTGGCAGCTGGGATCAAGTGGATACCTTGAAGTGTATAGTGAGGGTTGAAGTAGAATTCAGAGAGAAATTAGGAGGGCAAAAAGAGGACACAAGATTGCTTTGGCGGATAAGGCAAAGGAGAGTCAAAAGAGCTTCTACAAATACATAAAGGGTAAAAGAGCAAATTAGGGAGAGAGTAGGGCCTCTTAAGGATCGGCAAGGTCATGTATGCGCAATGCGGATCCACAAGAGATTGGTGAGATCTGAAATGAATATTTCTCATCAGTATTTACTGCTGAGAAAGAAATGGATGTTAAGAAACTTGGGGAACTGCCTTGAAAAGTGTACATATTACTGAAAAGGTGGTGTTGGAAGTCTTAAAGTGCATCAACGTAGATAAATCTAGCAAAAAAATAGGGGCAACACAATGGTTAGCACTGCTGCTTCGTAGTGCCAATGACCCAGGTTCGATTCCAGTCTTGAGTGACTGTGTACAGTTTGCAAGCTTACCCAATAGCTATGAGAGTTTCCTCCGGGAGGTCCAGTTTCCTTCCACAGTCCAGTGGTGGATTGACTCTTAATGTCCAAAGATGAATAGGGTAAGTCGATTAGTCATGATAAATGCACAAGGATGGGGGGGGGCACAGGATAAGATGCTCCTTTTGGAGTGTCTGTGCAGATTCAATAGACCAAATGGCCTCTTTTGCATTATATGGATTCTGTGGTCTTCTACGGTCTATTGCATCTATGTCGTTCTGGTAGAATTCAGTTAATTTCTTACTGCAGCCTCTCTTAAGATTCTTATCCAAACTTCTGTTGAAAAGCACAGAAAATAATTCAATTGTTTTCTTCAGAGATGGACTTCTACTCTGCGATGCACCATTATAGTGTCACAAATAACACTGACAGTCTCAACAATAATGTTTTCTTTCCCTTCAAAAGTGATTTAATTGTCTCTAGTTCCATCAAAAAATAACTGCCTGTGTCTTAGAATCATAGTATCTCGACAGTGCAGAAGGAGGCTGTTTGGCCCATCAAGCCTGCACCAATGACGATCCCACCCAGCCCCTATCCCCGCTACCCCACGTATTTATCCCACTAATCATCCTAACCTACACACCTTGGAATACTAAGGGACAATTTAACATGGCCAATCTACCTAACCCTCATGTCTTTGGATGCTTCTCATCATCAGAGGGACCTGAATCCTTTGTTAATGTTGTGCCTGTGCTTCCACTGATATATAGGGCAATTTTCTTGTCCCACCTGTCACAGAAATCATAATGGGCTGTGGGGAGTAGTAGTGGTGGTGGTGGTTGGGGGGCGGTGGCGTGGCAGGGAAGAGAGTGGCGGCAGACCATGTAAAGGTCTGTTGACCTCAGGCGAGATTTTCTGGTTTTGGAAAATGCGCCACTGGAAAATCCACCTTTAGTCATTTCGAACTTCCATGACAAGAGGCAAATAATTGTGAAACATTCAATAAAGTTGTGTCAATATTTTGCAGCGATTTGTTGATGGCATTGATTCTGATGACAGAAATTGAGCCATGTGAAGATTTTCAAACTGCTTTTGGCATCAAACCTCAAATTCTTTTCTCAAATTTTCAACATTACCTACGTTCTCTGGTCTATTTATTACAAAATATTCAGTCATACTCAGTTTTGGCCATAAAGCATTGTCTTTCATGTAGGCTTCTTCCCTCATTTTAGTTGCAGAAGAATGAGCCTGAGCAGTAGTTTCATTCTCATTCAGAGTCCACTTCTAGCTCAAGACTTTCAGAGGGTGTGGTGACCCCAGAAATCGACAAATTGAAGTCATCAGACAGGTCGCCAAAACTTTTCATGAATGTGCAGTTCAAACCTTTTAAAGCAAAGTGCCAAACTGTCCCCTTGCCTAGCCTCAAATTCAAGCCTCGACTTCAACTTGGAGCTTTTGATTGCCAGATTCATAGTGTTGCTTAATATTGATTGACCTGTCGATTTCAACAAATATGAATTTTCAGCAAGATCAGGCTTCTACCCTCATCAGCCCTGGCTTCAAGTTTCCCGTTCTGACCTTGACCACCTCACCTCATTGCTGGCTTAGGCTGCCTAGCTATGTTTTAAGTTTATTTATTAGTGTCACAAATAGGCTTACATTAACACTGCAATGAAGTTACATCTCCTAGTCGCTACACTCTGGCACCTGTTCAGGCACACTGAGGGAGAATGTAGCATGGTCAGTGCACCTAAATAGCATGTCTTGGACTGTGGGAGGAAACTGGAGCACCCAGAGGAAACTCACATAGACACGAGGAGAACATGCAGACTCCACACAGACAGTGACCCAAGCTGGGAATCGAACCTGGGTCCATGGTGCTCTGAGGAGACAGTGCTAACTACTGTGCCATCCTTTAAAAGGAAGCGTTAACTATTCCTGAATTAACAAGTGCGAGTTCATTCTCCACCACCTCATCCTCACCTGCTCAGCCCTGCCCTTGGTAGTTGTCACCCCTGCAACTGCTCCCGTCAACTACCTAAGGTTTAGCGGTGGCTCATTGGCTGCTGTTGCTGGCCATCTGGCCTGTCCTCTGCTCTTGCCCTCGCTGATCTGGTTGCTCAGTCCTCCTCATTCTCAAACCTGGCCTTTGATCAAGTCACCCTGCTGCTCCCTGAAAACCATGGAGCACTTGCTTTGCTCTTGCACCTCCAACTGCTCACCTCTCATTTGGGTGGCTGAGTCTCGAGGCTCAATGACCACATGTTCTCCTGGCTCACTGTCTGGATGCTGTTGGCTTATCTGACCTGTGCTGGCCTGGCCTTTGTTCTTTAGTTAATTGTCCTCCCTCCCTCCCTCAGCCCTGGCCTGGAGGTCAAGAGTCTTTCACTGCTCCATTTGATGGCTGTTGGTCAGTGCCTCCTCCTTGGCCCTCGCTGAAGGCTTCGCAGGCCTTACATCCCAATGTAAGGTCAATGACTTCACTGTTGCCTTAAGCTTCTGAGTCCAAATGTTGGCATCCTCATTGCTATCTTACTAATGGAAAGTTCAGAAACTTCAAACCAGAGAATCAGTCTGAAATTTCCTCAACTTGCTCTCAAATTACCACCACCTCTCAAAACTGGGACTATATTTTACTGCTGTAAGGGCACTAACATCAGCGGAGCCTGATATTGCTCTGCATTGACTGTTGATGAGCCTGTCTGCAAATTCAGAGCTACCAGGCTGTCAGTATGGAATTCCCCCATTGGTTGCGGTCCTGCAGTACAAGTGTTGTTCGTTTCATTGCAAGTCCGCCTCTGCTGTGAATGACCGGTTATTGAGTCCTTTTTCAAAACAAACTGACTTAAACACTGATGGAGACAGCGGATATGGGGATAGGGTGGAAAAGGGGAGTTAGCCATGATCATACTGAATGGCAGAGCAGTCTCAAGGAATCATATGATCCACTCCAGCTAATTCTTTTGTGTCTTTTATCCCTGGGCCTGGACTTGAATCCAATCCCAACTCAATAATCAAGAGCTAATTTCTCTGTGGACTTTGAATAAATTGAGATAAATTTTGACATTGTAGAAAGTGTTAAATTGATTCCAGCAAATCAGCATCAATGTTCACATCTCTTCCAGTTTTTGTTTTGAGTGAAGTCAATACAATTTTAGGAATATATTGAAATATTATTCAGGTATATATTTGGTAAAAGTAAGCAATCAGAAAATATCTGTATATGCTCTTTGTAAAAATTGACTTTTGAATTGTTCTTTAAATTCCTCTCAATAGGTGAAATCTATCATTGAAAGATATCTCCAATTAGATGGAATTCTAAATGCAGTTTCTTTGAAAGCTATTGGTGGGGCAAATATATGTCTTCTGAATGAAAGCTCGTTGGTGAAAATTTCAAACTTAACGTAAGTGTTGAATCCTTCTTTTACTAGTTTGCTGATGACATCTACTTGCATTTATGTTGCAGTGTTTAATGTAGAAAATCATCCAAAGCACTTCACTGTTGGTGTTCAAACCCTAGCAGAGGTCTGAAGAAATTAAGGAATTGATTAGAGACCAGATCAAGAAAATGGGTTTTCAGGAAACTGTTTAAAATAGAAAGAGATGTGGTAAAGTGGAGATGTTCAGGGAGAGAACTCCAGATTATGGGGCTAAGATTGTTCAAAGTTTTATCAGTGATTGTGGATCAAAGTGAAATAAAAGATTGTACAATTGAACCAAATCAGAAGAATGGAAAATAAGAACCAGGATGGAGGCCTGGGAGAGATTTCTGAACAGCAAAATCATCAAAGGTTTTGTAGATAAGGATGAGTGTGTGAGAAGGCAAGAGGTATGAGTGCTAATTTGGGAATTTGGTATGAATCCAGTACAGAGAGGGAAGGAATGGTTGCATTTAATACCTTTTATTTGGCATCCAGCAGCTACTAAATGTTCAAGGCTTTAATTAGATGAACAGCTAGATGTTCATCTGGATGCTGATACAAGGAAAACAGAAAGTTAGCACAACAAGCAATTAGGAAGACAGATATCAAATTAGCCTTTATTGCAAGAGGATTGAAGTACAGGAATAAAGAAGTCCTGTTATAATTGCACATAGCTTTGCGAGATCACATCTAGAATAATGTGTGCAATTTTGGTTTCTATATTTATTTGCATTGGAAGTGAATATTCACTAAATTGGTCCCTGAGATGAGAAGGTTGTCCCTATGATGACAGGTTGCATAAATTGGGTTTGTCGTCTCTGGAGTTTAGAAGAATGAGAGGTGATTTCATTGAAACACATGATGCTGAAGGAGCTTGATAGGGTAAACACTGAAAGCTTCGCTGGTTGCAGAATTTAAAACATGGGGACGCAGCCTCAGCACAAGGTGCTGATACTTATGACTCCCAGTTGAGAAGAAATTTCTTTCCTCAAAGGGTTTATGAATCATTGTAATTCTGTACCCCAGCGGATTGTGGATGAATGCATTTAAGGCTGGGATAGACAAATTTGTTGGTGTCTCAGTGAATCAAGAGAAATGAGAGAGTTGAAGCCACACGTCAGCCATGATCATCCTAAATCATGGCACAGGCTTGACAGGCTCCTGTCACTCGTCCTTGGGCTATGGAGTGAATTTAAAATCACAAGCTCAAGGACCTAAGGATTGTCAGTCTGAGTCTTAGTAAGCATCCACGATAGGTCTTGAATCAGGGTTAAGGAATTAACTTTTAATGCTGGATGAAAAACTTGGTGCTTTCACCACCAAAGCTGATTTGCAGAAAATCTGTTCCTCTTTGCTTTAAGATCGGGCTGGAAGCTGAATAGTATAATGACCTACATGAATTTGAAAACGGTGGTGAAGAAGTACCTTTGCCATACATTTAAAATTTTTCTGCCTGCTGGGATAATTTGGGGATGGTAGTAGAAGCAGAAGAATAGGCCAAGGATACAAACATTTATGCAACAGTAGTGCCTGTGCAGTCATAGGAGAAGGAACAGTATCAATGCATGTTCTGACTGTGTTAGGATTGGAACCATGTGAAGGCAGTTGCTGCTGTATCAAACATTTTCATGTCACAAATTGTCACTTGCAACATTCACTCGAATCAAATCTAGCCATGTAACATGCAATACTAGAGTTCAGTTTTTATGCAGCATGACTTGTTGGAATCAGCCTTGAGCAATATCACCATTCTGAAATAGCCTCCATTAACTCGCAAAGGGCAGCATGTTTTCAAGAGAATTCTGTTGGGACTTGAGTCCCACAAATAACACCAAGTAATTACTAGAAGAGGCAAGTTGCAACCAGAGTTGGCAAGGTTAGTTGGTCCTTCGATAAACATGTTGAAATACCTATGCTGCTTTAGAGTCAAATTATTCCACACATATTATAAACCAAAATATCTCTGAAAAATGCAGTTTAGAAGTTAAACAATCAGCATTGAATATTCTTAAAAAAAAAGACATTGAAGGAGCTGTATTTCTCTATTTAATTGTATGTAAAACCTTTTAAATGCAAATATAATGTGTACTCACTTTTCTGGACAATTTTTGTTTTACTTTCCAGTTGGCCCATCATTTTTGTCTGCATCAAATAAGATGATTAACATGGTAGCGGGCCTATCTGACCTAACTGTACATAGATTGCTTGGGAGTAGTATCTTGGTGCATTTGAACTGAAATGTGGAACCTGGCTTATAAAGGTGAGCCTGGAGTGAAGTTTAATATTGTCAATTTTCTCTCACAGGGATGCAGGAGCCCTTGATCTATCTACGTGTACACAGTCAAAGAAAAATCTGCTATATCGGCGAGCGTTATCTGCACTTAGATCTCAGCAAAGTAACCCAAGCATGTACTTTCAACTAATGAAGCCGTATCTAGGTAAATAAAAATTGCTTGTCTTATTTACATTTAAACTTAGAAATAACAATTGATAGAGTCATAGAGGTTTACAGCATGGAAACAGCCCTTCGGTCCAACTTGTCCATGCTGCCCTTTTTTTTGAAAACCCCTAAGTTAATCCCAATTGCCCGCAGTTGGCCCATATCCCGCTGTACGCATTGTACCCATATAACTGTCTAAATGCTTTTTAAAACAAAATTGTACCCACCTCTCCTACTACCTCTGGCAACTTGTTCCAGATACTCACCACCGTCTGTGTGAAAAAATTGCCCCTCTGGACACTTTTGCATCTCTCCCCTCTCACTTTAAACCTGTGCTCTTAAGTTTTAGATTCCCCTACCTTTGGGAAAAGATATTGACTATCTACTGTGTCTATGCCCCTCATTATTTTGTAGACCTCTATAAGGTCACTCTTCAGCCTCCTACACGCCAGAGAAAAAAGCCCTGGTCTATTCAGCCTCTTCTTATAACTCAATCCATCAAGTCCCGGTAACATCCTCGTAAAAGATATCAACTGTTAATGTTAAATTAGATAAGGGGTTTTTTTTTCATTCATCCATGGGATGTGGGCATTGCTGGCCAGGCCAGCATTTGTTGCCCATCTCTAATTGCCCTTGAACTGAGCTCAGAGGGTATTTAAGAGCCAATCACATTGCTGTGGGTATGGAGTCACATGTCGGCCAGATCAGGTAAGGAGGGCAAATTTCCTTCCCTAAAGGACATTCGTGAACCACGTGAGTTATTACAACAATGTTTTCCTGATCACTTTAAACAGTTTTTAAAATTTAAGATTTTTTTTACTTAATTCAAATTTCACCATGGTGGGATTTGAACCTAGTTCCACAGAGCAATACTCTAGGTCTCTGGATTACGAGTGATAATACCATTATCATGGCCTTCTTTTTGTCCAATAATATTAACACCTGAAGTAAATGTTAGCATTACAGTAGTGGATGTCTTAGAGATATATTTGCAAATATTAACAGCAGTTCGTTGGGCTTTTGCCTTAGACTATTTGGACTTTTTAAAAAAAAATCCAATTCTTGCTAAATTGAGCAATTCCACTGGGACTACTGCCCCTTTAAAGGACAATACCCCACATCTAGGAATTAGTCACAGCAGCATCAACAGGAGCAGTGGCCATTCCTTTTGATTGTCGCTCTGCTTTAGATGGACGTGTAAGGTTTCGACTCCTAAGTCTCTTTTAACTTCATTTTTTGGTTATTTTTGCACCTCTCACGAAGTATATAGGTCTTCCAGCTTTTCTTTTTATGCACAAAGCTCCAGATTCGTTTGCCTTTAATGCAATTTCTGCCCTTATTTAGATTGTGGGGAGAATTTCTGCAGAGATATTAGATGCATTAATTATAATCATATAAAATTCCCTGGATTCCAGAAAGGTCCCAGTATATTAGAAAACCATAAAAAAAACCTCTGTTCAAGAAAGGACGGTGACAGAAAATAAGTCAACGTGGCTTTTATTAAAGGGAAATTATGTTTGACAAATTTATTAAAATTCTTTGAGGATGTAATAAACCGGGTGGATAAAGGAAAAGCAGTAGACATGGTGGCTGGAATTTTACCGCCACACCTGCCCCAATTCCGGGGCAGGCGAGACTCACAGAACAACGTTCTCCATTGGCCTCAGGCGGGATCTTACAAGCCTGAGGTGGGGCGAGGTGGTAAAATTTCATGAGTGTATTTGAATTTCTGAAAGGCATTCAATAAATTGTCACATGCAAGTTTACTATATAAAATAAAAGGTCATGATTTTTTTGAGTGTCATATTCATATTATTAGAGACGTGGCTAATAAGCAGAAAATCAGAACGACTGTGTCATTTTCAGCTTGGCAATTTGTAACTCGAGGAGTGCTGGAGGGATCAGTGCTGGGGCCTGAAATATTTACAATCCATATTAATGACTTGTATGAAGGGACAGAGTGTATTGTAGCCAAATTTGCTGCTGATGCAAAGATGGCTTGAAATCAAGTTGTGAGGAAGATGCAAAGGCTCTGCAAGTGTATTAAAAAATACTTAAGATAGTTGGAAAAACTTGGCGAAAGGCGTATAATGTTGGGAAAAAATGTTGAGGTTGTCCACTTTGACAGAAAGAATGGAAAAACAGGATCTTGGGCCATAAGCACAGCTCCCCAGCATCGGATTTAGGGGAATCCCAAAGATGGATTGTGGATGAATCCCACTCATAATTTTACAGTTAAAGTTTGCATGGCAGTTTCCCAGAGTGCCAGCTTTTCTGCAGTTGCTCTGCATTGGGAACCTCCAAAAACATGATTTACATCACAAATGTTTGGACGGCACCAACAGGCTTACATCCCCATGATTTTCCCCACCACACCGATTCCACCCCCCCTCCCCACTGCGTGCACTGCTAACCTTGATAAACCACTACCCCAACACACCATCCCCTGACTTCCAACACCCTCAACTACCAAATCCCATCCACTTACAAACAAACAAAGAAAATTACAGCACAGGAACAGGCCCTTTAGCCCTCCAAGCCTGTACCAACCATGCTGCCCGACTTAACTAAAACCTCCTACTCTTCCGGGGACCATACTCCTCCATTCCCACCCTAGTCATGTATTTGTCAAGACGCTCCTTAAAAGTCACTACCGTATCTGCCTCCACCACCTGCCCTGGCAGCGAGTTCCAGGCACCCACCATCCTCTGTGTAAAAATCTGCCCCATACATCTCCTTTAAACCTTGTCCATCGCACCTTAAACCTGTGCCCCCTAGTAATTGACTCTTCCACTCTGGGAAAAGCTTCTGACTATCCACTCTGTCCATGCCTCTTTAATCTTGTAGACTTCTATCAGGTTGCCCCTCAACCTCTGTCGTTCCAATGAGAACAAACCAAGTTTCTCCAACCTCTCCTCATAGCTAATGCCCTCCATACCAGGCAACATCCTGGTAAATTTTTCCTGTACCCTCTCCAAAGTCTCCATATCCTCCTGGTAGTGTGGCGACCAGAATTTAACACTATATTCCAAGTGTGACCTAAAAATCCAGATTTCTTTGCTCTTAAGGGTTCTGACATTTACTGTATTATTTCCTATCCGTATTAGACCTTCCAAAATGCATTACCTCACATTTGTCCAGATTAAACTCTATCTGCCATTTCTCTGCCCAAGTCTCCAACCGATCTATATCCTGCTGTATCCTCTGATGATCCTCGTCGCTATCCAGAAGTCCACCAACCTTTGTGTCGTCCGCAAACTTACTAATCAAACCAGTTACGTTTTCCTCCAAATCATTTATAGATATTACAAACAGCAAAGGTCCCAGAACTGATCCCTGACGAATGCCACTTGTCACAGCCCTCCATTCAGAAACGTACCCTTCCACTGCTACCCTCTGTCTTCTTTGACCAAGCCAGTTTTATATCCACCTTGCCAGAACACCACTGATCCCATGTGACTTCTCCTTCTGCAGCAGTCTGCTATGAGGGACCTTGTCAAAAGCCTTACTGAAGTACGTGTAGACAATATCCACTGCCCTACCCTCATCAATCAACTTCGTCACTTCCTCGAAAAACTCAATCAA
The DNA here is from genome assembly GCF_965287045.1 of Carcharhinus amblyrhynchos. Taxonomy (NCBI): domain Eukaryota; kingdom Metazoa; phylum Chordata; class Chondrichthyes; order Carcharhiniformes; family Carcharhinidae; genus Carcharhinus; species Carcharhinus amblyrhynchos. The sequence goes on along the minus strand of NC_137341.1, from coordinate 10,194,397 downwards.
GTTCGTGAGACACGACCTCCCCTTAACAAAACCATGTTGCCTCTTGCTAATATGTCCGCTTATTCCCAAGTCGGAATAAATCCTGTCTCGAAGAAACCTCTCCAATAATTTCCCTACTACTGACATAAGGCTCACCAGCCTGTAGTTACCTGGATTATTCTTGCTCCCCTCCTTAAACAAAGGAACAACATTGGCTATTCTCCAATCCTTTGGAACCTGACCTGTGAGGATACAAAAATTTTTCTCAAGGCCCCAGCAATTTCCTCCCTTGCCTTTCTCCATATGACTGAGAGGACACTTAGCCTCTCTGTGGCCTGCCAATTTCACTGGGCCTTGAAAGTTACCTGCTTTATGGAAGCTCGTGCAGTTAAAAACAAAAAGTGGGCATGGCTTGCTTAAATCTGCCAGAGCTGGACTTCGGTGGAACCTTTTAAGGAGTCTTTTGATGCAGGCCTCAAGAACCTCCAACAGAATGTTGCAATACAGAGGGGTCTAATGAATCACAAAATTATGCAAATACGGTAAATAAATAGGAAGACAAATAGAATGTTGACCTTTGTTGAAAGAGGATATAGTTTGAAGGAGTTACCTTATGAGGAAAAGCAGAGTAGGTTGGGCAAAATTAATTGGGGATAAAAGAATGAGAGATGATCTTACTGAAAAATTAAAGATTTTGAGGGGGCTACACAATTAAAGAATGTTTTCCATCGTGGGGGAATCTAGAACTATGGTATATAATGTCAAAATAAGGCGTGTCCCATTCATGACAGAGATGAGAAGGAATTTCTCTCTGAGGCTTGTTAATCTTTGGAATTTTCTACCCCGAGAGTCATGGCAGCTGGGTGACTGAATATATTCGAGGCTGAATTAGACATGTTTGATCTGCAAGTTCAAGTGGGTAAGTGGTGGCGATAGGCTAAAATGTGGAATTAAAGCTACAATCAAATTAGCTATTTTGTTGAAAGGTAAAGTAGCCTTGAAGGCTGAGTGGTTTATTTTTGTCACATTTATTACATCCTTATGAATGATGTCCCCTCTATTTCAGGTGGTAGCTCATTGAATGATCTTGAAACTCTTGCAAATTACACAGTAAACATGGATTTGGCAACCTTTGTCAGCCTGAATCCACAGGAAGTAAAGGTATGCACATTCTTCTTATTAAACTGCTGTTTGAGATCTGATTGCAGAGTTGCACATTTTCTTTGAGAAGAATTTTCACTACTAACTAGTTTCCAGCAGGGAATTGTGTTAATGTGTTAATTTACTGATTGTTAACATCACATGAGGTGTATCTGATTTTAACCACTGAGCCTTATTTCGTGGGCAGCGGTGATAAATAATAACGCAGATAGGTGATTGGATTGAGTTACTGGGATCTAATGTTCTGAAAGGTGGATTCTGAGGCTAGGGAGAGAACAACAAACACTCTCCTCAGTATCTTTTAGAATTGATCCTCTTCTGTTACAGGGTTAACTGTGCACACAAGAAATAGAAGCAGGAAGAGGCCTCCAGGCCCTTCAAGCCTTCTCCTCATTCAATACAATCATGGTTGATCTATACTGGCCTCAACCTCCTTTTCTGTACATCTCGTCATAGCCCTCTATTCCTCGCTCCATCGAGTATTTATCCACCTCCACTTTAAATGGTTCCAATGATCCAGCCTGCCCTGTGGGGCAGAGAATTCCAGAGATTCACCACCCTTTGCAGGCAGAAATTTCTACGTACCCCAGTTTCAAAGTTTCCCAGAGGGACCTCGGGGTCCTTGTGCATGAGTTGCAAAAACCCAGCTTGCAGGTGCAGCAGGTGGTCAGGAAGGCGAATGGGATGCTGGCCTTCATAGCGAGGGGGATTGAATATAAAAGTAGGGAGGTCTTGCTGCGGCTATATAGGGCATTGGTGAGGCCGCAGCTGGAGTACTGTGTGCAGTTTTGGGCGCCGCACCTGCGCAAAGATATTTTGGCCTTGGAGGGAGTGCAGAGGAGGTTTACTAGGCTGATACCGGAGTTGAGGGGGTTGAGCTATGAGGAGAGGCTGAATAAACTGGGCTTGTACTCATTAGAGTTTAGAAGAATGAGGGGAGATCTCATTTGAGACGTATAAGATGATGAATGGGATGGATAAGATAGAGGTGGAAAGACTCTTCCCGCTTAACAAAGACAGTAGGACTAGGGGGCACAGCCTCAAGATAAAAGGGGGGCGGTTTAGAACGGAGTTGAGGAGGAACTTCTTCAGTCAAAGGGTGGTGAATCTCTGGAATTCTCTGCCCGTTGAAGTGGTGGAGGCTGCCTCGCTAAATATTTTTAAGACGCGGGTTGATGGGTTTTTGATAAGAGAGGGGATTAAGGGTTATGGGGAGAGGGCGGGAAAGTGGAACTGAGCAGTGACAGATCAGCCATGATCTTATTGAATGGCGGGGCAGGCTCGAAGGGCTGGATGGCCTACTCCTGCTCCTATTTCTTATGTTCTTATGTTCTTAAATGACCGGCTCTTTATTGAAGTCCCCTCTCTCTCTCTCTCCGCATCCTTTATTGCAACCTCATTGCTCCCTCTCCTAGTGCAGTTTATTGAAGTCCTGTCCCTCTTTCCGTGCTCTTTATTGAAATCTTGTCTCTCTGTCCCTGGGCTCTTTATTGATGTCCCATAGATTGAACAGCTGGAAATTACAATAACTAGTCTAAAATATGCCAATTGCGTACCTTAGGATTTGTCCTATTCTGCAAGACTTTAATGAAGGACTCTGTTCTGTTGCAATGTGAAAACTAATGCTTGTTCGTTTATCAATTGTTTTTTCTTCTCAGAATTTGACTGCTCAGAACCTGATTGACTTGCTTGGATATAATCTTCAAGCTCTTCAAAGTGCAATAAATGAAACAGTAGTGTGGGTTTGGGTGAATGCGCATTTCGAATCTGAAGTCAGGAAATTGGGGTTGGCTGGAGGAATTCCAGATCCTACACCAAGTATGAATCTTGTTTAAGGAAACGGAAGTACTGTACACACATTCATTAATTCCCAGCTGAATACCTATTTATAGTAATGTTTGACTATTTGCATTCTAATTTGTTTTGAATAATATGGCTGTGCATAACTTTTATTATTAGTTTTGCCCCTTCAATCTATTTCCTAAACAATCCAATCGTAATTTCTAGTTTCATGCAGTTCAGTGTTTTTTATGTCTTGATTTTTTTTGTTTATTTTTGTGTCGTAAGTATGCATTTCTCATAGATATTTTTCTCTTACTTTTCAGGGTCAATATTTTGTGCAGACAAAAGCAGGTAAGAATTTAAGGGAAAGCTTACTTTGTTTCTTAGAAACCAATCCCTCTGTCAATGCATTTGTTCTCGCCTAGAAAATCTTTGGGAAACCATTTATCGCTCAGATTCGGTCAAAATGAAACCACAGCTGGAATGTTATGGCTGTTCATGCAGGTAGCATTTTCCCATCCCTCTGCAGTGAACAGAGATTTGGCTGGGCATCAAATTCTCTGACTTTGCTGCAGCAAGAGTGTCATGTGAATGGCTGCTAAGATCATACCCCACATAAGTTGTTGAATATTTAGGAATATTTTATTTTAGTTGACTACTGTTGCTCTGGTAGAGTTTGTGCACAGATCCATTTTATAATTCACAAATTGTATACTGTCCAAGTGCAGTCTGTGAGCTTAAACTAAGAGAATATATTTATTTTCAATGAGGCTATTATTGGGATATCTTAAGTAAATGTGCTTCCTCACAGAATGCTAACTTGTGAGATCTTTGCACTTTCCTCTTTCTAATGACGAATATTGGTTCAAAATGAAACATTTTGGTCGATCTCATAATCCAATTGCCTTAAGACAATAAAATCATCCATATAGTTGACCAAAATCATGTCAAATAAATCTGTATTTGGAAAATTGCCCTTGTGGAAGTCGCACTGTAAGCATTTTTGCACATACATTAATCACTGCAAAATCAAGATGGCCATTGTTCAGATATATCAGTTTCCATGCTCCATTCCCCTATTAAGTAAAACTCTGGGACTAAAGCCTTGTATCATTTATCTTAAAGTTCCTACAGGGTACTTACTCCTCTCAGGGCTGTCAATACATGTAATTCCCTGGACATAGTCCCTGCTTTTCATAAGTAAAGATAACAATGAAATGTTTTGAATATTTGGGTTTGAAGCTGAGATATTTTTAAAAATCCCAGTAGAATGATTTTGATTTCCTTCCTACAGCTCAGCTCTTAATACTTTCCTGGCTGATGTTAATCAGGACCGATTGTGCAACTTTGACGTTACAGAATATGCGTGCTCTGAGGTAAGATGTGTCATGGTGCAAAGTTACATGAGAATGAAGCATATGGATATATATTTCAATTGGTGAAGTAAATCAGGCTTATTTTGCACTCTTTTTATTAAGTTATTTTATTATTGGATTAACACTGCTTTAAAATACCACACAGAGATAAGCAATATGAGCTGTCAAGCATTCATTCATAAATTTTACTAATAGTAAAATATGCCCTGCAAGTGTTATCCATTCAACGTTTGTGTAAATTAAACAAGAATTCCAATTGTTTATCCCCATTTCAAAGAATTGTTTCAATGAGCATGACCATCAAATTATGTAACACTGTTTTAAGTTTAGTAAGTGATTTGTTGAATTTTATTGTGACGGTTTTAGTGATGTTTAATACTAGAATATAGGGCCCTGTTTCACCCTTATGATGTCAGTTCAGTTGCTGAACCTCTGCATCAAGAGTGTAGGACCCTGCCAATGACTGCATTAAAGTACTGTTAACATGCAATTACCATGATTATTGGGATCAATTTGTGGAATAAGATAATTGTGCAATGAGAGGAACCAAGGAGGATTACTTTAACCAATTTGGAATTTGGAAAAGTTGTGGTCACTGCCCATGATTCCTCAGTGTGCAATATGGTGGATGGGACTTGCCACCACCAGTCAATTGATCCCAGAAGGAAAAAAAACATGAAAACTGTAGATTTACAAACAGATAATGAAAATAATGTGATCACATAAATGTTATGACATATATTAATCATTTTAAAATGATCAATTATCATTCAATCAGCTAAGTTTCATGTGCTATTAGTTTGTGGTAGACATATTTTGACGGTAACAGTACTATTTTAGAGATAAACCATGAGTGTTATTTAATGGAGGTGATGGAGATCTCGCACAAAGCTCTGAATCACCACTTTCAGGGAAGTCCCACAAAATACACCACGCAGGCACATAACTGGACAGTGACAGCCCTTCAAGGGATCAAGGACTTTGAGAGCAGAACTCCTGTCCACTAAGAGGAATAAACCAATTCGTGACCAGCAGCTCAATTGAACAGCAGTGTTACTGGCAAGGTGGTGGCTGCTGCTGATATAACACCCACCCATGGCGTGGTATGGCTGCTGGATCCCAGACTACAGGCGAGTGGTAATGAGAGGGGTGTGGTGTGGGGGCAACTTCTCAATGGCATATCCCTCGATCGTGTGTTTGCTTATCATGCTCCTCATGACGAGCCCCTGCACAGCATTTGGTTAATATCAGCAGTGACAACATGAAGGCATTAATTGTCCATTTCATGGCCTAAATTATAGAGTAGCAGGGATTGTCTTCCATGGGCCTTCCTGTCACAAATGTAATTAGAGTGGTGACGGGAAGGCAACAAGGCCCCAACTGCCACCGCCTTCCTGATTAAATGCCCTCCCTTCACCAAACTCTTTGGGGAATAGGGCATTAGGTTCAAACACATAAAGAGCAATCATTGCCATAAACTACAATCCAATCCTGGGCACCACCTGTAGGAATGTGGGAACAGTCATAGGCCATTCACCCATCGAATCTGCTCCACCATTCAAAATAATCATGTTTGATCAGACAAACACTTCATTATCTTTTATCCACACTAAAATCCTTTACATCATTGTTAATCAGAGATTTATCAATCTCTTTCTTAAATACACAAAATGTCTAAGCTTCCAGAGCCCTTTGGGGTAGAGAATTCCAAGCATTCACAACCCTTTGGGTAAACCAATTGCTCCACGTCTCGGCCCTAAGTGGCATCCCGTTTTATTTTGAAATTGTGCCTTGGAAAAGACTCCCCAGCCAAGGAAAACATCTTACGTGTATCTATCCTGAATTTTATATCACCTCTCATTCTTCGAAACTGTAGAGAATACAGGCCCAGTTTGCCCAATCCCTCTTCATAAGACAGTCCCGTCATCCCCAGAACCTTTGTTGCATTCCCTCTGCTTTCTGAACTAAAAAGAGCAGAACTTGACATAGTACTCTTGGTGCAGTCTAATCAAGTTCCAATGCATTTGAAGCAAGACTCCTCCTGTACTTGAATTCCCTTGTTCTAAAGGCTAACATTCCAATAGCTTGCTACACCTGCATGCCGGCCTTCAGTGACTTATGGACACAGACACACAGGTCCCTTTGTACCTCTACACTTTCTAAGTTCTTACCATTTAGGAAAAACTCCGCACATCTGTTCCTTCTACCAAAATGGGTCATCTCTCATTTTCTACATATTTCCCTTCCTGTGGGACTTTATCGAAAGGTTTCTGAAAAACCAAATATACTACGTCCATCGACTTTTCTTATCAATTTTGTTAATAACATCCTCTTAAAAAAACTTGTCAAACATGATTTCCCGTTTGTAAATCCATGCTGATTATGTCCAATTAGATTCTGTCTATCTATCACATCCTTTATAATGGATTCTAGCATTTTCCCATGTACTGACATAAAGCCAACAGGTCTGTGGTTCCTTGTTTTAGCAACATAAGAACTTGGAGTAGACAATTTAGCCCCTCAAGCCTGCTCCACCATTTAATATGAGCATGGCTGACTTCATCTCAGCTTCAGCTCCACTTACTTGCCTGTTCAAAATAGCCCTTCAAACCCTTACTAACTAAAAATATGTCAATTCTATTTTTTACTTTCCGTTCCTTCTTAGACAGTGGGGTGACATTTGCTACTTCTCTATCTTCAGCAACCATTCCAGAATGAATAGAATTTTGGAAGATGATCACCAGTGCATCCACTTTCCCTTTAGCAACCTCCTTCAACACTTTGGGATGCATAACACCAGGTCCAGGGGATGTATCAACTTTTAGTCCCATTTAAGTTGTCTAATACAATCTTGTTATGCTAATTTCCTTCAACTGTCCCTAGTCCCTTGGATCTCTACATTTTGAAGATGTCCTGTATCTTCCTGAGTGAGAGCTGATGCAAAGTAATCAGTTAGCTTTATTCCCCACTGTGAATTCTCCTGACTCGTAATGGACCCATATTTATCTTAGCCAAACACTTATTTTTTGCAGACCTAGAGAAGCTTTTAAAATTTGTTTTATGTTTTTGCTAGATTGCATTATATTCCATTCTCCTTTCTTTATCAGTTTTTTGGGCGTCTTTAGCTGTATTCTAAAATCCTCCCAATGCTTCGGCTTACTACTATTTCTGGTAACTTTATAAGCTTTTTCTCTTAATTTTGTACAATCCTTAACTTCTCCTCGTTTCTCACTTTATTTGGCAAACCAGCTATTGGGCATCTGCCTGGCCTCTCAGAGACTAGAACTCCAAAAACACTGGGATTGGAAGTTCCTCCTCACATCTGATATCCTCTGGCATAGTGTCATGTTTCTGGGCAGAGATGCTGTCTCCAGAAGGCCACAGGAAACTCTCAGGCAAGATTCTGTGCTGCTGGGTCCCAGTCTAATTTGTGATGCTTCAATCCTGTTTAAAATAAACTGAATGAGTGAAAGATTTTCAGTCGCAGTGAACTTGGGCTGTTCTTTCTCATTCTGGATCATGTTGTATTTTGAAGGATTCACTAAATTTTCACAATCAGGATTGCCACTTTGGGGGGAGAAGTCGATGGCCCTTAAACTGGAGACTGTAGGGTGTTCTTTATTGTTCATTTGAAGAGCGCTTATTTTTTTTTCCCCCCGCAATAGTATGCTGCTGAATCCAGTGATCAACAAAAGGAATTATGTTCTGTGTGATAAATTAGATGAATAAAGTATTTTAACTGACGGCTTAATCCATGTTAATTTTCAAAATGATTTATTTGCAGACCAATCTACTGATGGCAGGTTTAAACAGCGATGCGTTGGCTCTTATATTTGACTGCTTCATTGGCCCAAAGGCTCTGAATACTTCAGATGAAATAGCATTGACCATTTTTCTTCAGCTGTTTGACAAAACTACACTGAATGATGCACTGGAGAAGTTCAACAAGAAGGTAACTAACTTTTAGTTGCTTACACGTGTTTGTATTTCCTTGAGGATCATTTCAAGGTATTTAAATGTTCAAAGGATTTGATAGGGTTATTACAGAGAAATATTTTCCTTGATGGAACGAACAAGAATGAAGATAATGTTAAGATTTGAATTGGCCATTTAGGGCACTTTTTCCACACAGAAGGAAATGGAAATTAGTAATTCTCTCTCCCTTTTTCCTGTAGCCCTGCAAATTTTTCCTTATCAGAAAATGGTACAATTCTCTCTCGATACCCACAACTGAATTTCCCTCCACTACATTCTCAGTGCATTCCAGATCCAGACCATTCCAGAGGTGAAATGTAGAATATGTATTGTTGGCTTATCCAATCCTTAGTCACAATTTACATGATGGTTTCTGGTAGCAGGAAAGAGTTCAACAGAAACTGAGTAGTCCATTCACTCCTGCCCGTGCCATCTCAATTCACCAATCAAGCATCACACGGGCAATTAGCAGCCATCTGGTAGGAATGTAGTTATAAAATTGTGATAAAATGGGGGCTTCTGCTCTCAATGTAGGCCAGAAGGTCAGGCTGGAGAGGGGTTACTCCATGAGCAGGAAGTCAGTCACAGCCCCAACTTAGAGGCTCCCTTGCCCCCACAATCTCTGTATTTCATATGGCAGGCTCAAAACAGTGAATTAATGAAGTCAAAAACAAACAAGCAGGGCCACTTTCACCAGTAGACTCTATGCAGAGCTATGGATTCTTTTTCAGCCTTTTTCTTCCTTTGTGCCACCTCCTCATACCTGGCGTAAAGCATGCTGAAAACCTTTCTTGTCTGATGCCTGTTGAAGTGGTGGAGGCTACCTCGCTAAATATATTTAAGTCACGGGTCGATAGGTTTCTGATAGACAGGGGAATTAAAGGTTATGGGGAGAAAGCGGGAAAATGGAACTGATCCACTTCAGATCAGCCATGATCTTATTGAATGGTGGGGCAGGCTCAAAGGGCTAGATGGCCTACTCCTGCTCCTATTTCTTTATGTTCTTATGTTCTTATGTTCTTATGAACCTGATCTAACCTGGGTGAACAGGTCAGGAGACTTGCAATGGATTTGACTCCCGGTGAGAATTTGATTTTGGGTGTCTCATCTGATCCAGTGGGCCAGCGGGAATTCCCAGTAGGGCTAACGACCCCAGGGAATCACCCTATTATGTCTGGATTTTTCCTTAAATGCGGTTTCCCTCCCAATGTGGTTAACAGGACACTCAGGACTACGATAGAGTTTCCCCTGTCCTTAATATATACCCCACTAGCCTCTGCCATTTCTGCCAGCTCTAGCATAATGCCCCAACTATACGTATCTTCCCCTCACCCCAACCCCTGTCAGCATTCTGCAGGGTCCGTTCCCTCTGACATCCTGGTCCACTCTTCCAACAAGGCCAACCTTCCCTTGCAATTGCAAAAGGTGCAATACCTGCCCCTTTCACTCACCGCCCAAGACCCCAAACACTCCTTTCAGGTTAAGCAGCATTTCACTTGCACCTCCTTCAAATTGGTTTCTTGTATTCACTGCTCCCAATGCAGTCTCCTGTACGTTAGGGAGACTAAACACAGACTGGATGACCGCTTTATGGAACACTTCCACTCAGTCTGCAAGCATGACCTCGACCTTCCATTTTAATTTGGCAGCTTGCTCTCATGTCCACATGTCCATCCTTGACCTGCTGCAGTGCTCCAGTGAAACGCAATTCAAGCTGGAGAAATGGCATCTCAACTTCCAGTTGGACATATTGTAGTCCTTGCGGTTTGACGTTGAGTTTGGCAGCTTTAGATTGTGACCATTCCCTACATGTATTACCTGTATGCAAAGCACCCCTCCTGCTCCTCACACCAGACCATCTGTCATTTGTTCTTAAAGTTGCTACTTTTCATTGCAGCTTCCTTCGCCCTAATATTCTCTCTTTTCAGTTCTTCAAAGGGTCTATGACTCAAAATGTTAATTCTGTTTTTCTTCTATAGATGCTGGCAGACCTGCTGAGTTTTTCCAGTGTCCTCTGTTCTTGATTCAGATTCCTGCAGCCACAGCATTTTGATTATTTTATACGTATTTTGGTTTGTTTCAGGTCTGGAACACATCATCAATTCCTCTGATGACTAAGATTACATTCATGAATGCTCTGTGGGAAATTGTGAAGGCCAATGAAAACTTAACCAATGCAGATTTCTTGAGAAAATGGTTCCAGGAGCATTTCCGGCCTTTCATTGCTGGCATTTCGGAGTCAGTACTGAGCAGCTCTCTGATAAGAAATATAACTTGTGATGGTTACCAAGCAATGTGAGTAAATCATTCTCTTTTACAATAATCCATTACTGTATGCTGAATTGGAAGAGCAACGCTGTCTCAATGTTGTATCATATTACCTATTATTAAATGACTTACAATATAATTATAAATTTTTGTTTTCATTTTAATAGTTAATAATACAAATTATTTTTGTTTTTGAGCTTAACACATTGAAGTCCTGACTTCATGCCTCATTGTTTTCATTTTTCTTTGTATTATAATATTACAGATATTATATTAAACATCTCAGAAAAATGCTTTAATTGACACAACTAGATTCCCCACCTATAGAATTGTGATTGTGATCGAAAATCTGGCCACAATATGCACTTTTGATCCCAGATATTTGGAATGTTTCAGAGCTGGTCTGGGAGTGACTGAAATGATTGGGCTTTGTCAATATGTCACTTCAAACAATTACAACCATCTACTGAAATTAGATCCACATTTAATTTTGAAATGCAGATGCTATACTGCTGTTCAAATCAGTGCCATTGTTTGGAGCTTTTGTTAGTTCTACGGCAACAACATTAGTCTGGCAATCTTAAGCTTCCAGTGCACAGAGAAGATTGAGAAGGGATTCAAATAGAAGGGATCAAACATATCTGTCGTGTACTCCTTTTTAAAGAATCTTATGAAATCCAGGGCCCTAATTAACAGGTGAACAAATTGCCACGTACTTTGAAAAAAATCAACTTTTTTGCACTAAAGCATGAAAATTATTTATTAACTTGAATTAAGCAGCTTTGAAATAAAGGTATATTGCACTTAAAAATGCACACCAGTGTTCGATTCCAAGGATACGGGATCACTATAGATCTGACATAAAATCAATGATTTTCTTTTTTTTCTATGTTAGTGTAAAAGGACTTCGTAATGGATTTGGGGAAATGCCACGGGAAACAATAATGACATTGCTGCATAAGTGGATCCCTAATTACCTCAAAACCACAGGTAAGCTTTAAAGCCAACCGTGAGCATTCAGCATGGTGCAAATAATTATGAAGTAAGTGTTGGTAAAATCTGCCATCATGTTTAAAAGTTTTCATTTTATTGGATACACGTTGAGTAAGTTTAATAAGATGGTATTTTATACTCTTGAAGAATTGAGGTCTTGTGGAAGAGTGCATAGTATCCCAGCCTCTGACTCAGGTTCACAGAAACATAAAAGATAGGAACAGGAGGAAGCCATTTGGCCCTTTGAGCCTGCTCCGCCATTCATTACGATCATGGTTGATCATCCAAATCAATAGCCTAATCCTGCTTTTTTCTCATAACCTTTGGTCCCATTCACCCCAAGTGCTATATCTAGCCACCTCTTGAATTACATTCAACGTTTTGGCATCAACTTCTTCCTGTGATAATGAGTTCCACAGGTTTTTGAGTGGAGAAATGTCTCCTCGCCTCCATCCTAAATAGTCTACTCTGAATACTCAGACTGTCACCTCTGGTTCTGGATTCCCCTACCATTGGGAACATCCTCCCTGGCTAGTCCTGTTAGAATTTTATAAGTCTCTGAGATCCCCCCTCGTTTGTCTGAACTACAGCAAAAACAATCCTAACCTAGTCAATCTCTCCTCATACATCAGTCCCGCTATCCCTGCAATCAGCCTGGTAAACCTTCGCTGTACTTCCTTGAAAGCAAGAACACCCTTTCTCAGAAAAAAGGAGACCAAAACTGCACACAATACTCTCGGTGTGGCCTCACTGAGGCCCTGTATAATTGCAACAACACATTCCTGCTCCTGTACTCAAAACCTCTTGCAATGAAGGCCAACATGCCATTTGCCTTTTTTCCTGCCTGCTGCATCAGCATGCTTACCTTCAGTGATTGATGCACAAAGACACCCAGGTCCCGCTGCACACTCTCCTCTCCCAATTCACAGCCATTCAGGTAATAATCTGCCTTTTTGTTTTTGCTTCCAAAGTGAATAACCTCACATTTATCCAAATTATACTGCATCTGCCATTGATTTGCCCACTCACCCAACCTGTCCAGATCATTCTGAAGGATCCCTGCATCTTCATCACAGCTCACCCTCCCACCCAATTTAGTACCATCTGCAAACTTTGAGATGTTACATTTTGTTCTCTCATCCAAATCAGTAATATATATTATGAATAGTTCAAGTTACTATCCAGGATTTGATGGTGTATCAATGTATGCTTATAACAAGGCCAAACAGATTGAGTATTAACTTGTCAATCCTACCAATGTATGTGACTGACAGGTGATAATTGACAGGGAAAGATTCTTGATCAGCCATATGGGGGAAAGAAGTTGAAGCCTCTACCATACCATCCAGTGCATTAAAATGTAGGTTGGTACCACAACTCTGACCTCTTGGGGGTCCTGTTGGCTGGATGGTTGGTCTGGATCAGATTGGTACAAATAACAAGGGATTTGATCCAAGTTCTGGCTGGGGTGGATTCAGGACCTGCCTCCTTGTCGGGCCCATCATGGAGATTGTGCACAATGGGTCAAGCCTGTCTTAGAGCAGAGAACTTGAGGAGAAGTAAAAATTTCCAGATGTTTTTATTAGCATTGAAAATTTATGGTCAGAAGAAAGCCATTTTACCTATTGTGTCTCCATTGATTGAAAAGAAGTTAGCCAGTTTAATCTGATTTTCCAGCTCTGGGTCCATAGCTCTGAGCTTAAGGCACTTTGCTCTTCAAAAAAAAACTTGGAAATGCACTCAATGGGGTTTCTGCCTCTACCACTCTTTCCAGCAGAACTCCACACCCCCATTTCCCTTTGGGTTATAACATTTTCTGCAAATATATTTTAATCCCTTTACCAATTACATTAAATCAATAGCCTCTTGCTATTGGCCTCTCTGCTGAGGGGAAATATGTATTTTGGGCCAATCAGATAAATTTTCATTCAGTGACTTCTGTTCTAAATGAAAGAACCGAGGCTTTTCCAATCTTATATCTAAAATTGTCCATTCCTCGCAGCATCTTTGTAAGTCTCCTTAGTACCTTTATTGCTTTAAGTTTAAAGTTTATTAATTAGTGTCACAAGTAGGCTTACATTAACACTGCCACAAAGTTACTGTGAAAACCCCCTTGTCACCTGTTCAGGTATACTGAGGAAGAATTTAGCATGGCCAGTACACCTAACCAGCATGTCCTTTGAACTGTGGGGGGAAACCAGAACACCCGCAGCCACAAGTAGAACATGCAGACTCTGCACAGACAGTGATCCAAGCCAGGAATTGAACCCAGGTCCCTGGCGCTGTGAGGCATTAGTGTTAACCACTGTGCCACTGTGACTGCCCAATTGCAATCACATCTCTCTAGTAATGCAGTGACCAGAACCAGTACTCTGGCTGCATCCTAACTAATGTGTGACCGATTCTAATGTAGCCGTCCTGCTCTTATACAATTTGCCTCTGCTAATAAAGGAAAGTATCCTGAATGCCTTCTATCTGTCATGCTGCCTCAAATGATCTGTGGACACACAGTCCATGATCTTTCTTCTACACTTCTCAATATCTTACAATTTATTACGTGTTTGCTTGCATCGTTTGTCTTCATCAAGCGCATAACTTCACTTCTTTGGAATTAATTCCATTTGTCACTTTCCTGCCTACCTGACCAGTCCATTGATAGTCTACATCGTTCCACCTCAATAGCAACGACACGGACAATTTTTGTACCATCTGTGAACTTCCTTAACGTGCCTCCTGCATTTAAGACTTACACTTCGAACAGCAAAGGACCCAATACTGAGTCCTGCAGTACCTGTTTGAAAGCAGTCTTCCAGTCACAAGTGCACCTTGATTTGATTTTATTATTGCCACGTGTATTAGCATACAGTGAAAAGTATTGTTTCTTACACACTATACAGACAAAGCATATTGTTCATAGAGAAGGAAATGAGAGTGTGCAGAATGTAATGCTACAGTCATAGCTAGGGTGTAGAGAAAGATCAACTTAATGCAAGGTAGGTCCATTCAGAAGTTTGATGGCAGCAGGGAAGAAGCTGTCCTTGAATCGTTTGGTACGTGACCTCAGACTTTTGAATCTTTTTTCCGATGGAAGAAGGTAGAAGAGAGAATGTCCGGGATGCATAGAATCCTTAATTATGCTGGCTGCTTTGCCGAGGCAGCGCAAAGTGTAGACAGAGTCAATGGGTAGGAAACTGGTTTGTGTGATGGATTGGGCTACATTCCCGACCTTTTGTAGTTTCTTGCGGTCTTGGGTAGAGCAGAAGCCATACCAACCTGTGATACAACCAGAAAGAATGCTTCCTATGGTGCATTTGTAAAGGTTGGTGAGAGTTGCAGCTGACATGCCAGCTTTCCTTTGTCTTCTGAGAAAGTAGAGGCATTGGTGGGCTTTCTTAACTATAGTGTCCGCATAGGGGGACCAAGACAGGTTGTTGTTGATTTGGATACCTAAAAACTTGAAGGTCTCAACCCTTTCTATTTCATCCCCGTTGATGTCTCCTTTTACACTTCCTGAAGTTGATGACAATCTCCTTTGTTTTTTTGACATTGAGGGAGAGATTATTGTCACTGCACCGGTTCACCAGATTCTCTATCTCACTCTTGTACTCTGTCTTGTCATCCGACCCACTATGGTGGTGTCGTCAGCAAACTTGAAAATCAAGTTGGAGGGGAATTTGGCCACAGAGTCATAGATGTTTTAGGAGTAGAGTAGGGAGCTGAGAACACAGTTTGAAAGGAGCATTAGGCTTTGATGGCAGATAAGTAAAGAAGGGGCAATTAAATATTTGAACTTAAAGTAAAAAATGTCAGGCCTGCCTGGAGAACTGGCCTGTCAACAGAAGACTATCTCCAGGCAGCTAGCTGTTTCCCTGCTTTTGGGAACCTTATGCTAATTGAAAACTCCCAACTGACTTTCTTTATTTGGCTCTGATAAGCTCTTCATTGGTATAATTAATTAGCTACTCACCTGTTGTCCTGCCAGTTGCCCACATCTTACGGCTGTGAGTGGCCTGAGGGTAGGTTGCAGTAGCCAGAGAACCATCATTACTATTTGTAGGACCTGTCCATGTCCATTCCCAGCGCCATGAGTCCTAAAGATTAAAACTCTGTTTCTGAAGGCACTTTAAGACAATTAAAAGTAAGCAATACATACTGCTCAAGAAAAATAACTAGTTCAAAAAAAGACCAGCTAGTTGAGCAGAAATTATCACCGAAACATTGCTTCTACTTGAAGTCTCAACAGAGGCTTCAAAACAGAATTTTAGAAAATCTTGGTTAATATTTCAAGCTACTTTAATGATTTTGCCATCCTTTGTTAGGAATTTGATTAATTTTTATCCTTTTGTTTTATCATTTTACATGAACCTGGCTTTCAGGTGTTCATGACAAGTTAATTTCTTTTGTGTAAGTGGGATAATTGAAAAATAGTTGAATACTTTCTGTTTTTTTTTATATAGCGTTCATTCTTAACTGTTATCAAAGCAACAGTTTTGTTCAGTTCTTGGGGAGGTTATTTCAAAGCTACACCCAGTTTCTAACTCTGAAGGATATGTCTGCATTGGTTCCTGCTGACCAAGTAGATAAGGTAAAATGATTTCTCTTCTGAAGTAAGGTGTATGTCATTTAAGACTAACTTTTGTTCTTTGATCTGCCTCTAGTTAGCATAATTTGGCAAATTTCGTAATGATTGTTCAATCCAGCCCTGGAACTCTCCAAATTCAATTGCAATGCTATAAAGCAAAAAGAAAAATACATCTTCTGTGTCCTTGTGTGTGCAATTTCCTCAGGTGGCATAGCTTAATTTCTGTAGCTGAATATGATTTCAATTACAATTCAGAGCCAGAACTCCTGTATCCACCGCTTGCAATGTCTGGAGTAGTGTTTGAAAGCTGCACCACTCTGACCCAGGTAGAAATGCTATCATTACAGCAAACAATAGGTACAGAACTTCTATTCATTATATTTAATTACTAAAATTATGCTATCCTGTCATTGGTGTTCTGACTTTGATATACAATAGAGATCCTTTCACAAATCTGCATCTGTCCAAGTGAAATAAGTATGAAAACTACAGTCATAAATACATACCTTTTTATATTACCTGCACCAATTTTTAAACAAAGCTATGTTGAGTAATATTAATGTGAGTAACACACACAGAAAATGCACCTTTGATAAACATTGAAGCAGAAACCAAAATGGAGAACATTTGAAGATACCTGGAAGCTGCAAATCATAGTATCGGCTGAATGTTTTTGGCATAGGAGTATGAATCATTTCTTCAAATACCAGGCAGTGTAAAATTACAGCTGAGCAGAGACTTTTTAAACCTTCTTTGCTGAGTAAAATTCTGGCTTCAACCTGCTGTGTATAAATTGTAACCATTACAAAACGAGGAATTTATTTCCTCTGGTTTCATCACTCTCAGTAGTCCTAGCTCCCACCTCCATTAAGCCCTGGCCACACTCTGCTAGATGCATGAATCGACTGTCCTGTTAACTCCAGTTGTAGCTAACATCAATATTTCTGCCATAAGCATCTCCCCCTCCCCTATAAGAATTGGTTGCCTTCTACGATCTGTTCTTCTGCAGATCAGTAGAAGTGACGATGATCATATTGGCTACAAGCAAGTGACCTAACGTGAAGAACATCAACCAGCCATCCAAAGGTCAATAGGGAGGGCCTCATAGCAGCAGTGGACTTGGGAATATGCCTTCTGGGCTGATCATTTGGGTGAAAGATAACTGGAAGACAATCATTCTGCCTGCAGTGTGGGTCTCAGAGTTTCAAGGTCTGCATTGACAGAATGCCATTGATATGGAAGATGCCTAAATTATTTGAATGTTTTTCAATGCTGCATTAAGGGAGAGGAGAAAAACATCACAAAGGGTTGATTCTTGGTCCCTGGCCTGGGCCTGGATTGGAGGCAGGAGCTATGAATAGCCCTGCTGTCCAGCATGCTGGTTCCCCAGCTCTATTCCTCTTCTGTGCCTCTTTTGCAGAGGTGAAATTGGGGATTGGCAGTGTTGTGTACCCATGCACCATGGATAGCCAATCTAGCCAATTCAAAGTCTATTTTCTTCACTCTAGTAATTTTAGATTTAATTTATTTCACCCAGTCTACTTCAAGCTATTTACATGTCATGTTTCTGCAGTTGTTGAATGGCACAGATCCCAGAGAACTGGCTAAAGCATTGAGCAGACCTGGATTCATTAATGACTATGAAGCACTGACCATCATTTTAATCAACATCCATCCCATCCAGAATCTGGCTACACTTCTAGATCAATTCATCATTGAAACCCAAGATGTGAGATTCAAATGTTATTTGTACTTTTGGGGAAAGCTGTATATTGCAGATTAGGTCTAGTGCATCTCCCAATATGATGTGTTCTATCAGAGCAGTGTACCTGCAGTTTGTGGTGCTCAAATATTTATCTAAAGTCTGAATGCATCATTAAAAGGAGGACAAGTAAATGAATCTCTCACCTGTACACTAAAAGGTAGATAACCTGACTGGGCACAAAGGATTGTGAAATTTTGTTCCTTTCTGCTATTTCAAATTCACAGCAACGTGAAAATGGAGAATTTGTGATGATAATTGGCTGCAGAGTCCAGTTTTCCAGCCAATGCATGTTTTAAACTGTTGATTGAATTATCAGGATCTTTGGATCAAATCAGTTGTTTACATGCAAATTGTGTGTTGACTGAGTGATCTAACCTGTAACATTGCCAGTGAGATCGCACCTTGACAAAGACTCACCTGCAGATGTGAGATGTCAATGGGTAGGAGGAGTTGATCATAATTTAAAATGGAGTATCATGATCATTGAATGATAATTTAATTCCCACTAAAACCTAACTCTAATTGTAACAAATGCTCAGATCTAGTTTCTTGTTAGGAAACCTGTCTTCACAATATCTAATTGTTAGATATTATGTTGCAAGCTGATGGAATTTGTGTTATGTAAAAGTTTAATATTTATTTTTAAACAAAGACTTTCTTCTTCCTCAGAGCAATATCTTAGCTGATATCGTAGAAGGATTGCAGCATGAATTCTTCAAAAACCAGTCTGGAAGCAAAGATCAAGCTGTGGAAAAATGGCTTAACATTACACTAATTCCATCTCTGCCATTAATTGCTAATGCTCTTTTCACTTCCAATAACAGCCTTAGATTCCTGTGTCCTGTTTTGGAAAAAATGTAAGTTTATTTCTCAACTATCATCAACTGAAATGCCTACAATTCTAAGTAACCTTAAACAGAGCCAATGTAATTGTCATTGCATTCACCGGCACAGTATCAGGTCATCTATGTTGCATATTGGTATGCACAGAAATTTTACCATTCCCTCACGATATTTTTATTTTGTTTTTCCTGACCCTACTTTCAAGTGTACGTGGTGGAATTCACTTGATCACATGCTGTCCATTATAATCAGTTGCTGTCTTGAAGTATTCTCTCACTCTATCTTTATGATCCAAAAATGTCACTCATTCACAGTATATTCCAGAATTTTACCAAATGCACATGATATGTACATCAGAATAGCGCTTTTACCCATCAATCAGCCTCCCATTTTTTTGATTCTATTATCCAATTGGAATGTCTTGTTTTAAAAATTCTTAATTTAAGGAAGGCTAAAAATGAGCACTGTTAATAGTATCTCTTTCTCTCAAACACACACACCTCTTTAACATTGTGAGGGTAATTTGATTGTGATTGATTGTGGTATTGACAAAACAGCAAATCCTTTAAGAGCATTTGGTGAATTTTCGCACCCTGTTACAGGAATTAGTAATTATGAAGGGATTTTATTATTTGAGGAAAAAAATATGTCCAAAGATATGCAGATTACACGGATTGGTCATGCTAAATTGCTCCTTGGTGTCCCAAGTAATGTAGGTTTGGGGGATTAGTGGGGTATGGGGATTGGGCTTGGGTAAGATACTCTGTCAGAGACTCTGGGCAGACTTGATGAGCTGAATGGACTCCTTCTACACTATAGGGAATCTTTGATTGCGTGTCGCAATTTTCTGATGGGTGGATGGGTATCAAATTTGTTAAATTACTTATTATTTTAAAATTTGTTCCTGGGTAGGATGCCACTAACCAGGTTGCATTAATTGCACATCCCTTATGAATGTTTCAACTCATTGAAACAAATATGTTAAATAGCATATGGGTGAATTGCACACATAGGCAGACGTTTCTCAGAAATACCACTGAGACCAATTTTAATTCCCACATTTTTGGAGGCATTGTTTGTTAACTCCAGTGATTTGTGTATCTGATATATTTTTGTTTATTTTCCATAGTGTCATGGTACTGAGCTTATTCAAACAGAAGCAGCATATCAATGATCAAGAAGTCATTTATGACCATTTATTAAATTATACACAAGGTAATGATGATATAAACAAACTCATCCTGTTTAATTGTCTCATGACACCTTCTGATCTGATCTTTAAACTAATGTGGAGAAGCTTCCCATAATGTTCTTCACTTTATCCAAGAGCAACAATAATTAATCTATTTATATTTTTCTATGTTCTTCAAAATGTCTTTGAACTTAAGTTCTTATGTTCTCAACCTTCTTGTTGCAAATTAGTTTTGTACTCTCATTCTCTCTTGTTTAGCACTGTAGGCTTCTCTCATAAGTGGAGTCTATATCTCTTGTAAACTGGAGTTCACCATTAGCTTTTCCTCCATTCCAAGTATGTGGACATTACTGAAAAGTGCAACATTTATCGCGTGTCCCTAATTATCCTTGTCAAGGTAATGGTGAACCACCTTCTCCAGATAACTGAGTGACTTTCTAGGCCTTTAATAGGGGCAGTTAAGAGTTAACCAAAGAGACCAGATTGGGGTAAGGTTGGTAGACTTCCTTCCTGGAAGAACTAGTTGAGATTTTACAACAATCCAATAGTTATGTGGTGACTGCATTCAGTATTGAACTGAATCATAGCTTTTTATTGCAGGTCTATTTAATTACTGAGCTAAAATTCTGCCATGGAGGAATTTGAACTCATGTCTCTGGAGCGTTGTTCTTGGTCTCTGATTTACCATCCTAGTAATGAGATCATTTAGCTACCTCACCCAATATCTAACTGGTTTGCTGCCCAAGTAATGAAGGTGAACATTACCTTGTCAAAATGCGAGGTTTATTATGATAGTTTGGAACTGTGTCATAAATTTTGGGTAAAATTGAGGAATGAAGGGGGTTATGTGACCTGCTCTGAATTCAGCTCACAGCAAACTTAGGTGGCTTGTGTGTTATAGGTAAAAATGGGTGGGGGAGGAGTGTGCATTCATGTTATACAGGAAAGAAGATGCAAGGTGTATTGTAAACAATGATCAAAGTAGGTGGCTGGAATTTCACCACCATAACAGCCCTGGAATTGGGGCGGGCAAGGTTCTCAGAACGGAATTCTCTGTTGGTCTCGGGTAGGATTTTCCGAGCCTTGCCCGAGCGATGTCGTAAGATCACAGCTGCTGTACTGAAAGTGAGTTGACTGTAAGTCTGAAAAGACTCAGGATGTTAGGAAAGTCAAATTTTGTGAATGGTTATATTTTAAACAGTCTATTTAGTTTCAAGGGAGAATGAAGTTTCGAGTCTAAAGGATAGCTAATGAGCTTTTCTACCCAGATACAAGTCCTATTTGATTCATATTGCTATGGAAATGGGCCTTGAAAGGGGAAAGGTCCATTGGAAACCATTGTGGGAATGGATGATTAATTTTTATCTTCATAAACAGGTTCAGTCTGCAAGAATTACAATGAGTGACAAAGACCATAGAGAGAGAGAGGCAGAAAGTCTTTATTGTTCGTCAGAATCATGAACCAAACAAGAAAATCCAGTCCATGTTTAGGACTGGTATCACAGGCAGCGACAGGTCTATCTGTGGGTGAGAGCTTGCATTCAAATTGAAAGGACATGGTCATGAGGGCTTAAACAAAGCTGAAAGATTTGGCTAGCTTTGACTAGGGAAATGGGTCTCCAGAGTAACCCATACTATGAATGAGGATTGGAAGATATCCATCTAGAAAAGGGA
The DNA here is from genome assembly GCF_965287045.1 of Carcharhinus amblyrhynchos. Classification (NCBI taxonomy): domain Eukaryota; kingdom Metazoa; phylum Chordata; class Chondrichthyes; order Carcharhiniformes; family Carcharhinidae; genus Carcharhinus; species Carcharhinus amblyrhynchos. The sequence continues at coordinate 10,172,807 of NC_137341.1, read as the reverse complement.
AAGAAAGGTTCAGAATCGCTTTGAACTGGTTCTTGGGAATTAAATGTTTACTTCAAGGACAGAGTAAAGAATAAATGTAGAGGGATATTTTCATTAATTTGAAATATTAAATGGGGTGCTTTCTGTAGTATACAGTATAAGTTGCCTACTGAAATACAATTCAGTTAATGTCATGCTGTGTGTTACAATAAAAGTCTTAAAACTTGAAATCATTTTAAGTTGGCCACTGGAAATTCAAATTACTTTTAAAAGTTATCAGTCTTTGCAAGGATCATAACATCCCCATCAAAGCTTAAAGCAGAAAAATAGATCAAAACTCAAAATCTCAAAACCTAACAGTTCTTAAAGATTTAAGTCAAATGAAGTTAGACTATTTACACCAAATGACTGTAGTTTACCAATAATACACTGGTCCATTAATACATTTTTTAGCAAATCTTTATTATCAATTAATGTACATTTTCTGATACAAAGCGCAAGATGTTGTTTTGGAAAGAAACCTGTTACCTTTGCCTTGCCTGAACTGTTTGTGACTGCAGTCCCAAGCTGGATTTTCTCATTTGGCTCATGATACTGACAATGGACTCAATTTGAGTTCGGGAATCTATGACTGACTACGGTGAAATATCTGCTGTTTCTGGAATCCCATCCAATGAGGGGTAGCCACTGAGTCTGGCTGTCGTTTCCCAACATAGTAGAGTGAGTGAGAGGAGGCATTGCTGGCCTGTCAGCCTGCCACCATGAGTCATTCTCCACTTAAGTTGCCCAGCCTCAGCCATGATCCATGATCCCAACCATGCCATCAGCTTCCCCAAAGGGTCCAATCCTGGGCTTAATCTGCTGGTCACTGCTGCCAGGTACGTAGCTGCTACTATGTTGACCCCATCTCTGGCAAGATCCTTCAAAGGTGCAAATGCATCTATTGATGACCCAGCGTGCAATTTTACTACTTTTCTCCTGGTTTGGACTGTTAGTGAACCTCCAGCTCTACTGACCAGGTAAAGCTTTGATTCCTAATGTGCTTGAAACAACTAAGGATGAACAATACACACTATCCACTTATAATTATTAATAGCAACTAATACTGTAGAAAATATCACTAAAGTATCCATAATATTTAAAGTTGAAGTTTCAGTAGAGTACTGACATGTTATTGAATGGCGCTTTTAGCTAGTTTAATACATTTATTGTAATTTTAATGACTTGTTCGTGAATAGCTTGACCAGTTTCAACCTGTTGCATTTTTGGGTCCTTGGATGTCTGTATTAAATTAACATTTTTTGTTTGTATAGGGTTATTGGGAAATTATTAAATATTTTTCTTTGTTTTCCAGCATTCCCTCTTCATTGTTATGGTAACAGCAGTTTTGTTCGCTACATGAAGAGATATTTCCAGGGTTTCTTCACCTTTCTAACTCTGAAGGATGCATTTTCATTTATTCCTTCTGATCGGGTAACTGAGGTAAGAAGATAATTATTCTTTTTGTGAAATGCTGTGAAATGTCTGTCTTTTCAGAGTTGATTTATTTATTCATTCATGGGGTGAAGACCAGCTGCGATTCTCGCTAGTGTGACGTCCAAGCAGCAAGGAAGTGTCAGTGAAGCCGGATGGTGCCTTGCAGGACATGTTAATGACATGTTTGGCAAGCTTCATGCCCTCTTTGAGTCCAAAGCCAATCCTACTGGCAAAACAACACTAGTAGAATTGTATTCAGCAAGAAACCAGGCATGAACCTAGGGCCAGATTCTCCCAAAAAAATTCTAAGTGCTGAATTGGCGAGAAAACTGGTGTGAATCATGATCGTTGTTTCAGTAGGAGTTCAGACTTGAATCTCCCACACCCAGGACAATGCGGAGGTCACAATTGTGAATATCATTAAAAGCTTGGGGGTCAGGGCCTATTCACGCCAGAGTCCGACAGTTCTGGAAGTCTGGCCCCAATCTGTCAGATTGCCATTTGCTCGCCAGCTTGATTGTTGGCCAGCCCTCAGCCTCCACAAGCATTCCTGGGTCAGCCCCTCTTTCTCTGCCTGTCCATCCCAGAATGCCCCGATCTCCAGCAACCCATCCTATCAATGGTATTTTCCCACTCCCCAAGCCCACCCTGATTGCTGGCTTCCCTCCAGCCCTGACTGATCCCAATACACTGGCAGCAGCAGGACCCCCCCCCCACCTCCACCAAAAGGCTCATTGGACCTGCCCACAATAGACCATGCCCCCTTCCTCTTGGCTGTGCCCATCTTCACATGGGCACTTTGCCCCTTGAACAGTACAAGGGCACTGCCACCTGAACCCTGGGGGCCCCAGTTGCCTTCTCCACCCCCCCCCCCCCCTTCACTCAGGCAGGGTCTCCCGCTCGTTCCCCACAAGTGGAGAGCTGCTCTTGTTGTAGTGGAGAATTTCTTGTTTCCCGAGTTGTGATAATTAAACTCAACAACGTTTGCTTTTCTGAAAAAACAACCAGTTTGTATTATCGCAAAACTGCATGCAGTATATGGCCGAATTTTGGAAACAGAGAGCAGTCCGCACTAACTGCTGATTCTATCCCAAGACTGTGCCCACTACAAGGATCAATTCAATAATTATACATTTTCTTATCAGCTTACATGATGTTAGTAATACAAGCAGTGGTACGTCGAACAAAACGAATTGTGTGACTCCCTCATCCCCGACCTTGGTTCAGTGACTCCATTACGCCTTGTTTTCTGTAATGAACAAATTCTGTGACTCCCTCCTTCCTGACCTTATCGAATGTCTCGTATGTTACTCATGGTATATGGAGTCAACTGTGTAAAGGCCGACTGAGGCGAAGCATTTGGTCTTCACTGGTTTCTTTGTTCAGAGTCAGTCAGCTTTGCAGGGGTCTGGCATTTTGAAATGGCTTGGTCTGCTGTCCTTTATACTAAATACTTGACCATTTTTCCCATCATGCCACTGCTTCGTTTGTACACTATCACACTCTAAACCCCACCAGAGTGAAATATTCCTGGTGGGGTGGGACATGCTATCAGGCCTGGAGAATCACATTTAAAATGCATGAAAACAGATTTAAACGACCTGCCTCTCCTCACCAGTTTCCAGCTCAGTCCCGAATGCACCTGCTCTCTGGCTATGCAAGATGTGCATGTGCTGGGAGTGCATGCGCGATTCCCATGAAATGGCTGGCATGCTATTCTCCCATCCCAACACACCAGGATGGAAGATTCGGGTCACTAATTTCTGGCTTTGCGTGCAGTCTTACCGGTGATCAGCATGCCAAGCTGGTCAGATCACAGCCTTTGAATTCCATCACAATATGACAGAAAATAAGCTGTCTGTTTTAGGAGAGCTGAAAAGGTGTATATGCATGTTATTGTGCAAAATACCTACTGATAGAGCATGGGAACACTGATTTTGTCACTTGTCTCATAAAACTGCTTCATGCCTTCCTTCCTTAATGGCTGAATCATCTCCATGTATGCCCTAGGATTAAACTTGTGCATATCATACCACTTTGCTTCAGTGGATACAGCAATATTACTAAGTATTAGAACAAAAATATGCTTTGTGTCATAAATTAACAAGGTGCTCATGTTAATTGGGTCCTTTATACACTTCCATTACTTTCTAGCATCTGCACATCAGTTTCCTCTTATAGTGAGTTTCAAATTCATGCACTTTCAAATCACCTGGCTGTTCATTTTTAGCAAATGCCATTTTTGCATTTATACACTCATCTCTTGTAGAACATTGTGAAATAAAGAAAGAATTGTCATGCTGGTTAATCATCTGATAGCTGGCAATATAAAAGTTTATTTTGTGGTCATACGCATATTTATAACATCCTCTAAAGTGGAAGAGTTTCACGTGCTCCCATATTCTATACAGAAAGTTGTTGTTGGGTAGCGGGGGGTGCTATGCTAGCTGTCATGAGTATTCCACTGGAGGCCAAATCATGGTGACTTTGATGTGGCCATAACATAAATAATTATGCCTTGACCTTTCTCTCCTCTCCCCATTAACTCTCATTACAAAATCTGCAGCCAATGTTGCTGGCCCATTGCATTGTGCTAACTTGTGGTGTGTGGCCCTTGCTCCTTTCTCAGATATACTTCTGACCAGCAAAGTTTCATAATTCCTTGTGGTGTTTTCTTACGGGCCCCAGTACACCTTTCTGTCAGACGGCACATCTGCAGCCCGGTCTCCAGCTTTGTATTGATCTGGCATTGCTGCCTACTTCCCACCCCAGTGGAAACTTTTGTGACAATACATGTGTATTAGAGTTGGCACCAACCCATGTGTGTTTCAGTGATGTACTCTCTGCCTTTGAAATACCACCAAATTATACAGGGCAAGATAGATACTGCAGGCCTCAGACACAATAGGTTAAAAGAGCAATGAGATGGCACTTAAGTGAAAAAGAGAGAGAGAGAGACAAAAGGTCAAAGACTGAAATGTTCACGAAGCTCCTCTGTCTGCAGATGTTGATAGACGTGCATTGTATTTCCATACTTCAGTTTTCTAGCATCAGCAGTATTTTGCTTTTGTACATTAGGTAGGGCAGGGAAATATTTGGAGAGAGTGATTGGGCAAACAAAGAAAGAAATCTGATGCTCAGGAAGGTTTGTGACAGCCTGTTTGAAAAAAATACTCTTCTGCATTGCACCTTCAGCTGGTGCTTAGAAGTTGATTCTTGATCACATTGGTAGACCCCTAAATGCTTTTGTTTCAGATAGGCCGAGGTGGCGGTGGTTGCTGTTGCTGCTCCTCAGCCACCCTGCTTCATCCAAGAAAGCTGATGAAAACATTTAAAATGTTGTAAAGCAACTAAAAATGTGTAATTTGTGATTGGGAAGTTGGTTTGTGGCAAACTAGGCAGCAAAACGTCCGGTGATCCACAGAATTGCAACTCAGAACCTCTGTTTCGGCTGCTATATAGGTTCTTATGCCAAGTGTATCAATATTTTTAGCTCATATGAAAATGAGTGCAGCCTTCCATTGTGGAATTAAAGTGCAGTGTGTTGGGTTTGATGCCAAAGAAGTATCACTGTGAACTTCTAATCAGGGCTCTTCATGCCTGTTAGGGGTGCCTGATCAGGGATACTTCTTAACCTATGTCCAAATGTTGGTGAGCTGGAATGGTGCAAAGACCCACCTAATATTATCTTAAATTGTATAATGCCCTGTTCCTGCAGTACAGGCTGGATGAAAGTTGTGCTAGTTAAAAAATGTTATACCTGCAGTGTTTCTTTTAAAGATTTAAAATGTAGTCACATTTATTGCTTTGCTCCAGAGGTACCTATACATTTATCTTTGCCAATTTGCTAGCTTCCAATTACTTTCATAAATTGAGAATTTTCTATTGTGTTTTACAGGTGTTGGGTAACATTGATCCCAGGGAATTAGCTGATTTACTGAGTAAGCCTGGATTTATTGATGACAATGCAATTCTACTCAACATCATAATCCACATCCAACCCTTCCAGAATCTGAAGTCATTTGTTGAAGAATTCATTGCCAAAACACATGTAAGTTGGAAGTATTAGTTGTACTTTTTGGTGTCACTGGATATAGCGCAAAGAAATTACTTCTTCCAAGTTGTGTCTATTTTATTTCAGAGCTGAGTGTGTGGGATATACAATGCCAGAATACTAACCTGAGGTCCAAGTGTCATCTTAAAAAGAAGTCAGGTGGATGGATCTCTTGGCATCTAGGCACACCAGGACTGTGGAATTTTGTTATTCTGTCCATTTTGGATGCACATGTCCCTCAGCTGGCTGAGAGCTGCAACTATCCAACTGCCACTTTTCAACCAGTGTATGATTTTTAACTCTTGTCAAAACTGGCCATGCCCATGATCATCTATTATGTGATTTTCTGCTGGCAAATACAGATGCATAGTGACTAAGTTAGTTCATCAACAGCACTGTCATGAGATCACACTATAACAATGGAACTCAGCAGCAGTGAGGAAAATTTAGAATCAGCATCAAAGAATAGTAACTTAATTTGAAATTGCTGGGCCTCTGACGCAAATCTTTGTCTCTTCTTTGGACACAGGTGAGGTCCCAGAGGATTGGCGGATTGCAAATGTAGTACCGTTGTTTAAGAAGGGTCAGAGGGATAACCCAGGGAATTATAGGCCGGTGAGCTTGACTTCAGTTATAGGCAAGCTAATGGAGAGGATCCTCAAGGATAGGATGTATGAACATCTGGAGCGCTGCAATCTGATCAAGGATACGCAGCATGGCTTCGTTACAGGGAGGTCGTGCCTTACGAATCTAGTGGAATTTTTTGAAGAGGTGACAAAAACGGTTGACGAAGGACAAGCCGTTGATGTCGTCTATATGGATTTCAGTAAGGCGTTTGACAAGGTCCCTCATCGTAGGCTGATAGAAAAGGTGAAGGCTCATGGGATACAAGGCCAGGTATGTAGATGGGTGGAGAACTGGCTTGGGAGGAGGAGACAGCGAGTAGTAGTGGAAGGCTCCTTTTCCAATTGGAGGTCTGTCACCAGTGGTGTGCCGCAGGGCTTGGTACTAGGACCTCTTCTATTTGTGGTATATATTAATGACTTGGAAGAGGGGGTAGGTGGTGTGATCAGCAAATTTGCTGATGACACTAAGATGGTTGGATTGGCGGGTACTGAGGAGCAGTGCCTGGCAATGCAACAGGACATAGACAGGCTGGTAGATTGGGCAGATAGATGGCAAATGGAATTTAATCCGGAGAAATGCGAGGTGATGCACTTTGGCCGGAATAATGTGGAGGGGAGTTATACGATAAAAGGTAGAACTATCCGGAGTATAGATACGCAGAGAGACCTGGGGGTGCAAGTGCACAAGTCCCTGAAGGTGTCGGTGCAGGTGCAGAATGTGATGAGGAAAGCGTATGGTATGTTAGCCTTCATAGGAAGAGGTATAGAATATAAGAGTAGGAGTCTGATGTTGCAGTTGTATAGAACGTTGGTTAGGCCTCACTTGGAGTACTGCGTCCAGTTCTGGTCGCCGTACTACCGGAAGGATTTAGAGATCCTGGAGAGAGTGCAGAGGAGATTTACCAGGATGCTGCCTGGTATGGAAGGGCTGTCTTACGAGGAAAGATTGAACGAACTTGGGCTGTTTTCCCTTGAGAGACGTCGGCTGAGGGGGGATCTAATAGAGGTTTATAAGATTATGAAGGGGATAGATAGAGTAAATGGTGGTAAGCTTTTTCCGCTATTAGAAATGGATAGAACGAGGGGTCACGGGCTTAGGGTGAGGGGGGCTAGGTATAAGACAAATATTAGAGGGCAGTTTTTCACACAAAGGGTAGTGGGGGTGTGGAATGCATTGCCGAGTAAGGTGGTGGAAGCAGGCACGCTAGGGTTGTTTAAGAGTCACTTAGACAGCCACATGAGCGGGCTACATATAGGGGGATATAGCAGGCCTTACTAAACATTGTAGGCTTGGGAATACGTTTTGCCTCAGGGATGTTAGTCTTTGCCTGTTTAATAATGAATTTTTTTGTCTCCACAGGCATTTAAGTCCAGCAAGGGGCATGCATGCGGCAGGTTGTAGTGGGCTGCTCTTGGACGTTGCTTCGGGAGTTGCCTATTGCTTCATGTCGTTAGTGTGCTTGAACTGGACCATCTCAAGGGCAACATGACAGCTCAGACTATCTCTGTTGCTGTGCAGACACATGGATTTGGGCCTGTGTCTGTGGGAGTTTGCACGTTCTCCCCGTGGTTGCGTGGGTTTCCTCCGGGTGCTCCGGTTTCCTCCCACATCCCCAAAGATGTGCTTTTAGGCTGATTGATTGGGTACTAAATTGTCCCTAAATTGGACCTCCCTGATCCTCGCACATTAGGCGTAGGCTAAAATCATGAATAGGACACTGACACAGTGGGATGGTGGCGCGGGCTCGTTGGGCCGAAGGGCCTGTTTCCCGTGCTGTGTTGTTCTTTGTTCTTAATTTCTTCCTTCTGATTGTAACAAATGCTGAGTTCTACATTCCTGTATAGGAAAACTGATCTACACTCATTGACCTAGTGGGTAGAAAAATGTTATGTGATAAGTTGAGGGAATTGAGCTGGATTTTTGTTCTCAAGGCAGATACTGGGATTCAGGAAGATTCCCGGCTCAGCAGCAGACATCTGGGAGACTAAGCTGCCAAACAGTGTTTCCTCTGGGAGATGTTTCAACAAACGTAATGGCTCTCTGTTTGGCTGAGAGTCCAGACAACTATTATGTTTCTTGAAATAAGTGTTTTGTGTTATTTGATCAAAAACTCTCTGATCACTGTTGTCAATTTCAGTATTTATTTACACAAGTCAAATGTGTCAAAGTTTTGTAGGTTTTAATACTTGAAAGGTTCGGGGTGAGTGACATACAGTGGCACAGTGGTTAACACTGCTGCCTCATAGGGCCAGGAATCTGGGTTTGATTCCGGCCTTGGCCACTGTCTGTATGAAGTCTGCACATTCTCCGTGTGTCTGTGTGGGCTTCCTCTGGGTGCTCCAGTTTCTTCCCACAGTCCAACGATGTGCAGGTTAGGTTGATTTGGCCATGCTAAATTGCGCCTAGTGTCAGGGGATTAGCAGGGTAAAAATGTGGGATTATGGGAATAGGGCCTGGGTGGGATTACGGGTCAGTACAGATTTGATGGGCTGAATGGTCTCTTTCTGTACTGTAGGGATTTTGTGATATCACTATACAGTAGAAATTTAATTGGTTCTTGTGCGACCATCCCAGTTGGTGTTATAATTGGACAGAAGGATCCAAAGCTGATAAGTTATTTTTATTCTTGGTTTTATTAAGTGTGGAGGAAACGGAGCCACAGGGCCACTAATTAATTTTAACAACAAAAGCAAACCTTTATTAAACGCAAGAAATAGATCATAATACAATATAGCTTTGACTCCTCCTTTGGTTTAACACTTACAGGTTTAAGGTTCTGAGGATAACAAAATACATTTGAAGCTACAATTGTCTCAACAGCACCCAAACTCAGTATTTGCAGATTTCTCCTCAGAATGGACCCCTCCTCACCAATGACTATCATATGACAGGATCTAAATTCCATTCCCAGATATAGGCTTTAATATCTTCTCTCGTAGCACTATTTTCAGTTAGCGATCAGCGTTCCAAATCCGGTTTGTGTTTTCCAAAGATCTGCCTGACTGTAGCTCTCTTTCCACAGTTAACAGTGAATCTGACAGGATTTGAACCAACTCTGTCTCTTCCATACTTAATGAAAATACCAAGTTTGACCACCTTTTAAATCTCAGCCACAACTTTACAATTTTCCCACTGACAGTAATAAAATAATTACTGAAGTTACTGTGCAAAAGTATTTTTCTAGTATTTTCCACCAATTGATCAATCTCAACTTTTCCTTGTTCTGGGAATAGGCCTGGGTGGGATTTTGGTTGGTACAGGCTCAATGGGCCAAATGGCCTCCTTTTGTACTGTAGGGATTCTAAATAATTTAGTATGAAAGGAGCAGCATGGTGGCACAGTGGTTAATATTGCTGCCTCACAGGGCCAGGGTCCCAGGTTCAATTCTGGCCTTGGGTCCCTGTCTGTGTTGAGTTTGCACATTCTCCCCATGTCTCCTTTCCTCTGGGTGCTCTGGTTTCCTCTGTCCAAAGATGTGCAGGTTAGCTTGATTGGCAATGCTAAATTGACCTAGTGTAAAGGCAATTGGTAGGGTAAATGTGTACGATTCTCAGGTTTGTTCTCCAAAGTTTCTGATCGTTTTGTTTCAGATGATCTGAAATCATCTTGTTACCGCACTCGGATGGTTCATTATTTCCATACTAGCATTCTCTGTGGAGCTCTTGTCCTGACTGCCTGAAACTCTTACCCCATTATAAGTTCCAACTTTAAGCAGACTTGAGACATGTATCCTTTCTCTTTCCCAGTCTTCAGCTCACCTGACCTGACTAGTTTTTTGCTGCAGATTTTGTGACAAAGGAAATTGTCTGCTCCACCCACAGGTTGTGAAGCAATCATCAGAAGTCTGCTTTCCGAAGATATAAAACGCAAGTCTGAGCTGGATCTTGAAATGAAACCCCCACACAGACAAATGTTGTTAATCCCTGCTTCTGCTTCCAATTAAACCCACCTAAACTATACCTTATTTTTAAATGTTTACCTATGCAAATCCCTGAAAATCAAATCTGTTTTTCTGACACTTGAGAATGTACAGTGGGACAATGAACATTGAAGTGCTGAGAGGTTCAAAGATAGTGTTGCCTCCCTATGTTATCTTTTAGACCATTTACTTGTCCTTGCAAATGGTAGAGCAATCCCACATTGTTTTACCATTTCTGAGATTTACTTCGTACTTACAGTTTGTGTCATAGAATCCCTACACTGCTGAAGGAGGCCATTCGGCCCATCACATCTGCACCGTAATCTCACATATTTACCCTGCTAATCCCCCTGACACTAGGGTCAATTTAGCAAGGCCAATCAACCTAACCCGCACATCTTTGGATTGTGGGAGGAAACCGGAGCACCCAAAGGAAACCGACGCAGACACAGGGAGAACATGTAAACTCCACACAGACAGTGACCCAAGTCCAGAATTGAACCCAGGTCCTTGATGCTATGCGGCAGCAGTGCTAATCACCATGCCGCCCTTGGGTTCTTGCTCAAAGTCCACTGCTTCTATGATATTCAGCTAAACCAATTATTTAATCCTTTCTATGAGTGTAATTATTACTAGGGCTACTATCCCCCTTTAAGGACCACTTAGGGTGAATGGTGGGGGCATAGCTTGTTACACAACAGGGGCACAAGGAGGACCTTTTGAACTTGCTTTTTAAAAGGTCCCCTCATGCTGACTTTGATTGATGACTCCACTGAGGAACCATGTTAAAAAGCTACACCAACTCCATGAAAATTGTAGAAGAATAGGACATGCTTATTGCCTCCAGTCAAGAACCAGCACTCACCCTTTAAAGACACTATTAAAAATTAGATAGCTTGGGAGCAGGGTTGGGAATCCCAGAGATGGGAACCATCTGGAATTTTTAGTTTCCCAACTTGGGAACTTTAGTTTCTCAACTTGAGCCCTTTGTGTTATCTTGACAGAATTATGATATTTTCTTTAAGACTATTTCCTTTTTTTCCAGAATGATGTCTTAACTCCCGCCATAGAGGGCGTACACTCTGAAATTATCAAAAGCTTGTCTGGTCTAAGTGAAATAGATGTGAAGGAATGGCTTATTGATACAATAAGTCAATCTCTACCATTGATCAATGAAACAATTTTGTCTTCCAACTTTTCCCTGAAATTCCCATGCATTCTTATCAGAAAAATGTAAGTATATTTTTCAACTATTTTGAACTGGAATCTTGTAATTTTTTGTAATTTGTCATATTTAGTAACCCTAAGTGGCACACGATGCACATTTTTGACTCGGAATCAGACCATATATATCGTGATAGAATTCGCAGAACTTTCAGTATCCCCTTAACGTAATTTTATCATGTTTTTCTCTCCTCTTTTGTATATACATAGCACGGGAAGTTAGTCACATCACTTTCTGTCCATTAGAAAATATTGTTCATTTGGATGTTATTTCACATTTTCATACTTGCTATCTAAGAACACAATTCATTTGTTGTGTTTTTTTCAGATTAAGTTAGTACATTTCATTTTTCCTAATGACATCTGTATATCAAAATTGAGCTTTTTTATCACAAGTCAGCCTCTCACTCCATAAGACCTTCCATTACCCGCTGCAATCTCTGTCATTTCAATCCATACGTTTGAGCCCTCATGCTACCTGTGCCAAGCTATGGCATCTCTACTGACACTCAGTGACCACTCATGCCCCCATGCCAAGCTATGCCACTTGAATGCCCTTTAACATCATTGATTATCAAAGCTCACAGGAATAATAGAAAGTTGGACCTGACATCTTTGGAAGCAAAGTTCAGCCCAAAAGTAGGTGAGGTCAGGAACGGATGGAAAAAAATTGATAAGGAGAGGTAATACCTGTACCAATGTTCTCTGTCCAAGATCAGTTATATATATATATTAATTTGTGGGTGATCCCTGTCTGTCCATCAGCAGTGGCACTACACCACCCGATCAGTCTCCATAGTTTTTGCTGAGGTAACTGAATAGTTTTTTATTACAACGTTTGGAATGCTGACCAGTTGCTGCATTCTCTCCCCCACAAAAGGGTCAGTTTCAGTTACATTCAGTGTTCAGTCATATAGTTTAGAATGTTATAGTGAGACAGAACAACTTCTCAGAATCTACCCTGTTAAGCTCTAGAAGAATTCACTAAGATAAAGCATTTATCTAGCATAATTATGGCAGTGCATGCATAGGTTTAAAAGCTTAGTGAGTGAGGTGTGAAATGCTGGGTGGTATTAACAAGACAACTTCAACCTGATTAACTTAAGTGGCGTTTAGCAGAGTGATATGTTATTGTGTGCTACTCTTGCAGCACAGTATCCAAGTTATAGGGATTACCTCACTGTTCACTGTTTCTATAGCTTCCAAACATGTTTGATTTGCAGGGCTGGCCTCTTCCATCTGTGGGAAACAGCCCTTCTCTGCAAGCCCTCACTGCCACCAACATCATCATCTTGTTTTGCTTCCACTGTTTTCTCCATCGTGGTTGGGAGGTAAAGAAGCAGGATGCTAATGCCGTGGGAGTGTTAAACAACCGTGGTACAGCCTGCGGCTGCAGTGTTCAGATTTATAACCAGCTGCTGTACCCCTCCCCCACAAAGGGGGGGCGGGTGTACAGTTCTAATGCACATATTTCTAGATTTTCCAGTGAGGAAAACCAGCCTCTCAGAATCGACCTTGTGAAGCTGTAGAAGAATTCAAAGAGATTATGGACTGAACTAACACAATTCTGGCAATACATGCACAGGAAATGCAAGTTTAGTGAGTGAGATGCAAAAGACAGGAACAGTCATTCCACACACTTTAGGAGTTTTTGATGAATTTTCATATCTTGACAATACAGAATGTCAATTATGAAAGGATATGGTGGTGTGAGAGAAATCTCGGCTGGAGTTCTCCCAAACAAATTCTAAGTGTTGAATTTGTGGGAAAACTGGAGTAATTCACCTGTTTTTTTTCAGTGGGAGCTCAGAGAAGAATTTCCTACACTCTGCACTGCAAGGCCACCAGCCTGAATATCATCAAAAACTAGTAGGTGGGGCTGATTCCCAATCAGGAGGCTGAAACCAGCGGACTTCTGCGCATGCGCAGTGGCCCCGAAGTTTCAGTCTCCCATTTGCTGGTCAGCCCTGACACTTCCCCACTGGTCCACCCCAATCTCCAGCTAGTTCCCCTAAGAGCACCTTCCCACCCCCCGCAGTGACAATTCCCCCAGGGCCAACTCCCAACCCCCTGCCCTGCTCCACCCACCCCAGAGGCTGACTCCCCACTGGCCTCCCCCTGCCCTGACCATTCCCAAGGGCAGAGTGACAGTGAGACCCCCCTCCATGTCCTGGAGCTATGAAGCAGCAATGCTAGCTACAATGCCACCGTGCTGCCCAACTTACCTGTCTTTCCGGCGGTTTGCAGCACGGATCTGACGGCACCGAAAATCTGGCACTGGGAGATGCTCTTGCGGCAGAAACACATGCACGAATTTTGTGCATGCCCAGCCATGAGATTCTCCCACCCTGCTGGAATGGAAAATTAGCGCAGCAGGATGGGAGAATCACCCCCATAATATCCAATTGTCTGATGGATTAATGTGCGAGTATATTTTTGATGGGATGTATGTGACACTGTCAAAGCTGCACTTGTTATCTACCCAAATTCCCCTAAGAAATGATAGGGTCTTATTCTAGACCTTGTCAGTCCTCCCATAATGGTGTTGGAATAGACAATTCAAATTTTTATGTATGTCGTGTATGGCTGTAAAGTTCTCAATATTAAGTTGTCAACAGACCTTGAAATGAAATTCTAAAATTCCACTCTGTTTATGAACTAATTTAGTGTAAATGGGTGAGCAAATATGTACAGTACGATACAGGTGAATTACTAACACATTTCTAAGAAAAGCTATTGAAAATAATTTCAAAGCTGTGTTATTTTCAGTAACCTGTGTACCTGATGTATTTCTATTTTCTATAGAATCTCAATCCTGAGTGTCATCAAAAATAGGCTGAGTAGCCGTGATCAAGAAAATATATATAAAAGCATGCGAGCAAATGCCAAAGGTAATGAAATAATACTTGATTTCATTCATAATGATAGTTCCTGTTTAATGGTTTATAACCCCTTATAGTTCAATCGGGGTTTATGAGGCTTTCCAAACTGTGATGTTTAGCGCTTCCAAGGGACACTTCTTATTCCTATCATCGCTGCAATAACAAAACCTAGAAGTTTATATATGTCTCTTTTTTTCCTTCAGAACGTCTGGTAACATGACATTTCTTGTTAAAAGTTGCAAGTCTGCACTAGATATGTTGGGTTGAATTAAAGTTAATCATTTACATTGAACAGCTGTGGCCGAACAACTAAAATTTACTCAATAAAATGTCCAATCAGTGTTCATTGAGTAATTGTAAATTCTCTGGCATAAAGTGTAAAATGTCCTTCAGGAAAGGGACATGCCTTGGTGTGCATATGTCCTGCACTATGTAATTGACTCCTCAATACATTCAAAGCAACTGAGGATGAGCGGCACACGTTACTCACATCCTAGTGACACCTCTTCTTTTAAGTATGGAAAGCATTAGTAGTAATAAAAAAAATGAAAACATTGTTAGTACTTGAAGCCTTAATGCTTCAGAATTAGTATGGAGTAGAATGGAAACATTTTTGACTGATATTTTTGATGATTGTAAAATAGATAATCCTTGTTAGAAATCATTGAATGACTGTTGAATGAACAGTTCCACCTGTTTCATCTTGTTGCAAATTTATGGCTAGTTAAATAGATTTTTTTAATAGGATTATTGAACATATTTTGTTTTTTTTCCAGTGTACGCTGTTCATTGTTATGAAAACACCAGTTTTACTCTCTACCTGAAGAATTATTCCCAAGGTTTTGCTGACTTTTTTACTCTACAGGATGTATATTCATTGATTCCTCCTGGTCGTGAAACAGAGGTAAAAGGAAAATCATTTATCCTGCGAAATTAGTTGGATGTGAGTGTCTGTTTTTGGAGATCAACAACCTCGACTTAACATGCAGCCAGTACAATGGACAATATCTCCTGCTGGCTGTGAGGCTGAGTGGGGACAATTTTGGGTCCTGAGCATCCTTGCTGCGTGGGAGATCTTATGGAAGTAGCCTATTAAGAGAGTGCCCAGGTCTATTATCCAGTTATAGATGGATGGGTCCCTGAGGCTGCAGGTTTAATCAGAGGGTCTTGAAAGGATGGCACCTGCCAGAGGTGAGTGCTGCCACTATTTGAGTGGGAGTACAAGGGTTGCCTCCATCCTGTGCCACTTTCTGAAGAGGTATTAAACTGAACAAAGAAATGGTCACAATTGTCAAGGCCACTCCTGTGGAAGGGAGAAGGTAAATTGTGGAGCAGCAGTATCTATAGTCTGCCGATAGCAACTGAGCCAACATGTATTTCTCTGATATTCTTCTTGATACTGCCTTAGACCCCATCCCTGAAGGATTGGGATGATTCCAACAGGTTTAATTGCATTTTTCACCCTGATGCAACATGTGTAAGGAAGGTATGTATTTAGTTGTGTTCAGTTATACTGAATCGGTGAAGCGAATCTCGACTGGGTAAAATGGATGACTGATACACATAGCCTTGTCTTCTGTATCTCCACTATTTCCAATTTTAAAAAACCCGCCAAGTCATCGTTCCTTACGCAATTGACCAACGAGGTCTGTTCCACTGGTTGCAAATTCAATTATTCTGGTGATCTCCTCACTGGCCTTAAAATTTATGCCTTCTGCAAACATGAGTTGCTCCAAAACTCTGCTGGCTGCATTATAAACTCGCACCAAGACCTGTTCACCCATAAATGTTATGAAAGCCAACCTACCTTAGCTCCCTGTCGTGCAGCATCTTAGTTTTAAAATTTTCATTCTTAACCTTGCCCTTATCTATTTTAGTGTCTTCTCCATTCTTAGAAGCCTCCAAGACCTCTGCATTCTTCTTATTCTGGCTAGTGCAATATGGTGGCACAGTGGTTAGAACTGCTACCTCACAGCACCAGGGACCCAGGTTCAATTTCAGCTTGGATCACTGTCTGTGCAGAGTTTGCACATTCTCCCCATGATTGCCTGGGTTTCCTCTGGTGCCCTGATTCACTCCCACTTGTCTGAGGGGCAAGCCGCTTAGGTGCATTGGCCATGCTAAATTCTCCCTCAGTGTACCTGAACAGGTGCCAGAGTGTGGCTACTAGGGGATTTTCACAGTACCTTCATTGCAGTGCTAATGTAAGGCTACTTGTGACACAAATAAATAATCTTTTCAAATAAATAAAATATAGGGCATCACTGATTTCGTTTGCCCCTATCTCAGCCTAAACTTTGAAATTTCCTTTCTAAATCTTGCAACTGCAGATCTTTCTGTTCTACTTTAAGATATTCAATGAAACCTTCCTCTTTGAGCAAGCTTTGGTCATCTGTCCAAGTGTTATCTTGTATGCCTCAGTGTTATATAAATACAATTTGTTCTTGCTTGACTTGGAGTTTTATTCACTCTTGTTGTGGCCAAGACCAATTTTGTTTTATCCACCTGCCCCTTCACCACCTCTCTTTACTGCTGCTAATACTTCAAGGTTGTTGCACCCTTCTGGCTCTTGGTGTGATCTTTTACTCCTTTCTCAAATCTGTTTTAGGCCAATATCCACATACCCCTTCAACCCCATGGCTTCTTGCAACTTTTTCTCCCTGCTTCCAATTCCCCACTTTCATAATTCTGCTTATCTATTGTCCACTATTTGCCTCTTTGTTTCCCTCCAAAGTACTCTCAAGCCTTTTTACAGGTTGACAGAGATCGTAGGACCTAGGGCCAACTTAAATCAAACTAAAGAGACAGACATTAGGGTAACTGATGAAGTAAACAGAGAGAGGGACAAACGTTCAGGAAAAAGTGTCCCTGAGGGGTCAGAAGGGAAAAAAAGGAAGAGAGAGAGTGTTTGAGGAGAAAGAGATTTGAGGGGTTGAGATGCATCTCAGGGAACAAAGAAAATGATGATATATATAGGGAAAGAGACACAAAAAAATTGACAGCACGAAATAAATGGAAAGAAAAAGAGAAATTATCCCTTTGAAATGAGTTGGATAACTGCCTGTTACCATTTTCCACCTTTAATCACATTGGAATTTCACTGTGTCTGTTATGCTTGAGTGGTAAGAGGCACAGTGGTTAGTATTGCTGCCCACAGTGCCAGGGACCCAGGTTCAATTTCAGCCTTGGGTGACTGTCTGTGTGGAGTTTCCACATTCTTCTTGTGTCTGTGTGGGTTTCTTCCAGGTGCTCCTCTTTCCTCCCAAAGTCTGGAGATGTGCAGGTCAGGTGGATTGGCCATGGTGAATTGCCCCTTAGTTTCCCAAGATATGTAGGCTAAATGGAGGTTACAGTGATAGGGTGGGGTGATGGACCTCGGTAAAGTACTCTATCAGAGAGTCGGTGTAGACTTGATGGGTTGACTAGCCCCCTTCCACACTGATTTTTGACATAGTAGTATGTATATATCCATTTGCCTTATGCAGTCAGCTTCTAGCTATACCCATGGTTGAGAAATTCTGCATTGTATTTTACAGGTGCTGAATAACATGAATCTAAATGAATTGGCTGATCTGCTCAGCAGGCCTGGATTCATTGATAACAACACGATTCTAACAAGGGTGTTAATCCGCTTACAATCCATTGAAAATCTAGTGACACTTGCTGATCAATTCATCAAAAAAAGCCAAGATGTGAGCTAATATTTCTTTTACTTTTGAAGTCATTGGATGTAACACAGATAAACAGTAGCAGTGGTCTCTTATCATTGTACTTGCAGTCTTCAGTGCTAAGGTTCTGAATGAAGGCTGTAAGTGTCTCAGTAAAAGGAGAGCATGTTGCCTGCATGCAAACAGAGGATTCTGTTGGGCTTATAAGGATTGGAAATTTGCTCATTTTAGGTTCACAAGTCCCTTGGCTGGCTTGAAACTGGTGCTGTCCAACAACATGGCTTCAAGAACCAGTTTTTTGGCCATAGCTTGATTTTAATTTTGTTCTCTGAACCGGTCATACCCATGATTGATGAATCAATTTTTTTCCATTGGCACTTGTAATAACCAGATGAATAATCCCACCCAGAGTCACATGCAGAAAAAGAAGCTCATCAACAGTATGTGGGGAGGGGAGGTGGGGTGATGACTAAAATTTGGACTGGAGTATCCGACTCAGATTCCTTCCAAAGCCTACTGTTAAATGTAACAAATGCTCAGACTTGCATCAATTTTTGGAAAAAATGATTTTCACAAATGGGTCTAATTAGCTGAAAGACATCATGTGATAGCCAATGGGATTAATATTTTGTTCCATTTTTCAGAGTACTATTTTAACTGTCGTGGAGGGGCTAGAAACTGAGTTTTCCAAAAGCCTGGCTGGAGTCAGTAATATAAACGTGGGAGAATGGCTTAATGCCACATTTGTTCCATCTCTGCCATTGATCACCACGACCATTTGGGCTTCCAACAACACCCGGAGGCTCCCATGCCCTCTATTCAGAAAAATGTAAGCCATTTCTCATCTACCTTTAACTGAAATGCTTATAATTTTGTGTAACTTCATATATGATTCAGCAACCATTTAGTACAAGCCCATATAATCAGCATGTGTCTTACCAGAAGACATTCTGATTCTATATCACTTGAGCCAGAATATCTATGGAACATGTTAGGATCCGCAGAACTTTTACCCCCCACGCCGCCCACCACCCCACTATATTCCTTATACATTTATAATTGCGAGGCCAAATTCTCCTCCAATTTGATTTTCAAGTTTGCTGACGACACCATGTAGTGGGTCAGATCTCAAATAATGACAAGACAGAGTACAGAAATGAGATAGAGAATCTGGTGAACTGGTGTGGCAATAATAATCTCTCCCTCAACAAAACGAAGGATATTGTCTTTGACTTCTGGAAATGTAAAGGAGAACATGCCTCTGTCTACATCAACAGAGATGAAGTAGAAAGGGTTGAGAACTTCAAGTTTTTAGGTGTCCTGATCATCAACAACCTGCCCTGGTCCTCCATGCCAACACTATAGTTAAGAAAGCCCACTAACACCTCTACTTTCTCAAAAGATGAAGGAAATTTGGCATGTCAACCATGACCCTCATCAACTTCTATAAATGCACCATAGAAAGCATTCTCTCTGGTTGTATCACAGCTTGGTATGGCTCCTGCTCTGCCCAAGATGGCAAGGAACTACAAAAGGCCGTGAATGTAGCCCAATCCATCATGCAAACCAGCCTCCCATCCATTGACTTTGTCTACACTTCCTATTGTCTTGGCAAAGCAGCCTGCATAATTAAAGACCCCACGCACCCCGGACATTCTCTCTTCCATCTTCTTCCGTCGGGAAAAAGATACAAAAGTCTGAGGGCATGGACCAACTGATTCAAGTATAGCTTCTTTCCTGCTGCTGTCAGACTTTTGAATGGACAATCAACTTGCATTAAGTTCATCTTTCTCTGCACCCCAGCTATGACTGTAACACTACATTCTCCACTCTTTCGTTTCCTTCTCTCTGAACGGTATACTTTGTCTGCGTAGCGCACAAGAAACAATACTTTTCACTATGTTAATACATATGACAATAATAAATCAAACTTTTATCATTACCTCGACTTGTTTCTATTTTTACTTTTCTCTTTGCTTCACAATATATTTGACGGAAAGTCATTCAAACAGATCACGTTCTGTCCATCATGATAATTTATTGACTAAGATGCAGTCTCTCGTGAATAGCCTAATGAATTGCTGAGGCAGTCTTTTTGACCTTTTCGACGCAACAGTCTCGTATTCTCATAAACAAATATTAGGAAAAGGAGGATTGACATTTGTAATGCCAGTGCTTGTCCCCTTTTCTACTGATTTAAAATGATTGACTTTTACATGGAGCCACATCTTTAGATATGATGGATAGTTTTTGCCAAATAAACACTTCTGTTTTACCAGCCCACCTTCCATCCCCCCACCGTGCCATAGCAGAGGACAAGAGAGGAGGATAAGAGCAAACTGCAGGACCCCCAAGATTCATTTTAAAATATTGTCTTTGAACATCACTGCAGTAGCAATGGGAGTTACAAGTTTAGTGAAAAGCTGAGTTGCGTTGACGAGGCAATGTGGTCCTTGTAATGTTGGTGCTCCCACAATGGTGTTCAGGAGAGAATTTTTTTTTTAACTTTGTGTTTGTTTGTATGTATTTGTATGTGGAGGAGGGGAAGCTGAAAATATCCTCACCTTTCATATGAAATCACTTTCTTAATACCATAACCTATTTTTGATTACATTTTAAGTTAACAGATTAATAAATATGTAAAATAATGAAAGGTGTTTCACACAAGCATGCCGACACATTTCAATTTCAAACCTTAAATCCAAAGAGAACATAGTAAATTCCGGTTATCTGTGTATATGATGTATTTCTCTTTATTTTGTTTAGTGTTGCAGTACTGAGCTCATTCAAACAGCAGTTGAAAATCGGTGATCAAAAGACCATATATGAAAATATATTAAGCTATGCTCAAGGTAATGAAATAAAATTTGACTTCTTTCATAAATATTTCTGTTCAATGATTTGTTGACATATTGTGCTTTAATCCATAGGTCAGATGAACCCTTCATGACTTTATATTTTCCTATCATAAAACTGCAATAGTTAATCTATTTACATTTGTTTGTTTTTGCTTCAAACTATCTTGTAATTTTAGGTAACCCTAACATTCAATAAAACTTGTTAGAAATTACACAATGGCACTAGATATTCTCTCATGTTCAACATTACTGGTATCTCTAGTAAGTGGACTGCATTCTCCTTTTAAACTGGAGTTTTCAGTTTGAGCAGTAAGCTAGCTGTCAGTGAAGGTGAACGCTACTTTTATTGTAGCATAAACCAAAAGTCTAGACCAAATCTTAAAACTCTTATGTTTTAATCAAGCTTCTGCCAATGAAGGTTTTAAAGTTAAATGTTTTGTTGAATGAACTAGATTATCTGCAGTCAACAATGGTGCTTTACCAACTAAAGCTTTACTCACTGTAACATTTTCTAACAAATCTTCATGCGCAACTAATTGTAAATTTTCTGAAACAAGGTGAAAAATGTTCTTTAGACAAGGGGATCTGTCACCATTACCTAGTCTGGCTTCATATAGATTTAGTCCCCCATTACGTAATAGCAACCAAAGATGAACAAAAATATTACTCACGAGCTGAGAATATGCTTTTTTAGATCAAATCATCAATACGAGCTAATTCAATGGAAAAATCTCACCAAAATATTGATTCTATTTGTCAACCTCAACCAGGGCCTCGAAGCAGAATGGAAACATTTTTTTGAGTGATACTTTTAGCTAGTTTAACATTTGTGTGAATCCTTGTTAGTAATTTAGTGACTATTTAATGAACAGCTTTACCTTTGAGAAATTTTAAATGTTTAGTTAGTCAAAGTATTGCAACATGCTTTGCTTTATCATTTTAGCCAGAGTTAATTTGGAGGAAAGGGAAAATGCACATATACCAAGATAGTTGGAAAACTCAAAAGGCATTTCAGTTCAAACAGTTGGCCTGTAGAAAAATAAGAGGGCAGCTGCTCAGAAGTCTGTCAGGCCACTTAGCCTACATATTTGAAGTATCATAAACAAAGCTTCTAGAACTACGATAAAGACATTAAAAAAACACAGAAAATACAAGCAGGAGTAGGCCATTCAGCCCTTTGAGCCTGCTCTGCCATTCATTTTGATCATGGCCAATCGTCAAATGAAATATATTGATTCCACCTTCCACCCCATTTCCTCTGATCCCTTCAACCCCAAGAGCTATGTCTAATTTCTTCTTGAAATCATGCAACATTTTGACCTCAATCACTTTCCATGGTAGTGAATTCCACAGGTTCATCACTCTCTCGGTGAAGAAATTTATGCTCACCTCAGTTCTAAAAGGTTTCGCCCTTAACCTCAAACTATGACCCCTAGTGCTGGACCCCACCATCAGGAACATGTTTTCTGAATCTATTCTGTCTCACCATGTTAGAATTGGATAAGTTTCTGAGGTCCCCTCTCACTCTAATGAATAAAATCCTAACCAACTTAGTTCTTCCTCCAATGACAGACCTGCCATCCCAGGAGTCAGTCTGGTAATCTTTCGCTATACTCCCTCTACTGTAAGGACATTCTTCCTCAGATAAGGATTCCAAAACAGTGCACAGTTCCAGATGTGGCCTCACCAATGTCTTATACAATTGCAGTAAAACATCCCTATCCCTATACTCAAATCCTCTTGCTATGAAGGCCAACATAACATTTTGCCTTCTTTACTATCTCCTGTACCTGCTCACTTAACTTCAGTGACTGTTGCAGAAGGACACCGGGCTCACGCTTGAGTATCCACCTCTCTCAATTTACATCCATTCAAGTAATAATCTGCCTTCCTATTGTTGCTATTGTAGTAGATGGCCTCAAATTTAACACCCTTATACTGCATCTGCCACGCATTTGCCCACTCATTCAACTTGTCCAAATCACGTTGAAGCATCTCTGCATCCTTCTTGCAGCTCACCCTCCCACCCAACTTTGTATCATCTGCAAACTTGGAGATAATACATTGGTTTCTTCTTTCAAATCATTAATATATAATGTGAATAGTTGGGGTCCTAGCACAGATCCCATCGATACCCCAGTCACTGACTGCCAATTGAATAAAGACCCATTTATTCCAACTCTTTGCTTCCTATCTGCTAATCAGCTTTCTATCCATCTCAAGACATTACCCACAATCCCATGTACTTTACATAATAGAGCAGAAGATCAGTCGTGCGAACACCTCATACTTGGCCTAATAAAGATGCTACTAATTAATTAAAGAAGAGGAATGATTTGCATTTATTTGGCACTGTTCATGAGTACCAGATGTCTCACCATGCTTCATAGTCAATGACGTATGCACGGAAAGATCTCTCAGATGATGACCAATTAATTTGTTTTTGTAATATCGATTAAGGGATAAGTATTTGCCTGAACACTAGGGATAGCTCCCTTGCTGTTCCTCAAATTAGTGCTGTAGATCTCTTGCATCCATCTGAGCAGGCAGATGGCCTAAGACCTCATCTGAGATGCTTCATCCATTGGCGATCCCTCAGGACTGCACTGGAGTGTCAGCCTTGATTTTTGTACTCCAGCCCTTCACTGGGACTTGAACCCAGAATCTTATGACTCAGAGATTAGAGTACTACCTATTGACCCATGGCTGATACTCGGATGTCTTCACTGAATAGTTTAAGAACAGAATTGTTTTCCTCTTAAAGTTAGAGCAACCTTAGGACATCTTGAAGTCTATTCATCTTGCTACTGATCCACAAAGATTACAAACCTGATCTCCTTGAAGAAGATTTTGTGAAGAAAACAGGTAGAAATTTATCACCATTTACTATAGAACAGTTGTATAAAAGGAATACTGTCATTAGTCAATGTATATTAAAGCTTGTTCGAAAGATCTTCTGCCTGAATCATGCAAGGATTATTGCTTCAAGAAGAACAATCCTTTCTTTTGCAACAGTGACCATGGGAAATCCACTATCACTACCTGTTTCATTCTGTTGCATAATTTGGGCTTTTGCATATTTATGAATATTTACAGTCTCTCCTGTATGAATAAAATCACTGAAAAGTAATTGAATATTTTCTGCTTTTCTTAAGCGTTTCCTCTTTATTGTTATGAAAACAACACTTTTGTCCTGTATGCGAAGATGATTTTTCAGAAATACTTCAACTTTATGACTCTGAAGGATGCTGATTTGATGATTCCTCCGGACCGTGTCTCTGAGGTAAAAAAAACTAATTATCATAGATTCCCTACAATGCAGAGTAGACCATTTGGCCCATTGAATCTGCATTGACTCTCTGTGCATCTTACCCAGACCCTATTCCAGTAACTCCACATATTTACCCCGCTAATCCCCTAACCTCACATCTTTGTGATATCAATTAAGGGATAAGTATTTGCCTGGACACCAATGATAGCTCCCTTGCTGTTCTTCAGTTTAGCACCTTGGATCTCTTGCATCCATCTGAGCAGGCAGATGGCTTGCTGAGATGGATTTGAGCGTCAGGGGCAGCACAGTGGCCCAGTGGTTAGCAATGTTGCCTCTCAGCGCCAGATACTCGGGTTCAATCCCTGGCTTGGGCCACTTTCTGTGTGGAGTTTGTACATTCTCCATGTGTCTGCGTGAGTTTCTTCTGGGTGCTCCGATTTCCTTCCACAGTCCAAAGGTGAATAGGTTAGATGGACTGGCCATGCTAAATTGCCGCTTAGTATCAGAGGGACTATCTAGGGCAAATGCATGGGGTTATGAGGGTAGGGTCTGGGTGGGCTTGTGGATGGTGCAGATTTGATGGACTGAATGGCCTTTTTCCGCACTGTATGGTTCCATGATCTTGGGACACCTAAGGGGCAAATTTTACCACGGCCAGTCAACCTACACCTGCATATCTTTGGACTGTGGGAGGGAACCGGAGCACCCGTCCTTATATATGCCCTGGCACACCACTATATTGTAAAAAAATTTGCGACACACCATTTTTCTGTCTTCTTCCCTTATTGGAAACTTTGTTTTAATTTCTCCCTGCCCCCTTGCATGTTTTTTCTTAAACCTCTCTTTCTCTCTTGCTTCACCCAAGATTTTTGTGCCATTTTTGAGTTTTTGCTTTTTGTTCAGGCCTTTGGGGGCCTTTGTCTTCAGCTCCAAGTCCCATTGGTCATGTGCATGGGCCTAACCAACTTAAACTAGCTAAACTATGCATGAGTGGTCCTTTTCCAGCTGGTACATGCGTGGGAGGCCTTAGATTCATTGGGTCTGGGATATACCAACCACAGAGCTGAAGACAAAGATTAGTTTTTGTTTAATTACATGAATTTTGAGTCATTTTGAAACTTTTTTCACAGCATACTTGAAGGGTTTTTATAGCACACTAGCATACCGTGGCACACTGGTTGGGATTCACTGACATAGTGAACTGGTAGAGGACTGGCTTATTTCCCTCCCACCACTGATTTGAATTTGAATAACATATTACACAAGCAGTGTGGATTATTTCCACATTCTTATCTCACTGGAATTTCAGGCACTTCAGGGGCAATTCTCCTCAAAAAATTTTGTGTTGAATTCACGCAAAACTGGAGTAAATCATGCTGATTTTTAGTTTAAAAGCGAGTCTCCTACACTCTGTGCACTGCAGAGTGCACTAGGGTGAGTCATGTTAAGAATTGGACTGGGACCTATCCCCGCTGGAGAGGCCAGCAGTGCAGTGCTGAGCAGGCCACTGCGCATGGGCTAATCTATCAGTGCCAAGATTAGTGCATGCACAGTGGCCCATGTCTGCCGGTCTCCTGATTGCTGGCCAGTTTGATCGGTGACCGGCATCGCTGGCTCTCCACCCCCTCATGGCCCGATCGCTGCAACGCCGACCCGACACCCGCCCCCCCCCCCCCCCCCCGAATGCTGCCTTCCTCCACGTCCCTCCCTTGATGACCACCCCGATTGCTATCCCTCCCTCCCCAACGACAGAGTGGAGGCAGAACTGCCCCACCGATCACCTTCACCGGGCACTGCCCCATGCCTGCTGGGCAGTGCCAAGGTGCCAATGTCCAGGGAGCACCCTCCACGTCGACAGTCTGGGGGGGCTTTGATTGCCCTCTCCTTCACTCCAGCAGGTTGTGCACCAGTTCCCCACAAGTGGGGAGCTATTGTAAACCCCACTGGGATAAACCACTCCTGGCTGGAGTGGGAGTGGACGCCTAGCGCAGATTGTGTGAATTGGGTGCCACTTGAATCTCCCAGTCCGCTGTGCTAAAAACTCAGTGCAGTGGGATGGGAGAATCACCCCTTTATCTGTTGTGATCTGACAGCTACAAGTGGACAAACAAACACATCAGATTTTTGGCGCGGTTGTTCGTGTGAACATATGTTTCACCCAGAAAATACCATCGAGCTATTCGCACAGAATTCAGAAATTCCCTATTGTGTTTTTACAGATTTTAAGTAGAATTGATCAGAAGGAATTGGCTGATGTCTTGAAGAAGCCTGGATTCATTAATGACAACCATATTCTAATCATCATACTTCGCAATATAAAACCCATCCAAAATCTGGGTATATTTATAGATGCTTTCAGGAATACAACCCAAAATGTGAGTTTCAAATTTTATTTATAATTGTGAGATCACAGGAATTAACATGGGTAAACTGTAGTATTCATCCGAAATGCTGTCTGTTATATTAGAGCCTGCAGTGCCAGAGTGTTTACCTGAGGTCCATGTGCCGCATAAGAAGATGACGATTAGGAGGAGGAGTAAGTCACCTGGTCCCTCGAACTTGCTCTGTCATTCAATAAGATCAGGGCTGATATTTTCGTGGACTCAGCTTCACTTACCCGCCCAGTTGCCACAATCCTTAATTCCTTTACTGTTCAAAAGCGTATCTATTCTTGTCTTAAAAGAATTCAATGACATAGCCTCAACTGCTTCACTGGGTAGGGAATTCCACAGATTCACAACCCTTTGGGTGAAGAAGTTCCTCCTCAACTCGGTCCTAAATTTGCTCCCTCTTATTTTGAGGCCATGTCCCCTAGCCCTAGTTTCACCTGCCAGAGGAAACAACCTGCCTGTTGCTATCTTATCTATTCCCTTCATAATCTTATATGTTTCTGTAAGATCTTCCCTCATTTTTCTGAATTCCAATGAACATAGTCCTGGTCTACTCAGTCTCTCCTCATAGGCTAACCCTCTCAACTCCGGAATCAATCTAGTGAATTTCATCTGCAGCCCTTCCAATGCCTTTTTCAAATAAGGAGACCAAAACTGTACACAGCACTCCAGATGTGGCCTTACCAACACCTTATACAGCTGCAACTTAACCTCTCTGTTTTTAAACTCCATCTCTCGAGCAATGAAGATCAAAATTCCATTTGGCCGTTGCACCTGCAGGGTAATTCTTTGTGACTCACGTGCAAGGACACCTAGCTCCTTCTGCACAGCAGCATGCTGCATTTTTTTCTAACCGTTTAAGTAATTTTGTTGTTGTTCCTACCAAAATGGATGACCTCACATTTTCCAACGTTGTACTCCATCTGCCAGACCCTTCCCTAGTCTCTTAGACTGTCTATAACCCTTTGCAGACTTTCAGTATCCTCTGCACACTTTGCTCTACCACTCATCTTAGTGTCACCTGCGAATTTTGACACACAACATTTGATCCCCAACTCCAAATCATCTCTGTAAATTGTAAACAATTGCGGTCCCAACACTGATCCCTCAGGCACACCACTGGTCATTGATCGCCAACCAGAAAAACAGTCATTTACCACCACTCTTTGCTTTCTGTTAGTTAACTAATCCTCTATGCATGAAATACATTACCCGTAACACCGTGTACCTTTAACTAATGCCTTTGGTGCAGCATCTTGTCAAATGCCTTCTGGAAATTCAGATATGCCACATCCACAGGTTCCCTGTTGCCCATCATACATATAATGTTTCAAAGAATCCCACCAAATCAGTCAAACATGACCTGTCCTTCATGAACCCATGCAATGGGACAACTTATATGCAGATGTCTCGCTATTTCTTCCTTGATAGATTCAAACATTTTCCCTATTACAAAAGTGAAGCTAACTGGCCTATATTTATCCACCTTCTGTCTACTTAGCTTTTTTAAATGGTGGCGTCACGTTTGCTGTTTTCCAATCTGCGTGAACCACCCCAGAATATAGCGAATTTTGGTAAATTACAACCAGTGCATTTGCTATTTCCCGCGCATCTCTTTTAGGCATTCCATCAGGACCGGGAGACTTGTCTACCTTTAGCCCCATTAGCTTGCCCAACACTACCTCTTCAGTGATAATGATAGATTCTAGGTCCTCACCTGCCATAGCCTTCCTGTCATCGATTTTTGGCATGTTATTTGTGTCTTCCACTGTGAAGACTGACACAAAATACCTGTTTAGTGCCTTGGCCGTTTCTTCATTTCCAGTTATTACATCCCCCTTCTCAATCTCTAAAGGACCAATGTTTACTTTAGCCATTCTTTTTCCTTTTATATGTTTGTAGAAAACTTTGCTATCTGTTTTTATATTCTATCTTATTCTCATAATTCATCTTTCTTTTCTTTATTTTTTTTGTGGCTTTCTGTTGACCTTCTAAAGATTCCCCAATTCTCCAGTTTCCCACTAATCTTTGCCACTTTGTATGCATTTTCTTTCAGTTTGATTCCCTCCTTTATTTCCTTAGATATCCATGGATGAATATCTCTTTGTCCACAGTTCTTCCCTATCACTGGTATATACTTTTGCTGAGCACTATGAAAAATTGTTTTGAATGTCCTCCACTTTTCCTCAATTATCTCACTATACAAATTTTCCTCCCAGTCTATCTTAGCCAACGCGTCCCTCATCCCATTGTAGTCTCTTTTGTTTAAGCACATGACACTTGTATTGGATTTTACCTTCTCACACTCCATCTGTATTTTAAATTCAACCACACTGTGATCACTTCTTCTGAGAGGATCCCTAACTGCAAGGTCATTAATTATTCCTGTCTCATTACACAGGATCAGATCTAGGATAACTTGCTCCATCATTGGTTCCATTATATACTGTTCAAAGAAACTATCATGGATGCATTCTATGAACTCCTTCACAAGGCTGCTTTGACTGACCTGCTTTGACCAATTGACGTGTAGATTAAAACCCCCTATGATAATTGCTGTACCATTTTTACATGCATCAGTTATTTCTTTGTTTATTTCTTGCCCCACCGTGATAGTATTTGGTGGCCTATAGATTATGCTTATCAGTGACTTTCTCTCCTTACTATTTCTAATTTCCACCCAAATGGATTCAACCTTTTCTTTACATAGAACCTATATCTTCTCTCACAACCAATTTAAGGATGACAATGATGTCATCCTTAAATATCAGAGATGCACCACCTCCCTTACCTTCCTGTCTGTCCTTCGGAACAGTCTGATACTCTCGGATATTTAATTCCCAGTCATGAGCATTCTGCAACCATGAGAGCGATTCTCCCGAAAGTGCTGAATTAGTGGGAAAAATGTTCCAGATCACAACTGTTTTGTTAGTGCAACTTCAGACCTGAATCTCCCAACTCTGTGCAATGCAGAGATCCCAACCATGAATCTTATTAAAAGCCTGTGGGGGGAGGGTGGTTCTATTCATGTCAGTGTCTGACAGCTCCGGAACTCTTGTGCATGCACTGTGGCCCCAATCTGTCAGTCTCCCCTGGCAAGCTTGCGACAAATGTAGTGCTGCCATCTGCCTCTTGCAGCCCCCACAATTCTTGGGCTAGCCCTGACACCCGCCCCCTCCCCCTACCCTGGAGCATCCCCTACAGCCCACCCCCCTTCCCAGCAGTGGCAATCCCCTTTCACCCTGGCAGACGACCCCCATTAAAACAGATTCAAATGACTTACCTCTCTTCTAGCACGGTCCCAACTGCACCAGGAATGCATGCATGAATCTCGCAAAATAGCCGACATGTGATTCTCCCTACCAGACCTGCCAGAAAATTTGCAAGTCCCAATGGGAGAATCGCCCCCTATGTCTTTGTAATGGCCACCAAACCATACTCGTTCACAATGACTTGTGCCGCCAACTCATTTACATTGTTTCAAATGGTACGAGCATTCAAGTAAAGCGCCCTTATGCTAGTTTTTGTACCTTCTTTCCGAATCCTAACACCTACATTAATAACACCACCATTAATAACACCTTCTGAGGCCCCCTTTATTTTAACTTCTTTCCTGACTTTCAATGTAGTTGAAACCTTCTCCCCGCATGCTAACCTGCTGCTTTCCTTTCTATTAACCAGTATACTTCCCACAGACTTACTCTTCCTCCCCCCCGCCTCCCACTTGCTAGTTTAAAGTCCATGTGACCACCCTATTTATTCTTTTCGCTAGAACACTGGTCCCAGATCAGTTCAGATAAAGACTGTCCCAACGGTATAGATCCCTCCTGTTCCAGTACTGATGCAATGCCCTATGAAATCAAACCTCTCTTTCCCGCACCATTCCTTTAGCCACGTGTTAACTTTCCTAACTTTCTCAACCCTATGCCAATTTGCACGTGGCCTGGATAGTAATCCAGAGATTATAACCTTAGAGGACCTTTTTTTTATTTAGTTCCTAGTGCTTGATATCTTCAAACAGGTCCTCTTTCCTAGTCTTGCCTATGTTGTTTGTCCCAATGTGGACCACAACAACTGGAATACTCCCCCTCCCACTCCAATATCCTTTCAAGCCGGTCAGAGACGCCCCTCATTCTGGCACCGGACAGGCAACATACCATGCGGGATTCACGATCTGGCTCACAAAGGATTCTTTCAATCCCCCTAATTATAGAATCATCCCCCCTCTTGAATGGCCTCCTGTACCATGGTACAGTGGTTGGCTAGCTGATCCTCCCTACAGCCATTAACAGGAAGACTAGCAAATGTTGACTGACAAGCTGTAAATTTTACTTGAATCACAAGGATAGTGGAATTTTGTTCTTTACTATACATTTCAGATCCACAGTGAGTGGAAAATTAGGTTTGCAAAGGGCAGTCTTCTAACCAATGCATTCTCTTAGCTCAGTTGCATTTATTGGTCATATCCATAATTGGTCAGATGAATGTTTTACACCCAAAATATTTTGCATCTGTGTGTGATTTGTCAACATGTTTCTGAGAAGATGTGGAAATGTGTGTTCTTGTGTTAGAATTTTAATATTTAGTTTTAAATAAGCTAATTTTCTTTTTCAGAGCAATTTTTCGGCTGCCATGATAGAGGGTTTGTGGCCTCTGTTTACTGAAGGCCTGATTGACCTCAGTGATAAAGAGGTGGATGAATGGCTTAATGTCAGATTAGCTCCATATCTTCCATTTATCACCACACATCTTTTGGTTTCCAACAGCACCTTGAGAGTACCATGCCTTTCCTACAGAAAAATGTATGTATATTTCTAATCTTTACTGAACTGAAATGCTTGTCATGTAGAATTCCATTTAGAAGTGATACATGTCCTACTGCAAGGACAAGTCAATATCTAGCGATCAGAATACATATGTTGTGTAACATCCACAAATTTAGTTCAATTTTGATACTGTTTTATTGAACTTCCAGAACTAAAGAGTGGTAGTGAATCGGATCACATTCTATCAATTATAATGAAGTGTCAATTTAAATCCAACCTCTTAATATACACTTCATTAGAATCACCAAAATACCGTTCAGTCAGAATATTTTCAAGACTGAGTACTCTGACCAAGTATATCCTCAAATATTCCTTCATGATGCCAGTAAATCAACAATGATCCTTTCAGTAATTATATTTGTTAATTTACACTATAAGTAAAAGTTCACTGGCTCTGAGAATGACAGTATAGACCAGATTGGGTTCTCCATATATCCTAAAATCATTGATTTGATACAGAACAGAGCATATTAGGTCTGTTAGGGAGCAGAAATGTAATCATCATTCTTACACTCATGCTGCAGCTTTACCTTTTTTTCATGTGTGCATTGATATTAGGAGTAAACTACTGGAGTAAATAATGATTTGTCCAGTTAAATAACCTCTGAACTCTGACTGTAAAAGCTCATGGACAATAATAATCAATTGGGCAAGGGCCAATTGGCCTTTGGAACCATAACTCAGCCATTAAAGGGATGGGGAGAAATTTGGCACTGAAGAGAAATAACAACATACGCTCTGATTTTTGTTGTCGGATGGTTGCGCAGACTCAGCACATTTTCTGGCTCTTTGAACCTGACCTGGATAAAGAGGTTCAAAAGGTTGGATTTTTGTTGGGCAAAGCAGTGGTTTGGCCGATCTCAGGCCAAACGCAAAACTGCCAGATATGGAGACTGCAGATGTGGAGGTTGGCTGGCTGACAGCCCTGCACCTGTGCCCCATCACTTTGTTAAAATTATTTTTTAAAAACATCTCTCCAACCCTCAACCCCCTCACCCCAAGCACTCCATGTGTTCTGACCCCTCCTATGGCTCCATAGCTTGATGCTATCTGATGACCCTCAATGCTGCTTTTGTGACGCCTTAGCCCCAATTCCAACAAATATCTCACTGCTTACTTCCATTGCACTCCATACCTCCTATGCTAATCCATGCCTCCCGCAAATCCTCATTGCCCTCTACATCCCCAATGCAGACTTAGGACAAACCCATGCCACACTCACCACCTTTTCCCTTACCCTCTTCATGCCAACTCACCAAGTATCCATTGTGAGCAAATCTCAGGAGACGTGCTGACATAAAACAGAACTGTGTGTTTATGGATGACATCATTATTTAAAACAACACTATAAAAAACATTTAATTCATTGAAATTCCTTCAACGAATCGATGATGAAAACAAATATTTTGATTATTACCGCCGCTTATAGTTCTCCATTAATCTGCTCACTTAGCAGGCATCCCACCATGATGATGTTAGATTGTAACATCAGTCATGCAGCATACATTCAATTAAGATGGTCACCATGCTTATGTTGACAGAGTGACCTATTAACAATTAAACTCCACACTTTTCAAAAAGTCCAGTGGAATTAAATCTCTTGACAACGTTAACAGTTCCAAAGATTTTTGACAGTTCCAATGGGGTTTGACAGTTCTTTCTTTCACAGCATTGACTATTCTTTGACAGCTTAGAAGCTCCAGTGAGTTTCTGCACTTTTTATGCACAATCTCAAAAGGCACCTGATCTCTCCCAAAAGATGCCTAACTCTCCCAGTGGTGTTTCAGAACTATTATCCAAAGGGTACTGTGCCCCCACAAAAAGGTACCCTCACTATCCAACAAATCCATTAAGGTTCCAACCTGCTCCTACCAGTTCTAATCTTAGGTTTCGGACCAAAACCACACTTAAGTGGAGGCAGTTGCTGATTAAATGGCCAAAATAAAGGGGAGGTAATGGTCTAGTGGTGTTATTGCTAGACTATCAATCCAGAAACTCGGCTAATGTTCCGGGTTTGAATCTCGCCATGGCAGATGGTGGAATATGAATTCAATAAAAATTATCTGGAATTACAATCCAATGATGACCATGAAATCATTGTCAATTTTCAGAAAAACCCATCTGGTTCACGGACGTCTTTTAGGGAAGGAAATCTGCCACCCTTACCTAGCCTGGCTGACATGTGACCCAAGAGCTACGGCAATATGGTTCACTCTCAACTATCCTCTGAAATGGCCTAGCAAGCCACTCAGTTTAAGGGCAACGAAGGATGGGCAATAAATGCTGGCCAGCCAGTGATGCCATGTCCCACGAATTAATTCTAAGAAAAGCTTTAGGAACCACAAATGCACTATTTAGAACCTGCCCCTATTACCCCATTGCAGAAAATGGTGGAGACTGGGTTCAGGGGCAGGACTTATGAATCTGAGCCCTACTGGCTTTTTTGTGCAGGTGAAGAGCCTCCCTGTCTGTGTGAAAATGCAGCCCACAATGTTACTTGTCCAGAATTGGATGGATATATGATGAATTGATGTGTACCTGGCCTTTTCTCCCAGCAAATATACATTCCAGAGCAAAGAGAAGGAAAAAGTGAATTAGCAACAATATTGCTAGGTTTTCACCCTCTTAATGTTGCTCCTGGATTTTTAAGGCTTTCTCAGTTGGGCTGAAATTGTCTTTTCAATGGGGCAGCAGGCTGTAGTTGTGCCCAGATATTGGAGCATATCTTGTTCTGCTGAAATGCTTTCACTAGATGACCACCTTCTATCCTCAGATTGAAGAACCCAGAGGGTATCAGCACTCCAACGGCAACCAAAAACCCCGACAATTCCTGCCTTGTTTTCCAGGGCAATGCTCAGCCAGGTCCTATACAAGCACCAGAGGTGCTGCCGTCGTGGGTAATGCCTTTGGAATATAAAATTGAGGCACTGCCTCAGCGAAATGCAGTTCCATTGTCTTCATGTCTAAGCTGCATTCTCAAAATCCTCTAATTATTCTGATACAATCCTTTAAATTTTGTTAGACAACTAGTTTGATATTATTGCTGTTCATTAGTTCCTTGTCAAGTAATGGTTATCATACAATGTAAGGTTCACTTACATCAGCCATTTACAATGCTGCTTCGCCTCAGGATCCATACAAGCTACTGAATTAATGTATTAAACCTTGCATGTCTGTTAACCAAAAATTGATTAGTCGAAGAGTTAATTACTGAAACAAGCAACCTAAAGGCACAGTTGTGACACAGTGATTCAGTATTAAGTACTTCTGATTATAACTTTTCAGTGTGGACCTGTATTTCGAGACTGTTACAAATTTGAGAGACTGATTTAGGATGAGGTTACTTACTGGCTTAGATAATTGCATAGAAAAGTTTATGGGCGAAATCTTCTGGCTGTTCACGCTGGCAAGATCTTCTGGTCTCACCAATGGCACACCCCGCCATAGGTTTCCCAGCAACATGTGGCAGATTCTGTGGGAAATCCCACTGGTAGCGGCAAGACCAGAAGATCACACCACCAGCCTCTGGTGGTCTGCCTCCCATTGCCGAAAAGTATGTTGTGGGGAGGCCAGAGAATCTTGCCCCAGATCTTTGAGTTGGCATTTTTTCCAGAATTTGCATCACCTTGCCTTTAGAACTGGTGAAGATGAATTGCTTGTCTTATCTTCCTCTCGATGATGGCAGTAACCTGAGATTTAAACAAAATCGGCTATCATCTGTAATGGTGCCCTCCACTCTCTTAGACTTTTTTGAGTTAATTTTTCCTTCCTAACTAGTTATCTATATTTGAACCAGCTAACTGAAAGCTCAATTTTCTTGATCAGAGGAAATTCGTACATCTAACTAACACATATATCTGTACAATCCTAACTTCTGACACCTTTCATTTTCTCATTGTGGTGTTGGAGAGGCACTTTCTGATTTTTACAAAGACTTCTACATTTGACAATAGAGTGAGTGTGACATTTAGAGGAAGACTGGGATTAGGCTTTCATTTGATCATCTATATAGCCATTTTTACTGTATTGCTTTAAAATGAGTTTTAGTTACACTAGAATGAAAATCAAATTTTAACATGTTACTTAATTTCACCTTTAGTATAGGTACACTGAATGCTCTCTACAGAAAATTAAGTTCAGAAAAACGGACTGAAATTTACAAGGGGATCAAAATTTACCTCCAACAAGGTAATGTAACATTGGTTTTAAATTACAGATGTGGGGTGATTACACCTGTTGCTAACTTCTTAGGTGAGGAAAAGAGAAAATTAGTCAGGGTTCTTGTTGCCAATCACCATCCAGTGACCTCTACTACAGTTGTTCCAAGAGTGGTTGACAGGTGAGTGAGAGATGAGGCATGATTGTGATACACATTCCAATTGAATATCCTGCTGATACTGAATGTCTAGGCTCACATACAAAGGCTGCAGTATCCTAGTAAAGAATATTTCTTTGAAGAATTGCAAAAATTGGAAAAGTAGAAGGAAAATTAGAAAAGTAATAGCAAACAAATCTGTTTGAGGACGTGGGTTTATTCTTCCTTAGGCATCATTGTTCTGTCAATTGAATGGAAATTGCTTGTGTAAACATTTGTAAAGGAAATTTGTAGGTAAAGCATTTTATTATTTCAAGTGGTTGATGAATCAATCAAATAACTTAAAATGCACTTTAAAGAAATGTTGCTCACTTCCCCTCCAAGTATCTGAGGTTTCTTGGTGTCTATTTTCATGGCCACCCCAGTGCAGGTCACCTGAGCTGCGGCACTTTAATCCAACTCCAGAATCATTGAAATTTGCTGCTTGGAGTAAACCCTTCTCTTCTTTAGCAAAGCTGTGGCTGTACAGTTTCCCCAGATTCTGTCACACACCCCCACTTCCCAAGAAATCTAGGGCAATGGAAAGAGACCCTTTTAACTTTTCTTTGAACTACGAACTATTTGTTTCTCCAGAGCAAATTTCAGGAAAATTACATATTTCACAATACTGTAATTAGATTAAATCATTCAAAGGTCCTTTAAATATGTTAATACCTGTTAATTAAAGACCTCAGCTTGTCCCATAACCCTGATTTTGATTACATGTTTTCTCCATTGCAGTAGTAAAAATGTAAAAAAAATCTTTATAATGCTCCTTTGATTTTTTTCTCCTGCATTGTTTGCAATAATGTCCAGGAGATTTGGTGCTAATCTTTGTTTACAAATCTAGTTCATGTATTGGTGTCGGTGTGAGGGAGAGCAACAATTAAATTGGTAAAATTTGTGTTGTAAATGTTGCTGTTTTGATCACTGATCTTGTCTTTATGAACTGCCAAACATCTCTGGTTTCCTAATTTGAACCTGCCCAGGAAACCTAATGGTGAATTAAAAGTGACGCAGCCAGTTACGACAGTAAAGACTCACTGTGATACTAAGCAACATCTCTGTAAATCACTGAACACAATGTCCAGAATGACAGATTTCTCTACTGACCAGCATTTTGTAAAACTGATATTATCCAGCAGAGTTTGAAGTGGATGTTCAAAACTTAGTGGTGAGAAAGAAGAACAAATTTGAACAAATTCAAAATATAGGTCCATTTTGTTGATGACTGTTTTAATATCTGTCTAGTTACTTGATTGAACAGTAACCCATTCCCTTTACCCCCATTGAAGTTTTAGGAACTGTAGACTTGTAAAATTCAGTTGCTCAAGCATTCTGCAATCCCTGTTTTTTCTGAGTTGCTATCAATATGACTAACTCTGTAATATTTTGTATGAACAGTAGGTTCTCATTAATTGTGTGAGAAAAGGAATATGGAATTCAGATATGGTACCCAAAAGCCTTTGGCCGTGATTTTCTGGCCCTGACTCTGGCAGGAAGATTCAACAGTGCAGCCAAAAGTCCATTGACTTCGGCAGGACCAGATGATCAAGGCAGTGGGTGGGGTTGGCAAATCTCGTCCTTTGTTTTTGTGAAAATTAAAAATGAAAGGGAATACTGTGGTTTAGTCATTTTGAAATTGGACAGGGGAAGAAAATAAAACAATAATAGATTTGGTTGAATATTTTGAAATACTGAACACGAGTGAAATTAACTATTCATGGAACCAATCTTAGAATAAATTGGTGCTCATGACTTGCTTTACTAACCTAGTTCCAAACTCTAATAATGTACCAAGACCCTTGAAATTTACAGGTCAAATATTTCCCTGGTGACGTGTAGCTATATGAAAACTGAGGGACAAAGCGCTTGTATGCAGTGTGGATTGAAATATGGGACAGAATTTTCTCCAAAAATTCCAAACCGGGCAAATATTTTGAGTTTGTGTACCATTGACTCCACCGACATGGACTTCATAGCCTTCAACCTCCCCCATTTGGAGTAGGCATCTATGACCACTGACAGCATTTGTCCTTCTACTGGCCCAGCAAAGTCAATGTGCATTCACTGACATGCGATCAGGGTCATTCCCATGGATGAATAGCAATAGCAAAAGATTCACACAATAGCAAAGTGCAGGATTCACACAATCCTGTTTTTTTTCTTGAATTTGCCAAAAAGAAGCTGCTTATAACGGAACAAGTCCCCGTGTGTGACTATCATTAGCAACGGTTGTGAATCCATCGCTACCACCATCTGCAGATAGGCCCATTTTAGAGCATCTTTTTCCTCCTGCTAGGTTACTAAGTAGGTCCCCCATGAGTGGAAGCGGGTACTGGCCCATACACAGGGCTAGGTTTACTGTCACTTTAAAATCCCCAGAGATCCTAACCAATCTGTCAGATTTTATGACTGGAACAATTGGGGTGCCCGTTCACTGGTGGTCATGGGTTCCAATGCCTCCACATCCACTAGCCATTCCAATTCAGCTTCTGTCTTATGCCCAATGGCATCCAATACTGGGCATGTCTTTAAATTCCTTGAACAAGCATCCGGCTCCAACCATAATTTAACCTTGGCATCCTCTTCAGGGGTTCCTCGGAAGGTATTCTTATATTTTTCCAACATGGGTGAAACATCATATTCAAGTCCGCCAGCCTATTTACCCCAACCCAGTTCAATATCAACTTCTGTAACCAAGAGCTGCCAAATAATGCAGGATATCTTTCACTACCTATAATGGCAAGTCTGCACATTGGTCTCTCAACTGTACCTTCACCAATGCACAATCCTTGAGGGGAACCGCTTGCTCAGTACTTGTTTGTAATGTGATCTTTGCAGGCTTCAGCGGCGGGGCTTCTAACTTAGCCCCATATAATGCTTCGGAATCAAAGACACAGCTGCCCCAATATCCAGTTCCATTTTCACAGTTTTCCCTTCCAGTTCAAGGAGAGCCCAAAACCGATCGGCTTCAGCTTGTACTGATAGAATATTTAACCTGTGCTCTTATTGCTCTGGATTGTCTGCTCCTTCTGCAGACTTGGCTGACTTCCTATCCTCCCCGTGGCTGGCAACATCTACTTTTTTTTCCCTTCCCCCTGGATTTTGTTGCATCTGGCAATTCCAGGCAATGTTATCCACTTGCTTGCACTTGTGACATTGCGCTTCTCATGTCCAACAATTTGATTCCTTGTGGCTTGTCTTGCCATATCGACAGTATTCTATTTGCAGTGCCAAAACTTTCAGGGTTATTGCTACCTTGTGTGCTTGGGCACTGACACCCAACTGTGCTGCTTCTCTGGCAGCTAATTCCATAGAAATTGCAATCTCTAACGCAGACTTAAACTGTAAATTCTCTTCAGTCGATAACTTCTGGCTTCATGCCAGAGGCCACAAACTAGCTGGTTGCATGAAGCATTTCCAAACTCAGTGCTCAGCCAGTCTTTTCGGAGTTGCATAAATTGCATAATGGACTCTGCTTTGAGTTGGTCTCGTTCGTAGAATCAAAAATGTTCAGCAATCCTTCATAGCGTTGGAGCGAAATGAGCCTTTAGTACATCACACAATTCCTGGTATGTCTTCTCAGCTGGTTTGTCCGTTTGTACCAGACTCCTCAGAATAGACAAGGTCTTGCTCCCTATGGTGCTCAAGAAGACCAGTACCACCCGGTTCTTAGCCACTTTATTTGCCACCAGATAAGCGCTGAAGCTCTCTGCCTCTTCATCAAAGAGCCCCATAGCACCGAATCTGGCCACCATTTTATTTTATTGCCGACAGGAAGTTTTCCTGCCACACGTATAAACCCGAAGCCGCCTCCTGCCATCATCAGCAACTACCTGCAACTGCTTTCCGACTCCCCTCAGCAGCCACTTCCGCATAAGTCTTGGCCCGCAAACCCATGTTTTCAGCTGGCTCCCAGGCAAGAGACTGTTCAGATTGAAGTAACATGTTTGGAATACTCCTACTCGTTCTTCGTGGGATTGCCATGCTGTGGTTCTTTTTTCCAGTGCTGTTATTCGAAGTCCTGGGCGATGCTAGATCTCCCCAACTTTTTCCAGAAGGAAATGCCAGCGGAAAGCATAGGCCTTGTCACCAGTTATTTTCTTGTTCCTCTAGATTAAGGGACATGAAGTATGGCAGGTAAGCTTGAATACTTCAATACTGGGAGCTATTTATTGAAGATATACACTATTCACAGTCAGGTCTAAGACTGCCCTAAAGGGCCCCACATTGGGTGGCACTAATAACCCAGGGGCCACCTGATCTGTACACTTAAAAGGGGCAATCTGCACCCCAAACCCCAATGTACTATATATGTATACGTACATCACAATAGATAAAAAGGTAGATGAAACGCAGTATATTAAACTCATCGATGTTTGAACATAAGATGGATTAATTTTTTTATATATTGATTCACAAATTGTCCTTTAAAAATTTTTTGTTCACTTTGTGTAACAGGTCCCAAACCAAAATGCTATAATGCGAGTGATCCAGTCCTGAACTCCACTGCTTGGTTTGCTCAATATGTGGGACTATATTTGAGTAAAATGTCACTGACTGATCTTCAGTCTTTTTCTGATAATGAAACACTGGTAAGTACTTTGCTTTTACCCTGTTATTATAATCGACATTTATGTCACTTGTGGCAACAGAAAGAAGAATCTTAACTATTGTTATTTTAAAATGTGGAAAGTATGGTGTCTCGTGGTAGCTAGCCTGTCAAGGAGAGTCTCATTCATGTGCTGCTGACTAACCTCCTGCCCAAAAAAGGAGTGAAGTTGGTGTGAAGTGGCATAAATTCAGGCAGTCTGGTGACCACCTGCTGGGCCTCAAGTAACATGGATATAGGAAAGATCTTCTGGGCCAGTGATTAGTGAAGGAGTATTCCTGTTTCTATTCCTGATCCCACACATGACGATTTGGCTTAGTTGGACAGGTCTTTAATATTTAGTTATAGTTGCCACTTCTGGATTAAGATAAAGTTGTGATCTAGTTGATATAATAGGATCCCAGTTTGCATGGCAGCCATTCTGTTTCAACTGTTTGCTCAGCCTGGTGGTTCAAGTTTGAATTGACATTGTTTTAATTGAAGTAATCTTTTTCCAATTTCTCACAAAACCTGCATAGCTTCAAGAATTTGCAGCAAATCCAGAAAATCTGGGGCTTCTCGAAAAGCTGACACTAATGAATGAAGTCGCAAGGGTCTACATTAACTTCCTGATTGCTCACAATTCAAATTTTAATGCCACAAGGTATGCTTCCAGTGATTTAACTTTTGCATAATTTCTGAAATGGAAAGTTCTGTTTGTTTATTTATGAATCTAAAATAAATGTACTGCATTCTAAAATTTCAAATGTATCAGTAATTCAGTACTCAAAATAAAACTTTTTGTTTTATTCATTGAATTAATCTATGAGAAAACTCAAACATGCTTAAATTTGCCTACCTAGAATCAGAAGCTGAACTTGTCTTTCTTGGCTCTGAGTGGGAATGATGCACTGCATTATAAATTGAGCTTAATAGGGTCTGACAGAAATCAATCTCTTCTGCTCCCAACAGAGCCAGGAAAGGATGGCTAGAAAAACACTTTTTTCATCTCTCTCTATATTGTTCAACAGTGTGTATATGTATGTTCCTCTCTTGCTTCCAGTTGATCTTCAATTGAGCAAATTTGAATGATCTCCCCAGGCCTCCCATAACCCCTTGTCATGTTACCTCCCATTGCACTTGACCTTCATAGGAATGCCTTTCCAATTCATTCCTCTTTACCTCTATCCTACCACATATATGCCTCTTTCTTCCCTCAGTCTCTGTTTCAAATTGGCGGCAGTGCTGCAGAAATTAAGTTGGGAGATTGTGCAGCTTTTCTTTTCTTTCACACAATCATCATGAAACAATTTTTTTGGCCCGATAGTAGAAATCCTGTTCGAGTCAGAAGGTGCAGTGATGAACTGAGCTCCAGCCTTGAATCCTGGATTATCATCCAGTGGGTGCTCACACTGGTATGTGTGGATGCCTTCCCCTCATCAAATGTGTTTTTGTAGCCCATTTAACTTTACAACCATACAGGACTAAGCATCCTATTGGCTAAAATAATGTTGGTCATGTCCTTGGAAGGTGTAGTCCCATTGCAACCTGACAGATTGTTAGTTAGGTTGTGAATCCTTCCAATACCTAGACTTTCACTAAAGACAGATGTGAAAAGAAGCAACCACCTTCATTTCAGGTTAGACTTTGAGGTACTTGGTTTAGTTTAAGTGCAAATGAGAACTTTGTAGCTTGCTGAGTATGGATAGGAAGCTGCATCCAGCACAAATTAACATTTCTGACTCGCACCTCGACATAGGAGAGGACTTTAAATAATCTTACCTTCAAAGAGTAAATCACAAACTACAAAACTGAAAATGTGTTTGGCCGAATCCATCCAGTTATAATCCAGTTCTCGGGGTGGCATAATGCTGTTGTCACTGGGCTAGTTATCCAGAGACCCTGGGGAATGCTCTGTGGACCTGAGTTTGAATTAAATAAAAGTCTAATGATAACCATGAAACCATTGTCAATTGTTGTAAAAAAAAAACCCCATCTACTTCATTAATGCCTTTTTTAGGGAAGGAAACCTGCTGTCCTTACTACTCTGGTCTATGTGTGACTCCAGGTCAAAGTCCAACCGACTCCAGGTCCACAGCAGTGGAATAGCCCAGCATGCCACTTAGTTCAAGGGCAATTGGGGATGAGCAATGAATGCTTGCCCAGCCAGCGATGATTACGTTCAGTGAATGAATTTTTAAAAGTTAAACTGGGAATGCGTCCCCTGGTTGCCGATACAAGTATAAAATAGTACACAGAAAATTGTACATTCAGCATACCCTTGCTACTTTTCTGTCAACAGTCACTGTTTTTTTTCAGTGTAGCAAAAGGCTTTGTGTCAGTTCGTGTGAAATTGATCACAATGGTATCCTGAAGGAGCCTGTGCAAAGGCCAAAAATGTTCAGAAATATATGACACCATCTGTTCATTCTTTTCTGTGAATGGTTAATCTGATGTGAAATTTCATTTTCTGTGAAGTCAGTTTACAATTGCAAGTCTCTCTTCAGCCCCCTTCTCTCCAACCCACCTCCCACGGCCAAACACTTTTCCTTTTAACCTTCATTTATGTTCAATATTCCCATTATGGGATGTGGACTTCAGTCACTCAAGAGGCTGCCTGGGACTTTGGGTTACATCTGAAACTGGGCTGTGGGTCATTCCTGACCCTCTCACCCTGGCTCTTTATATTCAAGCATTCATTCTGGTAATCTAAGGCAAATTGATAGGTTGCTTTGTGTTTTACTTTCTTCCATTCACCTATTTCTTGTATCTTTTTACACTCTTCCTCATGTTTAACTTCTCAATAAAAATATATCAGTTGTATTTCAGACATATATGTAAGTATTAAAATATATTGCACATGTAATACATAATTAGTATATAAGCGTATAATGAATAGTTACTGTACTATGTGTATCTTATTGCAATGTTCTCCTCTCGACATTTAAGCAATAAATGGTAATCTTCCAGCAATGAATTAAAATATAAGCTGTCTAGTCTTCCTGTTTGCCTTGCCTGTTCCTTTTTTCATGTTTGGGATATAAACTTGTTAATGAACCTTCTCATTTTGATAACAACTCCTTGAAACTTAAGCTAGTTGTGTTCTGAGCCATTCATCTCGTCTGATGTTTGCTGCCCGAGTGATAGCAATGAATTCACTGCAAACGTTCAGACAAATAAGGATCTTAAAAAAATAATGAGACTATATTTGCTTACAAGTGATTTTCTTATTTGTGTAACATCAGCAAAATAATGTACCAACTTGCAAAGTATGCACTTTCATATCTGTGAGTGTGTTCCAATATGTTGTGGCTTTTAGCAGTTGCAGTATTTACTTTAGATACTGACTTTTGTATATATTGTTTGTTTACCCTGGGGCTGTGCCATTAGCCCATCCAACATGTGGATATTATCATGTGTGGGGAGGGTGGGAGGTGGGTATACTTGAAGTCACACATCAAGATGTATCGTGCTGTTTGTGAAAGCGTGGGGAAAAGATTAATGAATTCATGTTGAAGGGTAAGTTGGTGAACTTATATTGCAATGTGATCAGATGGAATTTTATAGTAGTCTGTGATTGAGTTGATTTTTAATAGACTTTGATTGGATAAATTAGTAGACGCTTGGTAAAATGTAATTGATAGAATTTGTACATTGAGTGCAAATGTGTAGA
This sequence comes from Carcharhinus amblyrhynchos, assembly GCF_965287045.1. NCBI lineage: Eukaryota > Metazoa > Chordata > Chondrichthyes > Carcharhiniformes > Carcharhinidae > Carcharhinus > Carcharhinus amblyrhynchos. The sequence continues at coordinate 10,129,012 of NC_137341.1, read as the reverse complement.
TTTCTTTGCTGCAATTTAGATTAGAATTTTGAAAATATGTGATTATTAGAACTAATGTTGGTAGAGCTTATTTCATTAGCAATTGATTTGGGTAGTCTTTACTTTGATCGAATGTCTTTGGGTTGAATTTTTGGTTGATTCATTGTATTTGGGAAGAAACTGAAACTTGGAAAGACTTTGAGTAATCTGATACTTGAGTAGTGACTGTAGATGCTTACTGAACTGCAGAGACTTAAACACCTAACCTATGAGGACGAAGAAAATTCAACCACACTGAACGATAATAACTTCTAGGACAGAGTCAATCTACAAAGCTAGCTTCAGAAACTTGATCATAAGGATACATCATCTCTACATTAGGCAGCTTCTTGACCAGACACTGCTGACTGACACTTTACTATGCATTTAGAAAACAAAATATTCCTTCAGTTGACAAGTTTAATCATTATGCAGGACATACTGCATAATTTTAAAGTGACAGGACTGACGGGAAGTTTCACGCTATCGAGTGAACCAGTAACATTTGATTTCAGGTCACCACTTACAGCATTTTAAAAATATAATATGACACACTGCAAAAAATCTTTAAAGGCTTTCTTATTTGTAGTATGTTATATCCTAACCTGCAGAATGCTGTTGTTCTGAAAGATATACTAACACACTTTATGATCAACATTATATTGCAGTCTTCCAAACTCCCTGGTTTGCTTCATTACTGATACAAATCTACTTCAGTCCTTGACTGAACAGCAAGTCTTGGCTGTAACAGCAAAGATAAACCGAATCTGTGGGCTGAACGTGCTACCTAATGCAACTGCCAATGGAACAGCACCCATTGAAGGTCCAACAGATGAACAACTGAAGGTAATTGGGAAAATATACTGCCAAACACTGAAATGCATCCCCAAAGGAAATGATGTACTCATGTTATGTTTATTTCTTTTTCAGCTATCGATAGTTATAGTGAGCAAAATTGACAACTTTTCAGTCAGCACTTTGAATACATTGGGACAGATGGCTGTTGGACTGTCGGTGTCACAGGTTATCGGTATTGATGGGGACACTCTGCAGAAAGCTTTGCCAAGTCTGGGTAAAGTCAAAGGCTGGAATGTCGGCCAGGCCAATGCGATTGTGGGAAAGTTACTCAGAAAAGGCCTGCAGGTAAGGGCTGAAACAACTATAAAGTATAAATTATATTTATAATGAAACAAATAATCTGTACAAACAATGTCATTTGATGTGTTAGTTTACTGCATTAGTAGCTATGTTTGAGCAATTGCTTTCTAATGTTGCAATGTCACAGTCAGTCTATTAAGATGATTCACTGGCAGATGAAGAATGCAGCCTTAGTGAAGGAAGCTGCAATCCCTGGAGTGGATGAAACTCTGATATAAAAATCCTGTGACACTGGGGTGTCTAAGCAGATCCAGCACGATGCAATAACTTTTTATATGTTTGTGGATGGGAAGAGTAACAAAAATACAGAATGCCATATTCTCCTCCTTTTCATCAAATCCAGGTTCAGCCAGTTTGAGAAGAGCTTTATTCATGTGGTCCAGATGGGAGTCTGAAAAGAATGTGAACAAGATTAAAACTTTCTGATTGCTGGCTTCTAAAGCCTGTTTTTTGTTTGAAGATTGCACCTGGAAAAATGGCTGGCAGCAAGTTTATCCCCAATCTACAGTGCCCCTTTTTGCTGAATTGAGTTAAATTAAGAAATTTCAGAGAAATTTTGACAAGATTTCCTAAGGTGCTGTTTATGCCATGTCCATTATTACTTCATTACATGGGCTGCAGTGATCTTCAGCCGGTTGTTATACACACACAGAAAGTGCTGGAAAATCTCAGTAGACCTGATAGTATCTGTATAAAGAGAACAGAGCTAATAGTTCGAGTCCGGATGACTCTTCATCAGTTTTAAGAAAGATTGGAAATACTAAGAGATTCATCCTGTTTTGAAACAGGTGATTGGATGGAGCAGCAGGGGCTGAATAGAGGTCAACGATAGGTGAGGTCTAGAGAGATTGACAAATATGTCATGGACAAAAAGACAAAGGGAAGGTAAATGGTGGTGATCGTGACTAAGAAATGGCAGCACATTAAAAGATCAGAATGTATAAATGGCAAAACAAAGATAAGCATTGTGACAGAAGGCAACCTGGAACAGGTAACAGTGGAGTTGGGGAGATGGTGGTAATGGAAAAAAATATGGAAAGTGGGATAAAAAGAGATGGAAACATGATTCAATGGAAGAAATGAAAATAAGTGAACAGAAATACAAAATGGTGTGAAGGTGGAGGAGAGAGTTCACAGTCTGAAGTTGTTGAAGTCAATGTTACATGTAGAAGGCTGCATCGTACCTAATGAGAAAATCACGAGCAACAGGAAGATGTGCCTTGCTTGTGGATGGACCGAAAGTGATCAGCAAAGTGGTCACCCAGTCTGCGTTTAGTCTCCCCAATGTAGAGTAGACGATGTTGGGAGCTGTGAATGCAACACACCTGATTGGTGCATGTGAAGTGTTGCTTACCTGAAAAGAGTGGCAGGGAGGAGGTAAAGGGCTGGGCATTGCAACTTCTGGGATTCCAAGGTAAGGTGCCATGGGAAGGGGGTAATGAAGGAGTGGAACAGTGCTTCCCGGAGGGAACAGACACTGCGGAATGAGGGACAGATGTGTTTGCTGGTGGCATCATGCTCGAGTTGGCAGAGGTGGCAAAGGATGATTCTTTCAATGCAGTGGCTGATGGGGTGACAAGTGAGAACAAGGGTGACCCAATCCAGGTTCTGGGAGGGAAGGGGAGGGGTGAAAGTGAAGACATGGGAGATGGGTTGGACATGGTTGAGAGCTCTGTCACCCACAATGTATGGGAAATGTCGATTAAGGAAGAAAGAAGACCTGCTAGCAGCACAGTTTTGGAAAAAGTCATCATTAGAACAGATGTAATGGAGGCGAAGGAACTGAGCGAACAGAATGGGGTCTTTGCAGGATGTGAGGTGTGTAGAGCTGTAATTGAGAGAGCTGTGTGAGCCTGTGGGCTTGTATTGGATAATAGTGGACAGACTATCACCAAAAGTAGAGACAGACAAGTCAAGGAAGGGAAAGGAAGTGTTAGAAATGGATCATGTGATGGTGATGGAGGAGTGGAAATTGGAAGTTAAATTGATAAATGTTTCCAAGTCCAGTCAAAAAGAAGCGGCACTGAAGCAATTGGTGAACAGATAACAGGGCTTTTTGGAGAGAGCAGAAGTAAGATGGGAGCAAGAAACGTTCCACATGTCCACACGAAGGGACGTGCAAAACCATGACTCGTACAGCTCATACATCAGGGTCAGACCTTTTTTTTTATCTCTAGAAACATAGAGATGTACAGCACAGAAACGGGTCCTTCGTCTATAGGGGAAGTGACACAAATTAAAAGAGAGAGAGTTCCGTGAGATGACAAGTTTAGTCTTCTCTCAGAAGAGGAATGTTGGATGTGGATTATTCAGACCTCTGTTCAAGGAAGAAGTGAAGAGCCCTCAGGGCTCTAACAGGGAATAAAGGTTATAGAGGAATTGGACATCCAAGTAAAGAGTAGGCGGTTAGTGATGGGTAACTACAAGTTGTTGATATGACGTAGGGCATCAGAGGAATCATGGATGTAGATGGGAATGGATTGCACAACAGGGAAGAGAGTGGAGTCAAGATTGGAGAATATGAAGAGTGAGGCAGAAACAGGCTGATACGATGGGCCTACTGGCACAGTTTTATTTTGTGGGTTTTGGGAAGAAAGTAGAATTGGGCTGCCTGTGATTGGAAAACTGGGTTTGGAAGCTGTGCAGAGAAAATCACTGGCAGAGATGAGGTCAGTGACAATCCTGAAAATAATGGCTTGATGCTCGGTGGTGGGATCATATTCCAAGGGAAGGTAGGGAGAGATACATATGAGTTGGTGCTCAGCCTCTGCAAGTTAGAGGCCAGAACTCCGGACTACAACAGCCCCACCGTTGTCAGCATGTTTGATGGCAAAGTCAGGGTTTCACCTGAGAGTAGAGTGCAGCATGTTAGAGTGGATGAGAGGAGCAGTGAAATTGAGATGGCCAATTTCATGTTGACAGTTCTCAATGAAAATATCACAAGCAGGTCAGAGGCCTGTGGGGAGGGGTCCAGATGGAGGAGAGTCTTCGAAGCAATTGAGCAGGCAGAGGTCTCGTGCCAAATGAAGGGAGCACTGAGATGTATAAATAACAGTATTAATCTCATCTTATTTCCAGTTTCCTTTAGCCATAACAAAGAGTCATCCAGAATTGAAACATAAGCTCTATTCTATTTCCATAGCTGTTTTTGGACCTGCTGATGATGTTTCGACATTTTTCTGTTCTTGTTTCAGATTCCAGCATTTGCAATAATTTGCTTTAAGAACATAAGAACATAAGAAATAGGAGCAGGTGTAGGCCATCTCGCCCTTCGAGCCTGCCTTGCCATTCAATAAGATCATGGCTGATCTGAAGTGGATCAGTTCCACTCTCCTGCTTTCTCCCCATAACCCTTAATTCCCTTGTCTATCAGAAATCTATCTACCCGTGACTTAAATATATTCAACGAGGTAGCCTCCACCTTCAGTGGGTAGAGAATTCCAGAGATTCACCGCCCAAGATGAGCGTTTATCTTAAGTGGTTAGACTGAGGCCAAGGGTAGAGTAATGAAGCCAATCGATGTGACAGCAGTATGTTTTACATATTCTTCATTGTGCCCAAATATGTAGGAAGCTGGAGACATTTGTAATTGTCCTGTTATGCGACAAAAAATGGCAAGATCACTGTCTCATCCTCTTGACAGGTTCTGGTTTTCTTTCTGCCTTCTAATTAGGTCAATAACGAACAGAATCTACTGGGCCTGGGAAGCTTGGTATCTGGAATTCCCAGCAATATATTCCAACAAATCAATCCTCGGGTGTTCATCAATCTAATCTCAAATCCAACATTTGTTGAGAATCTTGGTGGAGCACCGCAAACTTTACAATTCATGTGCATTCTACAGGTGAGTGACATGGAATGTATAATCAATGTTAACAACATTGATCTAAATCTAACTTGTTTCTGACAGCTGTGAATATTTTTTGAATGTTGATGCCTTTGCGTCAAGACTGTGTTTTAATTTCTAGGTACTGCTTGACATCAGTGTGTTCTAATTTAATTTCTATTCCTTTTCATTCTAACCCAGGTGTTCCGGAACGTGGATGACCCTGAAGCAAGAGTAAGGGACATTCCATCTGTTCTAGCTAAAGAGTTGCCGCCTGTGTATTTAAATTCAAATCTAAGCCTCAGTGACATTAACAACAAACAGTGGATTCCCAGTCAGGTAAATGAATTGCTGCTTTGACATTCGAAGATAATGCCTTGTGCGGTGTGGTGATAGGACAGGGAGAGGGCACGGGGTAAAGAGGAGAGCAGAGACAGTTCAGTTGAAAAATGTACATTAATTCCTAAATCAGTTCAAAAATCAGACTAGGTGTGGTGCTGTTGTAAATGTTGTCCTCGTCAGATTGTGTGTGTTTAAAATCACTCTAATTATTGAGCGTATTAATGCTTGAAATGCTTTTGTCCCACAGGCTGCCGTGTTCTTTGAGAGTGTGGTCAGAAACCGCAACAATTTTGCAAGGTTAACATTTTTTCCCTCTACATATCTGGCTGTCTGACAATTTTTTGTCTGTCTGTATCATCTATATAATTTAGTTGTGCTTGAACCCTGATACATGACCTGTAGAGTAGAAATATGTAGTTCTTTTAAGTTCGTTGCTAAACCTGTTGTGAACAGATGTCTTACTAACTTTTACAGAGCATTGTTTACAAGCTGAATATTTTATCCAGCACAATGACTACTAATGGGTTCCATCATAGAGAGCTCCAATTGGTCAATATTTGATCTAATAACCCTCAAAGGCCAACTTTTCTGTTGATATCAGTTCCGATCCATGTGCAAGTACACAACTTGTAGCGCATTACACCTGAAATTATTAAATAGATTTGGATAATTTGATCCATATCTGAATTATATTTCGATAAAAGTAGGACAATATTGATGTGAAAACCCTCGCTGCACAACTCAGTTCCTCATGATTGTTAAAGTAGTCTCAGAGCCTTTGGACAGAATTTTCCCATTCTGCCTTCCTTGCTTATTGTAGAGTGTGGGACACGGACCATGCAAAGGTCTGTTGACCTCGGGTGGGATTTATCAGCATTGGGGTGAGCACAGCCAAAAAAGATCCAGCCTTAGTGTTGGAAGAAAGTGAGGTGTGTAGAAATGAATTAATGATGCCATTATTGTTTCAGGTTTTCACCTTCGGTCCTTCAAGGCTTCAGTTGTGGAGCAGTGAAGGACCTGGAATTTTCTACCTTTCTTCAGCTTCTGCAAGCAATGAAGGGTAAAGGAGCCGTGTTTGATAAAAGTCAGGTGAGGTCTTTTGCAACAATCACATTGGAAGAAAAATAGAATATATTCATTGTAATATTTGGAAAATGCCGTTGGATTCAAGGACCTGCAGACTCCAATTCAAGACATTTTCACCAAGTCCAAAATATCATCACGAGGGACACAGATTTATTAATTCTACCCTAGACTGTCAGGGCAATGACAATAGATGACAAAGCAAGCACGGTGAACCTTGACCAAACAATTGTCTGAACTTACCTTATAGCATGGACATTTGATAATGTAAGGTGGTTGTTCAACTATCAAACTGTAAGAATGACTTGAGTTAACAAGCTTCCTAATTTGATATTTACGTAGACATGGCAAATTTCAAAGACGATAATATGAGCAAAATTCATTTTAAGTCTGAAAAGTAGCTGAGTTTAGTCACAAATTTCAATTTGATGGAGATAAAAGATTGGATATTGCAAATTTGCTTGTGTTCTGCTGCTCACCAGCCTCAAAAAAATCCATCTTCTAATCAACTGATAGCAACAAAGGCAACAGGAAGTAGGGAATATTGTTCGCGAGTGCAAGTTGTTTTGTTTCTGTTCTCAGTCTGTATTTGCGACTTATTTTTCAGCTGCGCTGCATGTCTGCTCGACTACCTTCTAATGTAACTTCATTGGCAATTGAGACCTTCCCTGTGGATGTCTTGCTGTTCTTAAAGTATGTTATATTTCCTTGTAATTTATCTCAATTGGTTTGTTGAACAAAGCTTTGGTGATGTTTATCTCCTGTGTGTGTAAAGACACTTGAGCATTTCCTTAGAGATGTGACTGGATTCCGTTGATCAGAAGTAAAATTGTTTTCTCCTGACGTAAAATTGAAAATATGATGAGTTAAGCTTACTAGCTAGTGAATTAGACCACTTATCAAAAACATGAGATTACATGAAGTTTGTAGAATTTTCATTTCACTGAGCGTATTCAACATTCCCTGAAAAACAACTTTTCTCATGAACCGGGGAGAGGGGTGGGGGGGTGGAAAACAATTAAGAATTTTAATTGTATTAACTTGACTCATAGGGTTTCAATTTAAATATTTGGTAATTAACATTGCAAACTGAGACACTGTAAAAAGTTTTATGGATGTGATAATTGTCCTTGGTGTTGCGCTTTAGGGAAAGAAGGAACCTGGGATCTTGCACTGAAGTGTATACATATTTGTTTCTATGTATCTGAATCTGCCTTTGTGTCTGTCCTTCCTTTGTGAAAAGAAGTGCAAAAGAGAAAATTGAGATTGGAGAAGTCACCAGTTAATGTGTTCATTCTCCTTCATGTTTCCCTTTGTAGTTCTGCACAGTTCAGGAGATCCTACAACTGCCAAAAATTCTTCAAATTAGTTGGAAAGTCGAACATCGATATCTTACGAAAAGGATCAGCGAGAAGACGCAATTTGTTCACCGATGCCAGGATTTGTTTGGTGAGGATGAAGCACTGATCCGATACGAGTTAAGCATTATGTAGCCAGCATTCTAACTGGTACTAATGAAAGTCTATTCCACAGTGTGGCAGTGTACAGTAATGAGGAGTGTTTCAACATTCCATCGTTGGGTTAGAGCAATAAGAGAGAACAGTCTTTCAAAAACTAGTGCTTGAGTAAAGCTGAAGGCATAATGATGGTCACAAAAATTTGCTGAATACTCTGTTCTTGGATGCCAATTTCATTTGTTTGTAAAAGCTACCTTTCAAAATGGAATTTTGTCCATCATTGCTAGAGGGATGGAGTTTAAAAACAGTGAGGTTATGTTGCAGCTGTGTAAGGTGCTGGTGAGGACACACCTTGAGTTCTGTGTACAGTTTTGGTCTCCTTACTTGAGAAAGGGTATACTGGCCTTGGTTTGGTGCAGAGGAGATTCACTAGGTTACTTCTGGAGTTGAGAGGGTTGGCTTATGAGGAGAGATTGAGTAGATTGGGGATATACTCACTGGAATTCAGATGAATGAGGGGAAATCTTATAGAAACCTATAAGATGATGAAGGGAATAGATAAGATAAAAGCAGGGAAGTTGTTTCCACTGGTGGGTGAAACTAGAACTAGGGGACATATCCTCAAAATAAGGGGAAGCAGATTTAGGACTCAGTTGATGAGGAACCTCGTCACGCAAAGGATTGCGAATCTGTGGAATTCTCTGCCCAGTGAAGCAGTTGAGACTACCTCATTGAATGTTTTTAAGGCAAGGATAGATACGTTTTTGAACAGTAAAGGAATTAACGGTTATGGTGAGCAGGCAGGTAAGTGAGGCTGAGTCCACAAAAAGATCAGCCATGGTCTTATTGAATGGTGGAGCAGGCTCGAGGGGCCAGATGGCCTACACCTGCTCCTAGTTCTTACGTTTGTATTTGTTCTTTAAAACATAAGAATGTGAGAATGCACAAATGAGTAAAGGCTGTTGTCATAATATTTGTTGAAAACAGTCGCCTGTGAAAACTATCAGTGACACACTATGAAGGCTGCTGGTAACTTCATCTGCCTTGTAAGCACTTTCTCCAGAAATGTTTCCTTCAAAATCGAGGTTGCATATCGAATAGGCAGAGCAAGCTCTGCATTTTCCTATTTACCCAGGAAAATGTGGAGGAAATGGAGGTATAAGAATTTAGAATAAAACCTATTCTACAGAGCTGTGGAAATGCCTGCCTTCTGATATGCCTGTGAGACATGGACTACCTATTCCAGACATATTAAGCATTTGGATATGTTTCTGTTTGAAAAATAATGAGCATCAAAGGGGGAGGACAAAATGGCCTACACTGAGGTTGAAAGACTTGAAATGTGTGAAATTGAAGCTCCCATCATTGATTTCAGTTCAAATGGTGGAGATATTTGACCAATGATAAAACCCCTAATGTATTCATAATTTTGAGATGTGCCACTGATTTGTTGAGACAGCAAAGAACGCTGGCACCTACAGAAAAACGACAAGCCAGAGAGACTGGTCTTTTGCAACAGAATCAACCGCATCATTGCCCACACTGTGGAACATGATGCATGTCTACAATCAGAACCCAAAGCCACATTGGAGCGTGCCACAGAATAGATTACACTATACATGCATGAAACAGCCTGATTAATTTATGGAAGGGAAACCAACAATGATGGCTATCATCTTAGTAGTCATAGAGGTTTACAGCATGGAAACAGGCCCTTCAGCCCAACTTGTCCATGCCACCCATTTTTTTAAACCCCTAAGCTAGTCCCAATTGACATTGCATTTGCCCTATATCTATCTTAAGTCATGCAACTGTCTAAATGCTTTTTAAGGGACAAAATTATACCCGCCTCTACCACTACCTCGACAGCTTGTTCCAGACACTCACTACCATTTGTGTCAAAAAACTGCCCCTCTGGATTCTTTTGTATCTCTCCCCTCTTAGCTTAAACTTATTGCCTCCAGAACAAAGAACAAAGAAAATTACAGCACAGGAACAGGCTCTTCAGCCCTCCAAGCCTACACTGACCATACTCCCCTCACTCTGTCCATGCCCCTCATAATCTTGTAGACTTCTATCAGATCTCCCCTCAACCTCCATCGCTCCAGTGAGAACAAACCAAGTTTCTCCAACCTCTCCTCATAGCTAATGCCCTCCACACCAGGCAACATCCTGGTAAATTTTTCTGTACCCTCTCCAAAGTCTCCACATCCTTCTGGTAGTGTGGTGACCAGAATCGAACATTATATTTCAAGTGCAGCCGAACGAAGGTTCTATAAAGCTGCAACGTGACTTGACCACCACAGCCCTACCCTCGTTGCTGTACTTTCTCCACCTGCATTGCCACTTTCAATGACCTGTGTACCTGTACACCCAGATCCCTTTGCCTATCAATACTCTTAAGGGCTCTGCCATTTACCGCACATTTCCTATCTGTATTTCCAAAATGCATTACCTCAGATTTGTTCAGATTAAACTTCATCTGCCACCTCTCCGCCTAAGTCTCCAACCAATCTATATCCTGCTGTATCCTCTGATGGCCCTCATTGCTATCCGCAAATCCACCAACCTTTATGTCGTCCACAAACTTACTAATCAATCCACTTACATTTATTTATATATATATTACAAACAGCAAAGGTCCCAGCACTGATCCCTGAGGAACACCACTTGTCACAGCCCTCTATTCAGAAATGCACCCTTCCACTGCTACTCTCTGTCTTCTACGACCGAGCCAGTTTTGTCCACACCTTGCCAGCTCACCTCTGATCCCGTGCGACTTCACATTCTGCACCAGTCTGCCATGAGGGACCTTGTCAAAGGCCTTAGTGAAGTCCTTATAGACAACATCCACTGCCCTACCCTCATCAACCATCAAAACTCGATCAAGTTCATGAGACATGACCTCCCCTTCACAAAGCCACGTTGCCTGTCACTAATACGTTCACTTATTTCCATGTTGGAATAAATCCCGTCTTGAAGAATCCTCTCCGATAATTTGCCTACCACTGATGTAAGGCTGACCAGCCTGTAATTACTGGATTATTCTTGCTACCCTTAAACAAAAGAACAACTTTGGCTATTCTCCAGTTCTCTGGGACCTCCTCTGTGGCCAGTGAGGATACAAAGATTTCTCTCAAGGCCCCAGCAGTTTCCTCCCTTGCTTCTCTCAGTATTCTGGGGTATATCCCATCAGGCCCTGGGGACTTGTCTATCTTGATGTTTCTCGAGAATCCCAATACCACCTCCTTTTTGATTTCAACATGACTCAAACTATCTACACGTTCTTTCCCGGACTCATCATACACCAAGTCCTTCTCTTTGGTGAATATTAACGCAAAGTAATCATTTAATACTGCGCCCATTTCTTCTGGCTCCACACATAGATTCCCTCCCTTGTCCTTGAGTGGGCCAACCCTCTCCATGGCTACCCTCTTGCTCTTTATATATGTGTAAAAAGCCTTGGGATTATCCTTAATCCTGCTGGCCAATGCTTTTTTATGACCCTTTTTAGCTCATCTTACTCCTTGCTTAAGTTTCTTTCTACTTCCCTTGTATTCCTTGCTTCATGTGTTCCCAGCCTCCTAGCTTTGACAAATGCTTCCTTTTTCTCTTTACTAAATTCACAATATGTCTCCAAGGTTCCCAAAACTTCCCATTCTTATGTTTCATCCTGATAGGAATGTGCCGGTCCTGAGTCCCTATCAACTTACATTTGAAAGGCTCCCAAGTGTCAGATGTTGATTTGCTGTCAAGCATTTTCCCCCAGTCTATATTCTTCAGTTCCTGTCTAATATTGTTTTATACTCCCCCATCTTTGGGAAAAGATATTGACTATCAAACTAATCTATGTCCCTCATTATTTTATAGACCTCTGTAAGATCACCCACCATCCTGCTACACTCCAGAGGAAAAAGTCCCAGTCTAACCAGCCTCTCTTTATAACTCAACTCGTCAAATCCTGGTAGCATCCCAGTAAATCTTTTCTGTACTCTTTCTAGTTTAATAATATCCTGTCGAAAGAGAGGGACCAGAACTGTACACAGTATTCCAAGTGTGGCCTTACCAATGTCTTGTATAACTTCAACCAGATGGCCCAACTCCTGTATTCAATGTTCTGACCAATTAAGTCAAGCATGCCAAATGCCTTCTTCACCACTCTATCCACTTATGACTTCACTTTCAATGACCAATGAACCTGTACCCCTAGATCTATTTGTTCTGTAACTCTCCCCAATGCCCTAGTATTAACTGAGTAAGTCCTGCCCTGGTTCAGTCTACCAAAATGCATCACCTCACATTTATCTAAATTAAATTCCATCTGCCATTCATCAGCCTACTGGCCCAATTGATCAAGATCCCATTGCAAATCGAGATGACCTCCTTCACTGTCGCCTATGCCACCAATCTTGGTGTCATCTGCAAACTTACTAACCATGCTTCCTATATTCTCATCCAAATCATGAATATGAATGATGAACAACAGTGGGCCCAGCACCATTCCCTGAGGCACACCGCTGGTCACAGGTCTCCACTCTGGAAACCAACCCTCTACAATCATCCTCTGTCTTTTGTCAAGAAGCCAATTTTGTATCCATTTGGCTACCTCACCATGGATCCTGTGAGATTTAACCTTATGCAACAACCTACCATGTGGCACCATGCAATGGACAGTGCTTACAAATGGGTTTCACTAGCATGATATAAATATAACAGCTCTCAATTTTATTTTCAAAGTACTGATCGGTGTTTTGACCCACTGTTTGAGAGTCCAGGGTGGAATTACCCGGTCCCACGCCCAGAGACTGAAATTCTATTTCAAAATCAATGGACTTTTAAATGATTGGTCAAATTTTCCATTCTGTCTTGACAATTCCTGTGGTAGCCAGGAATGAATACAGCATAATCCATTCTGACACTTGGTGCAATATTATGAAGATGCAGAGTGGTGAGAATTTTCTTTTACAATGGTGGCCAATCTGTGAAACTTAGATTCTATTCTAACAACTCGCAAAAGGCAAAGTCTTTGTTCAAAAAGATGTAATCAAAATTTATTTTAAAAACACAAAAGTCATATAAAACAGACAATACATTGATCTAAAGCAATGGGAGGCCTACGGATGGTAAGATAGATGGCCCAGCACTCTAATACCCATCCAAAGATCTGAGGCACTCAGCCAAATTACAGAACAATTATACCTTTCATTATCTAGGATACACCTTCCCATTAGCTTGGATTCAGATTCATTCAGTGTTAACATGTCAGTTCAATACAAGACAAATTACCTTAGCCAATCGCAATATGATACTTCATTTATCCAATTAATACTGGACATCTTCCCATTGCAAAACGCACTTCCTGGTTGTTATGTTGTCAGCGATGCCTCTAATGCTACACCTTTTCCAGAGGCACATTGCCAAGACAGTGAGATAAGCATCTCTCCGGGCGTGTTAGAAAGATTCTTTCTTATGCCTGGAGAATGGGTGCCTCTAATATTACATTATGTTTCAATAGCTGTCCTGGGACTGCAACTATTAATGCTTATTCTGCTGACTGATGGACTTCCAGCTGCTGAAGTTCTGATCTTATCATCATACTTCTGCAGCATTGATATTTTTGACTGAGATGAACAATACATTTATATAAAAAAAAATGTTGCAATATGTACTTGAAATCATGCTTCATTTTAATACTGGATTGCATTCACACATGAGCAAACTGTTAACATTATCTTGTTAGGTAGAGTCATTTAACCCCTTCTATGTACTCTGCCACTATTGACTAAAGAGAGTGCAGTGTGGTGTTTGGTCTGAAACACTGTTTGGTCTAACTTAGTTGATCTAAAATCCCGTTCCATGTGCAGCCTTTCATGTGTGCCTATTTTTATGACCTGCTGTCTAGCGCTGTGTAAATTGGCTCCAATATTGTCTCCATAACCCAACTGAAGAACATTTTTCATTATAATGACAGTTGCTCTTTGCTGAATTTTACACGTTTCTCTCTTCATATTCAATTAGCATAACAGGTTTCCTAAATGAATTACCCAGTTAAAGTAATGTCAGCTTCAACTTTCTTGTACATTTTGATAATGTTGATACATTGTGATAGTGTTATTTTGTGGGATTTGTGTAGTCTTCAATTGATAAAGATGAACTAAGTGTCAAGTGTTTCCTTAAAAGCGCACGGGGGGGCTCCGCGGCAGGCCAGGAGATTCAGCAGCAGCCATGTCATGGGTTTCCTGCTGAACACCGCAGCCTCTCCACATCTCCAACTGCTGGATTTGTGAGCAATTTATGCAGCTTTGCGACAGAAATTGGCACAGAGTTGCACAAATTATTTGAATACTCATTTTAATATAATAGAGATAAGATAAGCTGAGTGTCTAGTGTTTCCTTTTAAACAAAAACATATATTCTGCTGCTGAATTACTAATGGTTATTTTGCCAAAATTCAGGGAGGTTTTGGCATGAATCTGACAAAAAGGAGTGTGGAAATCCTGGGTAGATTGGTATGTGACCTCGATGGATCTGTCATCACGGCATCTGATATTTCCATTTTGGACGCATTAAAGACTTGCAGCTCGTACAGTGAGGATCAGAAGAGAGCCATTGAAGATCGACTAAATCGTGGAGACAGCAAATATGGGTGAGTGTTGAATGTTCACATAATTCCATACAGTTTACACTTATGTTGCTTAATTTCATGCTTCTTATATCGCTATAAATTTCCTGTGAGAATGTTGAACACTGTCTTTGCAAGAAATCACATGCATACCTGATTCAAAGCAGGTGGATTGCAATAGCATTGGACTTGGACTTGAAACTTGCCATTTCCCAGCATGGGAAGATATGTGCAGGCTTTGGAGGACCAGTTGATTGTGAAACTATGCCTACTATCATTGGGACATTCCTCACCTCAGGCTGGGGTCAGATGTAGACTAATTTTATAGAGGTTGATCACAGTCATTGGGTAATATTTTCATTACAGTTGTATCTAGAAACTGAGCGTAGCAATTCCTAGAATTTGAAGCAACCTGAGTAACGTATTCCTTAACTCAGAATTTCTTCTTTGTCTGTAGCATTCCTTCATCATGGTCATCATCTACAATTCGAGATCTTGGAAATCTGCCCTTGACTTTGACCTACACATGGGATCGAATAGCAAAGGTATGCTGTAACTTGTTGAAGATTGATTCAGGCTTCTGTATTTGCAAATCACAACTAAATTTCTTGCTTGGAGCAGAATAAAGTCTTCAGTCAGAGCATTTTCTGAAGAAACACAAAATGATCAAAATCCCATGTGAGGAACAAATATTTCCAATTATTTTGAATCAAAATATTAGCTCCCACATAAAAATGAGAGTTTGTGCATCACGTGATGACCTTTCCTTCATCCTGCATTCACCATTCATTTGCTTTGGCACTAATATATTCTGACAGTTGTTTTCATAATAGGAAGATATTTTCTTGCTGGTGTCCAGGAAGCATGAAATTATATTTTTTCAAGCATTGCACATTTTGTTCCATGCAGGTTGTCCTTATGGAGGCCCTTCCAAGGTTTATTAAGAAAACAAAACGTACAAGACCACCTCATGATATTCTGATATTTATAAATCAGCTCAATTTGCAAAGAAGATCAAACAATACGATAAGTATGTAATCAGATAAGTGTTAAATGTAATGTGTAGATGTTACCTTGTGAATAAGAGGACAGGTTTTGTCTTTTATGAATGTAAAACAGCTGCACTTCATGAGCATTAAGTGGAACAATAGGATTCAATCCATTGGATTGTTCAATGCACATTTGGTCAATGGGATATTTGTTTGATGTTTAAGTTCTGAATGCAATATTCAAATATACACAGAGCGAAACATATCACTTGTTCATGGAGAAGATGGTTTTAACATGGCGCAACAATTTGTGTGCTACTGACAGTGGTCTACAGAGGTCATCCATGAAGTGTTCTCTTGTCCGAAGGTGACAAAGGATCTCACCTGCAGGGTTTTCCATTATAGATTATGACAGAGATACTAAAAAGTCCTTTGTCTGATCAGTGTCCTCTTTCATTCAGCAGTTCAGAAATTGCCTTCTGAAAATGTTCATTTTGAAATGGAGCAAAATAACCAGTAAACTGAAATATTATATCTAATAGAAGCTTGTGTTTACAGACTGTACAGAGGGACTAATAGCAGCAGAAGACATTAATGATCTCACACCTGCAATCTACAATGCAGCCCAGTTGGACTTATGTTTGCGTGATGTTGTGCTGAAAGACAATGTTCTCCAGTTGGGCTCTCTTGCCTTTGATCCGACTCAACTGGAAATTCTGAAAAAGAGACTATTGCAGGTAAGATACGTTGATGTAGAATGAAGAACCTTGCCTCAATATGCCATACTTTACTCTCTCTCAAATTCCCACAGGAAATGCAGGTTGATTTTAATCACAGTGATGTGACAATGTATGGGAACCTGACAATCACTTCGCACGAGTATTACAATCAGACAAGTGATTACCTATTTTGTTTTAGTGATATTGACAGAGGACTGAGTATTGCCTAGGAATCTATCAGAACTACCATACTGTTCTTCACGTATTATCATAGAATCTTTTGCTTCCACTTGCAAAAGACCATCAGAAGCCTCAGATTGACTCCTCGTCCCAAACTTGATACCAGTGACAGTGAAGGGTTTCCTCATTGCTGCACGAAAT
Source organism: Carcharhinus amblyrhynchos (assembly GCF_965287045.1). Classification (NCBI taxonomy): domain Eukaryota; kingdom Metazoa; phylum Chordata; class Chondrichthyes; order Carcharhiniformes; family Carcharhinidae; genus Carcharhinus; species Carcharhinus amblyrhynchos. The sequence goes on along the minus strand of NC_137341.1, from coordinate 10,112,417 downwards.
GATCAGTTTTGATTTTGTGCTCTTATCACAACACAGTTGAGCTGACAATAGGAATAATGGCATAGAAGTTGCTGTGACCACATTTCAAAGTTAACTGTGCTAACATTGGTGATGGTATGGTCAAGGTTTTACAAGTGAAACTAGAAATCAATCATTGCTAAAGTGGAAACTGAAACCTGACTGCATATAAATTGTTTTAAGTCTCTAGTTTTGGTTTTCCTGAAACAGATTTACCCCAATGGGCTACCAGAAAACCAAATTCGACTGCTGGGGAACATTTCCACTGTGTTTAATGTGACCGAAGTCAGCAGCTGGAATATCACTCGAGTTGACACACTTGCTGCGCTGATGGGGCAACACTTGGGGAATATTACGGTATGAAAAGAATGAAAATATTAACATCTAAAAGTTGTTTTATGTGCAAATAGGATTACTGGATCATCTGAAGTGTCCAAGAAGGACATTTCTTGAAGCAAGGCCCTCCTTGGGTCAGTTTTAATAAAAAGCTGTTCATATCCAACTTCAAGCAATTGGTTGCAGTTTTAATCCTTGGGAGTGGGCAGTGGTGCTGTTAAAATTTTGAGAAAAACGATATGTGGGATACAATTAAAGAATTTTATTGATGGATGTTTTCTCAATTACAATAGCATTGTTACAGGATTTTACTTGGACATTGTATGGTTCTAAATTTGAAGTGCATTTCCATGAAGAAGAAACATCTTAACTTATGGATCCTGCTTGTAAAGCTGAGTTATGAGCTGTACTTCCCATCTCTTTTTGTAGGTCCGATCCGTTGTTACAAGATTCCTCCAATTAGGTGGCATTTTAGATGCAATTGCTTTGAAAGCTGTTGGTGGAGCCAACTTATGCACTCTGGATGAAATACAGCTTTCGACAATTTCCAACTTGACGTGAGTGTTGCATCTTTTCATTGCTAGTTCGATAATGGGTGAAATGTGATGATTTCCAACAGCATTAATGTTTGTTGATTAAACAGCTCAGTGCAATGTAATAGTGAAGCAAACAATGATACGATGATAGCAATTGATAGCACAGGAGGAGGCCAGTTGGCTTATTGTGTCTGTGCTGGCTGAGAAATGGGATTCCAGCCTAACCCCACTTTCCAGCCCTTGGTCCATAATCTTTCAGTTTACGACATTTAGGGCCCGATTTTACCAAAAACATGCGCCCGTTTTCGGGCGCAAAATTGTTGTAAATTCGGGCATTGAGTCTGTAATGCAATCTGCACCCGAAACCGAGTAGATCGCGTCTTTACCAACACCCGATTTTTGGCACGGTTCCGATCCGTGCCCCAATTGGGCGGCCCCATGATTTAAATGTATTAGTATGCATTTAAATCAACTTAATGAACCGCGCTCCCAACTCTACCGCCAAACCCCACTTTACGATCTTCTGATCCGTTTTCAAATCCGTGCTGCTATCCACCTACAGAATAAAAATCCAAAGTGGATTCCTGTTCTGCAGGGGAACCTTGAAAGCCCATCGCGTCTGCAGCACCTTCCTGGCCTTCTGCTGGAAGTGGGGGGGGTGGGGAGGGATGCGAATTCAGATGAATCTCTGGTTTGGGGGGTGCTGCGGGCTCAAATGGATCTCTGGTTGGGGGTGGTGTGGGCTCAGATGGATCTCTGGTTGGGGGGGGTTGGTGGAGATTCTCCCAAGTCCGTCCATCCTCCCCCAATCCCTCCTCCCTCCTCCTCCTTCCCACCACCACCACACCTCCCAAATCAGAGATCCATCTGAGCCCGCCACTCCCCGCTTCCGGCAGATGCCAGTGGAATGCAGGAAGGTGCTGCAGGCTCTCCAATGAATGCAGTAAGAACTCTCACAACACCAGGTTAAATTCCAACAGGACAGAGGTTTCAGCCTCTGCTACTCTTTCAGGCAGTGAATTCCCAATCCCAGCACTGTCTGGGTGAAAACATTTGTCATCACCTCTCCTCTAATTCTCATGATAATTGTTTAAATCCGTGCCTTTGTTCATGACTTCTCTTTTGATGGAAATAATTCCTGCCTGTCTGGGTCCTCATGATTTTGTGCAGCTCAATTGAATTTTCCCTCATCCTCCTGTATTCCAAAGAATACAACTTCAACTGATCCAATTAATCCTCCTGACCAAACATCTCGAGCCTTGGAAAACGTCTTGTCAAGTGCATTCACAACCTTTCTTTAATAAGCCTAAATGTACAAGGCACTCTGAATGTGGCCTAGATCCAATACTCGACACTGTTGTAGCATAAGCCCTCTGCTCTTATTGTCTCTGCATCAGCCAGTAAAGGAAAATGTATGTGTGCTGAAAGTTTCTCTGTTGTTTTCTCGCTGACTCAAACACTTCACAGAAGAAGGCCATCATGAAAACAAGACCTCAGCCAGGAGAAACAAAGTTCCCCGCACTGATTATTGGGGGAGTCCACCACAATCTCCTCCAGTCCAGAAAATATGCCATTAATCACTTCTGTTTTTGCTATTTTTTTTCTCAAGTGGGTATATATAATTTTCATATGTTGGTCCACGATTATGGGTAAGCTACTGCAGTAGTTTTCCATTGTGCACTGAACAAAATTAACATTGTGACCTTTCTCCCACAGGGATGCAGGAGCTCTGGATCTTTCTATGTGCACACAGTCAAAGAAGAACTTGCTTTACCGTCAGGCACGCAACCAACTGAAGTCTCAGCAGAGTAACCCGATCCCCTACTTCCAGCTGATAAAGGCATATGTTGGTGAGTAAAAGGGCTTACAAGGCATCACATTATCCTGTTTGAGTCTTCAAACTAAACCACTAAGGAGCTTCTCTCTGTCTGATCTGAGTCCACATCCTGTCATTGTACAGACACTTTCCACTGACTGAGATTCAGAGAATCAAATTGTAAAACGTTCAGGACCGTGGAGTGTATACTGAAATATTGTTGCAGTTTAACTTCTGTGACAATGAACACGATTTATTTCTTGTGTGATTTTTTTTTTGCTGGGTTGATTATACCTTGAATCATTTGCTGGTTGAATGTTGTTTTTGTTTAATGAGGTAAGTGTAAATATATCTTTTAATTCTTTCATGAGATATGGGCATCGCTGGCTCACCCTCATTTTTTTGCTAGTTAAAACTCCTTTTGTAAAACATGATGATGGATGCTACTGGAAAAGCAAGAAAGGCAAATGAATTATTTCGTCAGAATTATTTGTTTGTCATTGAATTTGATGGAACTGAACTCGAGCAACCTCAGTCTATCGCTGGACATTGCGTTAGAAGACCATTTCTGTCTGAGGCTGGTGTTAAATTTACCCTCCATTCTGGATTGAACTATTATATAATTCGAGGGAGACTACCCAGACTGCTGGGTAGCTATTGAAGTCTTAGTTCCAACATGAGGAGTACCAGTGAAAAGTAGTCTAAGTAATTCATAAGAAAGTATTCCAAAAAACTGTCTAAAGTTCTCCTCCTATATACTTTTAGCCTTTCTCCTCATTTCTGAACTTGCCTTATCCTCAAAAGTTTGCCTCCATTGTAATAAATGCCAAAGAGGAATGGGCAGCTGAGAAATGTCTCTGTTTTCTTTAGGTGGGGCTCCAGCTAATGATTTGAAGTCACTTGCTAATAAAAGGGTTAACATGGACTTTGAAACCTTTAAAGAGCTGAATCCTGAAGAAGTAAAGGTAACATCTGATTATAAAGCCTATTTGTATTAGCATGACAGTAGTTCCATATTTCTTTTCCCATCTCATCTGAGCTCGTTTTCAATCCTTTAACACTGAACCAATTCTGTTGTCCAGTGGCATGTCATTGTACAATTGACTCTGTGTTTTTAGAACCATAGAGAAACATAGTTGTCTTTACTGTTATACAGTTGAAAATACGATGAATATAATGGCTGAATGTTGAATACTGCAAATGCTACTGTTTCAAACTCTAAATCTCAGACCGTTGAGTAAAATAATATGGAGACAGTTCTGATGATACTGTGTCTTTATGAAATGTGTTTATATCATTTTTCTTGAAAGAGGCAGTGTTTTGTTGCAATTAAGAATTATATCTTGTCATGGTTAAGTATTGTTCAATTGGGAAATGTTGAGCTAATACATTAGTTATAGTTAAATCGTATTGTTAAATAATGTTTGTTTTGATCGAAGCTTTCCAGTTTGTCAGTCAAATTGTGCCTGGAGTAAAACAGCATATATCACATTAATGCCAAATCCAACTTCATAACATATCTCAGGTTGCTGATCCATACCCGGACAAAATGGATATATGACCCAATGGTATTTTTCAGTGGTTAGCACTGACAGTGCCGGAGATAAGGGGGTTGGACGATGAAGAGAGACGAAATAGATTGGGTCTGTACTCACTGGAGTTTAGAAGGATGAGGGGGGATCTTATAGAGACGTATAAGATAATGAAGGGGATGGATAGGGTAGAGGTAGAGAGATTCTTCCTGCTCAGAGGACAGCAGGACTAGAGGGCACAGCCTCAAGATAAGGGGAGGGGCAGTTCAGAACGGAGTTGAGGAAGAACTTCTTCACTCAAAGGGTGGTGAATCTCTGGAATTCTCTGCCCGTTGAAGTGGTGAAGGCTACCTTGCTAAAGATACTTAAAGACACCGTAGATAGGTTTTTTGTTAGGCAAGGGAATTAAGGGTTATGGGGAGAAAGCGGGAAAGTGGAACTGAGCCACTTCAGATCAGCCATGATCTTATTGAATGGCGGGGCAGGCTCGAAGGGCTAGATGGCCTACTCCTGCTCCTACTTCTTATGTTCTTATGTTCAGTGCCAGGGATCAGGGTTCATTTTTGGCTTGGGTCACTTTGTGTGGAATCTGCATATTTTCCCTGTGTCTGCATGGGTTTCCTCCAGGTGTTCATTTTCCTCCTACAGTCAGAAAGATGTGCTGATTAGGTGCATTGGCCAGGCTAAATTCTCCCTCTGTGTACCCAATCTAGAGCCAGAGTGTTGAGACTAGGGGATTTTCACAGTAACTTCATTGCAGTGTTAATGTAAACCTACTTGTGACTAATAAATAAACTTTACGGATAAATTCATGAGTGTGGGAACAAACGCCAGTAACCTGTTTTCTAACTGAATTGCTAACATGAGAAAGTGATGTGGTTTTTTTTTTCTCTTCGTATGGCAAGGTAGGCCAAACGCGTGTGAGCTACATATGTGAGATCTATCAACAGATTGCTCAGGTTATGCAATTCTGTAATTATATATTAAACACAACCGGAACACTCTGAGCATACTTTGTGGAGATTCATAGTTGTATCTTAATTATGTCTTATTGGATGGAGGTCATGGGCATTATCTAGGGATTCCCACTTTCTTTGTACATCTTGATTTCTTGCTGTCAGTTTCATCAAAAGTGGTGAGCTGCTTTGTTTATTCATTACATGCTTTTCTGTTTTAGCAACTGAATTCCCAGAATTTGATCGACTTGCTTGGATTCAACCTTCAAGATTTTCAGCATGGCGTGAATGAAACTGTGGTGATTATTTGGGTGGCCTCACATAGCGAGTCTGAAGTGAGGAAACTTGGATTGACAGGAGGAATTCCAGATAATTCATCAGGTAACTGTTTTGCTGAGGCAAGGAAGTGCTTTGCTCAGATATCAGTTTCATTTTTCCATATATATGAGAACTTCCATGGTATTTTCAAACTAATTTTGAGCTTATAAGAATTCTGATTTTTTTGATTTGATTGCCAGTGCATCCAGATTGCACTCCAAGTCAATGGCAAATTCTTTGTGCGGTTAACACTCAGGCCCATTCATTTTATAATATAGTTTATGCCAAATATTGAAGGATGAACACATTATGTTAAGAAAATGGATGAGCCTGAGAAAGGAATATGACATTTGAGAAATGTTTCTTCTTTCTCCTGAGATTGCTAACCGTAGTTCTATTTAACAAAATTATATGTTGTGCTTATTAATAATGTTAAATTACCTGGAGAATCTTTTAACAGGAATAATTTTGTTTTATTTTCAGAACCCCAATCAGATGACAGGGTAAGACAGATACAATAATTTATATTCAGAAAGGTCAATCATCAATCCAATTTGAAGCCTCTGTTTTGGTTGAATCTGTTATTTGAATTGTACTGTTAAAACTTTTAAATTTGTGAGGACTATGAAAAGGCCTTTGTTTTAATATCTTTTGAATACCAACACCAGTATTAAGTTACGTGCATAATTTGGTGCTACATTTATCACTGAAAATGGTTTAGGAGTAAACATACTATTGTGCTTTTTCTTCCTTTAGCCTGGTAACACGACAGTTAATGGTGAGTGTCTTCTCTAACTCTTGTGCTGATTTCATCAGTTATTTTCGGTAAAATAATTGGTGCATACTAAGTCTCTGCTTTTTCAACAGAAACAACATTGTGCTCGGCTGTGAACAGGTAAGAATTTGCGCACAGTTCCTATTTTCAGATGGGGCCCGCTTTAGTGACGCTGTCAACTTAGTGTTACAAGTCTGCATTTGACACAAAGACGACCAAAAACATCCTGTGGGATTAACCTCAAACTCAGTGGAAAGCAATGAATAATGGGACATGCTGAGTGCTCATTAGGAATTGTTTTTATTTGTTCCTCGGTATTGTTCACTTGCTAAGAGATGGTTTATTTCTCTCTGTGCAGTTCTGCTTTGAATAATTTCCTGATTAAAGTTAACATGACCCATCTCTGCAGTTTCAAGATTACAGACTATGCATGCGCTAAGGTAAGCTGTGTCGTGGTGTGGGTTTCCCACAGAAATGTCAGTAGCAGTGTTCACTCAGATAAAAGAAAGAATTAGTCAGCATTACCATTCTGAGACAGGGTTTTATTGGTATTAGGAGCACATTGATCAATGTACAACTGAATGAGTTGATTGATGGGAGCATTTGCCCCTCAGCAACATCATTTGGTAGCATCACATTTGCTTTCATGTGCTAATAACACCTAGTTCCACTTCATAACCATCCCTTGACGTCTGTGCTGTTGCAAAGTTATCAGACTGCTTATCCAACATCTCGTACTGAATGAGCAGAAACTATTGAGAAGACAAGACATTATTTTTAGCCCTGCTTCAAACTGCATTCCCAAGCTATGAAATCCATCAGCGAATTTGTTTGCAACTTTGGTGTCATTAAATCCCAGGCTGAGCTTTTGTCATCACCAAGACTGCCTTTTTCCACCTCCTTAAAATCATCTCTTTTGATCCACAACTCTGACTTTAGCTGCTGAAACCTTCATTCATGTCTTTATTATTGCTGGTTGTGATTATTCTAATGCATTGAAGTCTGGTATCCCACATTCTACACTTTATACACTTAAGGTCATCCAATATCATTTTTTGACTTGCAACAAACTCTGTTTCCCCATTACCGTTGTGCCTGCTGGACTATATTGCCTTCCGGTCAAATAATGTCTCTACTTTCAGTTGCTTCTATCGCCTTGCCCGCCCCTCCACCCCACCGCGCCCCCCTTTAGTGTAATCTCCTTCAACTCCACAACCCCTTGAGATAATCATGCTTCCCGAGTCCTTGCCTCTTTTCCATCCCAGATGGAAAAGTATGATGTCATACTTTGTTCCAAAAGGCTTTTCTGAGGTCCCTGTGATAGTTTTAAGGGCTTTATATAAATATAAGTTGTTTTTGATAGCTGACATCATTGTACAAGATGTCTTCAGCCAACAAGTGTTTTTTTTCTCAATACATTCTTTGCAGACTGATCGGCTTTTAAGTTTAAGCAGTGATGCCTTGACAGGTATATTTCAGTGTTTCATCGGTCCAAAAGCACTGAATAGGTCAAATGAAGTGGCACTGACTGTTTTTGTTCGGAAACTTGACAGAACCACACTGAATGAAGCATTGGACAAGTTCAACAACAAGGTAATCCATAATTCCCCATAATTAATTGAAAGAAGCAAAGCTATCTTCAACTGAAGAAATGGAGTGTCTCCAATTTATTTCACAGAGCTGTCAAATCTACACTTGGCAAAAGGTTTTCTCGCACTTGGTGTTTTTATTTCAGATCTACTGCATTTGTTTTTATGGTGATTTGAGTATTAGAGTAATAATAATAGTAATCCCCTGTCATTGGATTAGTTAAAGGTTTGAGTTTTTCTTGTCTGGATCTTGTGTGTTTAGGACAATTAACACTTTGAGCAAGGTGACTGTAGCCACACTAAGTCTTAGATACTTTGCCAGGACGTTATTTGCAATCTCCCTGGGAGTTGAAGAATTCTGCTGTTTAATATCATGAAATGGAAACGGGAAACACTGGGAAACCTACTCTCTGGAGTATGTTATGTTTTGAGTCCTTATGTTTTGAGTCGATATGACTCATCTTCAGAACAATTCTCTTGTTGATGGGATTCTATGCCATATAATACAGGAAGAACATGTTGGCAACCCAATTCCTAGAGGAAGAAATAAAATAACATAAAAATATCAAAATAATATTTCATAAGGTGAAGGAATGGAACTGTTGTGTTCCTTCGAATTATCTCTTGCTGCTCCATGATATTTTGAATTAAGATTATTCCAGCTTTTGATTTTAGTTCTTTCATGAGGATAAGTATTAATTTTGAAAGCTGTAATGAAATTGCCTTATTCATTTGAGTTTAAATATATCATGTTTCAGACCCTGAATGCATCATCAATCCCTCTGATGACAAAGATCACATTCATGAATGCCCTGTGGGAAATTGTGAAGGCCAATGAAAACTTAACCAATACAGATTTCCTGAGAAAATGGTTCCAGAAGCTATTCAGGCCTTTTGTTGCTGGCATTTCTCAGTCAGTGCTGAAACACCTTCTGATGGGAAATGTAACTTGTGATGGTTACCAAGCAATGTGAGTGAATCTCCCTTTTTTTTAGAATAACCCATTACCGCATATTGAATTGCAACATTGTTCCGTGTCAAAAACTTTGAATATTAATTGTCAGAAGCTCAAGTAATGCTAAATGCTTACATGGACTGGGAGAATTTCCAGAACTAAACTCAATTCAGTGCCAAGTGATGCTGAGTGTTTGATGTGTCAATATTGCTGAATCCAGCCTAATGCTAATTCAGAACACATTGAAGATACTGCGAGAGGTTGAACGTGATATGTGAATCTGTGCTTGCCATAAAGTTTGCACCAAGAATCAGCCATTTTTACAACTTGTCACATTGAAATGCTTCAGCTCTTGTCAATAGGTTTCTTCAGCAGGCTGAAGTATGTCCCATGCCGATGGAATTGTACTGCAGTGGGAGTAATAGCTTAAGACTGAAATACTTGTTGTTAAAAGAAGAAAGAATGACCTAAGAAAATAAGATACTTATCAGCCCATTTTGGCTGAAATCCTTGTGTCAGTTGCATCAGAATGAGATGGACACTGCATCAGCTTTAATTCACCAGGACTATACCTGTTCATTGAGCATTATTAGCAAAGGATCATAAAAGTGTTCTTGTTCTTCAACAGTTGAAGAATTGTCATGGATCTAACTTCTCAAAAGTAATAGTATAAATCTTTATCCATTTAGCACAAAAGGACTGAGTAATGGATTCAGGGATATGCCACATGGAACAAGAGAGACTGTGCTTAGGGTGTGGATCATTAGTTACCTCAACACTTCAGGTAAATATGGTTATGAGCAAAGCATGAAATTATTTTTTGGTTCTTACTATCAGTTACACAGTAGCTCTACCTTTGTTAGCGTGCTGTGTTATTTGGGTCACAGATGTTTGCACTGATGAGAAGTTGACATGCACGTTTACAAACATTTTCTCTTTTACTTCCAGCATTCCCACTTCATTGTTATGAAAAGAACAGTTTTGTTTTCTACTTGAGAATTTATTTCCAAAGATTTTCTGAGTTGTTAACTTTGACGGATGCATTTTCCCTGCTTCCTGCGAATCGTGTTGTTGAGGTAAAAGCAAAATGATATCTCTTGTGGGACGGGAGTGGATGTTTGTGGTTCCTGGTCAACATTGTCTACCTGACATTTCAGTAGAAGCTGCAATGAATCAAGTGTGTCTGACTGAAGCCCTCAAGGAACTGAGTATGGTTGGAAATGGGCGATAAAGCTAAGCATCTGCCTAGCTAATTCATGTAATCTCGAATTTAGTGAATGTGCTTGTGGTTAATACTTTACAAGTTTATTCTGATGCGTTGTGTGGTGTTGAATTGTGGGACACTGCCTGCTCCTGCTTATTTGAATGAAACTAAGATAGTCCCAATTGCATTTTGACAGGTGTTGAATGTCACTGGTCCCAGTGAATTGGCTGATCTGCTGAGCAGGCCTGGGTTCATTAATGACAACAATGTTCTGAGCGCAGTGTTACTCCATATTAAACCCTTCCAGAAGCTGGCTACATTTGTTGACGAGTTCAATCGCAAAAGCCAAAAAGTGAGCAGCAAACGTTTTCTTTATTCTTCAGGTGGAAGGATGTAGGGCAATGGCTCCTATAATATGTTACTGTTCATATTGGAAGAGTGTGCTTGTGTGGAGTCTGGAAAATCTAAGTTATTCTTTGACGTTTTGGAGTAAAGTTTATTAATCATTCACAAGTAGCCTTATATTAACACTGCAATGAAGTTGCTGTGAAAATCCCCTTAATAACACCTTAATAAGGAGTGAAAGGTGCCTGTGTATCAGGTGTGAATGCTTTGGCTATATAGCATGTGGACGCAGCTCTTGTTCTTTTTTTGTCCATTTTTGATCCACAGTTCCTCTATAATCAAGTCATAGAGGTTTACAGCATGGAAACAGGGCCCTCACTGTAACTTGTCCATGCTGCCCTTTCTTTTTAACATCCAAGCTGGTCCCAATTGCCTGTGTTTGCCCCATATCCCTCAATACCCATCTTGCTTATGTAACTGTCTAAACACTTTTTAAAAGACAAAATTGTACCCACCTCTATTATTGCCTCTGGCTGCTTGTTCCAAGCAGTCACCACCCTCTGCGTGAAAGAATTACCCTCTGGACACTTTTGTATCTCTTCCCTCTCATCTTAAACCTATCTCTCTAGTTTAGACTCCCCTGCCTTGGGAAAAGATATTGACTAGCTGATCTATGCCCTTCATTATTTTGTAGCCCTCTACAAGATCAGCCTAAACCTCCTATGCTCCAGAGGAAAAAGTCCCAGTCTATCCAGTCTCTCCTTATAACTCCTTATAACTGTCCTGGTTGCATCCTAGTAAATTCTTTCTGCACTCTTTGTCGCTTAGCTTTTCTGTAATAGGGTGACCAGAACTGTACACAGTATTCCAAGTGTGGCTTTACCAATGTCTTGTGCAAATTCAACAAAATGCCCCAACTCAAGTATTCAATGAAATCAAGCATGCCGAATGCACCTTTACCACTCTCACTGCCTCCACTTTCACTGAGCTATGAACGTGTACCCCTTGATCTCTTTGTTCTGTCACTCTCCCCAACACCATACCATTAACTGAGTAAGTCCTGCCTTGGTTCAGTCTACCAAAATGCGTCACTTCAAATTTATCTAAATTAAACTCCATCTGCCATTCGTCAGTCCACTGGCCCAACTGATCAAGATCCAGTTGCAATCTGTGATAACCTTCATCACTGTCCACTATGCCACCAATCTTGGTGTCATCTGCAAACTTACTAACCATGCCTCCTAAATTCTCATTGAAATCATTAATGTAAATGACAAATAACAGTGACGCAACCCCGGTCCCTGAGGCACACCACTGGTTACAGGCCTCCTGTTTGAAAAACAACCCTCTACAACTACCCTCTATCTTCTGTCATCAAGCCAATTTTATATCCATTTGGCTATCTCACCCTGGATCCCATGAGATTTAATCTTATGCAACAACCTGCCATGCGGTACCTTGTCGAAGGTCTTGATAAAGTCTATGTGGACAACATCAACTGCACTGTCTCCATCTACCTTCCTGGTTACCCCTTCAAAAAACGCAATTAAATTTCTGAGACATGATTTTCCACTCACAAAGCCACACTGACTGTCCCTAATCAATCCTTGCATCTCTAAATGCCTGTAGATCCTGTTCCTCAGAATACCTTCTAACAGCTTATCCACTACAGATGTGAGGCTAACCAGCCCGTAGTTCCCAGGCTTTTTCCTGCAGCCATCTTTAAACAAAGACACAACATTTGCCACCCCCCAATCTTAAGGCACCTCACCTGTGGCTGTCGATGATTCAACTATCTCTGCTGGGGGACCTGCAATTTTCTCCCTAGCCTCTCGCAACATCCTGGGGAACACCTCACCAGATCCTGGGGATTTATCTACCTTGATGCACTTTCTTCCAACACTTCCTCAGTTGGAGGCACACTCCTCAAGACATGACTGTTTATTTCCTCAAGTTCCCTAACATCCATGGTTTTCTCAACAGAAAATGCTGATGAGAAATATTCATTTCGGATCTCAGCCATCTCTTGTGGATCTGCAAATTGATGACCTTGTTGATCCTTAAGAGGCCTTTATCTGAAACCATGGGCAAAACTAAATGTTTTCCAAGAGTTCCATTGGCCAGTGGAAGGGTACGATGAATGGGTCAGCTATCTCACCCTTTATTGGTGATATCATACTTATTAAGTGAACTCAGCAATGGTATTAAAAAAGTTGGGTGGTGGTGGAGGCCAGAATAGCAGTCGGTATAACTTAAATTGTGGATCAGAATCCAAATGTAGCACCTTTATTTGTCCCAGAACCTAACTGTGGTTGCAATGAATGCTAAAACCTGGTTTCCTATTTGGGAAACGATATCTTTATGTATGTTTCTCATGGTAGGCTCACATTGTAGTTTGAGACAATCTTTGTTGTGACCCTAGGTTTTCCTTTTTAAGCCTAATTTCCTTTTCCATTTTAGAGTAATCTGCGAGCTGGTATTCGAGCTGCCGTCATTGAGATTGTGTGGCCTCGGTTTATCAACAGCTTATCATTACTCAATGACAGCGACATCGATGAATGGCTTAATGTCAGATTAACTCCATATCTTCCATTTATCACCACTCGCCTTTTGTCTTCGAATAACACCCTTCACATCGGGTGCCTTTCATACAGGAAAATGTAAGTTCAATCCAACCCATTCTGAATGAATCATCACTCAAGCAAACTCCTTCTTTATCCCATGTCCAAGGATTAATTTGCTTATTACAGCAGCAGAGTGCCAGAGCTGGCTGATTGTAGCAGAGATAAGGATGTTTATGGCTTAACAACAAATATCGAATGTGCATGCCACTGCTTGATATCAAACAATAATCAGGATGGGTCGAGGAAGGTAAATGGAAACAGAAAATGCTGGCAGTACTCAGCAGGTCTGGCACATTTGTGTGGAGAAACCAAGTGAACGTTTCAGGTCTGTGACTTTTCATCAGAAGAGTGAATATTAGAAATGAAATGGAGGGAATGAAAGAGGAGGAAGGGTGGAAAGAGGAACCAAAGGGAATATGTGTAATTGGGTGGAGGGCAGGAGTGATTCATGCCAAAAGGTTGCAGAATACCAGACCAAAGAGAGTGGTAGTGAGGCAAGTAAAACAAAAAGAAGTGTCCAGAGGAAGTACACATTGCAGGATATCTGCCATCCAAACACAAGGAAAAGGACTTTAGAAATAGATGAGAGGGAAAAAAAAACCAAAGCAACAATAAAGAATAAAACCACTGGAGCAGAGGCTACAGTGTAAAATTGTTGAACTCAATGTTTAGTACAGATGACTATGAAAGATCCAGTTAAATCATGAGAGCGGCATTCCTTGAGCTGGCCTCTGCCACTTTTGTTGGGGTTAGAATAGGGACTGGTTCTAAGTAGCTCATTGCTGGCTCACGGAGGCAGCAGCCCATATACATCAACAGTTTCTACACTCGTTTGCTTTTGATGAGGTCAGCGCCTGAAAGACAAAGTATGCAAATTGAAACAGGTAAGAGCAGGTCCAAAATTTGTGGAATTACTTGGATATCCAGGGCATCCATTTGGAGTGATAAGTTACCCTTTTGGATATGTTCCTTGAATATCCTTGGGAGAGGGATGGCATCCTATTGAGAGAGGTAAGGCACCCACTGGGAATATTCTAGGTAACTTGATCGTGCTTAAAAGGCCATACATTTTTCGAACTGTCCAAGGTGTCGACCTGTCAAAGAACTGTATGAAGTTAAAGAAAAACTTTCAGGTTTGCAAAAAAACTAACAAAACTCATAATCCATAGACACAACTCCATTTATGTCAATTTCCGGCATTTGCCTCTGGTGTATACTGTGAGTTGAATGGAAGGAGTAAGGGCAAAAGTTGGTGGGTAGAAGTAATTGGTTGGCATGAGTTGACACTAAGTTGTTCTCCATGTTATATAGAGCTTTGGGGATGAGTGGGGGGCACAAGTTTGTGTTGGGGCATAAGGGGCCATGGGGTTTGGGTGGTGGGATGAGTTGGAGTGAGGGCCTTGGGGCTATGTGATATGAAGTGGCATGCATTGACGTGGAAGGGGCATAGGGAGAGTGTGGAGGGTTGAGGGCTGGAGGACTGTTCTTGCTTTCTTCAATTTTTTTAAGTTCAACAAAGCACCAGGGCACAGAGTCAGGCTTTCTGCCATTCCATCTCTGTAACTGGCCATGTCTGCACTCATTCTGGGGTGTAGAGCCTGAGATGTTATCCAATCCCACGCTAGAACAAAAAGTCAAACTTCAGGTCCTCAGTTTCACCATCAGACATTCCTTCATACATTTCTTTGGCTTCTCATCCATGCCTTAGGCCTGCTTCACAAAGATTGTGGCTTGCTGCTTTTTTACTTTAGCTTTATAATGTCTTTATTTCTAAAGTGTTGTTTTAGATTTCTTTTACTAAAAGCATTCTCAAGTTAAATTCTGAAGTGGTATTAAATTTCACTTTTAGTGTGCGAACACTGAGTGCCCGTTACAACGATTTTACCTCAGACAAACAGAGAGAAATCTACAATGGCATCAAAGCCTATCTACAACAAGGTAAAGTTAACACACTTTTGTTTAAATTATGTAGAAGTGAGGATACTGTCAGTTGTGTAAGTTGAGGGAAAGGAAAAATCAATCAGAGCTGCCTCGGTCATCAGTATTCAAAGACTATTATTGAAATATTCACCTGAGTTAACGAGTATTGAAGACTGGTCATGATGTGATGGGATCAAAAGTCATGGGAAGAAAGCAGGGTTAGGCCATTGAGTTGGACGATCAGCCGTGATTGTGATGAATGACAGAGCTGGTTCGAAGGGCCAAATGGCCTCCTCCTGTTCCAATCTTTTATATTTCTATGAAGCTGAGGATCTCACTGACACTCCCTGATAAATAACAAAGTAATGCAAAACTGCTGGTTATGGAGGTTTACTAACCTGGGGAGGGAAATAATTCTGGACAGCGAAGTGAGAATCCCCATTAGCAGTAAAATTTGTGAGTAATTGCAACTTGTATTTTAAAGAAAATTACACTCCATTTTGTTTAGAATTAATGTAGAATTGTTTTACTTAACAGGTCCCAAACCCAAATGTTACGATGTGAATGACCCCAATCTGAACTCCACTGCTTGGTTTGCTCAATATCTGGGACCATTCATGAACCAAATGTCACTGATTGACCTTCAGTCCTTCTTTGATAATGAAACCCAGGTACCTGTTCCTTTTTTTTACCCGAGGATTGGCACAAAAGATGAATTGTTGAAATCTCTGCTTAGTATAATTTTAATAACCTGAATGCTTTATCTTAAAGAAGACTAGAAAGAACACTGCATCGTTGGGCTCAATGTACTAAATGTCTTCCAATTTTTGCACAGCTCCATGATTTTGTGGTAAACCCTGAAAACCTGGCACTTTTAGGAACTCTAACATTATCCACAGAAATCTCAAAGTTCTACCTCCAGTTGCTGCTGAGAAACGATCCTGGCATTAATATTTCAAGGTATGTCAATTTGACCGTTCATATTTGCCGAACATGAGTTGTAAAGCGGAAGATTCAGATCAAGTTACTGACATCTGTGAGACAGAAAGTGGGAGAGACAAAGGGAAAGAAAGATTTCTTCATGGTCATTTCTTATCTTTTTATAAAATCTGCTATTTCAGCTTTGAAACACAAGGAAATATTTTTCAGGAAATTAGAGGCTAAGGTGGGCAATGGAGAAAATAGGAATTATTTAAATGGAAATGATTGTTGAAGCCCTCTAAAATATTCACCAAGAGTGAGACAATTTCAAAATATCCTACTTGTCATGCTTTTTGATCAGCCTGGCATACTGGGAAGATTGTGTTGGAAGCCAAAAGATTGCTTTGCGCCGGTGAGAATCAGTTTTGTATCCTCCTGGTTCTGTTTTGCTGGTGTAAGCAGCATTGCGCCCATAAAGGGTGCGAAGCCTATTTGTATAAAACTAAGGTAAGTTAAAAGCACTTACCTGCTCCCATGCAACTGCTCCGGCTTCACAGCTGCTTTCCCCCTCGCCAGTGAGGCATAACGCCAGTGAGAATCATTACTGTTCTGTCGTGGCGGAGACCAGGTGCCAGGGTGACACAAAGGGATCAGAGCCATTGAAATCCCCGTTCACGGAAATGATCGGGCAGGGCCATCCTAGCAGTGCTCACCGGGCACCATGGCAGTGCCCATCTGCCACCCTGGCAGTTCCTTGGTGGGCACTATGTGTGCTGGGGCAGTGCAAAGCAGGTGGAGTCTGATTGTTATTGGGGCCTGACCAGTAGTTGGGTTTCTGACCAGCAGGAGCTATGACCAACGATGGCAGAGGACATAGCAGTCAGGTGCTTCATATGTAGGAGCTCTGCAATGTCGGGGGGTAGTCAACAGTGGAGAGCTCTGCAGTGGGGGTCGTATGCCTGAGGGAGTTCTGCAAGGGGATAGTTGCATTGGGGTCGATCTAAGGGAAAGGGGGAGTCATGCGGGGGGTCACGTGAAATGGTCGGCCAGAGATCTCATCAAGACGGTCCTTGATGTCCCGATACCGACGACTTGCGTTCGTGTGGCGGGGTAGCAATGCCCTGATGATGGGGTTGGAAGGCAGGTTCGATGTCTGTGGGCAAGGGGGAGTGGGAGGAGCTCTCTCTGTGCATTAGTTGATTGGGATCGCCCTACAAAATGGCACTCGCGCAGAACGCCAGCTTCCCCGACTTACTTCAGCTCCCCACCTCCCACTGGTGCAAAGCTCCCAGCTGTCAGAAAAACTGAGTGCAGGAAGATTGCAGTGCTTAACGTGCACAAAAGACTGGAGTGCAACAGTCCCACTTTCAGATTCCATGACACTTTGAATATTTTTGGCAAGATTGCACCCTGTATTTGGAGCAAACTTTATTGTATTTGTGAAATGTGAGAAATTATGAAAGATGTGTTAAATAAAGCAATTTGTGACCGCTGTTCTTTTGCAGTCTGCCAGACTCCCTGGTTTGCTTCATTACTGATACAAATCTACTTCAGTCTTTGACTGAACAGCAAGTCTTGGCTGTAACAGCAAAGATAAACCGAGTCTGTGGGCTGAATGTGCTGCCTAACGCAACTGCCAATGGAACAGCACCTATTGAAGGTCCAACAGATGAACAACTGAAGGTAAATGGGAAGATCTACTGCCAAACACTGAAATGCATCCTCAAAAGGAAATGATGTATTCATGTTATTTTTATTTCTTTTTCAGCTATCGATAGCTATAGTCAGCAAAATTGACAACTTTTCAGTCAGCACTTTGAATACATTGGGACAGACGGCTGTTGGACTGTCGGTATCACAGGTTATCGGTATTGATGGGGACACTCTGCAGAAAGCTTTGCCAAGTCTGGGTAAAGTCAAAGGCTGGAATGTCGGCCAGGCCAATGCGATTGTGGGAAAGTTACTCAGAAAAGGCCTGCAGGTAAGGGCTCAAACAACTATTAATGTATAAATTATATTTATAATGAAACAAATAATCTGTACAAACAATGTCATTTGATGTGTTAGTTTACTGCATTCGTAGCTATGTTTGACCAATTGCTTTCTAATGTTGCAATGTCACAGTCAGTCTATGAAGATGATTCACTGGCAGATGAAGAATGCAGTCTTAGTGAGGGAAGCTGCAGTCCCTGGAGTGGATAAAACTCTGATATAAAAATCCTGTGACATTGAGGTGTCTGAGCCGATCCAGCATGATGCAGTGTCTTTTATATGTTTGTGGATGGGGAGAGTAACAAAAATACGGAATGCCATATTCTCCTCCTTTTCATCAAATCCAGGTTCAGCCAGTTTGGGAAGAGTTTTATTCATGTGGCCCAGATGGGAATCTGAAAAGAATGTGAACAAGATTAAAACTTTCTGATTGCTGGCACCTTCAGCTTGTTTTTTGTTTGAAGATTGCATCTGGAAAAATGGCTGGCAGCAAGTTTATCCCCAATCTACAGTGCCCCTTTTGCTGAATTGAGTTAAATTAAGAAATTTCAGAGAAATTTTGACAAGATTTCCTAAGGTGCTGTTTATGCCATGTCCATTATTACTTCATTACATGGGCTGCAGTGATCTTCAGCAGGTTGTTATGTCACATGAAAAAAAGTCTCACAACACCAGGTTAAAGTCCAGCAAGTTTATTTGATAGTGAACCCACAAGCTTTCGGAACGCTGTTCCTTCGTCAGATGAGTGGAAGGTTCTGATCAGAAACAGGACATATAAAGGCACACACAGTTTACAGAATAACAATTATAATGTGAGGCTTTACAGCTAATCTGCTATTCAAGCCTTAAAAGTGCAGACAATGTGAGTGGAGATAGCATTCAGCGTAGGTTAAAGAGATGTGTATTGTCTCCAGACAGGACAGTAAGTGAGATGTTGCAAGTTCAGGCAAGTCATGGGGATTACAGATAGTGTGACATGAACCCAAGATCCTGGTTGAGGCCGTCCTCATGTGTGCGGGACTTGGCTATCAGTCTCTGCTCAGCGACTCTGCGCTGTTGTGTGTCATGAAGGCCGCCTTAGAGAATGCTTATCCGAAGATCAGCAGCCTCTGGTAAATGATGGTGATCGTGGCTAAGAAATAGCAGCACATTAAGAGATCAGAATGTATAAATGGCAGAACAAAGGTAAGCAGCGTGACAGAGGGCAACCTGGAACAGGTAACAGTGGAGTTGGGGAGACGATGGTAATGGAAAAAAGTATGGAAAGTGGGATAAAAAGGTATGGAAACATGATTCAATGAAAGAAATGAAAATAAATGAACAGAAATAAAAAAATGGAGTGAAAATGGAGGAGAGAGTTCTCAGTCTGAAGTTATTAAACTCAATGTACCGAATGAGAAGATCGCAAGCAACAGGAAGGATGTGTCTTGCTTGTGAATGGACCGAAAGTGATCGGCAAAGTCTGCGTTTAGTCTCTCCAATGAAGAGTAGATGACATACCTGATTGGTGTATGTGAAGTGCTGCTTCACCTGAAAAGAGTGGCAGGGAGGAGGTAAAGGGTTGGGCATTGCAACTTCTGGGATTCCAAGGGAAGGTGCCATGGGAAGGGGGTAATGAAGGAGTGGAACAGTGCTTCCCGGAGGGAACGGACCCTGCGGAATGCTGACAGGGATTGAGGGACAGGTGTGTTTGCTGGTGGCATTATGCTCGAGTTAGCAGAGGTGGTAAAGGATGATTCTTTGAATGCAGTGGCTGGTGGGGTGACAAGTGAGAACAAGGGTGACCCAATCCTGGTTCTGTGAGAGATGGGAAGGGGGAGAGTAAGGTCATGAGAGATGGTTCAGACATGGTCGAGAGCCGTCTCGTCCACTGTGGGTGGGAAACGTCAATTATGGAAGAACGTAGACCTGTCAGCAGCATGGTTTTGGCAAGTGGCATAATTGGAACAGATGTAGTGGAGGCGAAAGAATTGAGAGAATGGGACGGAGTCTTATTTCAAATCCAGTCAAAAAGAAGCGGCACTGAAGCAATCGGTGTACTGATAACAGGGTTTGTGGAAGAGAGCAGGAGTAGGACGGGAACAAGAAACGTTCCACGTGTTGCATTAAGAGACACCCAAAACCAGGACTCATACAGCTCATACATCAGGGCCAGATTTTTTTTATCTATAGAAACATAGAGATATACAGATCGGAAACGGGCCCTTCGGTCCTTTGTCCATGTCGAAGTGGAATTGTTCAGCGAGAGGGCAAGTTTAGTCTTCCCTCAGAGAAGAGGAGTGGTGGATGGGGATTATTCAGACCTCTGTTCAAGGAAGAAGCGAAGAGCCCTCAGGGCTCTGACAGGGAATGAAGGTTATAGAGGGATTGGACGTCCAAGGTAAAGAGTAGGTGGTTAGTGATGGGAAACTAGAAGTTGTTGATATGACGTAGGGCATCAGGGGAATCATGTATATAGATGGGAATGGATTGCACAATGGGAAGAGAATGAGTCAAGATTGGAGAATAGGAATAGAGTGGGGCAGGAACAGGCTGATGCGATGGGCCTACTGGCACAGTATTGTTTGTGGATTTTGGTAAGAATGTAGAATTGGGCTGCCTGTGATTGGAAAACTAAGTTTGGAAGCTGTGCAGAGAAAATCACTGGCAGAGATGAGGTCAGTGACAATCCTGAAAACAATGGCTTGATGCTCGGTGGTGGGATCATATTCCAAGGGAAGGTATGGAGAGATACATATGAGTTGGTGCTCAGCCTCTGCAAGTTAGAGGTCAGAACTCCAGACAACAACAGCCCCACCCTTGTCAGCATGTTTGATGGCAAAGTCAGGGTTTCACCTGAGAGTAGAGTGCAGCATGTTAGAGTGGATGAGAGGAGCAGTGAAATTGAGATGGCCAGTTTCATGTTGACAGTTCTCAATGAAAGTATCACAAACAGGTAACAGGCCTGTGGGGAGGGGTCCTGGTAGAGGAAAGTTCTGGAAGCAGTTGAGCAGGCGGAACTCTCCTGCCAGAAGAAGGGAGCACTGAGATGTATAAATAACAGTAATCATCTCACCATACTTCCAGTTCTCTTTAGCTGTAACGAAGATTCATCCAGGCATGAAATGTGAGCTCTATTCTCTCTCCACAGGTGCTTTTGGACCTGCTGATGATTTCTTGGCATTTTTCTGTTTTTGTTTGAGATTCCAGCATCTGCAATAATTTGATTTTATCTTAAGTCTTACACAGAGGCCAAGGGTAGAGAAGTAAAGCCAGTTGATGTGACAGCAGTATGTTTTACATATTTTTCATTGTCAGTTCTGTGCTCAAAATATGTGAGCAATGGGAGGCGTTTGTAATTGCCCTGTTATGCCACAAAAAGTGGAAAGATCACTGTGTCATCCTCCTGACAGGTTTTGGTTTTCCATTGCCTTCTAACTAGGTCAATAACGAACAGAATCTACTGAGCCTGGGAAGCTTGGTATCTGGAATTCCCAGCAATATATTCCAACAAATCAATCCTCGGGTGTTCATCAATCTAATCTCAAATCCAATATTTGTTGAGAATCTTGGTGGAGCACCGCAAACTTTACAATTCATGTGCGTTCTACAGGTGAGTGACATGGAATGTATAATCAATGTTAACAACATTGATCTAAATCTAACTTGTTTCTGACAGCTGTGAATGTCTTTTGAATGTTGATGTCTTTGTGTCAAGACTGTTTTAATTTCCAGCTACTGCTTGACATCAGTGTGTTCTAATTTAATTTCTATTCCTTTTCATTCTAACCCAGGTGTTCCGGAACGTGGATGACCCTGAAGCAAGAGTAAGGGACATTCCATCTGTTCTAGCCAAAGAGTTGCCGCCTGTGTATTTAAATTCAGATCTAAGCCTCAGTGACATTAACAACAAACAGTGGATTCCCAGTCAGGTAAATGAATTGCTGCTTTGACATTCGAAGATAATGCCTTGTGGGTTGTGGTGATGGGACAGGAAGAGGGCACGGGGTAAGGAGAACAGGGACAGTTCAGTTGAAAAATGTACATTAATTCATAAATCAGTTCAAAAATCAAACTAGGTGTGGCGTGGTTGTAAATGTTGTCCTTGTCAGATTGTGTTAGTTTAAAATCAGTCTGTAATTATTGAGCGTAATGAGCGTATTAATGCTTGAAATGCTTTTGTCCCACAGGCTGCCGTGTTCTTTGAGAGAGTGGTCAGAAACAGCAACAATTTTGCAAGGTAAGCATTGTTTTCCCCTACATATCTGACTCTGACAATTTTTTCAGAGAGTCTGTATCAACATCTATATAATTTAATTTTGCTTAAGCCCTGATATATGATGTGGAGAGTAGAAATATTTTACCTTTGGAACTGCAATGTACTTCTTTTAAGTCAGCTGCTAAACCTATTGTGAACCTATCTTACGAACTTTTACAGAGCATTGTTTACCAGCTGAATATTTTATCTAGTACAATGACTACTAATGGGTTCCATCATAGAGAGCTCCGACTGGTCAATATTTGATCTAATAATCCTCAAAGGCCAACTATTCTGTTGATACCAGTTCCGATCCATGTGCAAGTACATAACTTGGAGCATATAACACCTGAAATCGTTAAATAGATTTAGATAATTTGATCCATATCTGAATTATATTTCAGGAGAACTGGGATAATATTGACGTGAAAACCGTTACTCCGCAACTCAGTTCCTCATGATTGTTAAAGTAGTCTGAGTCTTTGGGTAGAATTTTCCTGTTCCACCTTCCTTGCTTATTGTAGAATTCGGGACATGGACCGTGCAAAGGTCTGTTGACGTCTGGTGGGGTTTACCAGCATTGGGGCGAGCGTGGCAAGAAAAAAACACCCTTAGTGTTGGAAGAAAGTGAGGTGTGTAGAAATGAATTAATGACGCCATTATTTGTTTCAGGTTTTCACCTTCGGTCCTTCAAGGCTTCAGTTGTGGAGCAGTGAAGGACCTGGAATTTTCTACCTTTCTTCAGCTTCTGCAAGCAATGAAGGGTAAAGGAGCCGTGTTTGATAAAAGTCAGGTGAGGTCTTTTGCAACAATCACATTGGAGGAAAAATAGAATATATTCATTGTAATATTTGGAAAATGCCGTTGGATTCAAGGACCTGCAGACTCCAATTCAAGACATTTTCACCAAGTCCAAAATATCATCACGAGGGACACAGATTTATTAATTCTACCCTAGACTGTCAGGGCAATGACAATAGATGACAAAGCAAGCACGGTGAACCTTGACCAAACAATTGTCTGAACTTACCTTATAGCATGGACATTTGATAATGTAAGGTGGTTGTTCAACTATCAAACTGGAAGATTGACTTGAGTTAACAAGCTTCCCAGTTTGATATTTACGTAGACATGGCAAATTTGAAAGATGATAATGTGAGCAAAATTCATTTTAAGTCTGAAAAGTAGCTGAGTTTAGTCTCAAGTTTCAACTGATGGAGGTGAAACGTTGGATATTGCAAATTTGCTTGTGTTCTGCTGCTCACCAGCCTCAAAAAAAAATCCATCTCCTAATCAACTGCAAGCAACAAAGACAACAGGATGTAGAGAATATTGTTAACGAAAGCAGATTGTTTTGTTTCTGTTCTCAGTCTGTATTTACGACTTATTTTTCAGCTGCGCTGCATGTCTGCTCGACTACCTTCTAATGTAACTTCATTGGCAATTGAGACCTTCCCTGTGGATGTCTTGCTGTTCTTAAAGTATGTTACATTTCCTTGTACTTCATCTCAATTGGTTTATTGAACAAAGCTTTGGTGATGTTTATCTCCCGTGTGCGTAAAGACACTTGAGCATTTCCTTAGAGATGTAACTGGATTCCGTTGATCAAAAGTAAAATTGTTTTCTCCTGACGTAAAAGCGAAATTGTGATGAGTTGAGCTTACTAGCTAGTGACTTATCAAGAACGAGAGATTTTCTCATGTCCTTGGAGGTCTATAGAATTTTGATTTCACTGAGCCTATTGAATATTCCCTGAATAACAACTTTTCTCATGAAGCGAGGGAGAAAAAACAAAGCAACTAAGAATTTTAATTGGTTTTAATTTGACTCAAAGGGTTTCAATTTACATATTTGGTGGTTTTGTGATTAAGGTCATCCATAAATTAACATTACAAACTGAAACTCTGTAAAGACAGTTTTATGGATATGATTATTGTTCTTGGTGTTGAACTTCAGGGGAAGAAAGAACCTGGGATCTTGCACTGAAGTGTGTACATATTTGTTTCTATGTATCTGAATCTGCCTTTGTTTCTGAAGTTCCTTTGTGAAAGCAAGTGCAAGAGAGAAAATTGGGACTGGAGAAGTCAGCAGTTAATCTGTTCATTCTCCTTCATGTTTCCCTTTGTAGTCCAGCACAGTTCAGGAGATCCCACAACTGCCAAGAATTCTTCAAATTAGTTGGAAAGTCAAACATCGATATCTTACGAAAAGGATTGGCAAGAAGACACGATTTGTTCACCGATGCCAGAATTTGTTTGGTGAGGATGAAGCACTGATCTGCTACAAATTAAGCATTAATATAGGCAGCATTCTCGCTGGTACTAATGAAAGTCTATTCCACAGTGTGGCAGTATACAGTAATGAAGAATGTTTCAACATTCCATCCTGGTGTTAGAGCAATAAGAGAGAAGAGTCTTTCAAAAGCTCACGCTTGAGTAAAGCCAAAGGGAAAATGATGATCACAAAAATTTTCTGAATACTCAGTTCTTGAGTATTCAGCAATTTCATTTGTTTGTAGATTTTTCATCACTCCGTTTTCCGAAGCTACTTTTCAAAATAGCCGGTATGCATCTTTGCATTCTGATCATTTGTGCATTGGTTAATACTAAGTGAGTGGACAAGGGTCTGGCTGATCGAGTACAATGGATGGATCATCCATTTTGGTTGAAATAACAGCAAAATGGACTATTATGTAAATGGTAAAAAATTGCAGTATGCTGCTGTGCAAAGGGAGTGGGTGTCCTTGAGCAACAATCACAAGGAGTTGGTTTGCAGGTGCAGCAGATCAGTAAGAAGACAAATGGAATTTTGCTAGATCCCTTCATTGCTAGAGGGATGGAGATTAAAAACAGAGGTTTATGTTGTAGCTGTATAAGGTGCTGGTGAGGCCATACCCGGAGTACTGTGTACATTTTTGGTCTCCTTACTTGAGAAAGGATATACTGGCACTGGAGGAGGTGCAGAGGAGACTCACTCAGTTGATTCCAGAGTTGAGAGGGTTGGCTTATGAGAAGAGACTGAGTCGACTGGGGCTATACTCATTGGATTTCAGAAGAATGAGGGGATATCTTACAGAAACATCGAAGATTGGGAAGAGAAGAGATAAGATGGAAGCAGGGAAGTTGTTTCCACTAGCGGGTGAAACTAGAATTAGGGTGCATAGCCTCAAAATAAGAGGAAGCAGATTTAGGACTGAGTTGAGGAGGAACTACTTCACTGCAAAGGATTGCGAATCTGTGGAATTCCCTGCCTAGTGAAGCAGTTGAGACTACCTCATTGAATGTTTTTAAGGTAAGGATAGATAAATTTTTGAACAGTAAAGGAATTAAAGGTTTTGGTGAGGGGACTGGTAAGTGGAGCTGAGTCCACAAAAAGATCAGCCATGATCTTATTGAATGGCGGAGCAGGCTCAAGCGGCCAGATGGCCCACTCCTGCTCCTAGTCCTTATGTTCTTATTTGTTCTTTAAAACATAAGAATGTGAGAATGCACAAATGAATAAAGGCTTTGTCACGATATTTGTTGAAAATAGCCGCCTATGAAAAGTATCAGTGACACTGTACGAAGGCTGCTGGTAACTTCATCTGCCTTGTAAGCACGTTCCCCAGAAATGTTTGCTTCAAAAGTGAGGTTGCACATCGAAAGGCAGAGCAAGCTCTGCATTTTCCTTTTTACCCACGAGGGTGTAGAGGAAATAAGGTATAAGAATTTAGAATAAAACCTATTCTAAGGAGCTGTGGAAATACCTGCCTTCTGATATGCCTGTGAGACATGGACTACCTATTCCAGACAAATTAAGCATTTGGATATATTTCTGTTTGAAAAATAATGAGCATCAAATGGGGAGGACAAAATGGCCAATGCTGAGGTTGAAAGACTTGAAATGTGTGAAATTGAAGCTCCCATCATTGATTTCAGTTCAAATGGCAGAGATATTTGACTGGTGATAAAATCTCTAATGTATTCATGATTGAAACCTTGAAATTGCCTGAGGTAGGCTGAGATGAAGTTGCAAAGAATGGCCAATTGTTGCATTCTTATTCACTGAATGGCATAAGTTCTCAAAGAATAACCAGGGAATTGATTTTGAGATGTGCCACTGATTGGTTGGAACAGCAAAGAATGCTGGCACCTGTGGAAAAATAACAAGCTGGAAAGACTGGTCTCTTGCAACAGTCAATCACATTGTTGTCCACACTGTGGAAAGTGATGCATGTCTGCAATCCGATCCCACAACCACACTGGAGCGTGCAACGGAATAAATTACGCTGCATGCATTAAACAGTCTGATTAATTTATGGAAAGGAAATCAACAATGATGGCTATCACCTTAGTAACCACAGATAGTCATAGACATATATAGCATGAAAACAGGCCTTTTGGCTCAACTTGTCCATGCCACCTTTTTTTTTTTAATCCCATATGCTAGTCCCAATTGCCTGCATTTGCCCATATTCTTCTACACCCATCTTACCCATGTAACTGTTTAAGCACTTTTTAAAGGATAAAATTATACCTGCCTCTGCCACTACCTCTAGCAGGTTGTTCCAGACACTCACCACCCTCTGTGTCAAAAAATTGCCCCTCTGGACCCTTTTGTCGCGCTCCCCTCTCACCGATGCCCTTGAGTTTTATACTCCCCTCCCTTTGGGAAAAGACATTGACTAACTAGCTGATCTATCCCCCTCATTATTTTATAGACCTCTAAAAGATCATCCTTCTGCCTTCTACGCTCCAGAGAAAAAACTCCCAGTCTATCCAGCCTCTCCTTATAACTCAAACCATTAAGTCCCAGTAACATCTGAGTAAATCTTTTCTGCACTCTTTCTAGTTTAATAATAAACTTTCTATAATAGGGTGACCAGAATTGCACACAGTATTCCAAGTGTGGCCTTACCAATGTCTTGTACAACTTCAACAAGACGTCCCAACTCTTGTATTCAGTGTTCTGACCAATGAAGCCAAGCATGCTGAATGTCTTCTTCACCACTCTGTCCACCTGTGACTTGACTTTCAAGGAGCTATGAATCTCTACCCCTAGATTTATTTGTTCTGTAACTCTCCCCAACACCCTACCATTAACTGAATAAATTCTGCCCTGGTTCAATCTACCAAAATTCATCACCTCGCATTTATCTAAATTAAACTCCATCTGCCATTCATCAGCCCACTGGCCCAATTGACCAAGATCCCGTTGCAATCTGAGATAACCTTCTTCACTGTCCACTATGCCACCAATCTTGGTGTCATCTGCAAACTTACTAACCATGCTTCCTATATTCCCATCCAAATCATGAATATGAATATGACAAATAACAGTGGACCCAGCACCGATCCCTGAGGCATACAACTGGTCACAGGTCTCCAGTTTGAAAAACAACTCTGTATAACCATCCGTTGCCTTCTGTCATCAAGCCAATTTTGTATCCATTTGGCGACATCACCCTGGATCCCATGAGATTTAACCCTATGCACCAACATACCATGCAGTAGACAGTGCTTAAAAATGGGCTTCACTAGCATGATATAAATATAATGCCTCTCAGTTTTACTTTCGAAGTACTGATCGGTGTTTTGACCCACTGTGTGAGAGACCAGGTGGGATTATCTGGTCCTGCTGTCCAGAGACTGAAATTCTAGTTCATGGTCAATGGACTTTTAAATGGTTGGTCAAATTTTCCATTTTGCTTTGACAATTTCTGTGGCAGGCCGGAATGAACACAGCATAATTCATCCTGACACTTGGTGCAGTACAATGGAGGTGCAGTATGGTGGGGATTTTCTTTTGCAATGGTGGCAAACTTGGAGTCTATTCTAAAAACTCACGAGGCAAAGTCTCTGTTCAAAAAGATGTAACCAAAATTTATTTTAAAAATATGAAACTCATACAGACAGACAATACATTGACCTATGGCTGTGTGAGGTCTTCAGATGGTCAGATAGATCTGGTCCTGAGCTCAAAGATCGGAGACACTCAGCCAAATTACAGATCAATTATACTGATTGCTATCTAGGATACACTTTCTCATTGGCTTGGATTCAGTTTCGTTCAGTTTTAACATGTCACTCCAATACAACACAGATTACCTCAGCCAATCACAATATGCTACTTGACATGGCCATACTTCATTTGTCCATTTAATACCGGACATCTTCCCCTTGCAAACCCCACTTCCTGGTTGTTGTGTTGTCAGGGATGCTTCTAATGCTACACCTTTTCCAGAGGCAGATTGCCAAGACAGTGAAATAAGCGTCTTTCCTGGCATGTTACAAACATACTTTATGCCTGGAGAATGGGCGCCTCTATAATATTGCATAATGTCTCTAAAGCTGTCCTGGGACTGCAACTATTAATGCTTATTCTGCTGGCTGATGGATTTCCAGCTGCTGAACTTGTGTTGTTATCATCATATTTCTTCAGCATTTGCATTTTTGACTGAGATGAATGATACATTTATATTAAAAATATATTTTAAAAAATTTAATATTCCAATATGAAATTTAAATCATACTTCATTTTAAAACTACACTGCGTTCACATATGAGCAAACTGTTAACATTATCTTGTTAGGTAGAGTCATTTAACCCCTTCTAAGTACTCTGCACTATTGACTAAAGAGAGTGCAGTGTGTGTTTGGTCTAAAACACTGTTTGGTCTAACTTGGTTGATCTAAAATCCCGTTCCACATGCAGCCTTTCATGTGTGCAATTTACCTGATGCCCTATGTGCCTATTTTTACGACCTGCCGCCTCGCTCTGTGTAAATTGGCTCCAATATTGTCTACATAACCCAACTGAAGATCATTTTTCATTAAAATGACAGTTGCTCTTTGCTGAATTTTACACATTCCTCTCTTCATATTCAATTAGTGTAACAGGTTTCCTAAATAAATTACCCAGTTAAAGTTATGTCAGGCTCAATTCGCTCATACATTTTGATAATGTTGATATATTGTGATAGTGCTATTTTGTGGGATTTGTGTAGTCTTCAGTTGATAAAGATGAACTGAGTGTCAAGTATTTCCTTAAAAGTGCACAGGGGGCTCTGTGCAGCAGGCCGGGAGATTAAAGCGGCAGCCATGTCATGAGCTTCCTGCTGGGTGCCATGGCGTCTCTATGTCTCCACCTGCTGGATTTCTGAGCAATTTATGCAGCTTTGCAACAGAAATTAGCACAGAGCTGCATAAATTATTTGAATGCTCATTTTAATATAATAGAGATAAGATAAGCTGAGTGTCTAGTGTTTCCTTAAAAAAACATATATCCTGCCGCTGAATTACTGTTGGTTATTTTGCTAAAATTCAGGGAGATTCCGGCAAGAATCTGACAAAAAGGAGTGTGGAAATCCTGGGTCGGTTGGTGTGTGACTTCGATGGATCTATCATCACAGCATCTGATGTTTCCATTTTGGACGCATTAAAGACTTGTAGCTCGTACAGTGAGGATCAGAAGAGAGCCATTGAAGATCGACTAAATCGTGGAGACAGCAAATATGGGTGAGTGTTGAATGTTCACATAATTCCATACAGTTTACACTTATGTTGCTTAATTTCATGGTTCTTATATCGCTGTGAATTTCCCTTGAGAATGTTGATACTCTCTTTGCAAGAAACCACTTGCATACCTGATTCAAAGCAGGTGGATTACAATAGCCTTGGACTTGGACTTGAAACTTGCCATTTCCCAGCATGGGAAGATATGTGCAGGCTTTGGAGGACCAGTTGATGGTGAAACTATGCGTACCGTCATTGGGACATTCCTCACCTCAGGTTGGGGGTCAGATGTACCCTATTTGATGGAGGTTGATCATAGTCATTGGGTAATATTTTCATTACAGTTGTATCTAGAAACTCTGAGCGTAGCAATTCCTATATTTTGAAGCAACCTGAGTAGTGTTTCCCTTAACTCAGAATTTCTTCTTTGCCTGTAGCGTTCCTTCATCATGGTCATCATCTACAATTCGAGATCTTGGAAATCTGCCCTTGACTTTGACCTACACATGGAATCGAATAGCAAAGGTGTGCTGTAACTTGTTGAAGATTGATTCAGGTTCCTGTATTTGCAAATCACAGAATGAAATTTCTCGCTTGGAATAGAATAGAGTCTTCAGTTAGAGCATTTTCTTAAGAAACACAATGATCAAAATCCCATGTGCGGAACAAATATTTTCAATTATTTTGAATCAAAATATTAGCTCCCACATAAAAATGAGAGTTTGTGCATCACGTGATAACCTTTCTTTCATCCTGCATCCACCATTCACTTGCTTTGGCGCTAATATATTCTGACAATTATTTCCAGAACAGGAAGATATTTTCTTGCTGGTGTCCCAGGGAAAATGAAATTGTTTTTTTCAAGCATTGCACATTTTGTTCCATGCAGGTTGTCCTTATGGAGGCCCTTCCAAGGTTTATTAAGAAAACAAAACGTACAAGACCCCCTCATGATATTCTGATATTTATAAATCAGCTCAATTTGCGAAGAAGATCAAACAATACGATAAGTATGTAATCAGATAAGTGTTAAATGTAATGTGTAGATGTTACCTTGTGAATAAGAGGACTGGTTTTGTCTTTTATGAATGTAAAACAGCCACAGTTCATGAGTATTACGTGGAACAATCGGATTTAATGGACTTTGAATCCATTGGATTGTTCAATACACGTCTGAACAATGAGGCATTTGTTTGTTTAAGTTCTGAATGCAATATTCAAGTATACACAGCGAAACATATCATTTGTTCATGGAGAAGATGGTTTTAACGTGCTGCAACAGTTTGTGTCTACTGACAGTTCTCTACGGAGGACGTCCATGAAATGTTCTCTTCTCTGAAGGTGACAAAGGATTTAACCTATTGGGCTTTTCACTTTAGCTAATGACAAAGATACTAAAACATTCTTTGTCTGACTTGTTGAGTGTACTCTTTCATTCAATAATCCAGAAATTGCCACCTTAAAATGTTCATTTTGATACTGAGTAAACTGAAATATTACATCTAATAGAAACTTGTGTTTGCAGACTGTACAGGGGGACTAATAGCAGCAGAAGATATCAATGACCTGACACCTGCAATCTACAATGCAGCCCAATTGAACTTGTGTTTGCGTGATGTTGTGCTGAAAGACAATGTCTTCCAGTTGGGTTCTCTTGCCTTTGATCCTACTCAACTGGAAGTTCTGAAAAAGAGACTATTGCAGGTAAGACAGGTTGATCTAAAATCAAAATGAAGAACCTTGCCTCAATATACCACTTTTTACTGTCTCTCAAAAGATGTGTGGTTTAGGTTGATTGGCTGTGCTAAATTGATCCTGTGTCAGGGGTACTTGCAGGATGTCACAGTAGCACAGTGGTTAGTACTGCTGCTTCACAGCACCAGGGGCCTGGGTTCGATTCCCAGCTTGGGTCACTACGTGGAGTTTGCAAGTTCTCCTCGTGTCTGCGTGGGTTTCCTCCGGGTCGTCTGGTTTCTTCCCACATTCTGAAAGACGTGCTGGTTAGGTACATTGACCCAAACAGGCGCAGGACTGTGCCGACTGGGGGAGTTTCACAATAGCTTCATTGCAGTGTTAATGTAAGCCTGCTTGTGACGAATAAATAAACTTGAACTTTTATATGTGTGGGCTTACGTGATTAGGGCCTGGGCTACAGACTCGATGGGCCAAATGGCTCCTTCTGTACTGTCAGGATTCTGTGAAATTCCCACAATGTTTCACAGTAAATGCAGGTTGATTTTAATTGCAGTGATGTGATACTGGAGGGGAGCCTGACAATCCCTTTGCACAAAGCATCACAAATAGCAATGAGACAAGTGATTACCTATTTTATTTTCATGACATTGATATGGGGTTGAGTATTGGCCAAGAATCTCCGAGAACTGCCATATTGCTCTTCGTATAATATCATAAGACCTTTTGCATGCATGGTGGTGGCAGAGTGGTTAGCGCTGCTGCCTCAGAGCACCAGAGGCCTGGATTCAATTCCTGGCTTGGATTACTGTCTGCATGTTCTCCCTGTGTTTGTGTGGGTTTCCTCCAGCTGCTCTCATTTTCTTCCACAGTCCAAAAGATGTGCTGACTCGATGTATTGGCCTTGCTAAATTCTCCCTTGGTGTACCTGAACAGGCACCAGAGTGTGGTGTTTAGGGGATTTTCACAGTCACTTCATTGCAGTGTTGATTTAAACCTACCTGTGATGGCAATAAATAAACGAAAAAAACCATGGACTTTTGAGTGAGTGTAAGAGGCCTCAGATTAATTCCTCATCCCAAACTTGATAGCTGTGACAATGCAGCATTTCCTCAGTGCTGCACTAAATGATCAGTTTTCATTTTGTGCTCTCATCACTGCAGCATGAGTTGAACAGACAGAAGGAATAATGGCACACAGGTTGCTGAGGCCGTTTTTCAACATTAACTGTGCTAACATTGGTGATGGTACAGTCAAGGTTTTATGAGCCTAACTAGAAATCAATCATTGCTGAAGTGGAAACTGAAACCTGACTGTATATAAGTTGTTTTAAGTCTCTGGTTTTGGTTTTCCTGAAACAGATTTATCCCAATGGGCTACCAGAAAGCCAAATTCAACTGCTGGGGAACATTTCCACTGTGTTTAATGTGACAGAAGTCAGCAACTGGAATATCACTCGAGTTGACACACTTGCTGCACTGATGGGGCAAAACTTGGAGAATATCACGGTATGAGAAGAATGAGAATATTAACATATAAAAGTTCACATTGGATGACTGGATCATAGGCAGTATCTATAATTTGCTTGCCAAAGTGTTGAAGACCATGGCCTGTCTTAAAGCAAGATCTTTCTTGAGTCGATTTTAACCTTAGGCTGTTTAAAACCTGCTTCAAGCAATTGGTTGCAGTTTTTCATTCTTGGGAATGGGCAATGGTGCCTTAAAAATTTGAGATTATATGTGGGCTACAATTAAAGAGTTTTATTCATGGTTATTTTTAAAATTGTAATACTATAATTAGAAGAATTTTATTTGTATATTGTATAGCTCTAAATTTGAGGTGCATTACCATCAAAAAAGAAATACCTTAACTTCTGGATCCTGCTTGTAAAGCTGAGTTATGAACTGTACTTCACATATGTTTCCATAGGTCCGATCCATTGTTACAAGATTCCTCCAGTTAGGTGGCATTTTAGATGCAGTTGCTTTGAAAGCTCTTGGTGGAGCCAATTTATGCACTCTGGATGAAATACAGCTTTCGACAATTTCCAACTTGACGTGAGTGTTGCATCTTCTCATTGCTAGTTCCCTGACGAGTGAAATGTGATGACTTCCAACAGTATTAAAATTTGTTGACTAAACAACTCAGAGCAACGTAATTGTGAAGCAAACATAGACCAAAAGAAAAAACACTGGGAAATCTCAGCAGGTCTGGCAGCACCTATAAGGAGAGAAGAGCTGACGTTTCAAGTCCAGGTGACCGTTTGTCAAAGCTAAAAGGTATAGAGTTGGAGATATTAATACTGCAGGGGAATGGAATGAAAGATGAGCCAGAGCCATTGAAACCAGGAGAAAAGACTGCGAATAGCTGTCCGCAGAGAGAATAAAGGGTGTGAATGGCTGGACAGCAGGGAAGCTGTAAACTCCTGGGTAAACTTCTCCAGTCCACGTAAATGCTTTTCCAAATGTGATTAAGTGCGACCAGAGCTATACCTGGTAGTCTAGATGTGTGCCCTTATTCGTGCTTTATGTGATCCTAGCATAAGTCGCCTGCTCTCATAGTCTTTACAACAGCCAGTAAAGAAAACTGTACCCCATGTCTTTTCGACCAGCTGATCTCTATATCTCACTCACTTCAAGAACTATGGATGTGAACTCCCAGGTTCACCTGTTCCTCTCAGCGGCTCAACCATTCGATTGTATGGAACGATTTCATATATTTCTTTAGTTTGGCGACTCCATAGTTTATTCTCCAGTTCAAACAGAAACTGAGAATTTGAGGATCACCATCATGAAAAGCCTTCCTTCAAATTGTTGGTGCAATTACCTGAAGCAATTTGATTAAAAGATTCAAATTTACTTAGATTTGTGTGTTGAGAGATCAACTTAAAATTGCATTTGTGGCTGTGGATCTGTTGATCTGGTATTTAATCCATGTACATAATAAATTCACATACAGCAACATTCTGTTTGATATTGCTGCGATTGAGAGTCATAAAATCCTAAACTGCAGAAGGATGCCATTTGGCCGAGTCTGCACCGACCACAATCCCACCCAGGATCTATCCTCATAACCATGTACATTTGCCCTAGCTGGTCCTTCTGATAGTAAGGGGCTATTTGGAATGGCAAATCCACCTAACCCGCACATTTTTGGATTGTGGGAGGAAACCATAGCAGACATGGGGAGAATGTGCAAACTTCACAGACGGTAACACAAGTTGGGATTCGAACCCAGGACCCTGGCGCTGTGAGTCAGCAGCACTAACCACTGTGTCACCATGCCATCCTTTTACCGAGTTATCTTATTTGAGGCAATCACTGCTGCTGTCTCTTTGTTGCCTCCCATCACTGCAATCTTGTACATTTACGAGTACAATGGGTGGGATTTAATTGCCTTGCTCACTTTGAAACAGTAAAATCTCGCCTGAGTCAATGGACCGCTCCGATTCCTTGGCGCGGGGGGGAGGGTGGTGGTGCTGTTGTGATAAAATTCCAGCCAACGTCTTTTCACAAGAACTCTGGATCAATTCATTTACTCACCCTATGTCTCACCGATTTTATAAAATTAACAACCATCTGAGAAGATGGCTTATCATTGTGAACAAATCTCATTGTCCACTCTTCATGGCTTTGATTTTTATAAAGCGTCTCAAATCAAATTCTAATATTTTTCAAGGTAAGTCAGGAGGCTCTCTTCGATGCAGTTATATACTTGTAGCTTAATTTCTTATTATCCTGAGGACTGTGACCTTTTCTGATATGTATTGTTATGCATTGGTGCCTAGTCCAGTGTGCAGATGATTTGACCATGAAAGGCATCACAATAGTAAATCTCTCAAAGTCCCTCAGTGAATATACATGCCCTTTCTAACATAAGTCACGAAATTAATATTCAGTCAAAGTATGAATTATATTAGCAGATGTATTTGTCAATTTGGCACTCTATCACGTATTGCAAAGAAGATTGGATAACTAATTGGGTTTGGAAATGACAATTGACAATCACAGATCCTTTGTGTAAAAACAAAAAGCATTGGAAATCTCAGTAGGTCTGGCAACATTTGAGCAGAGAGAAACAGAGTTAAAATTTCAAATGTATATGACTCTTTAGAACTCCTTACCTGGTACAGTTGCAGGGACACTAAAGTTAATGTTTTAACATCTTCCCACAGGGATGCAGGAGCTCTGGATCTTTCTATGTGCACACAGTCAAAGAAGAACTTGCTTTACCATCAGGCACGCAACCAACTGAACTCTCAACAGAGTAACCCGATTCCCTACTTCCAGTTGATAAAGGCCTATGTTGGTGAGTGAAAGGATCTATGAGAAATCCCATCATATTTTTTGATTCTTCAAAATAAACTACTTGAGTCTGGCAGGTTGAGTTTTTCTGTCTGATCTGGAGTTCACATTCTCTCACTGTAGGGACACTATCCACTTTTTAATTTCAGGCACTTAGATTGGCAAAGCTTCAGAACCCTCAAGTGCATGCTGAAATATTGTTGCAGTTTAACCATCAGCAACAGTTAATTTTGTAATTTCTTGTGCGATACTTTTGATGGAGGTCATTATGTCTTTAACTGCTGGTCCAATGATGTTACAGCTCAATAAAGTGAGCCAAAATAACCAATTAAAATGCCTTTTAGGATCTCATGTTGAACACAGTTGGAAGATCAACAAAAACAGAAGCATGAGTCTTTAACATTGATATAGCTGCAATTAAAGAACTGTTATTCCACTAGTAGACATTTCTGAGAGGGAAATTTATCTAGTCCCAGATCATGGCATTCATGTTATTTTAAAATTGGGTGAGGCTATTCATCTCAGTGGAAGGGCTGCGGGTGTGCTCTTTGAACTCTCCAATAGAAAGCCTGAACATCTCTCTGCCACTTTAGGGGGAAGCTAAGTACACTCTTGCATAACTTGTTTTTTGGGAACTGTCAGGTCCAAGTATCCAAGCCTAGACCCCCCAGAAAGTGTGGCAGTAGTACCAATGGGGAATGGAGGGTGAAAATCTTGGCACATCACAGAAACTGTCCTAAACTGCTGCTTGAAGATGGAGTACACCATCAAATGTTCACTCTTGACATTTTTTCCAAGTGGCAAATAGTGTAGCATCCCTTCCAAGTTTTCACTTTATTTCTCATACCCTCTCCCCTCTGCCATTTCTCATCCTATCTCTGTAGGTTGCCATCAGTATGTATTACGAGTTATAAAGTCCGTTATCATCTAAAAGAAAATGTCTGTTTTCTTCAGGTGGTGCACCTGTTGATGATCTGAAGACTCTTGCGAATAATAGGGTCAACATGGACTTTGAAACCTTTGTGAAACTGGATCCTGAGGAAGTAAAGGTGCGTACAGTCTGACCATGCATGCATTTGTTAGACAACGGTCTCAATTTCTTTACCCTGCATCCTATGCTTAGCCCACAGATGGTATTTTCTGACACTGCAGCACTACTCTTGATTCATAGCACTCAAGTTATGCAAAAGTGTATAAATTACAAATTGCATACCTGTTGCGCACTTCTAGTCAGAGGCGACCATTTTGTGTTGTGATCAGCAACACTGACGTTAGAATATAATTCAGACAAAGTTGAAATCTACAATATGTGTCCTTTGCTCAGTGACATGTAAATCTCATGGTAAGGGACCAAAATGCTGCAACATATTCATGAGTTTGCATCCAACAGACCTAGTCCCACCCTACAGCTTAGTTTTGTTTTTATGTTGTCAGGTTAGTTGAAGGCGAAGTCCTGATAAGATGTGAACTCTCAGGTGCTTTGTTCATTCATGACATGTTACTTCTGTTTTAGAAACTGAATTCCCAGAACCTGATTGACTTGCTTGGATTTAACCTTCAAGCTCTGCGGCAAGGAGCAAATGAAACTGTAGTAATCGTTTGGATAACCTCTCACACTGAGTCTGAAGTGAGGAGACTTGGATTGACAGGAGGAATTCCAGATAATTCATCAGGTGATTGCCTGCATTTTGTTGTGTATTTGGAAGCCTCCATAGCACGTTCCAAGATATTTTCTACCACAAACTTTATTTATTCAGCACCTTTACCATAATGAAATATCTTAAGGTGCTCCAGAGATGGGTTAGAAAGCAAATTTTGATCCTGAGCCACACACAATGATATTAGAGCGAAATAACCAAAAGCTAGGCCTTGGAAGTAGGTTATGAGAAACGTCCTGAAGGAGAACAGAGAGGCAGGAATGTTTATGGAGGAAACCTTAGGGGTCAGGAACCTGATGACTTGGCCACTAATTGTGAAGCAAGAAAGTCAGGATGCTCAGGAGGTCAGATTTAGAAGAACACAGATCTTGGAGGGTTGTGGGGTTGGAGGAGATTACAGAAATAGGGAGAGAGAAGGCCATGGATGGATTTGAAAATAAGAAAGAGAGTTTTGAAATTGTAATGTTGTTCGATATCAAACAACATGTAGGTCAGCACGTAGAGGGCTGGATAGATTAAATAATAACAGCAAATGCTGGAAAAGTTCAGTACGTCTGCAGCATCTGTGAAGAGAAGCAGACTTTGATGGTTAAATCCAAGCAAGTCTATCAGGTTCTGGGAATTCAGTTTCTAAAACAGAAGTCATCAAATTTCTCCTCTCTTTAGCTCCAGGAGTCATATGGACTTTGGGTCCATATGACTCCTGGAGCTAAAGAGAAGAGAAATTTGATGACTTCTGTTTTAGAAACTGAATTCCCAGAACCTGATTGACTTGCTTGGATTTAACCATCAAGCTCTGCGGCAAGGAGCAAATGAAACTGTAGTAATCGTTTGGATAACCTCTCACACTGAGTCTGAAGTGAGGAGACTTGGATTGACAGGAGGAATTCCAGATAATTCATCAGGTGATTGCCTGCGTTTTGTTGTGTATTTGGAAACCTCCATAGCACATTCCAAGATATTTTCTACCACAAACTTTATTTATTTAGCACATTTACCATAGTGAAAAGGCAGGGCCAGAAAACTGAACATTGTTGATATGAGCATCAGAGAAATTGCGAATGTAGGTGGGAAGAGACTGGACAAGTGGGGAGAGAATGGAGTCAAGATAGGAAGTCCTGCACTTTGTGGGGCAGGAACAGACTTGCACAATGAGTCTACCAGTACAATACTGTTTATGGATTTTGGGAAGAAGGTAGAAGCAGGTTGTATAAGATTGGGACAATGAGTTTGGAAATTGTGTAAGGAAGATTTTCTAAGGAGATGAAGTCACTGACAATCCTGGCAACAGTGGTTTGATGTTCAGTGATGGGGTCATAGACTAGAAAGAGAAAGGAGGAAGTGTCTGAGAACAGGCGCTCATCTTCTACAAAGTACAGCAAACAAAAACCGCACCAGCCTTGGTTGGACCTGAGAGAACAGAGGACAAGAAATTCAGGAGTCATGGGTGAGACGGACAGAGAAATTGAGATGGCCAATGTCACACCAACAGTTCTCAATGGAAAGATTGAGAACAGGAGGGAGGCCAGAGGGAGGGGCACAGATAGATGGAAAACTTTGGAGGCGGGTGAAAGGATCCATTTAACGAGGTGAGGATATCCGCCTAAAGAAGTGAGCACAGAAATAAGAGTGACAGAAGAAGTGTCCAGCGTTGTGCCAAGTCCGAAATCCATTAAGATGACAACACAAAGGGATGAAGTGGAATCCTTAGCTGAACACATAACATTCAACATCAGAGAGGAGAAGTCAGAGTATAATGAATGCATGGCAAGGGCTGGAATTAAAAGATGGGATGAGGTCAGAGGGATGGGAAGGTCTGGAGGGTCCTGGAAGGGCATTAGTATCAGTAAATTGTTGAAGTTTGCATTTCTTAACACCTGAAAGGAAGAGAACAAGTTTCTTGTTCAGATTTTGAATGAGGCGAAGAATGAAACGAAACTAAGGACAAGGGCAGTTTTGAAATTGCGAGAGTCAATGCTGCTGAAGAGAGAGGTCAAATGTGGGCACATGATGGCGCGTGGCACTGAGTATTAATCTTAGGATGCAGCGAGAACAGCAATCTGAGAGTGTCATATGTTCCAGACATTTCTGTAATTCTGAGTGGATTTGAAACATGAAGGATGAAACTTCAGTTGGAATCACCTATCTTCAGTGGACGGGGCCTTTTCCCATTGGAGAGGCTAGCAGCATAGTGCTGAGTGGCCAGTGTGCATGCACCGATCTGTCAGCGCTGAGATCACAGTCTGATTTTGCCAGCAGAATGGGGCCAGCAAGATTGCAAGAGGCGAGAAATTGGAGCGAACGCGATTTTTTTTTTGCCACTCACCCTATCTTAGTGATTCGATGTGGTGAGCCAGTAAGATCCTGCCTGTTATATTTTGGGATTGAATGAGCCTTACTACTGAAATATTTCTTATTACTTCTGAGAGCCGCATTTGTGGGTGTAATTTAATCTAGTAACGTGTGCAGTTTTTAATACTGACACATTATTGGGAGCGCCATTTTAAAGTAAACATTTTGTTTTATTTTCAGCACCCCAACCTGAAGATAGGGTAAGACAGACTCAGTGATTTCTACTCATAAAGATATCAATTTTCAATCTAATTTCGAACCTCGCATGTTTTTGAAGTCGCTATTTTGGATTCAATCCCCATATTTTAAAATTATACAGTTACTTTTCAGTTTATGTGGATTATGGAAAGCCATTGGCTTAATGCTTTTTCTAAACATAATGTTTGTAAAGATGAATAATTTATCACGTTGCATTTTTTCCATCAATTGAAATGATACCGTAGTGAACATATGATTGTGCTTTTTCTTCCTTAGCCTGGTAATACCACGGTTAATGGTGAGTGACTTTTCCTTCACTTTTGATGATTTTATCAGATAATTTTAGTAATTTATTTCTTACATAATTTTTTTCTACTTTTTAAACAGAAACAACACTGTGTAAAGCTGTGAACAGGTAAGAATTTGTGGCGCAAACCTTTTCTCAGGTGAAGCCATGTTTTAGCAACACAATGAACATAATGCACTAAACACTGAGAAAACCCAAAGTATCTTGTATAAATGGTGTAGAACTGTGCGGAAACTTAAGTCACAAGTTTGACTGGTTTCAAATAATTTGACACATTGCGCGTTCAGTTGAAGAAGTTTGGTTGTTTGTTCCCTAACGTATTTCCTTTCCTAAGAGAAGTTTATTTCTCTTTCCACAGTTCGGCTTTTAATAATTTCCTGATCAAAGTTAATTTGACCCATCTCTGCAATTTCAACATGAAGGACTACGCATGTGCTAAGGTAAGCTGTGTTTTCACTTAGATAAACAAAGGATTATTAGAGCTGCTCCAGACCAAGGTTGCATTTTAATCATTGGTACAACAACATTCAGCACAAATTGATAGACAATGCAGTATTCCTCATTTGTTGATATTTTATATCATTGTACTGGAGTGCTTTAGTCCAAGATGTTTTTTTTCTAAATATATTCCTTTGCAGACTGACCTCCTGCTTTCAGGTTTAAGCAGTGATGCCTTGACAGATGTATTTCAGTGTTTCACTAATCCAAAGCCTCTGAAGAGGTCAGATGAAGCGGCACTGACTGTTTTTCTTCAAAAGCTTGACAAGACCACACTGAATGAGGCACTGGACAAGTTCAACAGCAAGGTAATTAATTATTAATCAAAACTAATTTGCAGTGAAGCAAAATCTATTCAAACCATTATACACCTGCGATCTCAGAGACTTCTTACATATTCCTGTGAAAGCTTCCATATAAAGTCATCCTGATTTGACTCTAATACCTAATGATATGAAAGCTTAGAACAGGCTAATAGGCTGATTTTGCTTTCTTAGGCCAGTGTGTCTTGAAGGCTGCTAGTGCCCGGAAGATTATTGCATCTGCGCAAGATTGTAGCAGCACTGTCTCAATATGACGCAGCTACTTTAAAAGCTTAAGCAATCTTCTTTCATATACAGTAAGCTGGCTATATGGACTGTGTGTCAAATTTTACAATATAGGTATATTAAATTTTAAATTTATGTATTAGTGTCATAAGTAGGCTTACATTAACATTGTAATGAAGTTACTGTGAAAATCCCCTAGTGCCACACTCTGGTGCCTGTTCGGGTACACTGAGGGAGAACATCTTTTGGACTGAGAGGAAACCAGAGCACCTGGACGAAACCCATGTGGACATGGGGAGAATGTGCAGACTCCATACAGACAGTGACCCAAGTCAGGAATCAAACTTGGAACCTGTGAGGCAACACTGCTAACCATTGTGTCACTGTGCCACCCAATAACTAACATTTCCTGCATGATGGATTGTGTCAAAGCCAATCAAGTATTGGTGCTGCAGCAGACCCTGAGGAAATTCTGGTGCCTGCCTAGTAAGCTTTAAACTTCCAGTGGGCTGATTTGCATTGCCACGGATCCTCTGGTTTCAACATCAGAGACTTGGGCCAGAAATGTGGGACTTAACTGGACACTCAGCCTGGAAATGTTATGCTGGTTAATGTCTAAAATTCAATGATTAGCCAGCACAATTGAACGGAGCACCACAATTGACATCACCCCCCGATTCGTCTATCCCATTCCTCGACTGTCCCAACCCATCTACCCACCCAACGCATCTACCCATCTGCTGACTCACACATTCCCCACTTACTCATTTAGTAAAAGACTTGAGACTTTTACAAACCTACCTGAATATGGCAATTAGTGTTGAAATAAGCAGCATGTTCTCTCTTCCTTGTTTCTTATGCACGCCACACTGTCCCATTTCTTCTGCAGCCAGGATTGAAAGTCCCAGCTGAAAATGCATAATTCAGAAAACTTTGAGGGCAGCAGCAATGCTGAATATTCCAGCATTTCCACTGACTGGATTACCAATTTATCCTGGCTCCAGTGCCTAAGTGAGAGCTTTGGTTTCATCATTCCATGCCTTTGGTCTGATGGTTTCTGCTTTTATTTTCACATTTTTCATAAGTTGTTCCCTGGCTTCCTATAGGATTCTAGAAGTAGATAATATCATATTGACCCTATTAATCATCTCCTTCCCAACTTTATATCTGTCATGTGAACATGTTATCAGCAGAGATTGATAAACATATTTAACTGAGTCAAGTATTGCTGCTCGCTTAGACAATTACTTTTGTCGTATTAGGTTCTTCAACATCACTTGTAATTAACTTTGAGCAATATAGTTGAAATTTTGCTTAACAACAGCATCAGCAACTTGTATAAGTCATGTCAGACCAGGTAAGGACAGCAGATTTCTTTCCCTGAAGGACACTGGTGAACCAGATGGGTTTTTAATGACAATTGAAAATGGTTTCATGGACATCATGAGACTTCTAATTCCAGATTTTTATTGAATTCAAATTCAACCATCTGTTGTGGTAGGATTTGAACCCACATCCCCAGAGCATTACCATGGGTCTCTGGATTATTAGCCCAGTGATAATATAAGCCTCTGAAGCTAGGCCACCGTAACTAATGCCTGCTGAACCAACTGAGGCTCAGGCTTCATTGTTCCTTCCAACCTTCCTCCCAACACTTGGTTATCAAACCCCATGAAACCCATGCTCCGCTGTGCGCCACGACCTGTACTCCCACTCAAGTCGCTTGCCAAACCCTGCTGAGAATCTGTCGCCACAGTTTCCTCCTCCTCCATATCCTCCCATATGTAACCCTTTCTCCCCATGTGAGGTCCCGCATCAGAGCATGTGTTTTAATTCCAGGCTGGCATGAGGCTGAGTGGTAGTGGTTGGGTTTTGAGTCCATGCATGAATTGCAATGAGGTTAAAGTCAAGTGCGCTAACAACTACACAGAAGCAAAGGTTGGAAAATAATTTCCAAGCTCTGGGAGGTCACCCAGTGCCAGTGGCTCTTAAAGTTACTGCCGGTCTGCACTTCGTGCCAGTGGCTTGTTTCAGGGCTGCATAGGTGACCTATGTGGCATTTCCCATGTCTCCATGACAGCATGCAGCACCATTCATTAACCCCAAGGGAAACCACTCTTTCAATGTCTATCATCTATGACCACATGGCAAGCGTGCCAGCAGCAGCACATCTTTACTGAGTTATCAGTGTAGAGGTGGAATTTAAGTGGAGCAGGCTATCTACTGGGGGGACCAAGGAGTATGTGGAGTTTGGGTGGGAGGAGGAAAGAAGGCTGCATCAGAGATGTTGAGAACCAGTGAGATGCTTGGATGAGAGGTCACCCTGGATGTGTGATGGGTGTATTAAGGGAGACATGAGGAGCCATAGTTACCCTGGCTGCCCAAAGAAGGTCATTCACCTCTTGCAACGTTGTATCCCTGTCCTCTTCTGCAGCGAGTTAGCGCTCAGTGTTATCATTGCTCCCCAGGTGGGGATATTGGCCTTGATAGATGGACGTTTGCAGGAACGCGGGCATAGGATGTCCCGCCTCTGCTTCGCAGCATCCAGGAGTTTGGTCAGGTCTCCCTTGGAGAATCTCTGGCTTTCTGGCAGCGATCCTCTTGGATCTGGAGCAAATGCTAGAGAATCATTTAAAAGAGCACCTCAATGCTTAAAGAGATTCAGTTTTTCAAGAATGAACAGATCTGAGGTAAGCTGCCACAAGCGCAGCGTTATTCATACTGATAGGAAAGGATTTCTTAAAGAGGCCTAATATTCCAGTGGGATTTTCACCAGTTTTCTCACGAGCACTGACACATCAAAACAAAATGGTAAGATTGCACCCATTGATTTCAAACATTCGTCATGATTTGTTTCAGACCCTGAACACATCAATTTCTCTAATGACAAAGATCACATTCATGAATGCTCTGTGGGAGATTATCAAGACCAGTAAAAACTTAACCAATGCAGATTTCTTGAGAAAATGGTTCCAGGAGCGTTTCAGGCCTTTCATTGCTGGCATTTCTCGGTCGGCTCTGAGCCGTCTTCTGACCAGAAACGTAACATGTGATGCTTATCAAGCAGTGTGAGTAAATCACTCTTTTTTTTTCATTAATCCAGTACTACAAATTCAATTGGAAGCACAACCTCCATCAAACAAGTTAAATTATTAATAGTCAGGTGTTACTAAATGTCTTAGAAGGCTGGGAAATTTTGAGA
This sequence comes from Carcharhinus amblyrhynchos, assembly GCF_965287045.1. Lineage (NCBI taxonomy): Eukaryota > Metazoa > Chordata > Chondrichthyes > Carcharhiniformes > Carcharhinidae > Carcharhinus > Carcharhinus amblyrhynchos. Next base: position 10,068,092 of record NC_137341.1, on the reverse strand, counting down.
TTCAAATTCAAGTCAATGACAACAGAATCTCCCAGATATTGGGACTAAAACCTGTTTACTTGTTTGCCATGGGTGAGATACTTTCAGTTACAGGCACAAGACTTGATTATTGAGCATCTTTTGAAGGATCCCAAACTTGTTTTCTGTAAAGTAAAAGATTACTATTGATCTGCTATCTGATTAATAATGCCAACAATGTTTATCCATTTAGTATAAAAGGTCTGAATAATGGATTCAATGAGATGACACAGGGAACAAGACAGACTGTGCTGAGTGTGTGGATCTTTGGTTACCTCAACACCACAGGTAAGCTGGAAAAGCCCATTAATTTTTCACGTCCAGTGAAATGAGAACCCACAACAATGTAGAAAACTTAACTGTAAAACCACCCAGAGTAAGCATAGTTAAATGGGAAAACTAGTTTCATTGGATTATGGATCTACGCTGAATAAATTGGAGTCAAAGATTGGTGGGAAAAATAGCTGCTTTTGTGCTACCTTCAAAGAAGAGATCATTCAGGCACAAACAAGTTTTATTCCCTTGAGAGGGAAAGGTAGGGCATGGTGTACAGTGGTTACCATTGCTGCCGCACAGCACCAGGGACCCGGTTTGATTCCCAGCTTGGGTCACTGTCTGTATGGAGTTTGCCCATCCTCCCTATATCTGCATGGGATTCCTCTGGGTACTCTGGCTTCCTCCCATACTCCAAAGATGTGTAGGTTAGGTGGATTGGCCATGTTAAATTGCCCATTAGTGTCAGGGTGATTAACAAGGTCTATATATGGGCTTAGAGGGATAGAGTCTGGGTAGGATTAGTGTCAGTCCAGGCTAGATGGGCCAAATAGCCTCTTTCTGCACTGTCAGGATTCCATGAAACCCAGAGCTCCTTAGATGACATAAAGGATAAAAATAGAAATAAAGGGAAAAAAATGTGGTTATGACAGATGTCAGGTCGAAAATCCATTTGAAAACCAGTCTGAATATGGAAAGTTCAGAGGGGAGACGAAAAAGCATATTAGAAAAGCAAAGAGGGAGCATGAAAAGAAACTGGCAGCCAAAATAAAAGGGAATCCCAAAGTCTTCTATAGGTATATAAATAGTAAAACAAGAAGTAGCCTGTTGGCAGTAAATGAAGTGCTCATTCAGAGAGTTAGTGCGGACAGAATGGATCGAATGGCTGCCATCTGTGCTGTAACGATTCTGTCATTTGAATTTTTTTTAAATGCAATGAATGTTTAATTTTTTAAATGGTCACTGTCCTCATGTATTTCTTTTTAATGCATCAGAAAATTTGGGAATACTTTAAGTGTTACTGGAAGAAAGTACACATATGAAATGTTTGTCCAAACATTTTTCATTGATAGTAGCTCATGTTAATATATGGGTGTAATAATGATAAGGTTTTTTGCCAAAAATTCCAAATGGAATAATCTAAAACATCCCATTTTAGGTCATGTAATAGCAATTGAAGGGAGTCAGCTTGACTAATGGACTCAGGTCAATTGCATGAGTGCCCAAGAGTCTTATTCAAAAGTGGCTCTTGCAGAAGTGACTCTTCTGACAGAAGCACAATAAATTTTCAACCAGAAAATATTGAGTGCACGCAGTTAACTCTTCTTTTATCCTTCAACTCTAGGTGCTGCTTGTATCAGCAACACCAATGGATCCAGAGACTGGCTGCTGATGAACTGGGCAATGTTCAGCCAACTTGTTCAGATAGAGGATTTAACCAGGTTGAACTCAGGCTTCAATGCAGTAAGTTATAGAACCAATCATGAAGTTTTTGAATGCTGAATAAGATTATTTTGCTGATCAGAGTTTGTTGTGATAAGAATTAAATTATTCGATGAATGTTTAAGGTGAAGAAGATTTAAGTAACTGTAGTGAAATAACTATACCTCATGATATTGCAGTGTTTCAGTCTTAAGTTTCAACCTGGGTTTTATGAAGTTATGCTTTTTAAAGCTTTCAACAGTTTAATGAGATCCTGTTTTTAATAATCTCCCTGCTTAAAAAAAGTTAATTTTGCTATACAACAGTGCAGTTGCCTTTTATTCACTTAAGATGTGAATGACTGTCTGTAGTTCAGCTTCCCTTGTGTATCGTTACATTCACAAAGAAATCCTATTTTTCTTGTCATGAACAATCATGTAATAATAAAAGGGCTAATGGAACTTCTACATGTCCAAATTTAACTGCAGCAATTAATTAAACATGAGAGAATGGATGGCAAATAAATTGGCATATGGGTACAATGTTATTTTAAACAGAAGCATTAGTGAATTTTACTGAGGTAGCACGTCATCCTGGAATGTTCAGACAGTCCTCATGCTTATGACACAATGGATTTCTGAAAATCTTGTCAAAGGTCAAAACATTGCAAGTCGGAACTGATCTCTCCCTAGAAATAATGGGGGAACCATGGCCAGAAATCGCTCTTGAAGTGCCCAATGGTGTCAAATGCTCTCAACTGTTGCTCTGTCAAGTTACTGAGGCAGCTGTTGATGTCTGCATGTCTTAGCACAAGTTCCTCAGTTAGTGTGATGGATATAATGAAGCCATCAATCAGTCAGCTGCCTGTTTAACCTTGAGTCTGAGTGCATATTAGGAGATGTATTTTGGTTGTGCCACAAAATGTTGACATTGGCTTACAGGTGGATTAATGGAATAAAACAATCATTTCCAACTGAGTAATGTCAGTACAAAGGCTGGAGTAACATCGCCCAGTCATTGAAATTGGTGGTGCAAAACATCGAGGTGCACGTATGAACGTGCTACTGTGGTACCATAAAATCAAAACCAGCAATGTAAAGTCAAAACTGGGTGCCAAGTTATATATTGTCTAAGTGCCGTTCATGGTAACTTGAAAATTGTAAAGTCGAGGGTGATAATAAATTGGATGCCTATTTTGCAGTCTATGGAATTCATTTTCCGTTTATTAACTTGTGTTGAGGTTTGAAGATTTTCCATACCTCCAATTTGAAGCTCAATGATTACAGGTTGATAGAAATCAACAAAGAGAAAAAGCACCTAGGTCCCTGTGAAGATTGGTCATTTGTTAGTCTGCAGGATTATGATTTTATTTATAAATGTATTATATTAGTCTTCAGTCTTCAGGATTTTCTTATTTCACAGCTTGATGCAGTAGAATTGCTGACACCCTCCCAACTTGGAGAGTTTGCTGGTAAGAATGGAACATTGACGAATCCTAATGATGTGCAGAAGCTTTTAAACAGCATCACAAGTGCTACTGTTACTAAATTCATCGACAAATTCAGAACTGCTGTCAGTCAGGTAGGAAACAGTTTTAAGTAATTGTTTTTAAAACACTACGGATGGATTTAATACCGTCTGCCAAGGTGACTTGGGAGGTGGGAGGGCACTTAACTGGGTGGGAGAGTGGTGGGTGGGGCGCCACTGCCTTGCTGTGTTTGCCCCAGTTAAGTCCAGGATATGATGACTTGGAAAGATTCCTGCTCCACCACCAACTGAGGCCGTTAAGTGGAAAATTAATGTCCATTTGAGGGCCTCAAAAATGCTGCTGGTATTCACAGTCGGAATGGGAGTCGCTATTCAGGAAGCCTGAAAAGCAAGCTATATTGTGTTTGCTTGCGAACTCTTGGGGGAATGGGCCCCCTATTCAATGGCACTCAGTACTTGATCAAGGTATTTGGGGGTGCTTTTATTGAAAACCAACCCTCTTTCCCTCCTCTCCTGTGACTGCCATCCCACCCTCACTCAACTGTGGCTTGGGGCCTCCTGCTGATCCTGGTTCTCCGATGAGAACCTTGCCAGAAGCTGTCACCATTTCCTTTGGTGCTGCCTGCAATGGACAGCTGCCGATTTCTGACTGGGGGCTCTTGGGGGCTGGATATTTTGAACACGTGAAGGCCCACCACTAGCTACTTAAATGTCTGATTGGCAGTTAAAACAGTGGGTTTTCCAAAGGTAGATGACTCATGGCTCTCTGGTTGGTGAACATGACCCCTGTCACTTGGATTAAATATGCCCTTATAGGTTTAAAACACTCCAACTCCATAGTTTCCCCAGATGAATTCAAAGCAAAATACTGCAGATGCTCAAAATCTGAGATAAGAACACAAAGTGCTGGAAAAACTCTGTTGATTTAGCAGCATCTATTGGGAGAGAGAAACAGAGTTCGCTCTTGAAGAGTTTTGAAGAAGCCATATTTGACTGAGAATGTTAACTCTGTTTCTCTCTCCACAGATGCAACCAGACTTGCTGAGTGTTTTCTGCACTTTCCCCAGCTGAATTGTTTAATTTTCAAAATATGCATCATTATGAACACCAAGAGAATCTTCAATAATATTTAATTCTGTGAGAGATGTAATGTGTAGGTCTTTGATTGCAGCACAAATATATTGTTCTTTTGGCAATGTTCTGAATATTAGATGAGCTCACAAAATTCACATTGCAGTACATGTACCATTGTTTGTGTCAAGAATTTTCTACAAAATAGACGACGCCAGCAGATGATTTATCAGTTTGTACCTATTTTCGATTGATGCTTTTTTTTTCTATCCGCCTTCTGATCTCACCCGAATTTTTTTCAGAACAAAGTGGTTTTTGCTCCTGGTGTCAAAACGGCTTTACTGCAAGAAGTAATGAACCACACACAGTCAATTCTTTCAAATGCCAGCAACAATGAACTCCACTTCTGGTTTAGCACAAGGCTGAAAGTACTGCTCACGGGACTCACTGAAAACATGGTGCCTTTAATCTTTGTTACCGAGAACTGCAATGGATCCCATATCATGTAAGTAGAATTTTTATTTTGTTTTGGTGTGAAAATAGGAAAATTGATTGACTTGGCATTGCTGCTTTTGTTCACAGTGAAAAAAATTTTGAAATTGAATCCCAAAAGTTCATTCACCTTTGCAAAGGGATTTGTATTTCTCGCCCATTTATTCTAATTTGGTGAAGTCAATTTTGGCCAATTAAATTGGGCCCTTGGCCCTCTATTACTGTCAGAGACAACTGAGCTTACTGATGCCAGCAGTTTACAGACGTTGTTCCTTGGACCCTTAAAGTTTCCTCAATATATGTTGCTAGCCTGGCCATAGAACTGAACCCCTCTTGTAAATAACAAAACATTTGTTCCCTTACAACTGTAGCAGAGGTATCAGTATCCACCTTCTTTCTGAGTGGCCGACTGTTTGCTATCAATATAATCATAATTGGAGCCATCTTGTCCACTTTTGTTGTTTAACTTGTGGGCCAGCATGGTGGCACAGTGGTTAGCACTGCTGCCTTACAATGCCAGAGACCCAGGTTCGATTCCTGGCTTGGGTTGCTGTCTGTGTGAAGTTTGCACATTCTCCCTGTGCCTGTGCCAGGTTTCCTCCAGGTGCTCTGGGTTCCTCCCACAGTTTGGAAAACCGTGCATTGGCCATGCTAAATTCTCCCTCAGTGTACCCAAACAGGTGCCGGAGTGTGACAACGAGGGGATTTTCACAGTAACCTCATTGCAGTGTTAATGTAAACCCACGATGACTAAAATTTTACTTAAGGATTGTTGTCCAGGTTATTCTCAACACTGCACTGGGATCAGAATTTTTTTTCATTCCTCCCCCTGCAAGTAGGTGCTGCTTAGTCTTGCATTTGCTCATAATGTACCCCCTCCTATTGCAGGCATGTAACTTCCCTGAATTTGCATCTCTCTTGGGTGATCGCCCCCACGCTGGCAGCGTTCTTTATAGCTCCTGGTCTGTGAACCATATTTCCTATAACACTGCAATCTATTTTGTGCCGAACTTCTTTGTTTCTTATTTCCTGTGCCCTTCTCCCTGGTGCCTCAGCTCATCGTAGTCCATCAAACTTGGTGGATATCATCTTCATGCATGCTCCTTAATTCTATCACCACACCACCCCACACACTTTTGTCACTGTCTATGATCTGGACAACCTCTCATGCTTTTTAAAATAAATATCTGCCTGTGTTAGTAATTTCTTTTGTATAGTCATGTTGTTAACATTACAGACTATCCTGTTTTTCAACATGTCGTTGAGTGCAGATCCAAATGCGCACTGTTCAGCCATTTGTCTTAGCACTGCTTATCAATTCCCTCGGGACTCTTGACATTGAGTTAAATTTGTTTCACTGCATGATCACTGAGGGCTTTGGGTGATAATGCACCTTGACTAATTCACAGCCTCTTGAAAGTTTTGGAGTCGGGGTATCTGGAGAATTCAGACTCCTGAACAGGCTATAGGATGGAGGCCTGCAGGCTGTAAATAGGATTATCAGCAGCTTCTCTTCCCCACTACGATAGTCCTGCTAACCGATTTTATTGTCCTTAAGAAGAAGCGCAAGTGTTGGACATACTGCACCCACAAAGTTCCAGATGGATTTAGTTTTCCAAAAAGGGTCATTTTGCTACTCTCACGGACTGCTGAATGAATTTGCTCCAAAAAGGGTTCCAAATGAGGTTTGCTGTCCCGATTCTGCAGCAGTATGAAGGCATGTGGATTGATCCTCATCACCAAATGTAGTACCTTGTAAAGAAAAGCAACCACTAAGTAGATTAACGAATGAATGGTTTATTAAGGTAAGTAGCAATGTGCATAGAGTTATGTAAAGGCTAGTGTATCGCAGGACTCCAGATTCCTATTTGGCAAGGAAAACTCACACTCAGCTCTAGGATTCATGCGCTCTGGCCCGATTAGCTGACTAGGTCACATGACCCTTCAAGAGGTTACCCCTTAAAGGGGCATGCTACCAGTTTTCCAGAAGCAACCTGTTCCTAATTGCAAATAGACTTTTATAATTATTCCACCAAAATGCGATATCTTTTACTTGTTGATAACATGAAAATACATTTTATATATTCCTGCAGCAGGGCATGCTCGGATTTTGGCTATGGGACCTGCTTGAATTTTCCATCTGTGCTTTGGGATCTAATGGTCCCCATTTACAAATTTCCAGTGTATGCTTCCAGTGCAAATGACTCCAGACGAGGACCGCAGTTCTGCGAAGCCTATAGTTTCCAATTAAGAGAACATTGCTGTTAATTATGGTGATCAGTGCATCTCATTCATTTCTTTTCTTTTTGTAGTGTCTCAGCACTGAGCTCAATCAAACAGCAGCTGACTACTAGTGTTCAAGAAGCCATATATAGGAACATACTAAATTATACTAAAGGTATTTAAATTAATTTTGACTTTATAAATATGATTTTTTTCTGTTCAACAGAGACTGGTAAATTAAGCCCTTAGTTGGCTTTTCGTATGGTATAGTTGCCCAATAATGCTTTCAATTTCCTACATTTTCATTCAAGGTATATTTTTAAATTAGCCTACACTACAACTTTTGCTTTTGATTTTCTCATTATGGTGGGCATAAGGTATTTCGCTCCAGGCATGATTCAATTGACTCATTAGGAAGCTTTCATCAAAACAAACTTTACTTAAGAACATAGTTAGAATATAACCAAAGGAATTAGCATAACGTTTGCCAACAAAAGTAATTAAACATGCTAACATATAATTCTTAATATCTATCCATCTCTATTGTTCCAATTTAGCAGTGTCCCCATAGACATAAATCCCTTCTTCAGAACAAGTTAGCACCAGAAGCAGATGAGCTTACATGATTGCTGGATTTCCAGATTTTTAACACGACAGAGATCCAGTCAAAACCTGTCTTCTGACTCCCATACAGCAGACTCTCAGAAAAAGGTATATCCTCACACAGCAAAACTTCAGAGAAATAAACCTAGCCTCTGGTAGTCTCCAGACTTCAGAGAGGAAGAGAGGCACTGCTCACTAACAACTCCAAGTAGCATCTGAGTTTGAGTTCTCTGTGTAACTAGCTTTACCCAGTTACATGATTTGTTTCCTGTCAATCATCCCAGGATGTTTAGGTTGGTGGAATTAGTGGGGTACATACATGGGATATAGTGATAGGGCCTGGGTGAGATGCTGTCAGGGAGTCACTGTAGACCTGATGGGCTGAATGGCTGCCTTCTGCACTGTCGGGGTTCTATGATCCAATGACTGACAGTTATTTTTCTTTCCCTAGCAATCCCTCTTCGCTGTTATGAAAACAACAGTTTCAGCCTTTACCTGGACAGCCAGTTTGAAAATTTCTCCGAGTTTCTAACTCTGTCTGATGTATCATCATTTGTTCCTTCCAACCGTGTAGTGGAGGTAAAATTATTTGGAATAACTTTAAACACAAAGGGAATGAGAGAGTTTTGGGAGTCGGCCAAGAGGAGCAGGAACACAACTTTCCGGTCTACCAAGGCACCAAAGTTACTTTTCTGCAGCAATCGATCTCCCCCTCCCATGATCTGCTTTCCTACCTGTGGTCCGCCAAACGCTCGATGTACTCCAATTCCCTTCCCTCCCTACCACCACCAACCCCCACCTTGCAGCCGCTGCTGCCACGCCCCCCGCCCCCCCACCACCACCGCCACACATACACACACAATTCGGACCAGTCTTCTCCTTTCTTATTTACTGTTCTTTCTTCGCAACTGGGCTGCATCTTTATAATTGAAGGTTTATGTGCGTGGCAACTGGCCAGTCTTTTAATCTGACTGGGCAGGACGTGGAACACTAAAATGTTAGAGGTCCTACTGGACCACTTGCATTTCTACAAACACCTGCCCCCACCTCCTCTCCACTTCACAGTAAATATTGGGACCAGTGTGATTTTGCTTGTGAATTGATGTTGGTGTGTTTTCAGTTTGATATTAACTAACTTGACCTCCAGTCTACACCTCAAGTCAGGCTGTTTTAACCATTTTAATTCTCCGTACAATCAATTGGGTTCCCAAATAAACTCTGTAGAGTTCTGTAAATTTGACTAAATAAAATACACTAAGGAGAAAAGAAACCATTTCATGCCTCTTTACTCCCACCTTCCATATCATGTGAAACTTCCAAAGTGAAAAACTAATGGGGAGGCAAAAATCTTTCTACAGATCCTGTATTTCATCTTTATAGCCAACTGTTGAAGAGCAAGGATTAGTACATTCTGTAATAGGTGACTGAAGTTGGGTATCCAATTTGTATTTTGACTATCACATTCATAGAAAAATTTATTGTAAGCATGATGGTGCAGGTGTCATTAGATATTTGTACAATCAACGTTGAAAGCTCATAGTTAATGTTGAAATAACGAACCTCCCCATCCCCTCGACTCTACTTCACGCCTGCAGTGGAAAACTGTCCAAAATGTGCTCAAAATGCATTGGTTGCGGTGTAATGTTCCACTCTCAATATTTTTCTATATTACCAATGCAAGCAAAACCTGTCATGAATTAGCACAATCAGATAGCGAAATAAAACATAATTGTGGACTTTCTATTGAGAATGTTCCTTGATATATTCAAGCGTGGTAACCTGGTGCAGTATTAATAGTGTATCTGAAAATAAGCCTATCACAAAAAAAAGCATTTTTAATTAGACCATTCCTTTCCTTTAAACATCATTTAAAGTGATTTAACATAATTTAAAGATGTTTAAAAGTCTCTTTTTTTAAAAAACTGTACTGAATCATTTACTACTCGCAATGTACGCCACATTTTCAGTAAATCAATATTTTTGATATATGATAACTGTGCCTGAACAAAATAGTGCAACTTAAGGTCCTTCTAAACTAGCATGGTCAGCAGAACCAAGCAATGTTGACACAGGGTGTGACTAGTTGTGTAGGTGAGGTTTGATCTGAATCTTGAACCATCATAACAATGCAGAGACTTGAATATAAGTATATTTTGAGTATTAGTCCATTTCATTTTAAGTTTTCCAATCTTTCCCTCTGATTTCGTTGATTCCACTCAGAGATTACTGGGGTAAATGAGCAGAAATTGTATCCCATTTCTTACTTTTTAAGAAATAAGAGCTTTTATGGATTCGTATTGGGATAATACATGAACATGATGTTTCATTGGTGAATGCATCAACATTGCCCAATGTGTTCAACTTCCAGCGTGGTATTTAATTTTGTCCTGTACAGTCTATCACAAAAAAGTTAAGAATTTCCCTATTGTTTTTTTTACAGGTGTTTAACACTGCTGATCCGAGAGATTTTGCTGATTTGTTCAGCAGGCCTGGATTCATTGATGACAACAATATTCTGACAATGGTGTTAATGAATTACCAACCCATCCAGAAACTGGCAACATTTGTGGATCAGTTCAACCAAAAAACAAAAGATGTGAGCTGCCAGTGTTATTCAAACCTTTAAAATCACAGCAGTTCCACGTACCGTTTTGACTTCCCTACTTGCATGTATAGGAGACAATTCAGGGACAGTTTATTAGGCTGATTCCTGGGATGAAGGGGTTGTCTTATGAGCAAATGTTAGCCTATATTCATTGTAGCTTAGAAGAGTGAGAAGTGATCTTATTGAAACTATTAAGATTCTGAGGGGCCTGACAGAGTAACTGTTAAGAGGTTGTTTTCCCTCAATGGGAAATCTAGAATTAGGGGGAACAGTTTCAAAATAAAGGAACTACATTTAAAACAGAGATGGATTTCTTTTCTCAGAGTTATTAAGCTTGAATTATCTGCCCCAGAAAGCAGAGGAGGCTGGGTCATTGAATATGTTCAAGAGGGAGTTGTTCTTTGATCTGCAAGGAAGTCGAGGATTTTTGAATGGACAGGCAAGAAAGTGGAGTTAAGTCGCAATGAAATATTTAACAGAGCACCTAGAGGTTTCCAACCTGAACTTCCTTGTTTGATATGTCAACAAAGCTGTCTTGCACATGAATGGTTGGAGATGAATTCTCCCATTGAATGACTTGGTGTCATAATGGCGAGAAAACGGGAATGATCACCACCATGTCTCACGCGCATTCTGTACCGCAATTCTCTCACACTTGGGGCCCGATTTTACCATCAAGTTGTGCCCATTTTTGAGTGTGAAAATTTGCTGAAGTCAGGCGTGAGGTGAGTAACGCAATCCGCACCCGCCTCTGCACGGTTCCCCCTTTATCTAGGCCCGAAAATGGCCATGATAGGCGTGGCCGAAATGGCCACGATAGCCATTTAAATGCATTTGCATGCATTTAAATTGACTTGATGGGCCGCATGCCCAATCTTACTGGCACTTCCCCCTTTACCACCATCCAGATTCGGCATGAAACAGACATGTTTTACAAAATCCAATTTGGGTGTTCCAGCTAGTGAGGAGGTAAGTGCCAAGCGTCCAATGGCTCTCTGCTTGAGATTGGGTGCGAGGGAGTCCGCTGCCACTCTGCCTGTGATCAGTGAGGGGGAAGAGGGGGTCTGCTGCCATCTGCCTGAGATCAGTGAGGGGGATGGGGCAACCGCTGCCACTCTGCCTGTGATCAGTGAGGGGGATGGGGTGTCCACTGCCACTCTGCCTGTGATCAGTGAGGAGGAAGAGGGGGTCCATTGCCAGTCTGCTTGTGATCAGGAAGTGGGGAGGGGTCTACGATCATTCTGGGAGGCGCAGGGACCCGAGATCATTCTGAGTGGCAGAGGGGATGGGGGATAAGGAGGTCAGTAATGTTGTGGGGGTGGGGCAATGTTTGTGAGGGCCAAGGGAAGGCATTATCTGTCCCAGAAGGGATATGGCAAGGGAGCAGCATTGTATCTTTTTTTTTCTGTGAATGCACAGTTAGAAGTGCCAATTGGAGCAGCAGGGTTCTGGGCGTGATAAGCCCCGCCCGCAGGCTTCCGCAGCGCGATTCGTAATTGCTGATATTTTTTCAGGCAGAGTCTGTATGGGGGCACCTGAGAATGGGTTTAAAAGTTGGATCTGTAACTCTCCCAGTTTCAAGTCTGGCCAGCACTTAGAATCAAAATGGTAAAATAGCACCCTCAGTCACTTTATTTGAGAGTGGTGAATTGCATGCTCGTGCTTGGCTCTGGTGGGGATGGGTGTTGAGGGGTCTAAACATTTACCCAAAAATGCAAGCAAAACCTCATGAATTAGTATAATCAGACAGTGAAATAAAACATAGTTGTTTACTTTCTATTAAGAATATCCCTTAATACATTCAAGTGTGGTAATCTGGTGCCGTATTATTAATATACCTGAAAATAAGCCTATCACAAAATGTAAGCATTTTAATTAGTCCTATCTTTTACCTTTTGAGTAACATCATTTAAAATGATTAAGCTCCCCCCATCCACCCTTGCATGGTCTCTCGACATCATAGCCCCCAGCCAGGTCCTATACCCTTGGTGCTCCTAGCACACTAATGGTGCCCAACAGGCACTGTCAGGGTGCATGGTGGCAACGGCCAGATGCCAGGTGGGCACTGTCCAGTAGACATACCCCCAGCAACCCAAGAGCTTCTGTGGCCTCCAAGTCCCTGCGTAGTATCCACACCAGGTCTCAGCTAGTGGAGACCAGTAGTGACTTGTGCTGGCGTGATTCTCCCTCACTGATCACCTGAGAATGGGAGCATTCCGGGAGTGGGAGATGATTGCATACTGAATTTGCTAATGAGATTGAGATTCAATCAATCTCATGCAACGCGGACTCACTCCTAGAGGGACTGAGACGATCGTAAACTGTTTGGCACCAGGCACAAAACCAAGTTTCTGGCCCAGACTCTATTTTCCAAGATTGGCGTGATCTACCCCAGTCACAGATAGATCGGAGGATCGCCCCCATAAGTTTCAGATGCCACAATACATTCAGCACAAAATCATAATTATAACATGGCATATTTGGAATGAAGACCAGAGCCTCGCAAGAAGCTTCCGAACAAATGAAAAATCATTTGAACCTTTTCCTTCATTGTAACATACCTGTAACAGAAACTACATCATCAAGTATGCATGCATTGACTTTTAAAGTCCACAAACGTAGATGGACCAATGGGAGGTCCACCAGTATTGACGTGTTTGCAAATTGACCATCAGTGGAAGCTGCTGATGTAAATCAGAGAAAGTGTCACCCTCTGAAGACTGTTTAAAAAGTTTTGTGATAAGAAAAAGCCACAGCTGTCTGCATGAAGGGGGACTCTCTCCACCGAATTGCATATAGCATCTGTCTTGAAATCCCTATCACTGGGGGGGAGTGTTTAAAAATGGTTTAAGGCCCGTACTCTCTCAAACATGGCTAATTCCTGCAGTACTGAGTGAGAGCTGGTTCCTGTTTAGACCATTTGCAAAGAAAATGTAATAATTTGAATATAAGGATCTGCTTGAAACAAATGGCAAATGTGGTAGACTGAGGCCATTTGTTTTGTAATTTTATAGATGTAAAATGATAACATACCCATTTTCTTTCCATTTTTCAGGATAATCTGTCAGATGCTAAACAAACTGCTATCCTCGAGGGTTTGTGGCCTCAATTTGTCAACAACCTGTTTGTACTCAATGACAGAGAGCAGGATGCATGGCTTAATGCCAGACTAAGCTCCTATCTGCCTTTCATCACCACTGACCTCCTGGCTTCCAACAATACCCTTAAAGTCCAGTGCCTTCCGTACAGGAAAATGTAAATATTGTCTGATCCATTTATAACCCATTTTTGCATTAACAAGTTCTTTCAATTATTCAGAAATATCAGATTATTTAGTGCCATTAGAGTTACAATCAAATCAGTTTCACAGAGCTAAGCCATTACTGATTATTTGCATTGTAATTCCAAGTTAACTTGAACAATACCAGACACTCAAGACGAGTTTGCATTGCTACGTTTGGCATGTGTCATTCAATAACTGGAATATGTGTCCTCTACAAGAATTCAAACCACTGTCATTACTGTCTTGATTTAGTTCATGTTGAATTTATTCATGTTCCATTTTAAGTGTATGCTGTAGTAAGATCACTCACTATTCTCTCCCATAGAACATAAGAACATAAGAAATAGGAGCAGGAGTAGGCCAACTAGCCCTTCGAGCCTGCCCCGCCATTCAATAAGATCATGGCTGATCTGTCGTGGCTCAGTTCCACATTCCCGCCCTCTCCCCATAACCCTTAATCCCCTCTCTTATCAAAAACCCATCAACCCGCGTCTTAAAAATATTTAGCGAGGTAGCCTCCACCACTTCAACGGGCAGAGAATTCCAGAGATTCACCACCCTTTGAGTGAAGAAGTTCCTCCTCAACTCTGTTCTAAACCGCACCCCCTTTATCTTGAGGTTGTGCCCCCTAGTCCTACTATCCTTTCTGAGCGGGAAGAGTCTCTCCACCTCTATCCTATCCATCCCATTCATCATCTTATATGTCTCAATGAGATCTCCCCTCATTCTTCTAAACTCTAACGAGTACAAGCCTAATTTATTCAGCCTCTCCTCATAGCTCAACCCCCTCAACTCCGGCATCATCCCAGTAAACCTCCTCTGCACTCCCTCCAAGGCCAAAATATCCTTGTGTAAGTACGGCGCCCAAAACTGCACACAGTACTCCAGCTGCGGCCTCACCAATGCCCTATACAGCCGCAGCAAGACCTCCCTACTCTTATATTCAATCCCCCTCGCGATGAAGGCCAGCATCCCATTCGCCTCCTGACCACCTGCAAGCTGGGTTTTTGCGACTCATGCACAAGGACCCCGAGATCCCTCTGCACCGTCGCCTGCTGCAGTTTTTCTCCACGCGAGTAATAATCCTTCCTACCATTCTTCCTACCAAAGTGGACCACCTCGCACTTGCCAACATTAAATTCCATTTGCCATTTCCTGGCCCATTCGCCCAGCCTATCCAGATCCTTCTGTAGACTCTCCACACCCTCCGCACAATTTGCCTTTCCACCAATCTTGGTGTCATCAGCAAATTTCGACACCCTACACTCGGTTCCCTCCTCCAGATCATCTATATAAATGAATTGGTTTACTGACATAGTAATGTGCATATCCCTGGTCTAAGGAGATGGTTTACATTTTTAATACCAATTCTACTGACCAAATTTATTGCCCATTTTTATGGCTCAGTCCTATGTTGAAAAGCAGAATATTGCAGATTGATTTTACATAGGAATTTCTATATTATGAAAGATCAATATCCATCTAGATCACCTTCCACCACCCTGGTAATCACATGATTATCACGGTTGTTGTGTCCTTTTAACATTTCTGAATTGTTCAGTTCTTTGCACGATGGATTTTTAAAAAGCTTATGATGAGCCTGAAATTGTTGGGTGCATTCTTGGAGCGATTAGGGCATGTGCGCTGGAATACAGGATGAGACTCAGTTCTGTCAGATCGCTATCACTTTTTGTCTTCATATCAAATGATACAGAAAAAAGAAGCAATCATTTTTCCCAATTCTAGCCCTCCAGTTCGGAGTCATCAGAAGGGACAAGAATAGTTAATTAATGTTCCTCAAAAATCTTGCTGATTCTGATCCCATTGCACTCCCCCACCCCACCCCAATTCCCCCTTTCTTCTACACTGCCAGACCTAGATCTCAGTGGAACTAAGTGACTACGAGTAACTCAAATACCAGTTTCCCAGTGGCAAGTGATCACAGATTGGGAAAAGTGCAACTTTGAGTTGCTGACAATTTTTTTCATGCGCAGCATGGTCTAACAGCCTTAACATTCCCTTCCAGACTAAGTAGCCCTAGTTGTATTTAAAATAAGGCGAGTGCCCATCTTTCATAGACAGATGCCCTCATCACAAGATTTCAGAGAAGGTTGACCAGATCTCCTAACTTTTCACATTCTGGCAGATAGGAATTGTAGGACATGTGTATGAAAAGTGGGCTATGCAGCTTAACTCATTTGGATGAGTTATTCTTTTTGGATGATGTTACAGGGATAGCTTTGATTATAATGGCTTTGAAATTAATTTAAAAACTGAGATGATTAGATGTTAAAACATTACATTTTACATTTAGTGTGAGAACGCTGAGTGCTCATTACAATGACTATACCTCAGACAAACAGTTGGAAATCTACAATGGCATCAATGTTTACCTCCAACAAGGTATGTGATATATGTCTTGCATACTACATGGAATAAAGATGTGATGGGAACATGTTGTTCAGTAAGCAGTATGACCATCAAATGAATTTCAGATGTTAGCAATCCAATTTCTAGTTTCTATAGGGTAGAATTTAAGATTACATGTAGAGAAATATGTTTTATATTGCGTCAAACATGGTAAGATTTTGTTTGACAGTTCAGCAACACACCAATTAAGATCAATGCTCCCTGCAATTTTTCCTGTTATTCTAATAGTTCTGAGATGAGACTATTTTGTTCTAATGTATAGTCTTATGAATATCATAATGTATATTCATTGAAATATTTCCACAGCAAAAGAGTGAATAATACATTGACTAACTTCATATGATCTCTTTCTATGTTTTCCAGACCGCTTATGATTTTTAACCTCTATCAAATCTTTTCTCAAAACTTTATCAATCTATACATGTAACTGCAGTGCCTCATCCATGGGACCATGTTTGTGAATCTGCCCGGAAGTGAACATAGTGCTCCAATTAAGGCTAAATCAGTGTTTTGTATAGGTTCATCATAACTTTGTTGCTTTTGTACTCTGTATCCCTATTTATGACATATTTAAGACTCTGTTACACCATCACCCCCTCCCCACCCCACCTCACTGATCACCTGGGAAGTGGGAGCATTCCAGGAGTGGGGGATGATTACATACCAAATTCGCAAATGAGATTGAGATTCAGTCAACCTCAGTACCTCATCTGACTGAACCCAGGAGAGAGAATGAGTAACACCGTATCTAGCCATACCATGGGAGAGTTGGCAGCATACCTGGCTGTATCCAGGAAGGAGAGTTGACACCTCACCCTACTGTTCCCTAGGAGAAAGCCTGCACCTCACCTGACCAGACTCTGAGAATCTAGCCTTTTACTGCTTTTCCTGAAGCAACATTTTTACAACTTGTCAAGCATCTCAGTTCACTAAAACAAGATTTTATTTCCACTGTAACTACCGATCCATCACACACAAATGGCACCAAAAGCTAAATCTAAACCCCACCACAAACTAAACTCAGCAAGTTGTGCCCCTTATTGTAACATCATAGCACAGTGTGTATTGAACGTAACAACTTTTAATCTATTTGAAAGAAGTTACCTGGAGTAAAGGGGAAGATCCCAACTGACAAATTAACTCTTAAACTAACCAATCTAAACATTTCTGACAGGCAAAAGTATTATTATAGTAAATTGAAAGAAACAAGATTGCATTGAATTTTAATTTCTATAAAGCATTCTTTAATTATCCTTCTAACATTTTGTTTACTTTTATGTAACAGAGCCCAAACCAAAATGCTACAAGATAAATGATCCAGTCCTGAACTCCACTGCTTGGTTTGCTCAGTATTTGGGACTCTTTATGAATAATGTGACAACATCTGATCTTCAGTCTTTCACCAGCAATGAATCAATAGTATGTAGCTTTTTGTTTACTTCTAAGATTTAACACAGAAAGAGATTGAGTTCCATGAAGAATTGACTTCCCCTCAATTACCAGGTTATCTGAAGGTATGGCTGTGACTAATCTGTTAGAGTTTAGACTTGATGTGGAGATGCCTGCATTAGACTGGGGTAAACACAATAAGAAGTCTCACAACACCAGGTTAAAGTCCACCAGGTTTATTTGGTAGCAAAAGCCACTAGCTTCCGGAGCAGTGCTTCTTCATCAGATGAGTGCTCACCTGACGAAGGAGCACTGCTTCGAAAGCTAGTGGCTTTTGCTACCAAATAAACCTGTTGGACTTTAACCTGGTGTTGTTAGACTTCTTATGGAGTTTAAACTGCCAATTGGTTTAATATTTCAAAGGGATTGAAGTAATACAGTCTTATTAATTTCACATGAAAATCTACTACAAAAATTTGTTGACCCAACTCCAACAAATTGGTCAAAATCTTTATTAAAATAGGGAACAAAGTTTGTTACAGTGGAATTCTGATCCTTAACTAAATTTGAAATTGTATTTGCACCAGAAAATTTATTAGATTACTAAAATTATATGTTCAGTTAATATGTAAATATAAGCTCTTCGGACCAACCTTCTTTAGTTTAGCAGTTCTTCTGAATCAATCTTGGGGCTTTAGACAGAGAGAATTAGAGCGAGGTCCCCTTATGATGAATCTGAGTTTTTGTACGTGACACCCATTACCAAGGACATCCTTGACAATGAGCAAGAAACTTTTACCTAGAGTAGGAGGGAGCATTTAAAAATAAATGCAAATAATGTGGAATTGCATTATAATACTTCTCATGTCATAATCATTAGGGTTAAGAGTGGATTCACCCAGAGAAATTAGCCATTTGGGGTTCCCTAAACACTTCAGACCAAAGGATTGGCGAAGAAGCTGCCAGCAATTTTTTCAGATACCCAGGAATGTTTAATGATGCTGCAAGGAGACAGCTGTTGCTGGCAAGAATTCATGTCTTTAGCATTTATTATATCAGGGTGAGCTCAGAGGATATATGTAGCAGACATGGGAATGATGCGATAAAAATAGAAAGTGCTGGAAAACTCAATAGGTATAGCAGTATCTGTAGAAAGACAAGCAGAGACGTTTCAATTCCAGTGCGACTCTTAATGACAAGTACAGACTGACACTGTGTGGCTGGAATTGATGATGTAAATTGATAGAGATGGTTAAAATTATAAAGCAATGCAACGGTGTTTAGGAAGGACAGACAGAAAGGAAAAGATGGTAGAGTTGCATTGTTGATCAAAGATGATATTGATATGATTTTAGATGATGTGGAATCTGTATAAATCAAGTTAAGAAACAACAACGGGCAAAAAAAACATTGGTAGGGATGGTATACAGATCACCAAACTCTAGTGGTAATGCTGGGAAAGCACTAGACAGGAAATCAGAGATGCATGTGTTAAAGAAACATCTGTGATTATGGGCAACTTTAATCTGCACGTAGATTGGGAGAGTCAAATTAGTCACAGTATAATAGAGCAGGAATTTCTGAAGTGCATACGGGATGATTTTCTGGAACAATACTTTGAGGAACCAACAAGGGAACAGGCCATCTTGGATTGGTATTCTGCAGTGAGAAAGGATTAGTTGGCAATCTAGTTGTGAGAGAACCCCTGGGGATGAGTGACCATAATATGGTAGAATTCTTTGTCAAGGTGGATAGTGATGACGTTGATTCTGAGACCAAGGACCTGAATCTCAATAAAGATAACTATGATGGATATGAGACATGAATTGTCCATAATGGACTGTGAAACATTACTGAAAGGAAAGACAGTGGACAGGTAATGGCAGGCATTTAAAGAACAAATAGGTGAACTCCAGAAGTTGTTTGATCCTGCTTGGCACAAGAGTGGTAAGGGAATTCTGGCCAAACCATCTTACAAGGGAAATTAGAGATAGTATCAGGGAAGAAGCACACAAATTGGCAAGGAAAAGCAATAGGCCTAAGGATTGGGAGCAGTTTAAAATTCAGCAAAGGACACCAAGGAATGATTAAGAAGGGGAAAAACAGAGTATGAAAGTAAGTTAGTGGGGAATGTAAAAACTGAGTAAAAGTTTCTATAGGTACGTAAAGATAAAAAGATTGACAAAAACAAAATGTAGGCCCCTTATTTCCCTTATGGGGAATAAAGAAATGACCGAGGAATTAAATTCAAACTTTGCTTCAGTCTTTACAAAGGAAGACATGAATAATGTATCAGAAGTTCTGGGAGAAACAAGTTTTAGTGAGGAGTTTAAGGAAATCGGCATTAGCAGAGAAATGGTTTTGGGGAAATTGCTGGGATTGGAGGTGGATAAATCTCCAGGTCCTGATGATCTTCATCCCAGAGTTCTTGAGGAAGTGGCCTGGAAATAATAGATCCATTGGTGATTATTTTTTGGACTCTGGACTGGTTCCTACAGATTGGAGGGTCGTTAATGTAAGCCCATTATTCAAAAAGGGAGGTAGAGAGAAAACAGGAACTATAGACCAGTGAACCTAACGTCGGTACTGGGGAAATTGCTAGAGTCCATTATCAAGGATTTCATAACTCAACATTTGGAAGGCAATGGTATAATCAGACAAAGTCAGCCTGGAATTACAAAAGAGAAATCATGCTTGACGAATCTTATTGGAATTCTTTGAGGACGTTACTAGCAGAGTTGACTGAGGAGAATCAGTGAATGTGGTTTATTTAGACTTTCCTAAGACTTTCGACAAGGTGTCACCATAACAGACTACTATGTAAAGTTAAAACACATGGGATTGCAGGTAATGTCTTGAGATGGATAGAAAGCTAGTTAGCAGATAGGAAGCAAAGAGTTGCCATAAAGGGGTCTTTTTTTTGATTAGTGGGAATCTGTGCCAGGACCCCAACTGTTCGCATTATATATTGATGATTTGGGAGAGAGAACTAAATGCATTATCTCCAAATTCGCTGATGATACAAAGCTGGGTGGATGAGCTGTGAGCAGGATGCAGAGATGCTTCAGCGTGATTTGGACAGGCTGTGTGTGTGGGCGTCTGCATGGCAGATGCAGTGTAATGTGGATAAATATGAGGCTAACCACTTTGTTAGCGATAATAGAGGACATTATTATTTGAATGGGTGTAAATTGAGAGAGATGGGTACTCTGTGACTCTGTGTCCTTGTGCATCAGTCACTGAAAGTAAGTAAGCAGCTACAGCAGGCAATGAAGAAGGCAAATGGTATGTTGGCCCTCATAGCGAGAGGATTTGAGTATAGGGATAGGGGTGTTTTGTTGCAATTGTAGAGGGCATTGTTGAGGCCACACTTGGGAGTATCATGTACAGTTTTGGTGTCCTTATCTGAGGAAGGATGTCCTTTCAATAGAGGGAGTACAATGAAGGTTTACCAGGCTGATTCCTGGGATGGCAGATCTGTCATATGAGGAGAGACTAGGTTGATTTAAGATTATATTCACTGGGGTTTAGAAGAGTGAGAGGGGATCTCATAGAAACTTATAAAATTCTAACAGGGTTAGACAGGGTAGATTCAGAAAGAATGTTCCCAGTGGTGGGGGAATCCAGAACTAGGGGTCGTAGTTTGAGGAGTTAGAACTGAGGTGAGGAGAAATTTCTTCACCCAGAGGGTGGTGAATCTGCAGAATTCACTACCACAGAATGTAGTTCAGGCAAAAACATTGCCTGATTGCAAGAAGAAATTAGATATAGCTCTAAGGGCTAAAGAGATATGGGGGAGAGAGGGGAGGGTGCAGTCATGATATTGAATTTGATGATCAGCCATGATCAAAATGGATGGCAGAGCAGATTCGAAGGGCCGAATGGCCCACTCCCGCTTCTAGTTTCTAGGTTAACAAGTCCCATAAGTGCTTTTCCTTTTCTTTAATATTACTGAATTTTACTGCATCACTTGGATAACAGAACAGATGGTTCACAACTAGACTACTTCCAATAGGGAGGCAGTATAGAATGAGGGGATTGAGTATAAGATTAACTTTAAAAGATTTAGGATAGAGAACAATTAATTCATTTTAAAAGTTGAGAGGCAATGTAATGCATGGGAGGGAAATGGTAGCATATTAGTAATGTTTCTGGACTAGTCATTCAGAGACTTGGGCTAACGGTCTGGAGAGAGGAGTTCAAATCCCATTTTGACAGCTGGGGAAATTTAAATTGAATTAATAAGTCTGGAATAAAATGCTAGACTCCATAACAGTGGCCATGAAATTCTGATAGTTAACAAAAATCCCATCTAGTTCACTAATCTTCTTCAGGAGCAGAAATGTGCCATCCTTACCTGGTCTTGCCTACGTGTCACTCCAAATCCACAGCAACTTGGTTGATTCAACTAATTTCCACTGAAATGGCCTAACAAATCACTCTGTCGTATTAAACTGTTCCAGAAAAAAGTGCTCGGTGTATCTACATCTGCTGGACTGCAGCACTCTAGAAAATGGCTCACCACTGCCTTCTCAAAGTCACTAAGGGATGGGAAAAATATGCTGTCCTTACTAGTAATGCTTATATCTCAAGAACAAATTTTAAAAATCACTTCATGACTGAAGTAGCATTCCTGTCAATAATGGAATAAATACATGGCTGAAGGAAAGAAGGATAAAGGGATATTGCCATCAAGTCTCTGGGTGTGACTTGAACCTGGAGCTACATGCCCATGGGATTAGGATTATAGTTGTTGTAGAGGCAGAATATCAATACTAACTGGTTAGGCCAAATACTTGTTTCACTTTTGTAATTTCTGTGATTGCTGTGGCAAGTAAGGTTGAATGCAGCATTATTCTGATCCACACTGACATTAAAGATTAGCAGTTATAACATTTTAATTCTGATAGGTGCAGAATGAGAAACCTTTGGTGATTAAATAAATCCGTAATTTATATAATTTTTTTCTCATTCAATCGATTTGTTTTGTGCAGCTTCAGGACTTTGCAGAAAATCGTGAAAACCAACAGCTCGTAGCAAATTTGACATTACCCACTGAAATCTCAAAGCTCTATGTTAATCTCCTAGTGAACAACAATCCAAATGTTGATATCTTAAGGTATGTATTCAATGGATAATATGTTTGTCCAATTATTCACAAAAGTAATTGAATACAGTTTGATCATATGCCAGTTTTCAACATTCAATCAGAAAATGTTTTTGATTGTTCAGTTTCTGCTGTTAGCAGTTGATCGTACTTTAGCAACATGATCTTTGCCTGATTTTTAATAGCCAGGCATTTCCATTTTCCTGCGTTTCGAAGGTTTGTAAAGCAATCTCCAATTACTCTTCTGATTAGCTATTTTAAACTAATTTACATTGAAGTCCACACTCTGCAATTTATAAATAGCAGATCATAGTTTCAATTTACAGAAGGCCGTGGAAACTTTTAAAACATAATAACATGTTGCATCATTGCAAGATTCATGAGGAGAGATCATCACAAAGCTGTTTTTATTGAGTGGGGTTAAATTACAATGAGGAAATTGTAACAGTTAATGAAGTTATTCATGATGCCCGCATCTCCAGCTGATATTTGCATTAGACACTTGGGCAACTTGATGTTTTATATTATAAGTTGCATTGCAAACCATAGAATTAAAGTTTCATTATCTGTGTGTTTTAAGGGAAATACGTGCATATAAACAAGTGAATTAGGAGTGGAAATAGATCACTTGTCTCCTTGACCCAGCTCTGCCATTCAGTAAGATCATGGTTAATGTGATTCCACATTCCCACCTACGCCTATAACCCTTCACCCACTTGCTTATCAAGAATCTATCTATCTCTTCCTTAAAAATATTCAAAGTCCCTGCTTCCACTGCTTGTTGAGGAATATTCCTAAAAGCTCAGTACCGTCAGAGAAAGAAATTCTCCTCCTCTCTACCTTAAATGGATGACATTTTATTTTTAACAGTGACCCCTAGTTCTAGATTCCTCTACAAGAGGAAATATCCATTCTGTCAAGACACCTCAGGATCTTGTATGTTTCAAAACTCCAGCAGCTACTATTCCCTTTCCAGGTAATAGTCTTGTAAATCTTCTCTGAATTGTTTCAAACATATTTATATCCTTCCTTAAAATAAGGTGACTAATACTGTACATAGTACTCCAGATATGGCCTCACCAATGTCCTGTAAATTGAAGCATAATCTGTCCACTTTTGTATTCAATTTCCCCTCTCAATAAACAATAGCATTCTACTTGCTTTCCTAATTACCTGATGTACCTGCACACTAAATCTTAGTGATTCATGCTCTAGGACACCTCTGCATCTTGAAGCTTTGCGGTCTCTCAGCATTTAGATTTTTTTTATTTCTCCTGCCAAAACAAGCAATTTCACATTTTCCCACATTATACTCTATTTGCCAGATCTATGCCAATTCACTTAGTCTGGATCTACCCTTTATAGCCTCCTTATGTCCTCTTCCTACCTTTTTATCACTAAAATTAGCAACTATACCTTTGGTCCATTTATCAAAGTCAAATGTATAAATTGTAAAGGGTTGAGGCCCCAGCACTGTGGCACACCATTTGTTATGTCTTTCCATTCGGAAAATGAGCTAATTATGCCTCCTCTCTGTTTCCTGTTAGCTAGCCCATCTTCTGTAAAGCTAATAAATTGGTTGAACATGATTCCCTTCTTACAAAACAGTTTAACTCTGCCTGATTTTCCTTTTTATCTATATACCCAGTTATAACATCTTTAACATTAAAATTATTTGAAATAAAAACATATTTCAAATGTACAATGTCACTTTTTGTACACTGTTCTCACCATTATAAATGTTTAATCTATTAATTGTGGTAGCTAGGATCTAGCTAGTGTAAATAAGTTTTTAAAAGGGCTGTTTAACCTTACAGCTTGTATCAGGATTGATCACTGCTGAAAAATCCATCAGCCCTTTAAGCGTTAGAATCAGCAGTTTCTCAGTAACTACAATATGATTCCTGTAAAATATATTCAAAGGTCCGCCTTCTCAAACTTGCCCCTTGTTTAAGGTGTGTCCTCAGGTTAAAGCAAAACCAGTCAGCTCTCCCCTCAGAGGAGAACACCTATGGTTACCTGGGACATTGGTAACTTTATTTTTACCTTTATGCATGTAGAAACCTGATAATTTGTGATTCTGAAAGACTTATCAATAATCAATAACATTTTGTTCCAGCATTCCAGACTCTCTCATTTGCTTCATTGCTGATATAAGCGCAATTCAATCCT
Source organism: Carcharhinus amblyrhynchos (assembly GCF_965287045.1). Classification (NCBI taxonomy): domain Eukaryota; kingdom Metazoa; phylum Chordata; class Chondrichthyes; order Carcharhiniformes; family Carcharhinidae; genus Carcharhinus; species Carcharhinus amblyrhynchos. The sequence goes on along the minus strand of NC_137341.1, from coordinate 10,043,516 downwards.
TGAATGGACAGAACACGTTGTCCGTGATTCGAAGAATAAACCGAGTTTGTGAATTCAGCCCAACATCCAACGAAACAAGCGACACATCCTCCCAAATAACTGATGAACAGATTAAGGTAATAGGGAAAAAATCCTCTTCAAAAAATAGAAGTAGTTCACTTTGCTTGCATTACTGTGTATGCGAACAGGTTGCATGTACATCTGTCATTTAAAATGAGCATGATCAAACCTATGAAGGCTTTCTACTTTCAATTAATGCTATACATGATTCTCTTTCTCAGATTGGGAGAGAGCTGAAGTAATTTTACTTTTGGCACTTGTACAAATTGGAGGTTGTGTAGCAATTTGGGAAGCGGAGCATCCCTGCTTCTGAACTGATAGCTCCAGGTTCAAGTCACACTCTGAGACTTGATGGCAAAAGGAGAAATTATCATAATGTTGCCAAAGAGGTTGGGTGGCAACAAACTAGTAACCTGTCACAAGAAACTAGTTGTGGGAACAGGCATGAGTATGTGCTTTATACCTGCCTCATGAGTCTGTAAACACCATAAGAGATGATGATAAGTTGAGTTGTTAGTGTCACAAGTAGGCTTACATTAACACTGAAATGAAGTTACTGTGAAAATCCCCTGGTCTCCACTCTCTGGCACCTGTGTTAGTGATATTGGATTAGCTCTCTATTAAACATCTTTCCTGATATTAGTTTCAATTAAAGCAATGTCATTTGGCCTTGCCAATATCGGTGCTTGTAAATTATCCATAGCTGAAATGACCCAGAGATAGCCAAGCATTTGCAGTATGGCTGTCTGGACAGATACAGTAGGCAGGATTTTCAAAGGTTACCTGCCACAGGAATCGTGTGGTACCCCTGAAAGTCAATTGGGTTTTGGCTGGGTTGTTGAATCTCCCGTGGTGGATCCTGCCACAATGAGGCTGGAAAATCCCAGCCTTTACATTTTCCAAAAAAAATCTGAGAATCAGATTTGAGCTGAGCGAAGTGAGCTCATTGCCATTACAACTTGCCAATTGCCTCATTTAATAACCTGTCATTAGCTATAAACATTAGAAGGTGACACATTATCTGCCGGCTATTGATGTGTGTTACAGTAAAAAGTCAAGATGATCTAATAATTATTCTCCTTTACTAAAGATGGCACAGGTCCCTTGAGACAACAGTGCTGGAGGTTTTTGATTAACATATAGCGAGACCATTTCAGAGTAAAATCTGGAAGGATTTTTCAAAAAAGGTGATAGAGAATTAGAACTTTCTTCCCAAAAGGCTGGGCCAATTGAAATATTTAAGACTAAACTGATTTAATTGTAATAGCCTGCTCAGTATCGGTGTCGCTTGAGTAATAAATCCTATGAGTGGTGGCAGGAACTGAAGAACTAATGGAACAGCACCCTGCTGGATTTTCCGCTCTATTGCTTTCATGCCTGGAAGTTGAAATAAAGCTCAAAGTGTCAGTGAGTGCTTTTGGAAAACATTTCAAAATAGCGTAAGCAGGACAAACAGGTCTGTAACTTCCAGGCTGTCCAGCGTTGGGGGATCCTCTTTGGATCTCCCAGATAGGCACTTGCATGGCAATTACCCAGAAACACAATCCTTTGACGACGACACTGTGCTGTGAAGCATCTGAAAGTGTGATTTTAAATTGTTAACTTTGGATAGTTCCAGCTGTATTGCATCAATAATTACTCCAAAACAATTAGAAGAATTAAAATTAAACTTCTGGGTCACTAAACGCCCAGACCAGACACCCCTCCTCTCCCTAGAGGACTGCACAACTCTCTGATTAACCAAATCCCAAAGTACGCCCAAACCCCCAGTGGAATTTCACCATCCCAGACCTGACCCACCCAGTGGTATAGGACTCTCTTCCCAACCTGATCCACCCAGATGTCTGAATACCCCACCTCACCCACCCAACCTCAAATGCCTCCCATCTCAACTAATCACAGCCTCTGAACCCTGATCTCCCCCACTCCCAACCTCTAATCCTCTAATTCTTCCAACCTCCAATCCTTCCTGATTCTCCCCGCACAACATCTGACCTGCATCTCCACTGAAATTTAACTCCTCCCATCTTGCCAAATCTTATCAACTTTCCTTTTCCTGGCCTGTCATTTTCAGTCACACTTAAAATTTACCTGCTTTGTGGTAGCCAGTGTGGTTTAAAAAAAGGGGCTGTGTTATCCTTCTTTCTGATTCTCTTAAAGTTTGACGTTGGATTTCTGAGACAGCTGCAGTGCCTGGATCTTGCCTGGCCTGAGTTGGAAGGTTGGGTGAGACAGGCATTGAAGGAACTTGGCATAGATAAATGAGCACAGAGAGGCAACCCGATGTTGATTGCTGCTCTGTGCAATTCATGGACAAATGTGTATCTAAATTAAAATTAAGAAATCCTGAGGTACGGTTTACAACCAGCTCCAGATTAAAAGAAATCTGATATTTTAAAAATTCTTTGTGCTCCCTTTTTAACATCTCCCATTGATTTGAGACCTCAGTTTGAACATACCAGGTGAAGGTAATCATGTATCTTATATTCCTTTGTATTACATTGAGGGTGGGAGTGGAGTGGAAGGTTACGGGTCTTATTAACTGATGATCAAAGGAAGCTCATGAAGCATCTTGAAAAGTTGCAACTCATCCATTTGTTACCTTTTACATGCATGGCCAAGTCAGCTGAATCAAACACTGCACTCTGATGTTTTGCCTATCTGTCAAATTTCTGTTCATTGAGCCTCTAGTTTTAATAGCATTTCTTTTTCTTTATTTCTTGCAGCTCTCAAAATCATTAGTGAGTAAAATTGACAACTTTTCAGTGAGCACTCTGAACAATTTGGAACAAACAGCTATTGGAATGTCTGTGTCACAGATTGAAGAAACTGATGCAAACAATTTCAAAGGAGCTCTGACAAGTTTGAGTAATGTCAGAGGATGGAACCTTGGTCAAGCCAAAAACATTGTGTCCAAGTTATCTAGTAGTGGTTTGGAGGTAAGGTCTGCATAAACAGGAAACTAACATTTTATAATCATATTCAAGTCTGAAATTTACAGAGAATGAGATGTATTTTGAGTGAGATCTTGTACACTTACAAAAAGTACATCAATAAATTCTCAGCTGTGGTACAGTTCCCCGGGATCAGACAGTTATTGGATTTTCTAATCAGTTTTTAAAATTCTTTAACTTATTTATAGGGATTCTGCATTTATTACCCACACCTCTGAAAACAAAGAAAGGATAAGAATGTTTCCAGTGGAAAACCACTGCATTCAATCAGTCTTTTTTTGTCAGAAAATTGCCAGAAAAATGAGACTTGGTGACTTTAACCTCTGGCGATTGTTACAATCTGCTGTTTATCCACTTCTTTTCAAGATTTGGTCAGCCTTTAGAAATTGAGGCACCCCTTGTCACCAATTCTCTAGAATTAAAATGAGTATTCTAAGGTGCTTGTGCCGGAGTGTTCACATTGGGAAAACTGAGGCCAATAAAGTCTAAAGTTTTATGTGGAGTAGGAGGTGCAATCCTTCTCTCCAGGTTCCAAAAAGAAAGTAAAAGAACATTCCTGGAGGCCCTCTACAGCTGCCTGACCCACTTCATGCTGGTTTTCACCTGGCGAGAAAGCTGCCATGGCTTCCCTGCTTGGCTTAAAGCTAAAATTGCTGTCAGGGTCTGTTTCTTAGCTTTGAATTTATTTTTTCCTTTTGCTTTTTATTAGTTCAATAACAGAGATAATCTGATCAGACTTGGAACCTTGGTGTCTGGCGTTCCAAGCAATGTGTTTCAAAGTACCGAACCCACAGTTCTTGTTGATGTGACCTCCAATCCTACTTTCGTCAAACATATTCTAGAAGCACCTCAACCAACACAGCAGATAATCGTTTTGAAGGTAAGCATAATGTGTATTAATGTCTTCAGAAATTTTAAATCTAGTTACTATTGCTGCCTACATTTGTACATTTTATTTCATCATCACTGGGAAACTTCAGCAATATTGATCCCTATCTCCTGCTTAGAGAGTGCAGTGCATTTTCTAAATTAAACTGCTTTTTATTCCTATCCAGGTCTTGCAGACTGAAACTAATCCTTCAAGAAAAGTGAGGAAGATTCCAAGAAGTCTAGTCAAAGAGATCCCACCAGTGTTACTGACCTCCAATCTAAATCTTAATGATGTCAATAATAAACAGTGGGTGCCCAGCCAGGTAAGTGATTGAATTCTTCAATTGCAAAGCTGACACTCAGAAGAAATGTGTTGGAAATTATTTAACTAAAATAGTCACCATGTACAATTTTCTCCTTGCTTGTTTTTGATTTTGATTTGATTTATTATTGGTATACAGTGAAAAGTATTGCTTCTTGCGCACTATACAAACGAAACATACCATACGCAGAGAAGGAAAGGCGAGAGTGCAGAATGTAGTGTTACAGTCATAGCTATTGTGTAGAGAAAGATCGACTTAGTGCGAGGTGGGTCCATTCAAAAGTTTGATGGCAGCAGGGAAGAAGCTGTTCTTGAGTCAATTGGTACATATCCTTAGACTTTTGTATCTTTTCCCGGTGGAAGAGAGTATGTCTGGGGTGCATTGGGTCCTTAATTGTGCCGGTCTCTTCTAAAGCAACAGTAAGTGTAGACAGAGTCAATGGATGGGAGGCTGGTTTGAGTGAGGGACTGATAAGTCTGTGTAATGAACGTACTTTTTCTGGCCATTGTGAGAGAATCAGGACCAAGCTGTGAGATGCATTTGTGGAGTGAATGACAGTAATTAAATGAAAGGTTTAGCACTTTTCCATATCGCCCAATATACGAATTAAGCCTGTTGATGAGTAAGCTTGAGATGTGGCACTGGAGTCGGATATAGAATGTCAGGCTAGCTAGTATGAGTCTTTGTTGTGCTTAAGGTTCCACAGCTGACAAAAAAATACTAGGACTTGGAACAATAGCTCTTAGAAGGCATTCCGTGGAAATGGGCATGAGATCGCATGCTTATTTTTCCAGGACCAAGTGCTAATAATGATTTCGTTCCAGAGAGGCAAACATCTACAGCTGAAATTTCATTTCTCCAATTTGAGGAACAACAATTTGAAGCAGTGTGATGAGTTCATGATATGGTCAGATTTAGTAATAATTCCTATATTTTCAGGTGAAATGTGCCACTCGCCCTACTTCATCTGAAGTTCCTAACACCTGCATAAAAAGGGAGGTCTCAAATCTATGCTTGCCAGATGCTTTATGACTAACTATCCTCCCATTGGTTTGGACTGAAGAGGAAAGCTAGATATCTTAGAGGTCAAAGTGGCTGGAAGGCAACATACGTTGGATTGGATGTTTGGAACCAAGTCAACCATTCGTAACAGACTTCCAATTTCCAATACCTCAGTCAGGCAGGCCCACGATCCTCCTGGGCTCAATTAGTTATTGACCAGTCAATTTGAATACTATGTTTGTACGTGTCCTTGGAGATCCAGATGTTCCCTACTCATTTCTAGATTAAATACAAAACAATGCTCCAGGGACGAATAACAGAAGTCTTAACAGTATTCTGTGCTGCCGAGCTGTGTAGTTTTAGATGGTTAAGTTCCAGCAGTACTTCTGTGCACAATTGATACCTTTCAAATGAGGTTTCTTCAAACTGCACCAAGGCTGTCTGGATTTAGATTAGCGAGCAATGTCCCAGTGTGGAGAGAGAGAGCTCCATATGGGACAGGCAGAAGTTTTACTGAAGTAAATTTAGCAGTTAAGAACATAAGAAATAGGAGCAGGAGTAGGCCATCTAGCCCTTCGAGCCTGCCCAGCCATTCAATAAGATCATGGCTGATCTGTCGTGGCTCAGTTCCACTTTCCCGCCCTCTCCCTATAACCCTTAATCCCCTCTCTTATCAAAAACCCATCAACCCGCGTCTTAAAAATATTTAGCGAGGCAGCCTCCACCACTTCAACGGGCAGAGAATTCGAGAGATTCACCACCCTTTGAGTGAAGAAGTTCCTCCTCAACTCCGTTCTAAACCGCTCCCCCTTTATCTTGAGGCTGTGCCCCCTAGTCCTACTGTCTTTTTTGAGCGGGAAGAGTCTCTCCACCTCTATCCTATCCAACCCATACATCATCTTATATGTCTCAATGAGATCTCCCCTCATTCTTCTAAACTCTAACGAGTACAAGCCTAGTCTATTCAGTTTATTTAGTTATTTGGTTCATTCTTAAACTCATAATGGGTTTACCAAGTGCCAAACACACAGTTAACCAAAGGGGAAAAAAATCATTCAACAAAAGGAAATCTAAGAATTTTGATAACTTTATCCTCACTCCTTGATGGAATTATGTTGGGCTGACAGACGTCTTTCCCATCAGTCAGAGAACCGATAGGGAATCCCTGTCAAGTCTGTGGAGCAGTCCGGATAGAATCAAATGCCTTAGCTTCAGGCATTTAAATGGCTGCTATTGGGCCTTGACTACAATTGAGGTATCCTGCAGATGAAGCCGAGAGCTACTGGCCAGTCAGATGCAAGAACAGTGACTGCTGGTGGCATTGCACCCAGGGAGGTGTAGGGTCATGGCGGAGCTACAGATAATGAAGGCAGAGTGAGCAGGGTGCAGGGGATGGGTGGAAGCAAGGACTCGGCGGGTGGGGGGGCTGGTGAGAGGAGGAGGGTTGGCTTTCAATGGCCACTTCCCTGACTGATGCCTGGTTCCTCAATAAATTTCCTTCCCAGGTTCTATGGAATGTTTGATACAATGAATCACTATCCCCCACTACTTCCCTGGTATCCTGGTACATGAACCAGGAAAAGTTAGTGTCCAGGTGCAGCAAGTGACTAGGAAGGCATATTGAATGTTGCCATTTACTGCAAGCGGAATGGAATATAAATGTAGGGATGTTTTGCTACAGTTGTACAGGGTATTGGTGAGACCACATCTAGAGCGCTGTGTGCAATTTGGTTTTCATATTTAATAAAGGATCTAAATATGTCAGAAGCAGTTCAGAGAAGGTTCACGCAACTAATGCACGGTTTCAGGTTCATCTTGCAAGGAAAGGTTCGACAGTTTGAGCTAAGTCCTTTTGGAGTTTAGAAGAGAGGCGATCTTAACAGCACACAAAATTCTGAGGGGACTTCAGAGGCGGGATGCTGAAAGGATGCTTCCCCTTATAGGAAAGAATAGCACTAGGACAGAGTTTAAAAATAAAGGATCTCCTATTTAAGATGGTTGAGAAGAATTTTCTCAGTCATGAATCTTTCGAACTTTGTTGCAGTGGAGGCGGGTCAGTGAATATTTTTAAAGCTGAGGTAGGTAGATTCTAACAAGGGAGTGAGGTAGGTAGATTCTAACAAGGGAGTGAAGGGTTATGGGGATAGGCAGAATGTGAAATTGGGGCCACAATCAGATCAGCTATGATTTTATTGAATGGCAGAGCAAGTCTGAGGAGCTGAATGGACTACTGGTGCTCCTAATTTGTATCTTTTGTAGATGGTGGGCTCAGAGATCATAGAACCCTGCAGTGCAAGAAGAGGCCATTTGGCCCATCAAGTGTATACTGACCACAATCCAACCCAGGCCCTACCACCATATCCCTACATATTTACCTGCTAATCCCTCTAACCTATGCATCTCAGGACACTAAGGGGCAATTTTCACACTGTCGATCAACCTAACCTGCACATCTTTGGACTGTGGGAGGAAACCGGAGCACCAGGAGGAAACCCACGCAGATACGAGGAGAATGTGCAAACTCCACACAGACAGTGACCCAAGCCGGGAGTCGAACCCAGGTCCCTGGAGCTCTGAAGAAGCAGTGCTAACCACTGTGCCACAGTGCCAATGATGAGACAAATTTTCCCGATCCATCTGCCACAGGAATCCTAGAGAGTGAGGGGCAGACCATGGAAATGTCCATTGACCTCAGGTGGGATTTTCCCATTTCGGGGTGAGCACAGCTGGAAAAGTCCCGGCCCAGGGGTTTCTGTTGACTCATAAATGAGCCTCAATGAATTTCCATTGCCAGTATTTGGGAACCCCATGCTAGTCTCCCCTTCACTCTTACTTAATCAAGGGTGATTTTCTGCCAGTAGATGGATGAATAGCCTCTTCTACAATTAAGTGGACTTACTGTGAATAAAATCTGTGCCTCCTGTAACTCACTGCACCCTCTCTGGTTTTCTACCTAACATGATATGAGCAGCTTCACTGACCTGGTCTATGAAACAACTGCTTTGCTTCTCCTTTGCATTCAACGCTTAAAAACTTCGGATTAGAGACCATGAAGATCGTTAATGAAGGTGGAGAAAGAGCAGAGGTGGTAGACCAGGGAGGTTGCTATAGAATGATGACTTGTGGATTGGCAGCCTTTAGCATATTTGGAGTGGCCAAGCTTTTCACGTGTAGTCTAATTTTTGTAAAATAGAATTTCCTGGAGGATGGACAAACTAAATTCCTCATGTCTATGACTGAACACTTCTTTGATCTGCCTCCTGCCAGTCGATCTGTCCACAATTGTTTTCAACCACAGGGCATGGGCATCGCTGGCTGGCCAGCATTTATTGCCCATCCCTAATTGCCGTTGAACTGAGTGGCTTGCTAGGCCATTTCAGAGGGTAGCTGAGAGTGATAGAGTTCAAGAGGACATGAACAGGCTGGTGAAATGACTGATCATATGACAACTGAAATTTAATACAGAGAGGTAGAAGAGACAATGTAAAATGAAGGATTCAAATCTAAAGGAGGTCTAGAGAACTAGAGGATGGGCAGATGGACTGCAGTGGTTCAAGAAGCTGTCTCACCACCACCTTCTCAAGGGGAATTAGGAATAGATAGCAACTGCTAGCCTTGCCAGCGATGCCCATATCTCATGAAAGAATGAGAAAAACATGCATGAATTATTAAAGGTTGCAGGGTATGTTGAGAAAGTAATTTTTAAGCATATGGGATCTTGGGGCTTTTTCAGAAGGGCAGACAGCACAAAAGCAAAAAAAAACTGATGATCTATTATTAAATACTATTATGGCCTCAGCTGGAGTCTTGCCTTCAGTTCTGGGTACCACAGACATGAGAGAGGGTGCAGAAAAGATTCACAAGAATGATTCCAGGGATGAGGAACTTCAATTACGTGGATAGTTGGAAAGCAACTGTTTGCTTTAGAGAAGCGAAGATTAGGAGATTTGTTAGAGATTTACAAAATCATGCAGGATTTGGACAGAGTAGTCAGAGAACAACTGATTCTGTTGTTATGAATTAGAGGGCACTGATTTTAAAGTGATTTGCAAAAGAAATAACAGTGACATATGGAAGAATTTTTAGTACATAGCACATTGGTAGGACCTGGAATTTATTGCCTGAGGATGTGGTATAGGTGGTGAGGTGGCTGTTAGCCTAACCACCCAGTGTTCAGTTCTGATCACCTAACTGTAATCCTCTCAAGTAACGAAGTTTGTACCTCACTTGTCCTTATTTAACTGCTTTAAATTGCATGTCTTTCTCCTTCATAGTACAATTTTCTAAAAGCAGTTAGTGCTGCAGAGTAATATTTTATAATTTTTTCTTTTAAGGCTGCTGTATTCTTTGAAAATATCGTAACAAGGAATAAAGACTATAAAATGTAAGTATGTTTTAGCTTTTGTTCATCTATTTAAAACGTTTTTTGAAATATATATCTATCTGGGTTTGACTTCAACGTTATTTGTAGAATTGCTTTTGTTCGTGTAAAGGGATATATTCCATGTCAAATATTGGTCCATAATATCCTGGTTCCCCAGCATTGGATTTGGGGGTATACCCTAAAGATGTGCTCGAGAATTCCTCTTGGGAGTTCTCAGGTAAGGGTTTTCATGGCAATTATCCAAAAGTGCTAACTTCCCCTGGACAAAGCAATTTAAATTGCTAACTTCTGATGGTTCTGCCAGTATTATACCAATAGGTGCTTTGAAAGAGTTAGAAGAAACATAAGCACTCTCTCCCAATGTCCAACAACCTCCCCCAAATGTCTGACACTCAAACTCCTCGAATGTCCAACTCCCATCCCGCTCTCCAATGCCTGACCTGCCTTTCGCTTATCATGAGCAATCATCATCTCTCCGGCCTGTTGTTTTTAATGGAATCTTCAAACTTTTCTGCTTTACAGCAGCTAGTGCCATTAAAAAAGTGAGCCTGTTTTGCACTGCTCCTTTTGGACTTCGACACTAGAGCCAGGGACCGGTTTTGCTGCCTGAATCTGACCTGCTCTGAGTCAAGAGAGTTGGGAGAGACAGGCACTTAAGAATTTTAGTGCAGTTAAGTGTGTATAGACTGGCAGTCTGATGCTGCTTGGCACTCTGAGGAACTTATGGCCAATATATATATTTTAAAAAATCAGAACTAGATGGTATTATTGTTGTCAAAAGGTGTAACCTGGTCCTGTTGAAAGAAGATGAGGTGTTTAGAAATGAATTAATAATGCCATTGATTTGTTTCAGATACTCACCATCTGTCCTTCAAGGCTTTAGTTGTGGTGCAGTGAAGAACATGAACTCTGATGCATTTCTTCAGCTTGTTCAATCAATGAAGGGTAAAGGGGCTGTACTTGATGAAAGCCAGGTGAGGTCATTCAGAAAGATCACATTGGACAATGTTTGTTTTGTTTGTGATATATTAATGCAAACCTTTTTTTTAGAAAAGCTCTACAAGCTGGTCATTCAGATTAGAATAGGTGGCCAAATTAATGCCAGAATTCTATTTTTACTCAATGGACTGAATTTGCTGATGGGGCAAATTAATGCCAGAATTCTACTTTTACCCAATGGACTGAATTTGCTGATGGGGGCATGAGTTGTTTTTGAGTACATAAGCAATCTCATCCTGCCTCAGTGTCCACCTCTTCAGATTGAACAATTAGATGGACATTGCTGCTGGCTCTCTGTTTGAGTCTCCTACTTTCCAGGTCATCCCACCATCCTTAATTGGGTGGGGAGGTCCCAGAGGTGACTTCTTAGTTGACTATCTCTGGGAAACCCTGACCACCATCCTGTCAAACCTCAGTCGAGAATTGAGGCCAAAGTCAGCATCACAAACCAATTGGGACAGTTCAGCCCAATAGTTTTGGTAAGTTTTCACAGTTATTCCCCTGTTGTCCACAATTTATGTAAGACCATATCATAATCTCCAGAATATTCCAAAGCACTTTACAAGTAATAGGCTGCTTTCAAAATTTCAGTAATCAATTACCAATCTTATCTACGTAGTAACAGTATAAATACGGAAACTCCCATAAACAGCAAGGAGACCAGATGATCAGTTTCTGGCAATGTTGATGGCATCATGATTACTCTATAGGGCTTGTTGGCTTTGTACCGGTTATTTTCTAATTATAAATATATTGTCTCTCTTTTCAGCTAAGTTGTATGTCATATAAACTAGCCTCTACTAGAACACCATCAGCCATAGATACCTTCCCTGAGGATCTTCTGTTGTTTCTCAAGTGAGTTTTTCCCTTTGTATTTGGAATTTCCTTGGAAATACTTGCTTGCCACCCTGCTGGGAATATGGTGGAAACCCTGTTTGCACTACAATTTAGACAGTTATGAAGGAGCAGCCCTGAGAAAATTGCAGACTGATTTTTTTTTCATTTGTCTCATTTATGCCTGTGTATACAAAACCTAATAATAAAGTTTTATCATGTCCGTCTTATTGCATTGATCCTTCGACAAGAACATGGATTTCATTGAAACTTGGTACACAAGGTATGCCCCAAGGAAGGACTAATTATCTTTCGACAAAGGTGATGATCTGGATCCTAGAAACTTTTGAACAATCTGTTAACATTGAACGATAGGATGAACTGACGTCCGTGGGTTATTTTATTTAGAATGTCATAGGTTGTGTTAGAGATTTGTGGATTGTCTCAGTTGCTGTGGTGGGATTTGTCACAAAGGAGCAGACTGTTAGATATAGATTGAGCTGAAGCCTCTGCAGTGATATGGAAGCTCTTAATGCAACGATTTACTTTTCAGTTTTGTAATTACGGAGCTTCAATACGGAAGGGATAAGGAAAAGCTATGCAATTGTAATAACGCTAATTTAACACAGTGTGATGGAGCTATGCACTCTGATAAGTACCTGTTTCATTTATGTATATTGTCCCCATTGGGTCAGATAAAATGGGGTCAGAACAAATGGCCACACTTATTTTGTGCAAGAACTTTCAGCAAACCGTAGTTCCTGTAGTGGAATGCAAATAATACCTGCTCTGATTGAAACCTCCAGAAATAATAAAATAATTTCAGCGATGGTCTGAAAGTTTGTCAACATGAACTTTTTAAAATAATGATCCAGTCCCACCTATGAACCATGTTCAAAGGGAGGTGGATCAGAGAATTGCTGCAAAAGCAGCTTTATCTCCAAACTTGCCTTCAATAAAGTAGATGTCCTTTTATATATACAATATACACAGCATTTAGGTTTTTTGTCTTCAAGTGCATCTGCAATGCAAAAGGAGGCCATTCTGCCATCAAGCCTGCACTGACTCTCTGACAGAACATCTTACCAGGGCCCACCACACACCCTATCTCCATAACCCCATGCTTTTACCTTGCTGATCCCCCCCCATCCTACACGTTTTGAGACACTAAGGGTAATTTAACAAAGCCAATCCACCTAACCTGCACGTCTTTGGACTGTGGGAGGAAAGCAGAGCACCTGGAAGAAACCAATGCAAACTCCACACACAGTCACTGAAGACTGGAATCGAACTGGAGTTCCTAATGCTGTGAAGTAGCAGTGCTAACCACTATGCCACTGTGCTTGAAGTTGGCTCATATGGATCCCTCATAATATTGAGTCACTTTTATAATTAAGATAGGAAAGAGCTGTTTCTTCAATGTTGGTCGAAGTGCCTCTAAAATACATTTATATCATGTTCGGCCATGTTCCTGGCTTTTATTTCAAGATGTTGTTTCCTTGTGTTTGATTTCCTGCAACTTGAATTATTCTTACTGTTCCCATTATTATTGATATAGCCTTCCTTCGTATTATCTGAAGAGTATTGGAGAAGAATTTAAAAATTCTACTTTAGTATTTAACCCGGTTGTTTTTGTGTTACTACTCACTAAATGGCAGTTTAAAACAAAACTGGCTCGTAAAACATTAAAATGTCAACTTCTGTCTATTTCAGTTCTAAGGAATACAGGGGATCTCATAATTGCAAGGCATTCTTCAAAGCTATTGGAAAATCAAACCTTAACATCTTACAAAAAGGATCTAAAAGGAGACAAAAACTGTTGAAAGATGCCTTTACCTGCTTGGTAAGGACAATTTGCTTAATGAGCACAAATCAGACACAAAAAATGCTGATAAACAGTCAGGAAGTCAGCCAATCCCTGGAGAAAGGAAGGAAGTTAATTTTTCTCATGCAACTGTTGGCCAGAATGGAAGATTATTATAATAGATCGAGGGCAACTGGATGTGGCTTGAATCAACAAAGGCTTTATTGCCAGAATAATATATATACAACAAGCTTTTTCTAAAGAGATTTTGATCTCAGCCAGTAATTTATTTTGTATGAATAGACTGTTCACACCATAGACCATTCTGTCTCTTAACTGTTCTCCTAATGCTGGACCGAACCCTGTGTTCAGCTGGTCCCCTAAGACTTGCCATGAAGCCGGAGACTGTCTTCCCTGGCTGATTGATTGAAATATGAAATTTGTATCTCAGCATAATGATTCAGGATGGTGTTAAAATTATTTTTGGCTAGCCCCTCCTCAGTTTGGTCAGAAGACTTTGTATCTGGAGTATCAGGCAATGTTAATGTCCTCACTAAACTGCACACCCTAAGCAAAATAATCTTTCGCTTTTCTTCAGCTGTTATTTAATTCGCTATAAGAAGTAATACTATGTACTGTCCCCAGTTCAGGGTCAAATGGCTTAATTTCTCCACTCCTGGGCACTGTGCCAAGTAAATGTGTCTTACTTCTTACTACTTTATATTCTCGATGCTCAAGTCTCCTCCCCCTCTAACCAGACACTACGACCCTTGACAATTTTGAAATTTTGCCTCATTAGCAGTGTAATGATGACTCGATGTGGTTTGAATCAACAAAGGTTAACACTGCCAACAATAAGAATAATGTATACAACAAGGTCATAGAATCCCTACTGTGCAGAAGAAGGCCATTCAGCCCATCGAGTCTGCACTGACTCACTGACAAAGTATTTTACCCAGGCCCTCTCCCCCAGCCTATTCCCATAACCCAAGTTCCCACTCCACCTTCCCGCCTACCCACCCACTCACCCTGACAACCTGCTCCACATTGCACTGGGCCATCCCAGGGCCACAAGTCTAAAAACAGTTGATGACTGAGCTTTCCTGATCCATACTTTCAAAATATCATACTTTTCAAATATTTTTTAAAGTTTAATGCTTTTTTAACAAACATATTGACACAAACAGAGTTACTGCTAACTATGTGAAAGTGAAGCATTCTACTGTTAAAATTTGTGCCTTCATCTTTTTGAATTTCAGGGAATTACTAGTGGAAGTCTGACAAAGGAAAGTGTTACGGTACTGGGTGGTTTGACCTGTGACCTTGAGGGATCCATTATCTCCAACTGTGATATTTCCATTTTGGATCCATTGAGGAATTGCATCTCATACTCAGAAGATCAAAAGACAGCAATTGAATCCCTGCTTAACAACAGAGTCAACAGATTTGGGTAAGTTTGCAACTATTGATCTGTAATAAATATGCAGAAATGTTCTGCTTACAGCTCCCACGTTCAATTCCCGGCTCGGGTCACTGTCTGTGGAGTTTGCACGTTCTCCCCGTGTCGGTGTGGATTTCCTCCAGTTTCCTTTCACAGTCCAAAGATGTGTGGGTTAGGTGCATTGGCCAAGTTGAATCGCTCCTTAGTGTCAGGGAGACAAGTTGGGTAAATGCATGGGGTTATGGAGATAGGGCCTGGGTGGGATTGTGGTCAGTGCAGACTTGATGGGCTGCATGGCCTCCCTCTGCTCTGTAGGCTGAATGCTATTTCTCTGTATTCCACAATATGTGAACTTGATCAGGAGAATATAGATATTATTAGATAAAAATCAAAGAAATATTTGAAGAAACAAATTGTAATGCTTTGAGCTCAACATTGCAGCTTTCAAAGGGATCCTCATACTATGTGGGTGAGAAGGCTGGCTATGCCATAAGATTTTTGATGAGTGTTGCCGTTCTGTGATTGTCTTTTAGAAAATAAAATTTACAAAATTCAGTCGCCCCCAAAAGTTGACAGGGATCTTTATCTCTTGCATCCCCAGCCTGGACCCTCAAGCCTGACCAAACGTCACCCCCACTCACCTTATAGCTTGCCTCATATGGGGACATTAAATTCAATCCATTATTGCAGCATGCCCCTGGCATGCTCTATCACATTTTTTTGTGGCAGCATGATTTTTGTTGTGAACTTGTTGCCCGTGAGTGCCTGAATCATGCTTGAGCAATTCCATCAAAGGATAGTCCTTAATTGTCCAGTAGGCACCTTCTGGTTTTTTAGTACAGCCGACAGAGCATCATGACTGCTTTTAAGATACTGGGCATTAACTTGCCTGATGCACTGCTTATGGTTGCACACCAGTTGTACATTGAGGATCTCAAGTCCCTTTCAGTTGCAGTGTACCTCAGAAGCTGACATGTGGCACCCACAAAACCATGTGCACACAGTCAGTGGGGAAGCATGCAGTATTCACAAAGTCATGTGCTCATTCTGCCAGCTTCCCTCCGGCAAGGGAAAATGAAAGGTATTCAGCATCAAAACTCAGTGACCTCCTTCATGTAACAGGGAATGCCAATGTTGGATATATTGTAAATACCACCTATTCCAGCCTGGAAGCATAGACACAGTTTGCTTTACTCGCACTGACAAAGCCCTGTTGTCCTGCTTAAGATTGCTGTTCTGGCAGCAACAGATATATTTTAGTGAGCACCTCATTGCAGAAGCACAGAGAAGCAACACATTGTTCGTCACTGAGGTCTGGGTGGACATAGCATCCTGCTGTGAACCCTTCTCCCCAACATCCTCTGCTGTTTTCAGCAGTTTGTCCTGATCTCTGTCATCTCTGCTCCTTCTTTCCTGTCAAGCTATTGTCCAAGAGGAATGTATACGGCTGCAACTACATTTGGGAACAAATGGTTTATATAGCATCCTTGAAGATAAGACTAAGCCCTTCAGCAAGTGCCACACTATTTGCTATAGATTCATCAACTTTCTAGAACTCCAGAAAGCATCAAAAAATCAACAATCAACAACATACCTGAAAGTAGTTGAAGATCCTTGGTGGAGGTGGGGCATCCTCTCTCCTGATCAAGATTTCAGTTGAGCACCTTTAACAGGCAACATTAGCCAAAGCATTGAGATCTAGAATGACATCACTAGTGTCAAATTAGCTTTACACACCTGCATGTGATGAGTGGGTGCATCCTAAGGCATGTGAATAACCTCACCAAATAGTCTCAAGCATAGGAAGCACCACAATTGTACACATACTGCAGACTCTATTTTGGAATCAAAACTGACGTTGAGTCCAGTTCCATAATCAGAAAATAAGGTATAGTTCTCCAGTTTGTGTTGGGCTTTACTGGGTTGGAATGATGCTTGTGGACTGGGTGATGGTGTCCTGCAAAGCGAACCCCCAGTCTGCGTTTGGTCTCCCTAATGTAGAGGAGAACACAAGAGTTCACTTAGTAACTTGGAAGAGGTTTTTTTGCCTACAGTTCACCTACATCATGGACATCCCGTACAGTGAGTGAACTCGGAAATCTTCCTTTGGCTTTGTCTTCGATATGGGAAAAAGTGAACCAGGTATAACTATGATTCAGTGCTAATTCATGCATGTTTGGGACTATTATCGTTCACTTAGAGATTTGCTTTTGGCCATATAATGTTACCTATCAATTTTAAAATCATCCCCATCCTCTTAACATCTGACTCCCCCCGCCCCTCATCTTCTGACCACCCACCCTATCAAACTCCCCCCGCCCTCTTGCCCCCTCTAGATTTTTATATTTCAAGTTCGCTTAGCAGCACGTGTTTCTTCTTCAAGTGAATTTTGTCAGATTCTTGTTGATCTTGCAAAGAATCTATAATATTTGACTCAAAGGGTGGGATTTTCCAGCCACTGACACTGGAAATTCCTGACCATGGTTAATGGACCTTTTAAATAATTTTTGTCTCAAGAAGTGTTTTTACTACTCAAGAGCTGCATGTAATTAGCCATGTACTAAGAATATTTCCATTTTTTATCCTGCAGGATGCCTTTAATGAAGCCATCCCAAAAGTTATCAGGAAAGTGAAAAGGTTTAGAAAACGAAAAGATGTGCTAAAGTTTATAAAGCAACTCAGACGACAACGAAATAGGTTAAGGCGAGCAACAGGTAAGTAACCAGTGGGAGTAAGAAAGAATGAATAACAAAATAATATTGCCTGTATGACGATCTCATTATCTCATTCATTAAAGACTGGAAATTTGTTGTGAAGTGATTTGACTTTGATGAATAGAATCTTTAATTGAGTGACTTTAATTAAAGTTTTACAAGAATCCTCTGGCTGGATTTTTGTCCTCATGTTGGTAGTGGAAGTCAGGAAAATTCCTGGCTCGGCCCCCCACCTTGGGGGTGGGGGTGGGTGGAGAAAGTACCAGGAAAGATGTGAGTGACAGGGTGGAGGGGCATGGATCTCACTGGTGTGACAGTAGTCAGGCCAGCCAACCCAGGAAAGAATTCCGAGGCAGCCACAAGGATTGCCGGATGCTGAGGTAAGCTGTTTAAATGACAGGCTTCAATGCTGTGGGGCTTTGTCCCTGTTATAATGAAAACAGTAAAACCCCCATAGTTCACCCCTCAAACTTTCTCACACCCCACAATATTCTTCATACCTCAGCCATGCCATCACATGCACCCTCCCCCATTCATTCCACCATGCCTTACTGTGGCACCTCTACGCCCATTCTCTGTGTAGGACCAATGAACCCTAGAATCCCTATAGTGCAGAAGAAGGCCATTGCCCCTTCTGCCAACCCTATCCCCATAACCCTGTGCATTTACCATGGCTAATCTACCTAACATACACATTTTTGGACTGAGGAAGGAAACTGGCTCACCCAGAGGCAATGCACACAAATATGGAGATAGTGTGCAAACTCCACACTGACAGTTACCCTAGGCTGGAGTTGAACCCAGGTCCCTGGCACTGTGAGGCAGCAGTAGTACAAACCACTGTGTCACCCGTGACTAAAGAAACCTTTTGGGGGTGGGGGGGGTGGAATCCTCCACCGTCCACTTCTTTAAAGAAACCTCTTCGTTCTACTGGCCAATAAAAGTGCCCATCATACATATCCTGTAAAATATCAATAACTGAAAATGCAAACACTTGAAATTTCTTTATACTATGTAAGTAAATACTTTGCAATTGACTGAAGCGGCCAGAAAACCGGAATTTTTCAATGAGCAGTATTTTCCCTGAGACTCAGATGTTTAATTATTCCAATAGCTGCCTGGACTCAGCCAATAATACATAATGAGGTTGTCCTTAATCACAACAAGTATTGCATTTAAGCCAATATTGAATATTCATTAGATTTTGCATGAAAAGTAATTTTTATTTCTTTGAGAACCAACTTAGTTGATGTATCGAATAACGTTTTATTTGCAGGGTGTACAGTGGGAGAGATAACATCGAAAGTGATTAATGAGCTGATCCCAGTAACTTATGATGCTGCCCAGCTCGAAGCCTGTTTGAGTAAAGCTACATTAAAAGATAACGTAGAATTATTGGGAACTCTTGATTTTGATTCTGATCAGCTTCAAGTTCTGAAAAACAAACTCAACCAGGTAAACAACGCGACTGGTGCTCTGCTCCCTCTGACACTCCTTGTGATATTTTATTATTTATAAGGTATATTTCCGATGCCTAAACATTAACCTGATAGGGTGAATCGCACCCAACCTTCCCTGTGGTTTTCAGCCCTTGGCTATTGCCTACATTAAAGGCACTACATAAATGAATGCTTCTTTGATCTCTGACTGAAGGTAATATTTTGCCCTGTTTCCTCATTTTCAGTTTTTGGTAAAGTTAGCATGCAGTAGAAAATATGCTCAGTCAAGGACTTGCAAACAGTTTAAACCCTGCAGTCATGGTTTTGTGACCTGTCATAATTGCACAAGTAATATGCATTTTGCTTTAATGTAGACTAAATGACAGTCTTTTTTTGGAGTATTGTGCCCACTATCTTTTGTCTAAGTGTCATCTACAGCGGGAAACATTGTGTGATTCGCTCCAGGTCGGTCGATGCAATCTTATTACAATCCTCCCCCAATTAGGCTTTTTTTTGGAGAGGGGGTTATTTGTGTTGTGAACGAGAGGGGCAGGCCTAAAGACACAAGCAACATCTGCTCCTCAGAAATCAGGGCACCATTTTTAAGGGCACCCAAATCTCAGATTAACCTTTTAAGACGCACCCCGCCTCACCCCATACATCCAGGGGGAGGGGGTCATCCTGACCTGGGTCCTGTCCAGCTCTATGCCTGACCACCCAGGCTAGAGTGGCCTTCTGATGTGGTCATCATGTCTGGTCTCTGTTTCTGGAGACCAGTAGTGATTCTGGCCAGCTTCACATCACACTAGCAAGTGGGAGAATTTAAGGAGGCTGGAGAATTGGGCTTAAAGCAATTTTGAATATTTAAATTAATATTTATATATGCACACCCGGTTTGCACCCTCACTGAACATACATCAGATTACGTAATTGGTCAGGGGCGGAGAAAATCTGTAAATTAGATCTCCCCATTACAATTCTCCCATTATGGCCTCTCTCACAAGATTCTTTGACCATAATGGGATTTGCACCTGCCAGAGAATTTTCCCCAGCATCTTATGCAATTCTGCAGCATTGACTTTATTTACTGTCCAGCTAATCAGCTCATATCAAGGTGTATTTTAACACTTTTGCAGAAGCATAGAAACTAGAAGAAACAAGTCAAACTATTAGGCCATTTGGCTCTTTGAGCCTGCTCTGCCATTCATTTTGATCATGGCTGTTCAGTGAATTCAATATCCTGATTCTCCCCTTCCCCCGCCCATGTCTCTTGATCCCTTAATCCCCAAGAGCTGTATCTAATTTCTTCTTGAAATCAGACAGTGTTTTCACCTGAATTACATTCTGTGGTAGTGAATTCCACACATTCACCACCCTCTTTATGGAAGAAATTTCTCCTCACCTCAGTTCTAAACGGTTTACCCCTTATCTTCAAACTGTAACCCCTAGTTCTGGACTCTGCCCCATTGGGAACATTCTTTCTGAATCTACCCTGTCTAATCCTATTAGAATGTTATAAGTGTCTATGAGATCCCCTCTCACTTCTCTAAACTCCAATGAATATAATCCTAACTGATTTAATCTCTCCTCATATGACGACCTGCCATCTCAGCAATCAGCCTGGTGGTAAACCTTCCTCTATAGCAACAACGTCCTTCCTCAGATAAGGACACAAAAACTGCACACAATATTCCCAGTTGTGGCCTCACCAACAAGCTATATAGTTGCAGCAAAACATCCCTATCCCTATGCTCAAATCCTCTTGCTATGAAGGCAACATACCATTTGCCTTCTTTACTACTTGCTGTATCTGTGGGCTTACTTTCAGCGATTGATGCACAAGATTCCAAGATTTCATTGATTATCCACCTCCCTCAGTTTACACATTCAAGTAATAGTTTTACAATGCTTACACTTTCTTCATGTCCACTGAAAATGCTGCACAATTCAAATTCAGGAGGCATAACACATTATTTGTTACAATGGCTCATAACGTCCTCGGAGTTGGCCAGTTCACCTCCAATTACCTTAGATTCCTTCTGGTAGGTCAGAACGGTGGGGGTGAGGCTGGAGGTTGCGGGGGGAATCGGAACTCAATAGGGTGAGGGTAGTGAGGGGATGATTGGAACCCAGAGGATGGGGCATGGTGGGGGAATTTAACTTTTGGAGGGATGGGGGAACTTGAACTTGGACTGGAGTTGAGGGGGGAAATGGGATGGCAGAAGGGTAAGAACTCAAGGGGAGAGCAGGATGGTGGGAGGGTCATAACTCAAGGTTTGGGGGAAAGGAATCGTGGGTGGGGTCAGAATTCGTTGGGGGGGGGATGGGTTGATGGGAAGATTCTGAACCCAGAGGTGTGGGGACAAGTTGGAGGGAGGAGTCAGAACTCGGTGTGGGGAATGGGCTGGTGGGAAGGGTCAGAACTTGGGTGGGCGAGGGTGGGGTAGAAATGGGATGGTGGCAAGAGTCAACTCAGAGAGAGTGGTGTGTCTCAGCTGAGTCAGGGGATTGGAACCTGATGAGGATGGTGGCAGACAGAGCGGAACCCCAGCTGCCGAGGGGGTAGGGTGGAGTTGGGGCTGATTGAAACTGGGGCAGTGGGGGTAGACAGGAGCTGGGTCAGGGAATCAGATCAAGTGATTGGCAGGGGGGTCAGATGGAGTTGGGGGGGATGGCGGAGGGGTCAGGTTTCAGGCTGGGATGTGTTGGGTCAGGGGTAGGTGTCAAATAGGAGTGTGTGAAATCCCAAGGAGAGCATCGGTGTGGTGGGGAATACCGTGGGAGAACGGTTAACTGGAGAGGTATAATGAATCCTGTGGAGGCATTTGGGAGAAGTCCCATTTTGGTGGTGTGGTGTGGTGTTGTCCCCTGGGGAATTGAGAGCGTGGATGGAGTTCCGTGAGGGGGTGGTCTGGATCTTTACAATAGTTAACCAGAAATTAGAAGATATTTTAGTTCTTCTAACTTTTTCTGAGTATCTATTTGTGTAACACAGCCAGGACCATCCAGATCTGTGGTTTAAATTACATTTTAGGCTCGTTCCCAGTGCCGAGCAAATGCTTAGAGAAAGTTTGCCTTGTAAACACTTATCTGAGAGCTTCCAAAGGAAATTCCCCAGCAATCTTTGGGGTACCCCTCCAAACTGACACTGGAGAACTCAGAGATTATGGCAAACATTTATTGAGAAGTCTGTTTTAGTTAATTCTTGGGAAATGGACAGGCAAGCACTAATTGCCCCTCAGAAGATGGTGATGAGCTACCTCCTTGAATTTCTGTAATTCATGTGATGTCAATACACCCACAGTGCTCTGAGGAAGGAAGATTTTCAGAGTCAAGATTCAAGATGGTAATTCAAGTTTAAGGGACTGATATGTTAATCAGACACATTCAATATTGTAATGACAGCATGCATTTCAAGCTGTACTTATACGTTGGGAAATAAATCCTCAGTAAATGAATGAATGTTATTACTTTGATTTTTCTGAAACAGATTTATCCCAGTGGGCTACCAGAAAACCAAATTCAACTGTTGGGGAACATTTCCATTGTGTTTAATGTGACAGAAGTCAGCAGCTGGAATATCACTCAAGTTGAGACACTTGCTGCATTGATGGGGCAACAGCTGGAAAATGCCACGGTACTGAAACTAAGAATATGAATTCTAAAATACTGCTATTATCAGGAGATTTGGTTCCAAAGGAAATTTGGACTCCAGGAGGAATGTTAACATCTATCACAATTCAACATTATTAGTTTCTTGGACAGAGTGGAGAGGGAGCAGCTGTTCCCCTTAGTTGAAGGATCAGTTACAAGGGGACACAAGTTAAAAGTGAGGGGCAGGAGATTTAGGGTATTTGAGGAATTTTTCTTTAATCCAGAGGGTGGTAATGGTCTGGAATGTGCTGCCTGGGAGGGTGGTGGAGGCGGGATGCCTCACGTCCTTTAAAAAATATCTGGATGAGTACTTGGCATGCCATAACGTTCAAGCTATGGGCCAAGTACTGGCAAGTGGGATCAGGTGGGCAGGTCAAGGCTGAGTGAAGGGCGTCTTCTGCACTGAAGTACTCTGTGACTGATGAAACCACTCGATTCAGGCAGATGGCTTATGAATATATGTAAAACAGAGTCCTGTGGTTTTTATTGTAATCTGATATTTGATTTATTATCACATGTATTAGTATACAATGAAAAGTATTGTTTCTTGCATGCTATACAGATAAAGCATACTGAACATATAGAAGGAAAGGAGAAGGTGTAGAATGCATAGTATTATGGTCATTGCTCGAAGTATTTGGCATTGCTGTTCCACTGAATAAAATGCAATGGGCAAGTAACAGATGCTGTAACAACCTTCTCCAGATCCCCCAAAGAAAGCTAGGACACTGCTGCCCTAGGTTTTTCCAATCCAGTTTCTCTGCCATCATTCCACCGAACCAATATTAGCCTCCTTGAGTGTTGGTCAGATGGCCTCTGAGTCACGGAGTGTTCACTGGGTGTAAACCAGTGAACTGTCTTTCAGCATATCATCTCATCTGTGTTAAGGAGGCCTGGCCATTCTGTTTGAACAGGCCTCTTACAGGACTTCCTGGGTTGCAGGCACCAGTAGCCCACAGGCTTCCCAGACAGTAACTTAAAACTCCACTTTTGTTGCATCATATTTTTGAATTATGCTTGTTGTTGGTACAGTGGTTCGCACTGCTGCCTGACATAACCAGGGGCCTGGGTTCAGTTTCGGTGTTGGGTAGCTATCTGTTTCGAGTTTGCACGTTCTCCCCGTGAATGCATGGGTTTCCTCCCTGTGCTCCGGTTTTCTCCCATAGTCCAAAGAAATGCAGGTTAGGTTGCTTGGCCATGCCCAATTGTCCCTTAGTATCAGGGGAATTAGCAGGGCAAATACTAGAGGTTACAGGGATAGGGCCTGGGTGGGATTGTTGTTGGTGCAGGCACAGTGGGCTGAGTGGCTTCTGTGCAATGTAGGGATTCTACGATTCTAATAGGTGATGGCTCCCTTGGACTAAGAGTTTATATGTCTCTTCAATGTCTAGAATGTTTTGATAGATAAGGAATTGAAGAACCTTAATCAACTGGTATCAAAACGTTCATGAATTGAAATTACAGTTTGAACAATTTTGTGGCATTAATTCATAAATCCATGTTAACATGTGGAAATCCTTTTTGTAGAAGTGTTACAAATGCTAATATTTGTTTCATATCCATTAGAAGCACAATGGAAATATTGTGTAATTCATGCATTGTCATTAAGCAGAAGGTATAAACCACCAATTGCAAAAACATTTATTTTTGAGACATTACTGAAGCAAAAGTTGCAGTTAATGAGTAAAACTGTATAAGACAAAACTGAATAGCTTGGCATACAAAATGAAGGGGTCAAATGCATGCCAAGTATCTGCAATGAAATTGCCATTTTACTGAGTTTAGTGGAGTCTGCAATTCTAAGGATTATCAATGCATTCAATGCAAATAGTGATAAATTATCACAATTCAAGATTATCACAAGCAATAATAGCTTATTGCTTTATGACCACAAATTTCAGGTCCTATTAAACCAAATTAGAACTTAACAGCTGGCAAATCTGATTCGGTTTTGTTGACTGTGAAGAATATTGGGAATACTTAGAATTGCTTTGGTAAGATTGCCCCCAAGTGCCGAATGAACATGAAAACAGGAGAAAATCATGTCCATTTTCTGGGTGAGGTCCCAGTCGCAATCTTAAGGCACTTAAAAAAAAAAGAACCCAGATATGATTCTCAGTAGCAGGGGAAGGGGTGGTGCGTATTCTCACAAGGAAGCCAGCTGCTGAGCTCTAGGTGTGCCATTGCACAAGTGCCCCAATCTTCCAGTGCACTGTGTACCCCACCCCTGATTGCTGCACCGACTGGTTAACTCCCCCCTTCTAATGGAGAGTTCCTCTCTTCTCTCACCCCACTCCCTACAGAGCTCCCCACCCACATCCAACCCTGCTTCCATTATGCCTCACATTCAACAGGTCCTCTCTCTTAGCACTGCCAGGGTACCCAGTGGACAGTGCCAGGCTGACGCTGCCCAAAGGACACTGCCTGGCCCTGCCCCTGACCACTTGGGGGGGCTTCAGTGGCAGCTGTTCCAACCAACTAGGCCATCATGCCTGATTCCCATTGGTGGGAGCCATACGTGATCCTTGCCAGTGAGGACCCCGACCAACGAGCCATGAAATGAAAGTGAGCCTGGAAGATAGTGTCTGTGATTCATTAATTACATTTAAATTAGGTTTTGAATATTGAAATTGGCTTCATGTCCTTTCTGGGTGAAAGCTGATTTCATTGGCAGAAAAGGGGCCGGTAACATCGAGAGAGTACAGAAACTGGGAGCAAATCCAGTTTTTCGCCTCTTGCCCAATCTTATCAGCATCACGCCGATCGACTGGTGTGACAAGCTGGTAAGATCACCCCCTTAAGATCTAGTATTTGAAACTCAGTGGTATGGGTCATGAGATGGTGGTTGATAGTCAAATGCTATTGTCTGCTGGAATACAAGTCATTGGAAAGTGAATTGGTGGAAAGGGGAAGCACCAATTAGAAGTGAAGGTTTTCTACCAATAGGATTGAGATGGGGAATAGGGTTAATTGTGAATTGCCACAGACTGATCTCAGCTAACTCTTCGTAATCAGCTGCAATTCAGCATTGATCAAAATTGGAAGTGCGGTAATGGTTACTTGGGGGAAAAGAAGGCAGGGAAAATAGACTAAAAAAGTGGAAGTTTTGTATGCAGTTGTATGGAGGGAATAAAAATTGTTGTGTGGTATTACATATTCAAGATAACATAATTTTAAAGGATTACGTAAAGAAGATAAACAGACAAGAGTAAACATGGGACTGGTATCTTTTGTTGAACAATTTATGAACTGTTCTTCAGGTTAAAAGCATTATTACAAGATATCTACAATTGAATGGGACTCTTGATGCAGTTTCTGTGAAAGCTGTTGGTGGGCCAAACTTGTGCACTCTGGAGGAAAGCCAATTGATGACAATTTCAAACTTGACGTAAGTATTTTATTGCTCTCCTCTTAGGTTTCTCAAATATAAATGACTCTTAAGCATTTCAGCACAATCCTTAACAAATTAAATAGTAGCATAGAAAACGTGGAAGGTACAAATATTCCTCCTTTCTTGAGATAACTAAACTTATTCTTTCAGTAAGAGCTTTCCTTCTATCACTAATTGTTTCCCCTGGTCAGTTCATGTGAGATTCAGAACTCTTACCTCCTAGGATTCCTGATTTCTAAACAAATTTATGAGCTCCATTTTGATTAACTGGTTAACAATAAACCAGACAATATTCACATATTGGGATGAATTTTCAGGTACCTGATTCCTTCAGATTGGCGTTGCCATCTTCATTTGAACAAACTCAATGCGCAGATAGTGCTAACTGGTTGGGAAGGGTGCATAATTTAGTAACGTCTTCTTTAGTTTTGAACCAAGCTTCAAGTGGGATCTTAAGTGGTTGTGGCAAAAACAGAGGGATTGGACTGACTATAAACATTTTTATGGAGTTGGAGGAGGATTAATGTGTGTCCTAACCGATGAAAATTAATTAAAAACCTTGTTTACATTGTTTTTTTTTTAAGCAACCATCTTTAGCCCTTTAAAGAATCACTGGATAGACCACTCTATGGCAATTGCCGACATGCAGGAATGCCAGCTACCATTTCATTGCAGTGGTCAGTCACGCACAACTGCTGCTTCCTGGTCTAAGGGAGTTTGTTTTTAAATCATTTTACTATTTATAGTCATTTTATGTACAGCTGCACTTTAAATCCTTGATAGGTATAAGATCACTCAAATCCAGTGTCCAGTAGCCTTAGTGAGCAGGCTACTGCTGAACTTGGGATGCAACGTGCCACTGTTTCCACAAGCACAACTCATTTTAACCCAAGTGACATGAGTCTTGTTTGTTTTATTGCCAAAAGCGACAGTATTGTTCTTTGCTTTATGGACGTAAACATATCTCTTGCCCATGTAAAATTCTGTTTCATTACAGCAATAAACACCCTCAATTATCAGGAGAGCAGTGTGCTCTCTTTGGTTTTCAAGACCTTGTTTATAGCCAGTAAACACAGCTTTGTATCATAATCTTCCAGGCATTCCAATAATGCTCGGGGCAGCTGGCTTGCCTGCCCTATTATCAAGAGTCATTGGTATCAATAATAAAAAGGTTAATTGCCTATGTGACTGTTGATGACAGAGTGACGATGTTGGCAGGAATGCCAAGATATATTTGTTATTTCATGAATTTCAAAAGATTGTTGCCATTCTACCACAGGAATGCTGGAGTTCTGGATATTTCCACGTGCACTCAGTCAAAGAAGAACCTGCTATACAGCAAAGCATTGTCTGAATTAATATCTCAGCAAAATAACACCATTGCCTACTTCAATCTAATAAAGTCATACCTTGGTAAGATATTTAATTTTTGACATTAACTATATTTGAAAAATGTCACTATTTAAGTTAGATTCAAATAATTAACCATTTTGGTTAGATACCAAATTAAATCTAAGCATAATGAAGGTGGTAGCTAATTTTTTCATGACTTGTAAGGCTGACCTCCACCGCAGTACTGAGTGAGTATTGAGTTAGCGCTGCGTTGTGGGAGTTGTCATGGTGGCACAGTGGTTAACACTGATGCCTCACAGCACCAGGGACCTGGGTTCGATTCTGGCCTTGGTTGACTATCTGTGTGGAGTTTGCACATGCTCCTCGTGTCTGCATGGGTTTCCACCAGGTGATCCAGTTTCCTCCCACAGTCCAAAGATATGCAGGTAAGGTTGACTGGCCAAAAGATATGCAGGTAAGGTTAAATTGACCTTTATATCAGGGGGATTATGCATTTGGTGACAGGGATAGGACCTGTGTGGTATTGATGTTGGTGCACGCTCAGTGGGCCAAATGGCCGCCTTCTGTACTGTAGGGATTCAATGATTCTATAAATGAAATGGCAAACCAATGTACAGCCTACTTGTTCATCAGGGATGTTAAAGATCCCATGGCAAATCTGAGCATTTCTTCAGATGTGTTGATCACTATTTATTCCTCAATCAATGTCACCAATGTAAATCATCTTTATTATTGATTGTTTGATGGATCTTTCTGGAGATTAATTTCTGTCAGAGTCAAACAGGAACTTCCTGCATAAATTCTAAGGTCCAATGACATCAAAAGTATTCAGATGGAATACTATAATGGCTGGTTGGAAAGGCCTGAGACAGGCTCAAAGACAAAAGAGGCATCTCAAATAATCATTACCTTTTCCTTCATGAGATCAGGAGGAGCAGGAGTACTCCTCTTGGCAAAAGATTGAAATATGTATTCCAGTTTTCTGAACTATCCTCCCCCAACCCTTCCTTCACGTGCAACTCTCCTGAAAGTTCCTCCCCACCACCAATGGGATGTGAGACAAGAAAAGAGCTGGACCAGTAACTTTCTAATGATGGCCTGGCGATTAAAAGTACCATGACTTCCTGTTGTATCAACAGGCAGAAGGTAGAGTTGCTGGTGTGGTGTTCTGCCTGAAACCAGCTCCAAGTTTAAATCTGGCCTGTTTGCAATGCTGGGTTTAAAAGATGTACTTTGGGTTGGATGAAATTGGACAATGGGCTTCGGCTGTTCTTCATGGGACAGAATTTCGCTGTTCCATTTTGGAGGAATTGGGACTATAAAATACAGCAAGCTGTTCAAATGTCCACTGACTTTGGAGGGACTAAAAATGCTACTGGTAGGAAGGGCCATAAAATTCTGCCCTATGTCTTCACCAGAAAAATATGCAAGTCATTTTAATCTTTTGTAAAAACTTGGTTGCTCATTTGCCTACTTAACAAAATGACTACACTTTAAAAGTAAGTAAGTAGCTCTTGAAGTTTAAAACATCCTGACAATGTTGAAGATGCTAGAGAAACCACAAGTCCTTCCTTCAGTGGTCCAACGAATGCACCTTATTTTAAAAATAAATAATAATTGTGTTAAAGTACTGTAGACCAGATTTTAACATAATGGCTTAGCCGCTAAGTTGAAATAACACACAAAGTCAATTCGCCATGTAATGAAATTATGATGTTTTTACAAAAGGTTAAAATTCATCTTCATAAAATTACTTGTAAAACACAATTCTAAATAGGTGCAAGTTAATGTGTGGAGACTGTTACTGGTATGTAATGTATCGATTTGTATGGTTTCTTAAGATGGTGCTAAAGCAGCTGATCTTGACATTCTTGCAAACAATAAGGTCAACATGGATTTTGCAACCTTTATAAAGCTGAACCCTGAAGAAGTAACGGTATGTATATAACGTAACAATAAAATGATTTGACCATCTCAGATGCGGTTCCTTTTGGGTGTTCAGGGGCTTGGGACCAAGGGGAGAGCAGTGCAGGGGACTTGTTAGCAAGAGCAAGGGGTGGGGAGGAGGCCCTCAGCAGCCACGCTGCCATCCTCCCACCAACTTCAGTTGTTGAGTTCTTCAGTCAGGCTAGCCTTTGATTGAGGGACACCTGGCTCCTCCAAACCTGCTGCCTCTCCTGAGGTGACAAGTTAGCCACCTTGTTTTGCCTATCATGCAAGCTGTATGGTGACAGGCCCACCTGCAGCTGGGTTAATATTAATGACAGCAGAAAGAGGTCTTTAAACAGTAACTAATTGGCCACTTGAAGGCTTCTATTGGCAGCTAGATGTGAAAGTCAGCCATGGGGCTTCCTATCCAGAACTTAATTCTGGTGGAGGCAGGAAAGAGCAGGGTTCCAATATGCCTAACTAGATACCCTCCAAGCTTACCACAAGATTATGACCATTTACTCTGTTTCTCTCCGCAATGCTGCCTGACGTGCTGGGTATTTTCAGAACTTTTTTAATTTCCAACATCAGTTGGAGCTGCCATCCATTAATGCATAGTAAGAATGAAACTAATAATGCAATTACCTGCTAGTAAGATCCAACACATTTAACAGTTCATCTTCATAAATTTGTAATGTGACCAAAACCAACTGACCACTGTTTTTTTAGAATTTACATTCACTTTGTTCTCAAACACTTGGAGCTGTTGGTACACAAATATTTGATTCAATTCCAAGGCAACTTAGTTCATTCACAGTTCAATTTTTGCTGTCGATTTCATCTTTCACAGAACTAAACTAAATAATGGGTTTATCTCTGAGAAGAAATGTGGATGCAAATGCTTTATGCTTATTCTTCAAATACTCTTTCTGTTGTTAGAAACTTTCTGCCAAACAGTTGCAAGACTTACTTGGAGTTAACCTCCCAGCTCTTCAAACTGGAGCCAATGAAACAGTGGTGTTAGCTTGGGTGGGATCTCATTTTCAATCTGAAGTGAGCAGTGTTGGGCTGTCAGGAGGAATTCCAGATCCTTCATCAGGTATGTGCCCCGATTTAAAAACAGGAATAACGTGAAGAAATATTTACTGTTGTACGATACTGCTTAAAGCATAATACAATACAATAGCCATATATGCAAATTCTTTGAGAATATTTTCTCCATTGTAACAGTGCTGCATGTTTTCATGTAAATGCATCAAGATGCAACATCAAGCACACAGGGTACTGGCTTTCAAACACTTGGTATGGAAAAAGCCCTTCACAGATATTGACACAATGTTGTAGTCTAGTTCATACCTCAGTGCACTACGAGAAAGCTATGCTTTTAAAAAAGAAAATAGCTTTTATTACTACAGTAACAAACAACATGATAGTGGGCCTGATTTTTACCATTGTGTTGCGCCCGTTTTTGGGCACGAAAACTTGGTAAAGTCCAGTGTGAGGCAAGCCGTGCAATCGATGCCATCCTCTGTGCTGGTTCCCCCGTTACCAAGGCCCGAAAATGGCTGCAATTGGGACCATGTCCAAAACGGGTGTAATGGCCATTTAATTGCATTTGCATTCATTTAAATTGATTTAATGGGCTGCACGCCAAACTTTACCGGCACTTTCCCCTTTACCACCGCATTTGCTCAACCAGAACCAGCGCAAAACAGACATGCTCTACAGAAGCCTGATTCGGGTGCTCCAGTTAGTGAGGAGGTAGGTGCCTAACGACCAATGGCTCTCTACTTGAGACTGGTGGTGGGGGGGAGATCCATTGCCACTCTGCCTGAGATCAGTGGAAGGAAAGGGGGGCCACTGCCACTCTGCCTGAGATCAGTGGGGAGAGAGGGATCCAGTGCTACTCTGCCTGAGATCGGTGGGAGGAAGGAGGGAGGGGCTTGCGATTGGTCTGGGTGATGGGGGGATGGGGGAATAAAGGAGACAGTAATGTATTGGGAGTGGGGCAGTGTCTGGGGTGGAGGGGGGGGGGGGGGGCGGTGGCGGCCAGAGGAGGCATTATCCAGCCCGAAGGGGTGTAGCAGGGGAGCAGCATTCTATCATTTTTTTTCTGCGCATGCACAGTTGGAGGTGCTGATCGGAGCTGCAGGGTTTTGGACACATTAAGCTCCGTCCACAGGCTTCTGCAGTGCTATTTGGAATCGCTGATATTTTTGCAGGCACAGTGCATATGGGGACGCCTGAGAACGTGCCTGAAAGTCAGCTCTGAAACACTCCCAGTTTCAAGTCCATCCAGCACTTAGAAGCAAAATGGTAAAATAAGGCCCAGAAAGTCAACAAATAGGAAACAAATGTAGAATGTGAACTTCTCAAGAAACGTGGTGTTCTTGGCCCCAGATGAATAAGAATTTGTTGGCCATATGGATCTCAGTTTGAAGATCAATGCCTTAGATCATGGCATTGGCTGTTGACCTGTGTGTTCATGACTAATATGCTCTCTAGAGGCTAAACTCAACATTTAGTGGAAGAAGTATAAAAAGCTGAGCTAAAATACTTTCCAGCACCCAAAAAAGTCATTCTCTTTGGCCTCAAATATCAGAAGGGTTTGACATAACATTTTGGCTTGGTTCAGAGTACCAACACATTATTACAAGTTCAAAAGCAAAGTTCTAAAATATACACAAGCTGTAAGAGCATCTAAAAGCAAGTATCCTTGAATAATATTTTTACTTGTTTTATTTTTTTCAGAACCTGGACTTAATTTCATGGTGAGATAAATTTCGTAATGTTTCCTTTAATTCTCTGATACAGAATTATGTTAATGGAAAAATTGTCAAGTTAGCTATTCCTGATATGATTCATTCAGCAACATTGAACTCTTGACATAGAACCTAAATGGATAAAGGCATGAATTGCAATTAAGTTACTTAATACCAAGACTCAGTTTGGTGATGTGTTTCTTCCCGGCCGATCTTTGAGTTGCAAATATAGATTCACAAAATTTATCTTGATATGGAAAGTATTTTTTGTGATTGCTAAGAAGAAACTTCTCCACTGAGAGGAAATTTGAGGACTTTGACAGCTGTTGTGCACCATTGAAGGATGTGGCCTTTTAACTTTTCATCTGCCTTCTGGTAGGATGTACCCTTGTTCTTTTTAGCAGCAGTAGTTGTTGATGACACAACAAGAGGAGAACCCTTCTTGGTGGCAACTAGTATTAACAAAAACATGCCAATTCCACCTGTGGCAT
The DNA here is from genome assembly GCF_965287045.1 of Carcharhinus amblyrhynchos. Classification (NCBI taxonomy): domain Eukaryota; kingdom Metazoa; phylum Chordata; class Chondrichthyes; order Carcharhiniformes; family Carcharhinidae; genus Carcharhinus; species Carcharhinus amblyrhynchos. The sequence goes on along the minus strand of NC_137341.1, from coordinate 10,011,112 downwards.
TAGAATGCTGTCAAATTGTGCAGAGAAAAATTACCTGCTTTTAAAGGACACATAAATGGGTATTTTTTTTTTCAATCACTATTGACAATGAAAAATCAACACACAAATATGATGTGGAGATGCTGGCGTTGGACTAGGGTGGGCACAGTAAGTCCCAGAACAGCAGGTTAAAGTCCAACAGGTTTATTTGGAATCACGAGCTTTCGGAGCACTGCTCCTTTATCAGGTGAGTGGAAAGATAGGTTCACAAACATGGCATATATCCCCTGATGAAGAAGCAGTGCTCCAAAAGCTCCAAATAAATGTGTTGGACTTAAGCCTGGTGCTGTGAGATTTCTTACTGTGCACACAAATGTGAGTGAAAGGAGGAATTCTATAACCCAAACTGGTTGAAGTATCTTCATTATTTAATTTGTATGAGCCCTATTGCTTTTGGAAAATGTGTTTTCTGTAATTTTATCAATAATCGTATTTTTTACATTTTGACACTTTTTGTTCAGCTACAGTAGGGTGTGTGTATATACATACATATATTAGTTCTTTATTTATTGTGATATATTTTAATATGTTGTCTGTATATATGTGCATGTGTGTATGTTATATTTCCCTGTGTAATAGTAAGTACATATTTGAATTCATATTTACTTAAGTGTATTTATATGCACACTTAGTATATTTTTATTAACATATTTAGTTTATATTTGGCACTATGAAACTAAAATTAATTTATTTGTTTTTTTCTTAGTGTGGCAACACCACATTTAATGGTAAGTTCATTTTACGAAACTCAGTATCCAATTTTCTATATACATTTTCACTATACTAATATATATTTTTTACATTTCAAACAGAAACCACTTTATGCGCAGCAGTAAATAGGTAAGCATTTGAGACAAATCAATATTGACACTGGCTAATTTAAACTATTGATTCATCCTTGAAACTAGATTTCTACTTTCCTTTCGGAATTTCTTTACTAAACACTATTTGTAGGCAGGAGCCTTGTACATTTATCCCCTTGTGTTCAAAGTTCCCTCTAATTTATTTTATTGTACTGTGCAGTACATTCAAGCTTGCTTCATCACTGTGCATATATGCATTCTTGAGGGAACTTCAGGGTCATTGACACGTTGGTTAACACTGCTGCCTCTCAGCGCCAGGGACCCAGGTTCAATTCCAACCCAGATCACTGCCTATGTTGAATTTGCATGTTCTCCCCATGTCTGTGTGGGTGCTCTGGTTTCCTCCCACAGTCCAAAGATGTGTGGGTTAGATGAATTGACTATGCTAAATTGCCCCTTAGTGTCATGGGGACTAGCAGGGTAAATATGTGGGGCTAAGGGGATAGGGCCTGGGTAGAATTGTTGTCGGTGCAGGCTCGATGGGCTGATCGGTCTCCTTATACACTGTAGGGATTCTATGATTTTATGAATATCTGCAGATTTGGAGAGCTAAAATGAAAATAGAAAGTGACAGAAAAACTCAACTAGTCTGGCAGCATCTGTGGAAGAGAAACAATTTCTTTTCAACTCCAGAGTGAGTCTTCGAATGTTGGCTGTGTTTGGCCTAATTACGTGCAGTGGAATTTCGGGTAACTGCATGGCCGTGCATCCGCACAACTTAGAAAGGACATTGCTCATGTCTTCACAGTGCAAGAGTATGCCTTAAGTTGATTGGCCACGCTAAATTGATCCTAGTGTCAGGGGGATTAGCAGGGTAAATATGTGGGGTTATGGGAATTGGGCCTGTGTGGAATTGTGGTCAGTGCAGACTCAATGGTCCAAATGGCCACCTCCTGCACTATAGAGATTCTATGACAAAGTGTATCCACTCTTCAGTAACTAATCTAAACGGTTGTTCTTCAAGTATGTTGTAGGTATGGAATGTCAGAAGCACATTCGTCTATAGGAGAAATTATAGCTTCATCCAAACCTGTATTCAACTGACTTCCGCAATTCACTATGTTGACATACACATATATATATATACACACACACACCGTAAAATAATTAGTCGCAGGATAGAAGGAAACTATTTGAACCAGCATGCCTGTCTAGCTCACTGCAAGAGTAATTTGCCTGGTTCCACTCCCCTACTTTTTCCCTGTAGCCCTGCAAATTTGTCCTCTGCAGGTAATGATCCAATTCTCTTTAGAAAGCCATGATTGAATCTGCCTCCATGGTTGAAATTTTGTTTTGTTTGGCGGATAAAGATGTTTTTAAAAAAAATGATTGTATTGACTGTAAAACATTTTAAATCAAATTTCAACATAATTCCTCTCCTGATAATTATATTTCTCCCCAACAGTTCAGCTATGAACAATTTTCTGATGTCTGTCAACAAGTTGCAGCTCTGTAATTTCAGTATTATAGACTATGCATGTGCTCAGGTAAGCTTTGTCCAGAATTTCACCTGCACGTAACAGCCTGTTAAGATACTTCTGCTGTTAACATTCTTCACTTCAAGGTGGTCATACTCAAATGAATTTACTTGCAATACAAAATAATGCTGCACTGAGCACTATTTTAAGTGACATATATTACATACTTGGAGAACTCAAGTGCAGCAAGGAGGGATCTCACACCACAACGTTTCAGTGAACCTGAATGCCTTCTGAGTTATGCAGTCAGTTTTACATCAACATATACCCAACATTACTTTGAATTAAAACAAATGTGGTATAAATGCAGCCTGAGCATTTTAATCCAGATTATTTTCTGTGTAATGGTTGGTAAATTAATGAGTTTCACCATGAACATTCTTCATTACATATTTATCCAACCCAGAGTCTGCCACTCAATGCTTCGTGAACAGCTGATATCTGGATGTTCTGTTCTGTATTGATTTACTTTCCATTATTTAAATTGTGCATTTTTAACTTCTAAGGGTGTGAAAATATTCAATAAAGATTTTAAAAATCATGAATGGCTGTAATATGATGAATGAGAAAAGACTGGTTGGTTGATGAGTGAATGATAAAGGTCAACTTAAAATTGTCATTGAGAGCAGTTCCTGATGCAGAAAGTTTGTTAAAGGTTAAAGTTAAAGTTTGTTAAATACTTTGTCACTCAGCAGTGGAGGCACAAATGATTGCATTCTTTAGGAGAAGAGAAGACAGACATTTAATACAGAGGATTACACAGCTTTGGTGAAAGAGCAGAACAGTAAGATTAGTTTTGGGTTGCTCTGCATGAGGGCAGTCTGGGTTCTGATGAGCCAAATTGATTCATTCCATACTATAAGCTTAGAAAAATTTCGAGGGCCCGAGAAGAAATAAGTTATTTTTGTATAATGTTGTGGTATTTTGCTTTTAAAAAAATAAATTACTATCAAGAATCAGTACCAATTATGCTAATTTATCTTAAGTTACTTTACTGAGTAGGCATTTCAGACCTACGTTGGCGTTAAAGGACTGGAAAAAAGGGGTGAATATTAGTTCCAGAAGTGAGTTTGCTAATGTGTGTGGTGTTCTTTTCATTGAAGACAAGCTCTCTCCGATTTCATTCAAATATAAAAGAAGCATGAAATTGGCTATAAGAAATGTATAATATTGAGAGGGTAACCAAGGTGAAAAGTTGAATTTATGTATGTTATTTTACTCAGAAGCGTCTTCAGAATTTCACAGTTAATCAATTAGGGATCTAATGGCTAATTGGTAATGGCTGTCTAATTACCAATGTGCTGTTCTCTGTTAGTTTACTTTCTGCATTTCAGCTCCTTATATTACTGAATGCATTAAACATCAAAGCATAATTTGTGATTTTGAAAAATTAGTTAAATATGTTGAGAATATTACCCTAATTTTTTTTATGGATTTATTTGCAGAGTAATCTACTGCTGGCTGGTCTAACCAGTAATCACTTGACTTCAATATTTAATTGCTTTACTACTGCAAAGGCTCTGAATAAACCAGATGGAACTGCATTGGGTGTGTTCATTCAAAAACTGGACAAAACTATTCTGAATGAGGCACTAGACAAATTCAACAACATGGTAAATAATGATTAAACTTTAGATGAGAAAGAACATAAAGGAAATGATAAACATATTCTCATACAAAGAAATATTTGTATTTATATATATATAATTATTAGAAACATAGTGATATCTTTAAGTACAGTGACTATATCCAAAGGCTGCAGCAAATTTGCATAACCAGCAGTTATTTTGGTTCTGTTAATTGAAGCAGGATGGTATTCAATGTTTTAAATTCACCAGGGATAAATATCCAGAAGTATCTCCAGGTTTGGGTTCATGCTTCCGTCTGCAAAGCAAAAGGGCTTATTTAGATAACATATTTGGCCAGCATTCAGCAAATGGTGAGTTTAGGGAATGATCATGATATAATTTATGGATTTCAAAGTATGTTTATTGGATTTATTTTAAAGAACATGACATAGGTACCTGCCAGCTTTAGAAACTGAACACTGGAGGCTAAATTTTCAATTGCTGGTGAAGATAAGAATCTGTGCCGGTGCAATTTGAAAATCATGGGATGGAATGCTGTGGTCCCTCCTGCTGTCGGGATCTTCTGGTCCCACCAGTTGGGCTTTGAATGGCTTGCCACATTTTCCAGCTGTATCACTGCCATGGCAGAACCATAAAATTCCACCTGTGATCACAGCGATCATCTCTGAATCCCAACGTCTGCAGGACAGTCTGTGATTTCTAAGTTGAGGGCAGCTTGTGGGGCAGTAAGGTGGGAGGCTGGTGGTGACAGAGTGCATGAAAGAAATGGAGAATGCACTGTCTTACAATTATTGATTCCTTAAGCTCTTTTGGGACTGCTTGCTAACAGACAGGAAGAGAGATTGGGGGAAAGGCAAATTGTGCGGAGGGTGTGGAGAGTCTGCAGAAGGATCTAGATAGGCTGGGCGAATGGGCCAGGAAATGGCAAATGGAATTTAATGTTGGCAAGTGCGAGGTGGTCCACTTTGGTAGGAAGAATGGTAGGAAGGACTATTACTTACGTGGCGAAAAACTGCAGCAGGCGACGGTGCAGAGGGACCTCGGGGTCCTTGTGCACGAGTCGCAAAAACCCAGCTTGCAGGTGCAGCAGGTGGTCAGGAAGGCGAATGGGATGCTGGCCTTCATAGCGAGGGGGATTGAATATAAAAGTAGGGAGGTCTTGCTGCAGCTGTATAGGGCATTGGTGAGGCCGCAGCTGGAGTACTGTGTGCAGTTTTGGGCGCCGCACCTGCGCAAGGATATTTTGGCCCTGGAGGGAGTGCAGAGGAGGTTTACTAGGCTGATACCGGAGTTGAGGGGATTGAGCTATGAGGAGAGGCTGAATAAACTAGGCTTGTACTCGTTAGAGTTTAGAAGAATGAGGGGAGATCTCATTGAGACGTATAAGATGATGAATGGGATGGATAGGATAGAGGTGGAGAGACTCTTCCCGCTCAAAAAAGACAGTAGGACTAGGGGGCACAGCCTCAAGATAAAGGGGAGGCGGTTTAGAACGGAGTTGAGGAGGAACTTCTTCACTCAAAGGGTGGTGAATCTCTGGAATTCTCTGCCCGTTGAAGTGGTGGAGGCTGCCTCGCTAGATATTTTTAAGAAGCGGGTTGATGGGTTCTTGATAAGAGAGGGGATTAAGGGTTATGGGGAGAGGGCGGGAAAGTGGAACTGAGCCACGACAGATCAGCCATGATCTTATTGAATGGCGGGGCAGGCTCGAAGGGCTAGATGGCCTACTCCTGCTCCTATTTCTTATGTTCTTATGTTCTTAATTTTCAAATGGAGATTTTGGCAAAACCAAACAATTACCGTGGGGCAAAGGGGTTTTTTTTGTATTGTTTAAATTTATCAGGTTGTTAGGTATCCTACATGTGAATATGCACAGTATCTCGACTTTTCCTTATTGCCCTCCATTTCATGCCGTTATGCTCCTTAGACAGTTCTTTGGGATCAAGAATTATATGCTGTCATTCCATTTGATGAATGATAAGTCCGTTGCATGGTCTGCAGGCTCTGCCACGTGTGGGGCAGGTGGTGATTGTAGATGGGTTGTTTGGAGATGCCTTTATGCTGCTGGCCCTCGGAGGAACTTTTGGCTCTGCTGGGCAAGGCCGTGACAAGCCCCAACGTGCCTGCTGTCTGCCTTTGCTGTTGTTGCCACATAGGCAGTTCCCGCTTCATAGAGAGCTCACCCCATGCCCAATTAGTGCATTTTTTAAAACTATATTTTATGGGCCACGGGTGTAGCTGGCTGGACTGACATTTATTGCCCAGTCCTAGTTGCCCTTGAGGGGGCATTTAACAATCAACCATATTACTGTGGATCTGGAGTTGCAGGTAAGCCAGACCAGGTAAGGATGGCAGATTTCCTTCCCTAAAGGACATTAGTGAACCAGATGTGTTTTTCCTGACAATTGGCAATGGATTCATGGCCATCAGTAGACTTTTAATTGCATATTTTTTTGAATTTGAATTTCACCATCTAATGTGGTGGAATTTGAACCTGGGTCCTCAGACCATTATCCTGTATCTTCGGATTACTAATCCAGTGATAATACACTAAGTCACTGTCTCCTTTTGCATTTCAAAATAGCATTTCATGAGTGAGGCACAGGGTTAGGACACAGAATTCATCCAGCCATTGGTTTCCTAAACCCACTGATAAAATCTGGCCCTTGATTTCTAAGTAGGGTCATTGTTTTAAATAATCTGGATGTTGAAAGTTATCTCTCACTTTTGGAAGATATTTGAGGACAGGATGTCATGGCAACACAAATGTTTCTACTTTTTTTCCCATGAGGCCAATGTTGGAAACTGAAAATTTAGATGTAGGGGTTTTGAATCAACATTATGATTTTGAGATTCTAGTCCCTGATATTCATAGATTGGTATGTAAGCAATAAGAACTTTCATCAAGCAGCATTTTTATCTTTTTTTGACCATTTATAGTTTATTAAGTTACACTTCCCTTAAAATCTATGCTTACATCAGACTACGTACAAAAAATGACCCAGTCCTTAGTGAAAATCAGTAACACTGTACCAGACTTAGTGACTGTGTTGGTGCTGTGATGCTGTCGACTGCCAAACACCACTGCAAAAATGCCAAATCACGAGGTATGGCTTTTCATTCTGAAAATGTTTATGGCGGCTTTTCTTACATTAACATTCAAATTACCGTCTAACCAGATTGATCAGATAAAGGGTCAAAAGAAAATTTCAGTCATTTCAGGAGTCAGAGCAATTTTATGAATTGTATTTCTTTTAGCTCTGAAATGATGGAACATTCTTATGCCTGTCTTGGAATCTCTTTACTCACTAAGTTTAAACACATGACTTGGTTTATTTCAGACTTCGAGTACATCTTCTATTCCTCTGACGACGAAGATCACATTCATGAATGCCCTGTGGGAGACTGTGAAGACCAATGAAAACTTAACCAGCTCAGTTTTCTTGACAAAATGGTTTCAGGAGCGATTCAGACCTTTCATTGCTGGCATTTCCAAGTCAGTGCTGAGTTGCCTACTGATCAGAAACATAACCTGCGAAGGTTACCAAGCAGTGTAAGTGTAAGATTCTCTTTTACAATCACAAACAGAAGATTGTAGTTGCTAACAACCAGGGCTTGCAACATTCTTCAGCGTGTTCACCCTTGCCTTCAGAAATCAGCATTTTAGTTGACTTGGTAATACTCACAGTATTATTTGCTTGTGCAATGTTTGCCAAAAATCTGTAGAAAGATGTAATTCCAGTGAGTTGTTGCCAATGGAACTTCAACCTAGCACAAGCCACTGGTTTAGGAACAGAGGTAAAAAATGTGCGGAGGAAATGTTTCATATTTCACCTTGCAATGTGGTTACCTTCGGGAGGAAATTTGAAGCCTACACAAAACAGGCATAAACTTGATAAAGTTGAACTGGTGTTCAATGCCACTGAGTTGTGGGCCCCAAATGGGTAACCTATTGTAATTCAACAGTTGAGAAGGATGCAGAATGACCCAACTTCAATGCTAAACCATGCTAAACTTGTATAGGACTCCATTGAAGCCTCTTTATGCTTGGCACATAGCCCATTTACAAGCTGACCTGAAAATTAAACAAAATGAGCCTTGGGTATCTGTACGGTGCTGTGAAATGTCCCCATTTCTGACTTTCAACTGTCAACTTCCAGTGAAAAGCAGGTGGCCCAAAGTTAAAAGCTTTTCCCCTAAATCAAGGTCATGGCATTTTTACAGGGTTGAGCATTGCCCATTTTCCAGATGCTACATAGCCTGGCTGCCCATCATATTGGATAAGGCCAAGCAAAAGGTTCCTTTAACCGGGCATAAAGACATTTTCACATACAATTAAGAGGCCTGACACCTGTTTAAGGCATTCACTAAGGCATTGATTTCCCCTGAGGTAACTTGGTCCAATTCTGGCTGCATTCAATGAAACCACCTCAAATTTGACTGAAGTGTTCAAAATCATGAGGGGGCTGGGAGAAAGTGTCACCACTTGTAAAAGGATTGAGAGCAAGAGGACAAGGTTTTAAGTGATTTGCAAGAGAAGTGAATGGAATGTGGAAATAAATTTCTTCACACAATTTGGGTCTGGAATGTGCTGCCTTGAAGTGTGGTGAAGGTAGGTTTAATCAGGGCACTAGATGATTATTTGAATAGAAACAATGTGCAGGGATTTAGAGCAAACGCAGGAGAGTTGGTTCAGCTCAGTTGAAGAGCTCGTGCAAACATGATGGATGAAGGGTTTTGTTCTATGCCACAACAATTCTGTGATTCAGTGATGATTGCCTGAATAAAACACTTACTAAGTGAATACCTTTCCAAACACAATAAAGTCTTAAGTTGGAAACTTGCAGTAAGCCATTGGTCCAGTTTCAAGATGAGCAACTCCAGCCAATGATATGGGATAAATATCTCAGGTAACAATAGCATGTTTAGATTAGAAACAGATGTTGATTGACCAGTCCTGATTATTAAGCATATAGTACTATCAGATGAATACATACTGTAGATCTGACCACCTAATAAATAAAAATATTAATGTTTTGACATTTAGCATAAAAGGACTCAATAATGAATTCAAAGAGATGCTGCAGGCAACTAGAGAGACTGTGCTACAAGTATGGATCCTTACCTATCTTAACACCACAGGTAAGCAAGAAAGGCTTTTGCAAGATAGGGAATGAATTGGACTGACCTCCATTTATGTTGCTATTTTATATTGCAAAAGAGTTGTGTGTGTCCAAGATTTACCAAATTTTATACATCTTATAAACAATTTTAATGGCAACTAAGTTTTCTTATATTTTCAAAGACATGGGGGCAATTTTGAGACCACATTCTCTGCCTGCTGGAATGGTGGCACACACTCAAAATCCAGGAAGTGCAAGTTGCATTTGAAAGTTTCCAACTTCCAATATTCCAGGCCCCCCTCCAGCAGATTAGCGTGAAACATGCTGCGGGACCCCAGGAAGCTCATTTTAATACATCAGCATGTCATTAGCAAGTACTCTCTCCGGGATTATCCCCTCACCAGGCATTCAGTGGTGCCATAGTGTCACACCAGTGCCATTTACAACAGGTTCACCTAGACCTGAACCTGTCATGGGGTTCTCACAGGGGTGTTAAGGTGTGTATAGCCCTGGGATAGAGGCCCAGTGCAAGGCAGTGGCCTGGCACAATGCCCCTGGCACTGTCCCATAGCATAGGTTGGCACCATGCCTGTGCCAACCTGGCAGTACCAACCAGGCAGTGCCCACCTATGTCAAGGGGCGGGGCCCACTGGGAGTCTCATGGGGGAGGAGGAAGAATCAATTCAGATTTGGTTGCGGGCTGGGCGCAGAGAGAAAGAAATGCTGTAGTGGAGGTTCGGGGAGCGGGGAAAGTGGATGCTAACATCGACTGTGGGTGGGGTGGGGGGGCTGTGGAAGGGCTAATGATCCAGGGGCAATGGGCCAATGATCCAGAGAAGGGGAGAAGGGGTCAGTGATCAGGGGAAAGCAGAACTGTGGGGAGAGAAGTGCCGATTCCAATCCGGGCTGGGAAAGGGAGCCCTTGAAACCTCCGCTGTGGGCTGGAAGGGAAGTTTATTCCTGTTATGATCAGAGGGCCTTTAAACATGGTGCCCCAATCTCAGTGCAGCTGGCCTTCCCCCACCTCCCCCAAATAATAGCAAAACATGGCCCTTGATTTTTCTTTTAGGCAGTGTGTCATGAGACCTGGAGAGAAAATAGATCTCTGCTAATTAACTGTCTGTGGGAGACTTTACCTTCAACTTGCAATCCTTGCTGTGATTTTATTTTTAATTTACTTTTATCTGTCTGAATATGGTCTTCAGAATTGTCCTCATTTTCACTTAGCTCTGAAGGTACCATTTTTCTTGCATTCTTGCATGCTAATAAAATTAATACCAGGCCTGCTAACATCCAAGCATCCTTTCCTAGGATTTCATGTTTTTTTTTACTTTCTTCAGGCATCAGTCCTAAGCTTGGCATTACTTAACCACTGCTCCTTAATTTATTTCACCTTTCCCTCACCCTATCCTCGGTTGTTATCTTCTCTGTGCGCCTTGGTCACTTAATTTGGTTTCTCAGTGATAAAAATATATTTAGATATTACAATACAGTATTATTAAGAATTTCTCTTTCCCACTTTCCTATGAGTATATGTTAGAGTTAATTTCAGTCATATAATTTGTCATGTCAAACCATCATGCATCGGATATAATCCATGGGGATGGAACTATCTCATAATATATTTTTACAATATTTGACAAAGGATAACAGACAGAATTTTCCCGTTCGCCCACACGGGAATCAGAGCGAGCAAGGGACAGACAACGGAAAAGGTCCGTTGAGCTCGGGCAAGATTTTCCGGTTTTGGGGTGAGCGTGGCCAGAAAATCCCATCCAGCATATGGTGAACTTCTTTGCAACTGCTTCCAGCATTGTTTCATACCTTCAAATTTAAGCATTCTTCCATTTATCCCTTGGATAAAATCATATTACAATAATAACTTTGTCCATGAGGTAAATTTAATGGAAGGTAAAATATGTCACCCTAGTTCTCATAATTATAACCCGGTGATCTATTCAGTCACACCTACGCACATGCTGCAACTGGAAACAGACTCCCAATTTGATTGAACGTTGTTGGATGGCCGCAGCCTTCCCAAGGACAATTAGGGATAGGCAATAAATACTGCGTTAATCAGTGATGCTCACATGCCATGAATGAATGAAAAAAACCTGAAGATTTCAACACAACTCATAATAGATTTCAATGTAAGACATCATTAATTGAAGCACTGTGAATTTAAAAAAAATGTTATTCTGTATATGCTCAACGTTCATGGTAATTCACTGGGAAATATCCAGTGTACACAAATAACCTTCTTCATCCTTTAACTGCAGGTACTGGATGTATCAGCAACACTAATGGGTCCAGAGAGTGGCTGCTATTGAACTGGGGAATGTTCAGTCAACTTGTTCAGATAAAGGATTTAACCAGGCTAAACTTGAATTTCAGCAGCGTAAGTTATTGAATCTTTTTTTGGAAACTGGGAAGCTGAGTAAGAAATGTAGATTTGGAAAAAAAGCAGATTAGCTATAGGATGAACTACAGTGTTGCAAGGCTGAAGGTATTAGCAATTAGCATTTTACCAATAAGTTAGCTAGTTTAATGAAGTAAAGTTATCCCATGAAGCCATCCACTCGTTGTATATCAATGATTGTAAGGATCTCAATAGGTTAGTCACCTGAAATGGTCTCTCCATTGAAAGAAGTTTTTCTTCCAGTAAGTGCAAGAGTAATTCTAATAATTCAACATGGCAAACGTGAAGAGAAATTCTTATCTGACCATGACATTACTGCTTTTGTGCATTGTCTGGCACCAGTGTGGCGACCATTAGAGTTTATTTTTAATTGAAACGTCTAAACAAGCAGAAGACAAAGAGACTTGCACTGAAATAGTGGGTGGGATTTTTCTGCCCCTCCGCAGTGTGTTTCATGGTGGGTGAGAGGCAGCAGGATCTTATGGCCCCACCATTGACAACAGGGTTTCCTATTGACCGCTGTCCTCACTGCTGGGACACCCATGGCATGTGGGCATCATCAGTGGGACTAGAAGATCTCGCCAGAGTAAATGGTAGTAAGATTTCAGCGAATGTGTTTCACAGTAACTGGATATCCTAAAGCATTTACAGCAAATGAAGTATGTTTTGTAGTGCAATTGCTGTTGTCATGTAGGAAACGTAGCTGTCAAATTGCGTACAGCACATTCCTACAAAAAGTAATAATGACCATATAATCTCTCTTGACAATGATTGATGGATAAATATTTACCAAGATCCCAGAATAATTCACTTGCTCTTCGAAATAATGTCTTTGAATCTTTTATGTCCACTGAGAGGGGAAATGGGATTTCAGTTTAACATTTACTTTGCCAAAAAGGAGAACTGATGACACAGTACTCCCTCAGTATTATGCTGGAGTGTCAGTTCAGATTATTGTGCTCAGGTCATGGAGTGGGAAATAAATCTATCCTGACTCAGAGCCAAGAGTTCTATCAATGGTTGACACAGAGGATAGAAACACAGTAAGAAGTCTCACACACCAGGTTAAAGTCCAACAAGTTTATTTGATAATAAAACCACTAGCTTTTGTGTTTGCCCCTACGTCAGGTGAGTGGTGAGTTCTGGTCACAAACAGAGCATATAAAGACACACACACGGTTTACAGAATACTGATCAGAATGCGAGTCTTTACAGCTATTCAAGTCTTAAAGGTGCAGACAATGTGAGTGGAGATAGTATTAAGCATAGGTTAAAGAGATGTGTATTGCCTCCAGACAGGACAGGAAGTGAGATGTTGCAAGCCCAGGCAAGTAATGGGGGTTACAGATAGTGTAACATGAACCCAAGATCCTGATTGAGGCCATCCTCGTGTGCAGAACTTGACTATCAGTTTCTGCTCAGCGACTCTGCGCTGTCGTATGTTGTGAAGGCCGCCTTGGAGAATGCTTACCCGAAGATCAGAGCTAGATGCCTGTGACCGCTGAAGTGCTCACCATGAGGATGGCCGCATCCGGGATCTTGGGTTCATGTCACACTATCTGTAACCCCATGACTTGCCTGGGCTTGCAACATCTCACTTCCTGTCCTGTCTGGAGACAATACACATCTCTTTAACCTATGCTTAATACTATCTCCACTCACATTGTTTGCACCTTTAAGAATTGATTAGCTGTAAAGACTCGCATTCTAATCAGTATTCTATAAACTGTGTGTGCCTTTATATACTCTGTTTGTGACCTGAAATCTCCACACACCTGACGAAGGGGCAAACCCCAAAAGCTAGTGGGTTTACGATCAAATAAACTTGTTGGACTTAACCTGGTGTTGTGAAACTTCTTTCTGTGTTTACCCCAGTCCAACGCCAGCATCTCCACATCACAGAGGGTAGAGTCCAGGCCTGAAAAGCCAATCTGGCCCATCACCTTGTGTGGGAAAGATTATGGAAGTCTCCCCCTAATCTTGCCTTCCACTCTTTGGTGAAGTGCCTGGCTTCTACTGAGGTGGGCAGGGGATGGTGGATGTGGATTTATGGCCTAACATTCCCTGATGTAGCACATTGATACTTAGTACACAATGTTGTTGTGATATCCCAGAATATGCTGTGTACTTATTGAGTTACATCTTGTGCAATATATCAAGAGTCACTGTAAATAAGATAACTAAGGTAGCATGATAAAACTAGAATAAAATACACTGTAGATCTCGACACTGTTAAATATCAACCTTTGTTATTTTCCTTCATACTATAGTGCGCCTTTCAGTCCATTGTTGGGATCAGTGCCATTTTTCACATTGGTGCTGATTGTCATGTGATCTTGTAACATTAAACAATAATTGTAGAACCTGAAAGATCCAGAATTTGAGAATGAATATTTGGAAAAGAATAGAAGCCTCTTGATTTTTTTTTGCTAGTCATGAGATATTTTGCCATTTATACATTCCTCCATTGACAACAGATATCAGTGGAAGCTATGCATCACTTTGCATGCTCAGCAAAATGTTTCTCTTGTCTAGTCATATACCTGAAGCTGATGGAATAAAACAAATGGGTGGTTGATCGAAGAGGTACCTTTTGATATGCTGTTAATATATGAATGTTGTATCAGCTTTACTGTTTCAGCTGTACTGCTTGGAAGCATTACTCTCAAGTGCTTATTTCAACAATACTCCACTTTCACAATTTCAAATTTCTAGTTTGGCGTGTTGGACTTACTCACTTCGAAACAACTGTCTGAGCTGACTGCGAATGTAAATGTTCTGAACAATCCTGGAAACATCAACAAGATTCTTGATACACTTTCAAGCAGAAGCTTCAGTGAACTGAAGACCTACATGAACCATTTTGTCAATGACACAGAAACAGTAAGTTAGCAATTTTTAAAAATCAGTAATTCTCAGAATATGGATTTACTGGCAAGGCTGATGTTTGTTGTCCATTCCTAGTTTCCCTGATACAACTTAGCAGCTAACTCGAGACAACAGTTCAGAGTAAAACACACCGGCGTGGAATTAGAATTGTACGTTAATTAGACAGACTTCCTTTCTCAAAGGATATTAGTGAATTAGTTGGGTTTTTATGACACTCTCATAGCTTATTTTCTCATTTTGTTGATGCCATTAAAATCTGAATTTAATGGTGTGTGTATCACATTCCTATTTTAACTTTCAAAATGCACAGTGGGATTTTCTACCCAACTTGCCCTGCAGCCGGGGGTGGCAGGATCTTCTACTCCTGCCACTGTCAAGTGGATTTTCCATCAAATTCACCACTCGCTGCTAGGAAACTCATGGCAGGGACACACCATCGGCAGGGTCAATAGCTCCCGTTGTGGGGAGGAGTGGGAAATCCTGCCTGTATATTGTCTATCCTATTGTAAATGTTGGTGGCATTTAATATTAAAAACAAATTTTTTTTTTCCTTAAGTGGCTTACATTTGGTATGGTGTGCACATCACTATTATTTAAGGGAATCTTAATACATTAAAAATTATCTTAATTGGACTCCAGAAAAAATACTACTTGCAAGTTTTAAAAAAAAGGAGCCATGTTCAAACTTACTGGTGCATTCTTTAAATTTTCTACCACTACCAATTTCTTCTACACATTGGAATGGATAAGAAACTAGCTAATGGAAAAAAAGAAATTATGCTGAGGTGGGGAAAAGTGCTATCTAGGCCATCCCATGGGCTAGGGTCACTGTTGGCACCACTAGTTTGCCAGTGGGAAAGAATGAAATTACTGATAAAATTTAATGTAAATAAGCGTAAGGTACTGCACTGAGAAAAATGAACAGCACATATACAAAAATAAATTAGCTAAAGAAAAAATTTAAAGACAGCTCGGTGATTTAGATTCAGTCCTCAACAATTCCAAATGATGCACAGCAAAAATCAACAAAGCAGAAACTTTTAAGCTATATTATGAAATTTATATTTTATGAATTAAAGGATGTTGTGACCTAACTGGATAATGCTCTTGGCAGCCTGCACCCTTAATATCACATCGAGTTTGGCAACCAATCTGAACTTGTCCACCTGCAGTTTTAATAGATGGGGATTGGGGGAACAAGGTCGCAGACAACCATTTTACTTCCAGTAAATGAGAATGTCACTAAAATCTATTAAGAGACCAAGTGTGCCCACTTCAACCACACATCCCACCTGGTAAAAGGAGAGGGATAAAGGACCAACTTCACGAGGTTAAGTGAATTTACGCTACTACTTGTAGTTAAGGAGAAGCAGGACTTTTCTCCATCACTTTGCGGCCACTGCCGGCTCCTCAAGTTAACCATTGAACAAGTCCCATGATTGGGCAATATCCAGTGTTTAACTCACTCCCATCCTTTCCAACCCTAGCATTGTGAGAAGAGAGGGATAGATATATGTGATAGTTAAGGGAATAGGAAATTGTTCGGGCTTCATACTATGGATAGATTGATTGGATGAATTGTTTTCTCCATGTGATGGAAGCAGTCACCTAAAAATACACCCTGCCTGCTTATGCACAATAGTATAATAAAAAAATCACCAACAAGCTTTCAGAAATAAGGATAACTTTTTGGCCAGCAAGGTGATTAACCTTGTATTTAGAAAGTGCAATGAAAGATGATGACTCTTGTAGTTCAGGCACAATACCAATATTGCAAGAGAAAATTAAAAGAAAATAATGCTCTAGACATATAAAATTTATGTGAAACCTATTGTACAAATGTTGTTTTGAAATGTGCAATTGTTTCTGTAGTTTATCATATATTATGTGCATAATATAAGGATTTCAATATGTAGTAAACCTATTATTCGATTTAAGGAGTTTGCTGAAGACTTTGAGGATGTTTTCTAAAAAAATTTAATTTTATTCCAGATGGGTATTTCAGCTATTCAAAACACGGCAGTAAGGGATGTGATGCTGAGCAAGATGTTTCAACGTTTAGCAC
The DNA here is from genome assembly GCF_965287045.1 of Carcharhinus amblyrhynchos. Taxonomy (NCBI): domain Eukaryota; kingdom Metazoa; phylum Chordata; class Chondrichthyes; order Carcharhiniformes; family Carcharhinidae; genus Carcharhinus; species Carcharhinus amblyrhynchos. The sequence goes on along the minus strand of NC_137341.1, from coordinate 9,994,647 downwards.
ACCAGTTTCCAACATTTGAAACCGCAGACTATGCGGACTGGTTCCAGACCTACTTAGTGATTCTGCTGCCCAGTATTAAAGCTAATCACCTTGCTGTTATACCTACTAACATAACTTGTGAATCAAACCATGCAATGTGAGTGTACAGTCAATGATTTTTTAAAAATTCTTTCAAGTGATGTGAGCTTAACTGACATTTTCAGCAAAGGTTGCCTATAATTTCCCTTGAAAATTGGTGATGAAGTACTGGAGTCTGTCTGTTGTCATTAAACCCACACTGCTGTTAGGAAGTTCAAGGGTTTTTACCCAGTGACTGAGGGAACAGCGATAAAGTTGCAAGCCAGGATGGCATGTGGCTTGAAGGGATACCTGCTGGTGGTGGTGTTCACATGCAGCTGCTGCCTTTGTTCTTCTGGATGGTAAAGGTTACAGGTTTTTGAAGTACTGTCGAAGGAGGCTTGGTGAGTTGTTGCACTGCATCTCGTAAATGGTACACACTGATGCCTCTATGCATCGATGATGAAGGAAATGAATGCTTATGATGGTGGATGGGGTGGGGATCAGGGAGCAGCTTTGTGCTGAATGATATCTAGCTCGTTGAGAGGTTTTGATGGTGTACTCATCCAGACAAATGAAGAGTTTTCCATAACATTCCTAACTTGTGACATGTCAATGGTGGACAGGCTTTAGGGAGCTTGGAGGGCTCTTTTTGTAGAGAGGTTAGAGACCAAAGGACCGTAGCTTTGCAGAAAGAAGTTTGTAGACAAAAGAGGAATCAGTCTGTTTTTAGTATTTATTTATTTGACTATCTTGTCATGATTACAGCGTTTAATAGTAGCTACAAGGTCCGACATGCACATGTATTTTCCATAATAATTCCAAAGATGACTGGGTCTTTATTTCTCTTGTGTAATGTTGTAAATAGAATTGAAATAGTGTATGCCAGCAATCTACATTTCGGCACTGAGGGAAGCTTTCTAACGCTCACTAATTATAACAAGAAAATTCTTCTAGCACATCTTTAAAAATTTCACTACATATTGTGAAGAGCAAAACTTCCTCGAACATTTCTAAAGGGTGGTGCAGTCTATTGTTGTATTTTTCATACAAAAATGCTACTGAAGTTCACACAACATTGTCCAACTATTTTTTTTTCTAATCCATGCAGAATTAAAGGACTGGATAAAGTATACTCAAGCTTAATAATGTCGCAGATTAATGATGTCTACAAACTGGCATCGAATTACCTCTTGACCCAACTCAATTCAACTGGTAATATGAAGACATCAAATATAGTAATCAGTAAATTGCAACCAGGAAATGTACAGCTATAATCTTATACAATATCAGCCGAAACAGTATAACATTTCATTTGAATTATAGAATGGTTACAGCAAAAAAGGGAACCATTTGGCCCATGTGTCAGTGCCTGCTGTTTGCAAGAACAAATCAGCCATCCCACTCCTTATAGGATGTAGAGTTTTGAAGTTTCTAATTTTTAAAAAACTCTAAGATCCAAATTTTTAACTGCCAACACTAGGGTCTTCAGTGTACTTGACCTACAAGGGATACATAACTAGTATTTATGAATTAAGTCGAATTTATTTCGCAAGATATTAAATATACTTAACAAGAAACAATGAACACAACATAAACGTTTCCAATCTCTTAAGATCCCAGGAACTCTTGATGTTGTCAACACTCTTGGTGTTGTTCCTATTCTTTGTCTTGAAGTTATGTTGAACTGTGTCTACAAGAGTCATAACCCAGAAGCTCTGGTATCACTGTGCCAACAAGGAATATGATTTCTCAACTTATATCCCTTAAACTCCCTTTTCTCCTTCTTTATTTGGAGATGGTCCACATGTACTCCCCCTATTGGCTCTTGGATGCAAATCATCCTGTATTACACCACCCCTGACAAAGTTCTGTCAGTTATTTTCTTGAACTTCAGAAGCTTACCTTCCATCACAAGCAAAATACGTTTCCTTTTTATACCAAACAGTAAAAAATAAAGTTGCATTCTCTTGTCAGCATTTTTAACACAAACCCCACACAAAAGCTATTAAAGCAAACAGTTAAGGCTATTTTGTATCATAATATCGGTGAATAAAGGTTTTCTCCCTGGTGCAGATCAATGCATGGTTTGTTTAAACATAAGTGGGGGGTGGGGGGGGGGGGTTGATTTTACAGCCTCGCTCATCCTGAAACAGTAAAATCCTGCCTGAGGTCAATAGACCTTCCCATTGTCCACCCCTCACCCACTCTGATTCCCTTGGTGGAGAGGGTGGTAAGATTTCAGCCAAGGTGTCATTCTAAGTTCAATGCTATTAACCATTCCTTCAAAACAGAAAAACCAATGAATTCAGATTTTGCGGCACCTTTGGAGTCACAAGTTCATTAAGAATAGCTTCTTAGAATCAACTGCTTTCCTGTTCCCCAATTACCTTGACTATTAATGGTCCTGAAGAAAATCAAAACTGAGCCATTTAATTTTAAACTGTGGTCACCAGAATAAAATCCATTGATATTACAGATTCTAAAATTAATAGGATTATCAAGTTCTTGCATCCCTCCCTGAAATCTAAAATTTGTTTCTCTTCAAATACCTATCTAATTGTTTTGAAAGTCACAATTGAATCTTGTCTCATCATTTTCTCGGCAGTACATTTCCAACCCTAGCTACTCAGCAGAAGATTTTGTTCCTGATGTTGCCTTTGATTCTTGCATTAGTGACCTTAAATCTGTGTCATTTGTTCTCAGCCTTTTGGCCAGTGGGAACAATTTCTGTCTGGACTCCTCATGATTTTGAACACATTTCTCAAACCTCACATTGGCCTTCTCTGCTGTGAGGAGACAAGCCCAGTTTCTTCAATATAACTGAAGTTTCTCATCCCTGGAACTATACGAATAAATATTTCCTGCACCCTTTCAGAAGCCTGCCCATCATTCCTTGCATGTAGAGTCTAGAAATGAATGCAAAACTTCAGTGGCGGCTAAACTAGTATTTAGTCAAGGTTTATCATTATTTCTGAGCTTTCATATGCCATGCACTGTTTCTTATCCATGGAATCATTCTTGAGACCTCTTCTACACACACTCCCATACACATATCCTTCCTTTGGTAGTATCCAGAATATTCCAGCTGAGCTCTAACTGGTGTCTTGTATAATTTCAGCACAACCCCCTTGCTCTATGCCCATGTTAATAAAAAAAATCAGGACACTACATCCTTTGTTAACTGCTCTCTCCATCTGTCCTGCCAACTTCAATAATCTATGCACATATACACCCAGGTTCCTCTGCTCCTGCACTCCCTTTAGAATTGTAACCCTTATTTTACATGGTCTGTCCGTTCTTCCTACCAAAATGCATCATCTCAGATTTCTCTGCATTGTCTTAGCTGCTGCTGAGATTTAACAAAGCTTTCACTGCATGGACTGTTTGGGACAATTGGGAGTGCTCCTTTAATGCCACTCCCTTGCTCATCAGGATTTGCCAGCTTGTTTCCAGCTAGAGCTCCAGATTTATTTAAGAACATAAGAAGTAGGAGCAGGAGTAGGCCATCTAGCCCTTCGAGCCTGCCCCACCATTCTATAAGATCATGGCTGATCTGAAGCGGATCAGTTCCACTTTCCTGCTTTCTCTCCATAACCCTTAATTCCCTTGTCTCTCAGAAACCTGTCTACCCATGACTTAAATATATTCAGCGAGGTAGCCTCCACCACTTCAATGGGCGGAGAATTCCAGAGACTCACCACCCTTTGAGTGAAGAAGTTCCTCCTCAACTCCGATCTAAACTGCACCCCCCCCCCCTTATTTTGAGGCTGTGCCCTCTTGTTCTGCTGTCCTTTCTAAGTGGGAAGAATGTCCCAGCTCCATACAGCGTGACTTCTTGAGGCCTCACAGCAGTATGGCTCCTGGTGGTGTTGTTGGCATTGAAAGCCTGCCAGCCCATAACCAATAGCTCTTGGGAACAGGGCTCCACTTGTTCAAAAATGGAGAACCTGTCTCAAGCAACTTAACAAATGGCTGCAAGGTAAAGACAGTTAACTGGAGGTGGACTCCAGATTTTACACATGGGGACAGGACCACCTCCCCAGAGTAAAATCCAGCCCCTTGTTGCAGCTCGGGTGCTAAAGGGGAAATTCAGCATAGCTTTACCAGGCTGTCGGTGTTTATGCTTTCACCATATTGCAGAGTTGTGTGTTTCCCCACTACTGTTAAAAGTGTAAAGAGCTACTTTTGTGGTATGGTAATAATGCTGGTTCACCTTCCATTTGTAGGTTCTGCATGTACTGTGGACACCAGTGGCAGCCGAGATTGGATACTTAAGAACTTTGGCAGATTCCGGTCACAAGCTCAATACAGCAAGCTACTGTCCCTGAATAGTAACTTAACAGGAGTAAGTTATTCTGATCTCATAGAAAAATGCAAATAGTTTTAGTTTTTGCTATGCAAAGCTCTAGCAAAAGGAATTAGTGAAAAATCTAAGGATTGAAAATATTGATGTTTTCATTTTACATGAATTCAGATAAATTTAAAAAGATATGATATATCAAGTGGCTAATTAAGCCATTTTTTAAATAATAGTAACCTGTTACAAGAGTAAGCCTCTAACAGTAGAAGTCCTCTCTAGAGAATACCGTGCAAATTATTTTATGGATGCTTAAAAGTATAAATCCTATCAGGATTCTGGCACGACTTTGAGATAGTTAGAAAGATAAACAGCTGGAAGCAGAAAGCCCCAGCAAAATTTTGCTTCAGTGAACTGTCAGCCCATTTTATATCTCTGCATTGAAGCCAATGAAAAGAAAAGCAGAGGCTGTGCAAAACATGTCACCAATTTGTTGTGAACCTGTCTTACACTTCTGGCAAATAATTGTTTAACTCCCACAGTTCTTAATTCAAATTAACTCATCTCTCAGTGCTCCTCAACACCACAATAGTTAATGCTTCCTGCAGATGGATGTTAAATTAATGATTCAGCCTATGCTCGAATTGGATCAGTACTAACAATTCACCAAGCTACACTAACCTGTAGAGGAAATCCCCGCTCCAGCTGACAGTTTGAGCTGAATTTTCACCACAAATGCAAAAAATGTGAGCCAAGACTGTTTTTGGATCAGAAACCCTCCACCAGAGGAAAACTGACTGAAGTTAAAACTTGCACTTGCTGTGAGTAAGCCTTGAATTGACATGGGGCCAGGTAACTTCCCAATAAAAAGTGTTCTCAAAGTTGGAGAGCCAATTAGAGGCCTTCTGACTTGATGGACCATGTGGCTCCAGTACAGGAACATAAGAACTAGAAGCAGGAGTAGGCCATTTGGGCTTTCAAGTCTACTCTGCCATTTAATAAGATCATGGCTGATCTTTTTGTGGACTCAGCTCCACTTACCCGCCAGCTCACCATAACCCTTAATTCCTTTAGTGTTCAAAAATCGATCTATCCTTGCCTTAAAAACATTCAATGAGGTAGCCTCCACTGCTTCACTGAGCAGGGCATTCAACAGATTCACAACCTTTTGTGTGAAGAAGTTCCTCCTGAACTTAATCCTAAATCTGCTCCCCCTTATTTTAAGGCTATGCTCCCTAGTTCTGGTTTCACCTGCTAATGGAAACAACTTCCCTGCTTCTAATTTATCTATTCCCTTCATAATTTTATATGTTTTTATAAGATCCCCCTTCATTCTTCTAAATTCCAATGAATATAGTCCCAGTCTACTGGGTCTTTCCTCATAAGCCAACCATCTCATCTTCTGGCTAGGCACATTACAGTCTTCTGGTCTCAACAGATGATTAGCTCTACCCCACCTCAACCTCTGTTCTCATTTTATCTAGAGTTTCTAACTGTTCTCTACCTTTTAGTTTCTTTATTGTCTTTATTTTTCTCTTTCCCCTATTTAATCCCCATTTTCTTACCTTCTCTCCACCTTTGCTTCCTTTTTCCCTCCCTTTAGTTCTCTCCCACCCATAGTACCCCCTCCCCCACATCTTCATCTGTCACATTTTACCCTTTGATTTCAGCTTCTCTGCCATTTGGCCTTTCACACCTTCTTGTCTCTCTGTAGACTGCCATTAGCAGCCTTTCCCCTTGTATTTGTGGCTATGACTCATCTTTCATTCCCTCACCCTAAGTATAAACATCACTCACTTTCTATCCTTTTAGCTTTGACAAAGAGTCATCTGGACTCAACGTCAATTCTTTTCAGACCTGCTGAGATTTTCCAGCATTTTCTCTTTTGGTTTCAGTTTACAGCATCTGCAGTAATTTGCTTTTATCCAGTGGAGCATCCCAGTTGCCCTCCTAAATGTATCTTTAACTCTGCTCTTAATTAGTTTAATTGCTTGGCTCATGTGGGTAACGCTCAAAATCCAATCAATGAGCTAAGATTTATTAACAATAATTATACATATTACAGTGCAAGAAAATAGATCTTAAACTCCACAGGCCCAAAACTTCGATTCCTGGCCCAAGCCTAGGCAAATCTTACAGCCTCCAACTCAGGTCCCGATTAGACCAGTGGGTCACATGACTCTTTCAGGGAAATGCCCCTTAAAGAGCTGTAACACCACAGAAGGACAGCTTTGCTGTGCCCAAACTAACCTCCTCAAGAATGATCAAAGCTGGCAGTGGCACGCCATACTGATATGTGCCCAGCATTGATAATTTTAAGCACTTTTCCCCAGTCTTTTACTTCGGGGTGGGGCTGAAAATGTAGTCCAACATGTTCTGCAGCACACTATTACTTCTTTCTTTTTCTCTTTTAAAATTCATTTAAAATCTTGACATACCTGTAGAAATCAATTCTGCCACTGAGACCTCAATCCTGTTATTGTAGACTTCCTCTGTTTGCAAAGGAGTTAAAATAATTTTTTAAGAACACATTCCCCTGGGTAAGAAAGTAGCTTTGGAAAATACTAAAACTATTTTAGAACAGTAAAACCAAAAATACTGAATGAATATTAATTTTTCTTATTTTTGATGCTTTTGTTCCAGACTGATGTTGCAGATTTACTGACTGTAAGACAGCTTGCCCAGTTATGTGCTATCAATGGATCACTGAAGGATTCAGACAATGTACGGAAGGTTATGAGCAACATCGCAGATGATAATATTACCCAATTTATGGACATTTTCAGCTTTGAGGCAAAGCAGGTAGGAAATACCAACAGCTGCTACTTTAGCTTCTGGTCAGCCGTTGCATCCTGGAGGATGTTGATCAAGTAAAAGCCCCCACATTTATTGAGAGGACGTCTCATTGAAACGTCCCAAGATCTGAAGAGGATTAATGGGATAGATGCTCCACTCGTCAGGGAGTTCAAAACATTTGTGATCTTAGGATAAGGGGCCAATCGGTGATGACTGAGATGAAAAATTGTTTCACTCAAAAGGGTGTGAATCTTTGGAATTCTCTACCTCTCCATTATTGAATATCTTTAAAGCTGGGGTGGAGAAATTCTCGGTGGTCATGGAGTTAATGGATGTGAGGCCTGGGTAGGCATGGCAGAGTAGAATCGGTGGACTGTGTCATGTGCTCTTCAGCTACCTTGTCTCATGAGGTCAACACCTTCAAGCTGTGGTGAGTGGCAGGTTGGGAGATCCCACAATTAAGGTGGATGGTGGTGTTCCATGAGAGGATTGTCTGTCCATGCACAGGTTCACTGCTCCTTGCACAAATGGCTTCTTGGCTCTGCACATTTTCTAGGTGCATGAGGATGTCAGAGTCTTTGCCGATGGGGACGGAGAGTTGGGGAGCATGAGCAAGGGGAAGAGGTAGGAACTGGAAATCTTCCTGTACCTTGATTATTGCCAATTTTAGATTGCTGCTCCTCGCAACATAAATCACACCACATAGAACAACCAAGCTTTATTCACTTTAATGGAAGTTTAATATAATTTATGACTGTGAGTCAAGAGAAAACAGGTAAAAGCTGGTTGTGCAGAAGATGGCTGCTCAGGTGAAGGAAGTGGAGCCTGATCGATGCCAGCATACATGATAGATTAACTAATAGGCTTGGGGATCGAATCCAATGTGACAGGGCACAGAGAAAAAGGCCCTGCCAGGTGAAGGAAATGGATGGGGTACAGATGGACTTAGGAATGGTCAATCAGCTCAGTAGGCCTGAAGCAGGATGTTTGTGACCTAGGGCGCAGGTGCAAGGATGAAGTCATCTTTGTAGGATAACTAGAGGCTTATGGAAGCTCAGGCTCACCCATTCCAAGATGTCTCATGCCAAATTTGTGTCACATCTCTCAGCCCAGCATCTTCATCAAAGCATATTCCATATCATCTGGCAGGACCCTGTTGCCAGCTGCAACCCTGACGATTACTCCTGTCCAGCAGGAAATGCGTTGCCTCCTCTGCATAATGGTGTGTGTGAATGGTTACAGTCTGCAAACAAAAGGAGCGCAGCATTGGGGGATGGGCAACAACAACCCTTTCAAGGCAAATGATAATAAAAGTTACATTTCAATACTTAACATGGCTCCAATCATTGGAAGAAACAGCAGCTTGGACAAAGGTAACATGGACTGTAAGGAATCCTGACCTGCAAAACACAGCAGATTGAATTAGATTGAGATCAAAGCAAAGGAGCAAAATGGCTTCGTACCATTGCTTCTCTCTCTTCCCCTCTGCACTGAGAGAAATAATGAAGTTGCTTATCAGCAAGTAATGTTAATCCTATTTACTGACCTTCTGAAAAATTGCTCCGCAAAACAGATGCATTTCCTCTGAAACTGTAGAGAAAAAAATCAGTTTTCAGTCTCTTTGTAGCTTCAGCTGAGAGCTGAATGTTAACGTGAACATGAGCCATCCTTCCAATTAACACATGTATCTTCAGACCCAAGCAGTCCATACTGAGTGCATGTGTAAAGATATATGGACGTTACTTCGTATTCACTTGATGACATCATTCATGCATGCACAGAGGTGTACTGGTAGGCTGGACAGAGTGGAACGACCTAGTGGTACCAATCAAGTTGTGGCTTTGACCTAAAATGTGTTGAGCTTCTTGAGGTTAGCTGATTTACATGTAAGCATTCCATTAAGGACTAGTTACATAGATGTTGGCATTTTGATGTGATCTCCTGCCACATGGCGTGACCATCAGCTAATACAGGCAGCCTCCCAGTTACAATCCAGTCGGGAAGATATCGCAGGCCAAAGAAGTGGCCGTGGGCAGGAAAGACAGCATTCGTGTCCCCATGACCTCCATGAAGGTGTTTGTTCTCCAACATTGGCACAGTGGTGAGAACTACAGCATCAGGAACCTGCCTGCTGTTAATGTTGCAAGTGCTGTGGTAATTGAGTACATGTTTTGGTTTATGTTAAGTGTAGCTGTTACTAATTGGGGAAACATTAGGGCACAAAAGTTAGGGTGGCACAGTAGTTAGCATTGCTGCCCGAGTGCCAGGGACTCAGGTTCAATTCTAGCCTTGAGTGACTGTGTTGAGTCTCCCTGTGTCTACACGAGTCTCCTCCGGGTTCTCCAGTTTCCTCCCACAGTCCAAAGATGTGCATATTCGTTGGTGGATTCACCGTGCTAAATTGCCCCTTAGTGTCCAAAGATCTGTAGGTTAGGGGGTTTAGCGGGTGAACAGAATGGGGTGAGAGGTGGACCTGGGTAGAGATGCTCCGTTGGAGAGTCAGTGCACTGTCAGGATTCTATGGATGTTAAAGAGCCAGTTTCCACCTGTGGAAGGAAGCTGTGTGAAAGTAATAAGTATTCTGCACTTGGGTTTATTTATAAAGCCCAGTATATGTTGAAGGCAGATTGGTTCGAGCTCCTTCCATTTGCCAGATAAATACTCAGCAACTTAACACCTGTTGTCCTTAACTGGATGACAGAATCACAGGCAGCCAATTAGGAGGCATCCTGTGGTAAAATCATTGAGCAGGTTCTGCTTCTGGCAGCTGTGATTGGGACCCACTTTTTACCCCAATTCCAAGGTCTAAAACTTCTTATAAAATTCCGTCCCTGTTCTTATGGCTACAGTACTTTTATGGATTCTTATGGATGATCCAGTTATGTTTCTGGTCAATGGCAGACAGTCCCATCGCACCACCGCTGCCCCCCCCCCCCCCACCGCTCTCCACCACCCCCTTCCCTCTTTCTGCCCTCCTGTCTCTTCATCCCTGCATTGTCCAGCCATCTTACAATCAGACATGTGTATAACAAGTTAAGCTATCACTTGCTAAATGAAAAAGAACTTGATAATTGGTGACTATTTGATTAACAGTTTAAGAATTTATTTATGTGAAGAGTGCATATGTGTGAATTTAAGCATGTGTGTATACGGTTTAATCTGACAGAACTTGGTGCATTTGATACTGTTTGTTAACTTTTCCAGAACAACGTAAGATTGGTTCCAGAGGTGAGGTCCAGCTTGTTGAGTGAAGTTCTGAATCGTGCTGTGCCAATTATTTCCAGTTCAAATGAAATTGAACTCCAGGCCTGGCTTGATACCAGGCTGCAACTGCTGATACCAGGACTGAATGGAAACTTGACTGAATTAATTCTGACCAACGAGAATTGCAAGGGAGCTCAGATCATGTATGTTCACAGTGCTGGATCTTAATATGTTTTTCTACTTCTTTGAAACATTTGAAATATTAATTGGCAGAATTATTAATTTACTTAAGTGAGAGATTGAGAAGAATGTTGTTTTACAGTGTACTTCAGTCTATATTCAGTGATATTATTGATTTTGAAAATATCCAGATATTGCTTTTTACCTGATGTCCAGATTTTCCAAATATTGTTGTACCTTTTGTACGGAACTGTTATTCTCAGTATTAACTAGCACGGTGGCGCAGTTCATTGGAGTTCAGAAGGAATAGTTGGTTTGAGGTTCAGCTCTAATTCCCTTTGTGATTATTTGAACCTATTGTTATGGGTTGCGTCCAAATGAAGGACAAATGTTACTCACTGAAAAACATGAGGATTGCACCGTTTGGTGCAGTCACAGAGCAGAGGTGCAGAAGCTTAGTTAGCAACATGGAGATAGCAAAAGGACAATTAATTATGGAGTTCATTACAGAATTACCAGAACAACAATGATTCTGTTTTATTACCATGGCACTCATGCCATCAGAAAACTTAAAACGCAGACTTGTATTTATATTATGTTTGCCTTTACAACCAGAGGGCATCCCAAAGAACATTATAATCAATAAAGTACTTTTGAAGTTCAGTCAATGTGGCAGCTAACTTGCACACTAGATCCCAGAAACAGTAATCTATTTTTGTTGTTGAGTGAGGGATATTGTCCAGGCTGCTGAGGATAACTCCTCTGCTCTTTTCTACAATAGTGATATGGGTATTATATGTCCATTCACTGAGCCATGGCTGACGTGCTGTGCTGCTGAGTGGAATCAAATGCCAATCAGCTAGACAATACTGGATGAGAATGACATAGTTAGCCATAGTCTGGGCTATACCTCTTGGCTAAATAAGGCTGTGGGGAAAGTAATGACCAAAGTGTGATAAGATGAGGAAAAGTATGAATAAAAAGTTCTTTAAAATTATTAATTGCAGTAACCTTACAACTTCATGCTTTGGGCGGATCTTTCTCATCTTCGCTAAATTTAGACGTATGGAGCGCGCAATCTTTCTTACCGTCCAGTTACGTATTACGAAACTGATGCTTCGAGCAGTCAAGGCTGTCAGCTGGTAATCTAAAACTGGAAATACTACCCCTAGTGTGCAAACAAAGCAAGGAATAATTGTGACTATGGGTGACAATATAAAACTGATATTATTAATTTAGCAACTGAATTGATAGCGCCCATATCCCACCATCAATATTACCTCCAGGCTAAAGGTATATGTTCACTAAAAAATTTAATATTCACTTTTTGAACCTTTCTTTTAGAATACACACCCTGAATGCAAGGCTTTCTGAATTTACAACAAACATTCGGCAACAAATGTATAAAAGCATCAGAACCTATCTAAGCAAAGGTATTCAGCTTCTATTTTGTCTTATGTTGGTAACAGATTTTAACATTTGCATAGGGCTGCTCATGGTCATTTTAACTGCATCCTCTTTTGTATTTACCTTCTCTATAAATGCAATCACTGAATGGATTCTTGAGGATAGGAATTTGAAGTGGTTAACAGCTAAGAACTTCAGTATGTTCTGGCTCTGAACCATCTAAACATAGAGACTATTTTTATTCATTTGTGGGAATGTGGGCATCACTGGCAAGGACAACAGTTATTGCCCACCCCTAACTGCTATTGAGAAGGTGGTGATGAACTTGCTTTCTTGAACTGCTGTGGACCCTGTGGTGTAGGTATACCAACAGTGCTATTAGGGAGGGAATTCCAGGATTTTGACCCAGCAACAGCAAAGGAATGGTGATATATTTCCAAGTTGGGGTGGTGAAGGGAACTTCCAGGTGATGTTCCCATACGTCTGCTGCCCTTGTCCTTCGAGATGGTGATTGTAGTGGGTTTGTAAGGAGCCTTGGTGAGTTCCTGCAAACTTGTAGATGCTTCCACTGTGCATGGGGGGGAATGAATGTTTATGGATGGGGTGCCAATCAAGTGGGCTGCTTTGCCCTGGATTGTGTCAGACTTCTTGAATGTTGTTGGAGCCGCAGTCATATTGTCCAGGCCTTGCTGCATTTGCATGGACTGCTTCAGTCATTAAAACTCCGTATTTACCTGCAAACAATTCATAACACAGTAAAATAATGGTACAGGCAATTTGTAGGCTGAAATGAATAAAGCCTTATGTTATATGAGCTCCTTTCTGTACTCAGTCATTCCATTAACATGAATACAAACATGGAAGTGTCAGTGGAAAGCAATTTCTTAAAGGCCTGTTGTTCCTTATAGATATCAGCAACTTTGTGGCTTAATTTATCCATCTCTATGTAATGTATTGAATTTGCCATGTACATCACCCACTCATTTTGTTGTCATCATCATTCTGTATAATGATTATCCCCACATCTCTGCACTTTTTGCCGTGAGACAAAGCTTCCAAAAGCTGCAGATCCCCAAACTTACACCAAATAGCATCAGTAATACTTTCTGTGGAACATTCATTGACTTTGAAGGGATTTCACAGGTGATGCACTGACACTGGAGGAAGATAGGTTTCTAATTGCTGTTCTAATTGCACTTCATTTATTTACTTAGGTCCCAAACCAAGATGTTATAATGCAAGTGACCCAGCTCTAAACTCTACTGCTTGGTTTGCCAATTACTTGGGGAAATTTCTGATCTACACAAGCACAGATGACCTAACTGTGCTCACCAATGATGCAACAGTATGTATAACAATGTAGCTTGAGTTGTCTTCTCCTATCCTTACAAATGAATACATTGTCTTGTTTCTTTCTTATTGTTCCTTGAAATGTAATGGGTGCGGTCTTTCCATCCTGCTGCGCTGGTCAATTAGCATTGCTGGGCAGCAAATTTGATTGGGAGGATAAAAATGCAAATCACACCAGGCATTTAGCAGTTGTGATCTGCCAAAACTATTTCTGACACCGTAATCAGCCTTACACCCAGGAAGGGCAAGAGGCTGATTTAATAACTAATGTGCTGATTTAAATGTGACTTGTGAGCCCAGGACATAATTGTCCGGTCCGGGGTCACTAAGCTTTCTATCTTCGCTGGTGAAGGTCCTCATCAATGAGGGTCACAAAATGTCTCCACCAACGGGGGGGACCTGACGTGATGGCCTTGCCAGTGGGACCAGTGGCCATTGAAGCCCCCTGGCACTGCCAGCCTGGGACTCTGGCACTGTTCACTGGGCACTAAGCAGTGTCAAGGGGGAAGGGCCTGAGGAATCAGGGCATCACGAGGTGGAAACAGACAGGGCCAGAGCCAGACAGGAAGGGTAAGGGAGGGGTATCTCTGCATTGGAGGTGGGGGCTGGTGGTGGGGCTGGCGATCGAGACTCAAGGCTGCTGATTGGGGTGGGGAGAAGGAATCAGAAGGAAAGGAGTTCTCTCTGTGGTGGGGTGATGGGTGGCAATTGGATGGGGGTTTGTAGGGGGTTGGTGGTTGGATGGGGATCTGTGGGGGTGTGGCAATCAGGAAAGTTGTAGGGGTCTGGGGAGAGGAGGGAATGACAGATCTCCAGTATGCTGTGTACACTTATACACAGTATATGGGAGATCCGGGCACATGCCTAGCACTGCGCAGCTGGCTTCCCTGGTGAGTGTATGCCCCACCTGCCCATCTACCAGTGTGAAACTTCCAACTGCCAAAAAATTAACAGAGTGTGGGAAAACACTCTGCTTTTCAGACTTTTGACACACTTATCCACCCAATATTTGCTGTGGTAATTCTACTGCCTATAACAAGTGCTTTCTACAGTTACAGATATTTGCAGCCAACCAGGACAATCTAAATCTCCTGAAGGAACTTGAGCTTCCTGAAGGCATCCAGAGATTTTACGCCAAAGCACTCTTCCAAAATACCATTACTAATGTGTCAAGGTACAGACCATTTACGCTTTGAGAATAGTGAAACAAGTGACAAATACAACAGATCTGAATATTGACATGATTAGTTTTCTCTCATCTGGAGTAGGCTTGAAATCATTTACTGTTTTTTTTTCAATCATTCACAAACTTCACTGACTAGGTCAGCATTTATTATCTATCCCTAATTACCCTTGAGGAAAGTATAGTGTGAATCGCCATTTTGCACCACTACGGTCCATGTGATGCACCACAGAAGAAGAAATCTACAGAGCTTTAGGAAGGAATTCCAGGGTTTTGAAGATGATGATGGCACAATATGTTTTCAAGTCAGGACGGTGTGTGACATAAGAGGGGAACAACTAATTGGTGGCATTCCCATGTCCTTGTTGTAGTTTGGAAAGTGATTTTGTAAGAGCCTTGAACTAGACTGTGCATCTTGTACATAGTACACCTTGCTGCTGCTGTACACTGATGGTGGAAAGAATGAATGTTTAAAGTGGTGAAGGAGTGTCAGTCAAGCTGATTATTTTGCCCTGAATGGTGCTTAGCTTCTTGAATGTTGTTGGTGCTGCATTCATCCATTCATGCAAGTGGAGAGTATTCCACCACACTCCTGACATGTGGTGGTGGACAGGCTCTGGGGAGTCAGGAGCTGAGTTACTTGCTGCAGAACTCCCAGCCTGTGATCTGATCTTGCAGCCACAGTATTTATAAGGCTGGTTCAGTTCAGTTCAGTTCAACAATAAGCCCCAGGATGATGAAGATGCAGCATTTCAATTTGAAAATGCGCCCAAATCACTGATGTAATATTTTACAGGATACTTGCTATTCTATTGGAAAATTTGTGGCTTGTTATTTAATTTAATGCCTTGATCAAATGTAAATTATGTGGTAGTTGATAACAGTCTTTATCAAAACTATTGTTCCAAATATTGTTGTACCTTTTGTACAGAACTGTCATTCTCAGTATTAACTAGCATGGTGGCACAGTTCATTGGCGTTCAGAAGGAATAGTTGGTTTGAGGTTCAACTCTAATTCCCTTTGTGACTACTGACTGTGTAAGCAACCCTCGAACCTTGAAGCACAGTTGACCAGAGGACCTATCCTGCCATGCTCAGCTCTAGGACACTGCAATCCCCTTTATATTCCCCATCAGCCTTTTTTTAATTTTTAGATTTTAATAGCTATTCTGGGTTTTGCTTGCAGTCCTTTTTCAGCCATTCCATATCCTGACAAAACTGTATGAAAGAAAATCCTCTGACGTTCTTTTTTTTTTGCAAGGAAGTAGGAGCAGGCCATTCAGCACCTCGAGTCTATCCTGCCACTCAATAAGGTCATGGTTGATCTGATTGTGTCCTCAATTCCACTGCCTGCCTGTCCCCATAACCCTCAACTCCTTTAACAGTCAAACATCTGTCCAAATCAGCCTTAAATGTATTCAATGACCCATCCTCCCCTTCTCACTGGGGAAAGAGTTCCAAACACTAATGGCCCTCTATGTCCTTGACCCTAAGAGAGAATCCTCAGCTTCATCTTAAATGGGAGAGCCTTCATTTTGAAACTCTGTCCCCTAGTTCAAGAGTTCCTCCACAAATTAGAATATCGTCTCAGTAACACCCTGTTAATCCTCATCAGACACTTTAAGATCACACCTCATTTTTCTAAACTCCAGTGAGTCTTGGCCCAACCTGTTTGACCTTTCCTCATAAGATAACCTCTTCAGCCCAGGAGTTAGGATAGTGAATCTTCTCTCAATTCTTTCCAATGCAAGTGTGTTCCTCCTTAAGTAAGATGACTCAAAACGTACACAATTTTCCAGGTGCGGTGTCACCATTTGTTCTTTTTATGGTGATCTTAAATTTACACCCTCTAGCTAAAAACTCAGCAACCGTTGAAATTAGTTTGTCCTATTTTATCTTATTAATACTCCAGTTACTAGTTCTAACAATTCCAATCAAATTTGCTTTTAACTGTCTTTATTCTAATTAAAGCAGAACTTTCTAAAAAAATTCCTATCTTAGAAATACAAAGTCATTGCACTGAGTGGACGGAGCAAGCCCTTAAACCATCTCCTTGCATGCTCTGAATCTAATTCAAATTGAATGCAATTCATGGTCCCCACAAAATCGATCGGGTTGCGGACTGCTCGATCTGAGCTGACAAGAACGGGCACTGGGCTTGATCCTGCATATGATCTTAGCTAAAAGGCCAAGAAGCACATGTTATGTGGCTCTCCTCTAAATATATTAGATTGTTGTTGTAAATTTTAATCCCAGTTCAATCTCTTCAATGCACTTTTTAAAATCATTTTTAAGGCAAAATAGCATAGAAATCAAAGAACAAAGAAAATTACAGCACAAGAACAGGTCCTTCAGCCCTCCAAGCCTGCACCGACCATGCTGTCTGACTGAATTAAAGCCCCTACCTTCAGGGGACCGTATCCCTCTATTCCCACCCTATTCATGTATTTATCCAGATGCCCCTTAAATCTCACTATTGTATCTGCTTCCACTACCTCCCCTGGCAGCAAGTTCCAGGCACCCACCACCCTCTGTGTAAAAAAAAAAATAAAACTTGCCTCATACGTCTCCTTTAAACCTTGTCCCTCGCACCTTAAACCTATGCCCCCGAGTAATTGACTCTTCCACACTGGGAAGAAGCTTCTGACTATCCACTCTGTCCATGCCTCTCATAATCTAGTAGATTTCTATCAGGTCGCCCCTCCACCTCTCGTGAGAACAAACCAAGTTTCTCCAACCTCTCCTCATAGCTAATGCCCTCCATACCAGGCAACATCCTGTTAAATCTTTTCTGTACCCTCTCCAAAGTCTCCACATCCTTCTAGTAGTGTGGCGACCAGAATTGAACACTATATTCCAAGTGCGGCCTAATTAAGGTTCTATAAAGCTTCAATATTACTTGCCAATTTTTAAACTCAGTGCCCCAGCCAATGAAAGCAAGCATGCCATAGGCTTTCTTGACTACCTTCTCCATTTGTACAGCAACTTTCAGTGACCTGTATACCCAGACCTCTCTGCCTATCAATACTCTTAAGGGTTCTGCCATTTACTTCATATTTCCTATCTGTATTACACTTTCCAAAACTCATTAACTCACATTTGTCCGGATTAAACTCCATCCACCATATTTCTGCCCAAGCCTCCAACCGATTTGTATCTTGCTGTATCCTCTGATGGTCCTCATCGCTATCCGCAAATCCACCAAGCTTTGTGTTATCTGCAAACTTACCAATCAATCTAGTTACATTTTCCTCCAAATCATTTATACATATATTACAAACAGCAAAGGTCCCAGCACTGATCCCTGAGGAATGCCACTGGTTACAGCCCTCTAGTCAGAAACGCACCCTTCCATTGCTTTCCTCTGTCTTCTTTGACCGAGCCAGTTCTGTATCCACCTTGCCAGCTCATCTCTGATCCCATGCAACTTCACCTTCTGCACCAGTCTGCCATGATGGACCTTGTGAAATGCCTTCTGAACTCCATGCTTTTGATGCCAATGGTTTACTGTGTGTGAAGCATTTGCATTAATATGTTTTATATTGTATTGCATTTTCTGACTGCATCTGAGTAATAAATCCTGATTGGTGTTCATTTTCTCAATTTTTATACAGCATTCCTGATAGTTTGGTTTGTTTTATTGTTGGTACATCATCAGTTCAATCTTTAACAGCAGATCAGGCTGCAACTCTGCTCAAGAAAGCAAACAAAGCTTGTCAGCCTCCTAGTATAAATGGAACAGCACCAACAGATGAACAAATGCAGGTAGGAATTCGCTATCTGTCTTTGCTGTGGCAGGACCTCCACTTTTAGCAAAGATGTGCCCTTGATCCTAGCTAATTTCCTGGCCTATGTGTTATTTACAATATTTTGATGGGCACATAGTTTCAGCCAGTAGGGTCAATGTTGACCATAACAAACTTTATAAGAGCTTGTCACAGCATAGCATTGCCAGTGGCCACAGTGCCAATAAATGTGTCCCCCCCTCCCAACCTGTCAAATAATTTTATTTTTTATGCAATAAAAACTCAGCATGTCTGGCAGCATCTGTGGAGAGAGAGACAGTTAATGTTTTGGTTCGATGTAACTCTCCTTCAGGACTGCTTTCAATTTAATTTTAATTTTTGTGCCTATAGCTCAACAATTGCTTTCCTGTGTGTTGGGGTAATTTAAGTTTTAAATGTGGTACCCATAACAACAATGGATCAACAGGCCTTCCTTACATCCGTTGTTGCTAAGGTACAAATGACAGGAGGTTTATTGGATTTTGTATTTGTATATTGTATAGCTGGGAAGATACATTTTCCCTTATATTTGTGGGAAGGATTTAGGGGAGATGGGGAGGCCTGAAAAAGCTGTGGATGCTGACACCCTGCTAAATTTATGATTAACATTTTCTGCTGTCTCCTGCTCAACAGCTGGCCAAATTGACAGCCTGCAGAATCCCTCCTGCTCGGTAGCCAACCGACTTATCAGTCTGGTTCCCAGCAGTAGTGAGGAAGATTCAAGATTTGCTTTGAATGGTGGGTGGTGGTTGTGGAGCAATGTGGCAAAGATACCAGGCAGGAGTTGGGGGAGGTTGCCAGTTGTGGCACCGAGGAGAGAAGGGTCGAATTGGTAAAAGGGAGACAGAAGGCTTCCTTGACAGGTTAAGAAAGCATTCTGCTCCTTTTAGCTCACATGGTGTGTTATGAAAAGCACTTGCCAGCTGGAGTTGGAAGCCAGCTCCTGCCTTCAATTTTCTGCTACGTTTCCAAACCCTGGACAACATAGCTAATATTAAGTTTTCCAAATTGCAATTTGAGAGCCGGATTTAAATATATTGATGAAGTGTTCTGCCTCGTCAAACAGGATATTCATAATTCGCTGCTGTAAAATGGTGGCAGATGCATGGGTGGTAGACAGGCTTTAGGGAAGCAGGAGTGGAGTTAGTTGCTGCGGAAATCCCAATTCTAATATTTAATCAGGCTGTCCCTACTGCCTGTCATGGGAGATTTAATATTGGGACGGTTATACATTCTTCATACCCAACATCTCAAAAATAGTGGGGTGAGCACGGAACTGGCAGATTATTCACCATTGTATCTCCTGCCTATCAGTGTCCATATAAATTAAGTGGAAAATCCAGGGCCTGTTGGATTGGATCGTGTTATGTGCTGTTGTTTCACTATTATTTTCTAATGCTAATAATCCAGACTATTATAACTGAATACAAAAAAGACCAGTGTTTTTATTTTCAGACCCTGCCAATATACCACACATTTCCTATTGACTCCTCCCCTTTGACTTCACACTCAAGTTAAACCAGAATTCACAAGGCAGTAAAATCTACCAAACCTGCAAGTTATTATTTTGTAAGATCTCATGCATCAGTGAGGACAGTGCTCCTGCAAACCCTGACGGTTGTATTTTCTTGCAGCTTGCAGTTGCTCTTGTGAGTAAAATTGAGAACTTCTCCCCTGATACTCTTACTAACCTGGGCCAATCAGCTGCTGGACTGTCAACAACACAGATCAAGAAGATCGATGGGGGCAATGTCTTAAAATCCCTGGGCAGCCTGAGTAAAGTCAATGGCTGGACTTACGGCAAAGCTAATGCATTGATAAAGAGGTTGACCAGTACAGGTACCGACTTTCAGGTAAGGTTTACATAAATCAAAGAAAAACATTCTTCCGCAATTAATGAGCAAAATAGGACTGATTCCACATTGACAATTGGGAACATTAAAAGCACGTGGTGAAAACCTGCTGGGTGCAAGAAATAATCTACAGACCATTACAATTAACAGATGGCAATCAGGAACTGCATAATTGTCTACTATATACATCCCCTATAAGTTTCTCACCATGAGAGCACAGAACCAGTCCTTACATCAGAAAGTATGGGCAGAGTCATTGGGCTTGGTTTTCATTTTTGAGGGGAGTAGCAGGAGTCAGGAAAATTCCTGGCTTGGTCTGGCCACCTCAGAAGAAAGTGCCAGGAGAAACCCAAACCATCCCGTACCTTTTAAAAGGCACTCCTGGAAACTGGAAACTAGAAACCAGCAATGAGGTCTGCAATCAGGCTCTGGCCACCCTTTTCACTCTATGGAAATCCAGCCTATTTATCCCCATTGTAATGAGATTTTTACCATTGACTGCAATTCCAAATTGCTAATATGTTAAATTTCAGCTAAATAAATTTAAATGCAAGGCTAGAGAATACCTAGACCAAATCCAGTCCTAATATAATGATACATAAATTAAGATACCATTTATGAAATTACTTTAAAAAATTCTCCAACATAGTCAAGTGCCCTACAGTGTAATCACACACAGGCATTGGGGCTGCAGACTTAAGGGAATAATAGCCAAATGAGTGAAGTTTATGACATCTAACCATGATTTATGTTTTACTTACTAGGTTAACAATGCTACCAACCTACTGACTTTAGGAACCTTGGCAATTGGACTTTCAAGTGATGAAATAAAGAATATCAATAGCAGTGTGATTGCCACTGTTGCTACTGACACTATCTTTGTGGAAAGTATATCGCTTGCTCCTGAGCCTGTGCAAGTCCTTGTTGTCCAAAAGGTAAGTGACCGATAAAATGGCATACCACTATAGGATAAAAATTACCTTTTTCTTTTACTTTTCAGGGCATAGCACAGCTTTTGGGTTTAGAGTTATGCTGGTAACCAGCAAGATTTACATTTCCTTCAAGAGCCTCAAGATCTTTACTATTAATATTAGTACCTCAAAGAAGTTCAACCAAAAATGTTTGATCTCTCCACCAAAACTACCTGCACCCATCTCCGTTACAGGGCCATTGGTGCAGGAGGAACTGGGGTTGGGACACCAATCCTGAGAATTTGCACATCTTCACGCTTCATTCGTGCAATCTCAGATCTGCCATATCAGATAAAAAGAGTTGTGGCAGCCCATGAAATGGTACAACGGGGGCTGGGGGAAGGTGTGTCCACTCTTTGGGCAGAAAAAACCTCCTCCTGCCTCATTCCTGCTGACGCTCCCAGAGATTTTAGCAGAGTTGCTCAGGAACTTACAGGCAGGCACAAGCCAGCAGTTCAACTGGGATCCACACTCCCCACTGCTAAGGTTTTCATCCACCCAGGAAAATACTAAAGCTTAAACGTTTTTCATTTGTGATGAAACTAGATTTAGAGTTACAGACTTTTGCTGAGGTCTGATTTTTTGATAGACTTTATAGAATAATGCTGTACAATTAAAATATCCTTTGTTGCTAATTGTACCACCAAAGGACAAAAACAGCCCAGGAAACAGGCCCTTCGGCCCAACGAGCCCGCGCCGCCATTTTAACATTACCAGTCCCCCCTCCACCCATGACCCTTATCTATGCTTTTGGCATTCCACATTGAGGGAAAACTAATTTAGGGACAATTTATTACCTCCAATCAGCCTAATAGCCCATCTCAGCAGTTTCCATTCTGAAATTGAAACTGTAAAATGTTATTGCAATGTTTTTTAACACACATCTGCTTTGTATTCTGGATTGTTTGAACAGAACTTTGAGGCCCCACACCAGTAGCAATCTTTACGTGCAGTCTGAAGCTTATTGAAAAACTGTTAAATGATTGTTATGACCACCTGTATTATTGTCAATTAATGTCAAAAGCAGGAAATCACAAGCTAACTACCTGCCTTGTTCCTTAAGGGACTTGCAACGTGCAAGCAGTTTATGGTGAAGACAGTTAAAAAATTCCAGCCATTATACTTAGCTACTCCTGCTTTCGTTTTTTTGGAAAGGAGTTTTGCTATTTAACAACATAAATTCTAATTCAAAACTCCTTAAGCTTCTGGAAGAGGAGGAGTCCAGCTTTTAGACAGAAAGTCTTACTAAATGTTGTTTTCATGTGTTTGATTCTCTTTTAGATTGTTGAATCTTCAAATGATCCCATTACAGCAGTACAGATTGTTCCGTCTAAGCTTGCGACCAAAATAAGTTTGCCTCGATTGATTTCAAAAAATATTAATCTAAGTCTTGTGAATAATAAACAATGGACACCTGAACAAGTAAGTTGGTGAATTATTCAATGAAACTAGCTCAAATAAAAATTCAGAATATGTTGTGAAATTTCATACTCACCGAGATGCAATGAACCAAGGCTTTGGAGTAGATAACTTTTCCACTTTTGGAAGCCAGTTCTAGTATCAACTCAGGCATAGCACATGCCAGATGCAGACAAATCTCCAATTATTTGGCTCCAACTATATCACTTAACCTCTAAAGAGCACCGTTTACTACACCAATACAGATTTGCTATTTCTCTCACCTGCAATGATTTTTCAATGATCCCTTTACAGAGGATTTAAAGGGATGGCTAAAGCACACTCAGCTTTGTGCTAATATCCATGCCTATTAGCATTTGGGATACTCCAACCCTAAGAGTTAGAAAAGGGAGATGGATTAATTACCACTTCGATCTAGCAACAGAGAGTTAGATAGCCGTTGTTTTTATTTAAGGAAAATTGGACATTATGTATTGCAGACAGATAATCTGCTGCAGGTCCTGCCAAACTTAAAATCAGCTTCAGTGACTTTTATGTTTTAGTAAAGGTTGCTTTTCAGTCCAGATTGCAAAGGTGAATGGGCAGTATGCTATTTCATTACACCAACTTGTCCCATTACAGAAGTTTCTAACTACATTTGAAGTACTTGTTTATGTGCATATTCAACAGGAGGAAATTATTCATCCATGATTATGGGATTTAAATAAAGGAGAACCAGTGGATGTCATTTCTTTAGATTGCTAGAAAGCTTTTGACAAGGTGATGCATAGGAGACTGCTAAATAAGTTAAGAGGCCATGGCGTTAAAAGTAAGATCCTGGCATGGATAGAGGATGGCTGACTGGCAGAAGGCAGAGAGTGGGAATAAAAGGGTCTTTTTCAGGATGGCGGCCAGTGACTGGTGGTGTGCCTCAGGGTTTGGTGCTGGGACACAACTTTTCACAATATACATTAATGATTTGGAAGAAGGAACTGAAGGCATTGTTGCTACATTTGCAGATGATACAAAGATATGTAGAGGGACAGGTAGCATTGAGGAAGCAGGGGGGCTGCAGAAGGACCTGGACAGGCTAAGTGGACAAAGAAGTGGCAGATGGAAAAGTATGCACTTTGGAAGGAGGAATGGAGGTATAGACTATTTTCTAAATGGGGAAATTCTTAGGAAATCAGAAGCACAAAGTCCTTGTTCAAGATTCTTTTAAGGTTAATGTGCAGGTTCAGTCAGCTGTTAGGAAGGCAAATGCAATATTAGCATTCATGTCGAGACGGCGAGAATACAAGAGCAGGGATGTACTTCTAAAGCTGTGTAAGGTTCTGGTCAGACCCATTTGGAGTATTGTGAGCAGTTTCGGGCCTCGTATCTAAGGAAGGATGTGCTGGCCTTGGAAAGGGTCTGGAGGAGTTTCACAAAAATGATCCCTGGAATGAAGAGTTTGTTGGATGAAGAACAGTTGAGGACTCTGGATCTGTACTCGTTGGAGTTTAGAAGGATAAGGAGAATTTTATTGAAATTTATAGTATACTGCAGGGCCTGGATAGAGTGAACTGGTCTGTGTTTAAACCAGTAGGAAAAACTAAAAGCAGAGGGCACAACCTCAGATGAAAGGAACAAATCTTTAAAACAGAGATGAGAAGGAATTCCTTCAGCCAGAAAGTAGTGAACCTGTGGAACTCTTTGCCACAGAAGACTGTGGAGGCCTGGTCATTGAGTGTCTTTAAGATTCTTGATTAATAAGAGGATCAGGGGTTATGGGGAAAAGGCAGGAGAACGGGAATGAGAAAAATATCAGTTGCGATTGAATGGCAGAGCAGACTCGATGGGTCAAGTGGCCTAACGCTGCTCCTATGTCTTATGGTCAACGATTGAAATGGTGGCTGAGGCAGAACAATTTATTGCTTCCTTCTTGTTTAAACAGGATTAAAACAGCTTGATACTGATTTTGCATTTTATTGTAAACTTTGCGTTTAGCACTGGGATTGTTAAACTTTAATAATTTACTGATTAATTTTGTGCCTTAATAGCAGGTCTATTGCATAACAATTCCTAATAATGTGCTGATATGCTCTATGGGTTGAATTCTCCAACCTCACCTGCAGCTGGCATTGTCCCGTCCCACTGCAATGAATGGAGATTTGGCTGAATGCCAAATTCTTTGTCTTGCTGGCAGCAGCAACAGGACATGAATGGCTGAAGAATTTGGGCCTATATTTCTTATAACACCTAGCTAAATTGTAATGAATTGCTTATAAATATTCCCATTGGTATTCTATTCCACTGCATCACTTAAAAATCTCACCTGTTCCTAACCAACACTAGTGCGGTCAACCATCTAGCATTTGCAATTTTGCTCATGATTTATTGCTTTGTACTTTTGTTTTAAAGTATGTGATTGGTAATGATAGGAGGGAGAGAAAAACAGTCTTGGTCTCCCTGTGAATCATGTACCTTAAATCTGTAGTGCACAATTAATAATTTATGATTGATGTGAGTGTTGCCCAGGCTGCTAATCCCTGTGTATTATTTTCTTAACATTTAAAATTCAATTTGAATAATTGTGACTCAATTTTGTCTTTTAGATGAATAATAACTGCTCCTAAAGAGCTAAAATTCATGAAAACAGGTGTACAGTTTATGATTATGATTTGTTTTTTAGGCTGCTGTGTTTTTTGGCACTCTAATAAGAAATTCGACTCTAAATTTTGATGAGTAAGTATTTTATTCTCAAATGCATTGGTGTAACCTTTCACAAGGCATTGTTACCTTCATGTTAAATGTCTTAGCTGAAATAGCACGAAGGAAATTTGATAGGGATTATATAATACTATCATGGAGGCTAGTATTCTGTTGCGATTCAATCAGTAGTATATACAGAGAAGGCTTTTTTTTAGATCTCCAGCTGATCAAATTCCGCATTTGCTTCGGTGGAATATCAATTTCATCCAAAATGCATATTTACTTTTAGTTCCAGTATCACATTTGAGCCATGATAGTTTGAACAATTAAAAATGTGCAAGTTATATGGGATTGGCCATAATGAATTGACCCTGACTGTATCAACATGTGTAGGTTCGGGGGATTAGCAGGGTAAATACATGGGGTTATGGGGATAGGCGTGAGTGGGATGCTCTGTTGGAGAATCAGTGCAGGCTTGATGGACTGAATGGCCTCCTTTTGCACTCCTTTTATACATAGGAATTCTATGTATAAGGGCCTGGCACCTATAGGTATAATACAGGCCTGAGTACAGTACTACGTACACAGTGATTGAGAGAACACACCACCCGCAACTGGGGGTTAGTTAAGTGTTGGACAGCGCGGTGTGCACAAGCAAACATGAAGACTATATGCATGTACATAATTCTTGTAGTTAATAAATACATACATTTAAACAGACTATGAAGACTTCATTAAGACTACCGAACAGCATCCAACGCCCTACAATAATTATAATCTACATAAATGTCAAAAAAAACTATTATAATAGATCCTTATTACTAATTGCTAGTTTATGAGAGTCTCATTGCAAACATGTTATTCTACATTGCAGTGTTTCAACCCCTATTCTTCAAGGTTACAGTTGTGCAGCAGGAAAGAACTTGAACAGTAATCAATTCCAGAAGTTTGTTCAAGCCACAAAGGGTAAGACTTCACTGAACCATGATCAGGTAAGCTAATTTAAATATTAAATTATTTGTGCATCTATATAAATAGGAAGAAGTGACATATAGTTATTGTCTTCTGGTACAATTGAATTGAGGAGTGTAAGGATACCATCTACATCTTTAAGTTGAAATTGTGCTCTGCTACTAGCAATGAATGTTTTAATCATATACAAGTCTTTTGTGTATTATTTTAACAGAAGTCTATATTTTCTATAGATTAATGCCTTTTTAAACATACAGGCAAAGGAATTTCTTAAACAAATTAATTGATTCATCAAACAGCACAATTTCAATCCTTTTGTTTAACTTGTGGTTGCAACTTTTTTTCAAATTCAATCTAAAATTCTGTTTCAAGGCATTTGAAAATAATGAATGTTATTAAATTACCATTTTTGTTTGATACACTTACATAAATAGAAAGCAGAATTAAACACCCAAGATATTCACAGATGCTAATATTTATTATCATCCTTTGAGGATCTATATTGTAGAAATAAATTAAAGCTATTTGAATCTGTCAATTGCATATAATAATCTTTCTCAATATGGGGCATAAATCAATGAACAAAATTATTAAGGCTGGTATATTAGGTTTATCAGATCTTAATTAATGCCCTATGACCAATTTTTGAATAAGATAGAGAGAAGCAACATCAAAAATTTAAGTTAAAATTTACAACAATTCTGGCTTTGTGAACAACTAAATTATATGGACCTCCTTTAATGCTGTATATGTTTTTATGTGAATGGGCTATTTTAATAATTCACCATCAGTTAGAAAAGAAAACTATTTATTCATTGTTTGCTCTCAATAAAACTGTATTTAATACTTTCTTGGATAAATCCATATAGCCTGTAAGCAGGATAACGCTGATAAATGTACAAATTAAACAAAGCTCGGTCTCATTAGATGTTTTATGAATTTTATTTAACAATGAAAACTTGTTTCTTTAGCTGATTTGCATGGCCAGAAGACTGAATCCCAATGAAACACCAGGAAACATTTCTGCCTTACCCGAGGATGTCTTGTTATTCTATGAGTAAGATTTGCATTATTTTTTTCTTTTGCATAAACAGGTGATTAAACAATTATTTTCAATATAAGATACTTATCCTACTTTCATTCCTCAAGAACTGGAATATTTATAGCTTCTACTTGTTACTTCCAGACTTGACTATTCCAAAATTCTCTCTCATCCTTTGCCCTCCATAAACTTGAGCTCGTGCAAATTTCAACTGCCTATATCGTAACTTACATCAAATCCTGTTCATCATCATCCCTGTGCTTTCTGACCACATTGGCTCTAGGTCACCAAACAGTTCCATTTTAAAATTCTTATTCCTCATGTTCAAATCCCTGATGCCTTTGCCCGTTCAACTAACTTTCTTTAGCCCTAAAATATTCAACAAACTTTGTTAGAAGCCAGAAAGTGAAAATGTAGGAAGTTGGAGAAATGGCAACAAAACTTGTTTCCCTCCAGCAGCCCCACCGTGATCATGATCGATGAAAGGTCAGCATTTATAGTACAATGGCTAAGAAACAAAAAAAGAAGTGTAATTAATCATAAAGTGGAACTTAACTTGTAATATTCAACTTTTTAGCCCTGAAATATTCTCAAACGAAACCTGCACAGACTTTTATCGTGCAGTTGGTCGTGCCAACATTAACGTCTTGCCTCAAGGATCTCAAACAAGGAAGAATCTATTAGAAAATGCTAAAAAATGCCTGGTGAGCACAAACTCCAATTCAATAATAGGATCTGTATTTAATGAATTGAACACTAACAATGGGGATAGACATTTTTGTACTTCATGTGGTTGGCAGCACACTGCTGCTCGTTTGCTGTGCAAGAAAGCTGTGAGCTTGTGTTCCTTATTTGTAAATGTTTGTAACATAACACTGTGAAGTGTTTCTTGGTTAGTGTTACTGGTAATACAATTCCACATCTGATTATTGAGTAGGTTAACAGTTAGTAATTTCCAATTAATGACTTATATTTTGGAATTGTGATGTCAATAACGCCTATTTACAAACAGATTATTGGCGATACCATTACTGGCAATTCCATCATCTGTGGTTTGTATGTGAAGAGGGGTTTATACATCAAGGGGTAGGGTATACTGCCCACCCCACCATGTGTTTCATGGTGGCGGGAGGCGACCATTGGCTTATTGGATCTTTAGTCCTGAAGTTTCCCATATACTGCACCCCTCGACATCATGAAACCTGCAGCTAGGAGGCGCCATTGGCAGGACTGCAAACACCTAGAAAGTTCCAGCCATGGCTTCTGGTTAATCTGCAATTAACTAAACACAAATTATCTGACCTTTCCTGGCACCTAGAAAATATGCAATTAACCTTCATTGTTAATCATTCAGATCATGATATTGCAACATTCAAATGAAAAGGTCACTTTTGAGACCACGGAAAGTGGTATTCATGGAGTACGTTCTTCAAAAGTATCATCGCACTGAATTTTTTAAATTTTTGCAAATTAATTATTAAAAGAACACTGTCCATATTTTTCTTAAATGGATTTTATCTTATTTGCATGTAATAAATTGGTATGCAGGTACTCACGCTATTCTTCAGCTGGAAAAGATACTTGTACAGTACCTTTTCATTCTGGCACATCAAGCCCTTGGGATCAATAGACAAAAAAATGTTGTTGGTGCAAACTGAAATTAAAACAAGAGTTTCTTGAAATAATCAGTCCATTCAGTGGGTGGCACAGTGGTTAGCACTGTTGCCTCACAACGCCAGAGACCTGGGTTCAATTCCAGCTTTGGGTGACTGTGTAGAGTTTGCACGTTCCCCACTTTGTTTGCATGGGTTTCCTCCAAGTGTTCTGGTTTCCTCCCCCACTTCAAAAGTGTGTAGGTTAGGTCAATTGGCCATGCTCAATTGCACCTTAGTGTTCAAAGACATGTACGTTAGCTGGATTAGCTGTAGTAAATACCTGGGGTTACCAGGCTAGGGTGGGGGGTTGGGCCTGGGTAAGATGCTCTTTCGGAGAGCTCATGCTAACTTGATGGGCCAGTTGGCCGACTGCTGCATTGTATGGATTCTGTTAACCAGCATCTACTTTAATGGCATTGTGCGTCAACCCACAGAACATGTACTGCAGCTCACCACTACCTTCTCGATGGCAAATAAGGATGGGTAATAAATGCTGGCCATCCAGTGAGGCCCATGTCCCAAGAATGAATTTAAAAAAAACTTGTGAAGGGAACAGACTAGTAGTCTCTCCTTCAGAACCTGAGAACTTTTTAACTTTAATTCAAAGTAGCAGCTCCAGAAAAGCAAGTCACAATCAAAACAGAGGTTTCATTCACAGAATGTACTGAATAATCCCAACTGGGGACGAGATCCTGTGGCAGGGACAGGAGCCTAGGGAGTTACTTGTGGAGGCTGGTGGGAAAATATAGCAAATCCTCCTGCCCTGACCTCATTAATTATGCACCCAGGGGTTTTGCGCCACCTTCCATGGTGGAGTAGGCCTGATGCCCAGTTGTCTGCCATTCTGTTTTGGTGCCATATTGAAAAAGTACCCAACATCACTGACCCATTATTGAAGAAAGAACGTGGAGTTTCTGAAAATGATGGATCTCTGGGAGCACTCTGAAACCAGAGGACGATCCCCGTCAGTACACTGAACCTGTAAGGTTTCATCTGTAGATGATTTCCTCCCCCCACCTCATTCACTGCTGTGATGTTCCAAAGTCCAGTGTGGCTTCAGCTTCATTCTGGGCAACCCCAGGCATTGTTCAGGTGACTCCCGCAGGTCACATCGTTCCAGATGTTTTTTGTCCTGGTGCCGTCAGATATGGATGGTCAGACCTTCAGCTGCATCCTTTTAG
Organism: Carcharhinus amblyrhynchos; assembly: GCF_965287045.1. Lineage (NCBI taxonomy): Eukaryota > Metazoa > Chordata > Chondrichthyes > Carcharhiniformes > Carcharhinidae > Carcharhinus > Carcharhinus amblyrhynchos. The sequence goes on along the minus strand of NC_137341.1, from coordinate 9,964,619 downwards.
TGGGATCAGTTTCACACCGCCCTCCAGTAGGCTCCCTGATCCGCCATTGTAGCCACCAGCGAAAGATCCCATTGTATGTTAGCGCTGGTGTGAAGCCAATTTTTGGGCCTCCCACTGAATTCTTCCCTCTTCCCCACAATGATCCCCCCCCCCCCCAACCCCATCTCCCTACACTTGATTGAACCTGGCATTGGGGTCTTCTGTAGTTCCACCCTCCATTTTTCATATAATGCATTAAAAGTCTATATAATTTTGTTCAAATCAACGTGACAGGAATTTTCACTGGCAGATGCGGCAGTTCGCTGGCCATTATGTTAAGCTTAGTTAGACTCTGTGTGGAATACCGTGCACAGTTCTGGTCTACATATTATCAAAAAGAATACAGTGGGACTAAAAAAGGTGTAAAATAAAATTCACAAGGATAATACCAGGCTCAGATTTCCAAAATCCATCCCCAGAACTTAAAGATACACTTCTCAGGAAAGGCTGAACAGAATAGATCCTTCTTTTTCTAGAAAAGAGAAGGCAGAGGGTTAACCTGATAGAGGTCCTTACAATTATGAAAGGAGTTGATAGAGTAGATGGAGAGAATAGGTTTCCTACTAATGGAAATGTCCAAATCTAGAAGTCATAAATATAGTATAAATGCATTTGAGAATTCAGGAGGAGTCTCTTTACCAACAAGTGGTAAAAATGTGGAACACATAGAGTCATTGAGGCAAATATTTCACATGTACTTAACGGGAAGCTAGAAAAGCACATACAGAAAAAATAAATGGGGTAAACAGATGCAGTTACATAAATTAAAACAGGAGGAGGCTGTTTTGGAACAGAAGTACCTACATAGTTAAATGGGGCCAAACAGCTTGTTTCTGTGTAAGGATGGGAAGAACTTTAACAAATGTGGGGGCAGAAGCGGTTGTTGGGTGTGTCGGGGACTAAACTCTTTAAGATCAGAATTCTAACCAAACCTGCCTCAAAGCAATTACTTCTTGTTTTGACTGAGAGGGGAAGGTTGGTGGGTGGGAAGGGAGCAGTGTTTGCTATTTAAGTGCGCTAATATGCTATGAGTGCCATTGTTATCCAGCTGTTTAACTTTAACTTTGGAAGGTCAGGTTCCCATCTTTGACAACTTGGCAGCTAGGTTCAAGCAAGAACTACAGGTTCTGAGAGCTGACTGCCTTGCACCTACCAGTTACATCCAGCGTGACTGTCTGGCCATCCCCTACCACCTAACCCTCTGGCCTATCCAACCAGGCTTTGACCTTCCAATCCCCTCCCGAATCCTAGACCTCTGATTATCTTCTTGGACCTCTACTCTTTTCAGTCCTGTCCCCGGGTCTGCAATTTCCACTACCCCACCCATAGGCAACTTGCATCACTCCCTTTCCCTCCCTTTGCTCCCTTGTGGCCTCCAACCTCCTACCTAAATGATCAACTTGTATGACCCATGTTCCCAGACCCTTGGATCGCCTGACTGAGATCACCTCCCCTACCGGTTCACCAGTCACTAACCTGGCTTGTTCCATGGCCTGCACAGTCCTGTTCCAGGACAGACCTGTTTCCTGTACAGGAAACTAAGCCTGTCAACCTGCTGGGTTCCAGGCAGGGAACCGTTTGGTGACATCATGCTATGGATTTAAAACTCCACAGTCTGTGGAAGAATCATTATTTTACAGATTTCTTGCAGTTTTCCAACTTCCTCTGCCACATGTTCCCAATTTACTTCTAGCAACTGTACTTAAATATCGAATGTTCTCATTTCCAGCCGCCCACTTTCCTTGCCAAGGAAATTACAAATACTTCAGAAAGGTACTAGCAGACAGATTAAAGAAAAAGAACATAATCTAAAAGCACTGCTCACTTCCTTATCATTTTATACTTATTCTTATTTTCAGAAAATTTCCAATGAAAGTCTGTCACAGAGTGATGTGACAATATTGAATAATTTGACCTGCGACTATGAAGAAAACATCATGAAAGCTGATATTTCTATATTAGAGGCTTTGAAAAATTGTGCTGACTATACATCCACTCAACAGAGAGATATTAATTCCCTGCTAAACAGTAAAAGCAGCACATTTGGGTAAGTTTCAACATTCCCAATTCTTTCACGTGGTAGGTGACACTACTAGAAATAACCTAAATATTTGTTCTCCCTCAGCTTCATGTTTTCTGTATCATTAAAATATACTTATTTCAAAGTAATTTTATGAACATAAATGGTTTGACTATCATTGATGGCACAAAGACCTGGGGAATTTAGTATTAATGTATTGTGAGGGATAGATTGTGTACAAGGCATTATTCAAGTTACAGAAATTGTATAATTGTCATTGTATTTTGAGGATTGGGACATTTTATTATAAGCAATTATTTCCTTTTGTATCATATTTTAAAAATGTCTAATATTAATATTCAAGTTTAATACAGTTTGGTTGTATTGTGCTTATCTTCTTTAAAGAAACTATTAATTACCCTACATATTGCTCTGCAAAGTTTAAACCAATTTTACCTGAATAAAATATTTTGCCTTGTATTTGTAATCTCAAACACTCTTAATTTTTCAATAACTTGCGCATTTTTAAAATTTGTCTTCAGTGATCCCTCTACATGGACAACATCCACACTAAGAAATTTGAATGCACTTGTGTTTGTTGTGGATAAAAATACATGGAATAAAGTCAACAAGGTAATTAATAGGCTTTGAAATTCTATTAAATGGATTAACATTTCTATTGTAATACCTGACAATAGTATTTGCTGCAATAAATGTGCTAAGCCCTAGTATAGCTGGCTTTTGGTATTTTAATTAGCTGATTTACAATATAGTAGGAAGTCTTGCAACACCAGGTTAAAGTTCAACAGGTTAATTTGGAATCACAAGCTTTTGGAGTGCTGCTCCTGTTGAACCTGTTAGACTTTAACCTGGTGTTGTAAAACTTCTTACTGTGCCCAGCCCAGTCCAATGCCGGCATCTCCACCAGATTTACAATATGTTGATGTGCTGGAATCTCCATTAATCGCATTCCAATTATTTACCTTCTTGATGACTTAACCAACCAGCATCCTCAGTCTTACCTCAGTTCAGAGCATGCTATTGTTCGCTTGATATTTATTTATATTATGTTTCTTTTCAAACTGGGGCCTAATGTGAGGTTTAGAGTTTTGAGGTATGAAACCCTTTGAATTAAAATAAACTCTAAAGTCCAAATTTTTAATTTCTAACACTCAGTTGCACTTGACCTACAAGCGACAAACAATTAGTATTTATGAATGAAGAAGAATTTATGAAGCAAGATTCATCCTATTGGTTATAGAACGAGATTCATCTCATGTCACCCCACCTTTGCAACAACCCCTACTTTATGGGTCATAAACTTCAGGTGTTTACAGTTCATCACAAACAAATGTATATCTCCGCCCAGATAGAGAGAAGCCATAAATAGTCACATTCTCCTGTCAATATATCTTAATCAAAACCCACACTAAAGCTATTAAATTCAACAGTTAAGACCACTTCTTATAATACGAGTGAATAAAGGTTTGATCTCTGGTACAGATCCATTAAAGTAATGCATGTTTAAGCAGTGTCATCTTCAATTCAGATTGCGTTAACTATGCCTTCTGATTTAAAAACAAACACTAATCCTATTTTGGCCAATAAAACAGCTTCAGCTCCACTCAACTGAACTTCATAAAACAATAGAACAAATTTGTTTCTCCTGCTTCCCCAAGTATCTTGACTATTAATTGCCCCACAACAAGTCAAAACTGAACCACTTAATTTTAGACTGTGCTTACAGAACAAACCACATTGATATTACAGTTTCTAAAAATTAGTAGAATTGTCAAAATCTTAGGCTGGGGAATTAACTGTACCATGACCAAACAAAAACTGAGGATATAGTTATTATCTGCTAATTCCCATACCCATTAGGCAAAAAGAAACCATTTTATTGCGATGAATAATGGTGATACTAGTGTAATATTTTCTACTTTTCTCATGACACTTATCAGATGTTAGTTATATTAATGAACACAGCCCAAAACTGAGTTTTCCAGAAATCTCTTGATATATTAGCCTCTTCCCTATTTATTGTCGCTGTTATTGCAATAGACAAATGTATGGTGTAAATGGCTGTGAGAATTATCTGCTGTTCAGCACAAGCTGGTTAATCCTATGGCCTAATTTTGGCAGAGGTGGAAGGACTAATGCGAAATGGCACTGGAGCTCATAATCTGTAAATTCTGCCCCTGTATGTGACAGGGAAGGGGGTATGGGTATAAGGAGAGGTGTCTTTCACACATCTATGTTTCACTGAGGCAGAAACATATTTAATGCAGCCGTCTTGCCTCGGAAGCAATTTTCATCACCCAGATCTCTGAAACACGATTTGTGGCTTTGCAGCTTGGAGGAGAATGTCTAAATCTATTGCCATTCTTTGGAGAGGCTCGATGCTCTTTTGGAAAGGTCCAGTGCTCTTTTGGGATTTTTATGCGTAGACCTGAACGTACATATGAGGTGGACAAGGTTCATAGACCTGTCCAGCCATCAAGTCATTTAAAGCCCATGTTCTTTCAATTATGAAAATAACCCAGCCTGCTGTGTATCTCAAGTTGAAAAATATCAGTGCTTTCAATTTCAATAGGTGGTTGTTGATATAAGCCTGAGAGCTCCTACTGCTTGACTGCTTCCACAACCTATCATTATCATAGTGGGGGGAACTGTAATTTCACAGTTTTTTTGACAGCTCCAAGTGGTTGTAAAGAGATTCAGTCGCTTTGATGTGAGCCTACGGATGCAGCGCTTTTTTTATATATACAAATTAAATGCTTCAAGGGATTTAAATGCCCTGAATGGGATTTTATCAACGAGAGTTTTTTTTAATAGTGAAGTCTGTAATAAATTCTCAGGACTTTATTTCATCTCAGCATGTCTTTTGTGATCTGCCCATTATGGATACTTATTGAATGGCATGGAGGAGGGTGTAAAGGAAAGGGGTAGGGGTGGGTGTATGCATTGGGGTTGGCAGTAAGTTGGCATAGAGGTTAAAAAGGACCATGGAAATGGGTTGAGGGGTCATGGGTTGACATGAAAGAAATGAAAGTCCATAGCAGTTGGTAGAGAAGCATTGGTTGGAATGGAGAATGTGGGAGGCCTCAGGAGGGTGAATGGGAGAATGAGTTGGCATGGGAAGTGTATGATTGGTTGAAGGGGAGTGAGGTTGAGATGGCCTCTGTTTTTATGATGTCTGGGACACCATTCCAGAGCATCAAGGCAGTCCTTTTAACCAGCCCACCTCAGCACTTGGTAGCCCTTGTGGCTGACTCTGAACTGTGTTTTTGAAGGCAGCAAGCCTGATTCCAGTTTGTTCCTGCACTTCCTGACGAAATGCAGGAAGGAAGGGCAGTACAACATTTATGGTGTGCCCTATATGCATCCCTGTAAATTTACCCCATGGAAAAAGACATTTTAAGCACTCTGATAAGTGTAAGCTTTATTGACATGCATCTAATCTAGTATTTTAAAGACTATTTTTCTGAAGGTAGCAATTATTTGTTTTTTCATAATGGTGTTTTTTCTTCCACAGACTGTTATTTTAGAAGGCTTGAGACCCTACGTGAGGAGACAATCTGGATTCCAAATCTTAAAGCAACGAAATTTACTCTCAAAACTGTCCTTAACCTCAAGATCAAAACGTGCAATTGGTACATAATCATGTAGTGTTGCAAACTCTGGTCAGAAGTATTCTTGCTGTTTTGATCATTTGCTGTTCTTATCACATTATTTCTGGCATGGTGACTTATTTGTTATTGTATCTCTCTCGAATTTGGATTCCATGTAGAGGTGATAATTCTGAACTGGAAGTCTGTGTCAAAGTTGATCTGCAGTTGTACTTAATGCCAAAACCAACAGCTACAGGCTGACCTGAACATAATAGAGTGTAATAGAACATAATAGAGAGGCTGCACAAAGGGCAGTGGACTTGTTTGACTTGCTACATATAGGGCACATCACCCTAAACTCAGCACATCAACAACAATTCTAAATTGACCCTATACTCTATTTCAATAACAAAGTTTTCATGGAATTGTAGAAATTACAATATAGGGAGGAGGCCACTTTGATTGGACTGATGTTTCCTCTATTTCTGCCATTCCCCTAGTAAGATCACATTCCTCCTCTTATGAACATTTCCATGTTTACTTTTAAATTCTTTTTATCTCAGTAGTCACGTGTCATGAAGCACTCAGTGATTTCTTCTTCTTTCTCTTCCCACACCTGTCTGTTTACATAGCTCGTAATTCTTGGAACAGGTCACTAGCCTGTCACCAGAGGCTTGTAGGGACACCACATCAAGCATGACTGATGAGGAGTCTCTCCCACACTTACCAGTGTGTTTGGAAAGAGCTTGGAGATTGACATTCAATCTTTTTGATATGAATGCACCTTCCTTGACCATTAAATCCTGAGGTGGGACTCTAAGCTGGAGCTTCTGACTGAGAGACAGGGCCAGAACCCACTGCGCCATAATTCAGTGGTTTAATTGCCTTTGATTCAAGAAATTCTTTCATCCTTCATTCTTAGTTCATTCAGTGAGAATTTTCCATCTCATTTTGCCCTTTATTGAAAACAATCCTTGACTGCGACCCGGAGTACACATGTTTCACACCTCATTTTACTAGCTGATCCTGTCAAGTCATTGCTCTTTGTTCACCATGATGCTGTTGCTTTGCATCATTTGAATTTTGTTTCGAATTCCTTCCCCTACCCATGTTGAAGATTGATGACATATCGGAGAGAAATGGCAAGGTTGATACATCAAATACCACGAAAATTGACATCTCACGTGGAAAGTCCCAATGAATACGAAAATATATAGAATGTGATCTTACCGCCCATTCATGCCACGCTCCCACTGCAGCAAAGACAGATAATTTGGTGCCCCGCCAAATTCCCGTTCACTGCAGTGAGATAGGAAAATCCCACTGGTGTGAACGGTCAGTAAGTTCCAGCCATAATGTTTAGATTGTCCTGTTATTCCTCTTGGGCATATTGGATTACCATAGCACAGCACTGTAAGGAAATTCAGCTGGTTTCCATGACTGTTAAGTGATCATCCTTGTTCGGCTTTCCTGCAAGTGGGGTACCCAGACAATGTAACATACCCAGATGCAATAACAGGATGATTTTCCCCAATGACTAGACAATCAACAAATTTGAATAGAGCTCTTCCAATGGCTTAGTGACCCAATGCAACAGCTAGTGTGTTACTCAGCCTTAGGGAGCTAGGTGACCTCTGGTGTTGAAGAACTTGCTAGTGCTTGGTCTCAGCTCACACATTAGGAAGACAAATTCTAGAAAGCCTTACCACAACATAACTCACTTTCAAGAAGGAAGACGTAAGTACGTCAGCTTTTGTAATAATGCAATAAATTACATTTGCTTCTCAAACGTAATGATCCTTCTATTTATTATTGCATTTGTAGGATGCTCACTTGATCAAATAACACCAGATAAGACCTTTGACGCAATGCTACCTGCACAGTATGGAGCAGCAGATTTGGACGCATGTCTGGATGATAATGTACTGATTGATCAACTGTCTCAGCTAGGAAATCTTGCCTTTTCTACAGAACAACTTCAAGTTCTGAAAAATAAATTGAATCAGGTAAAGATGCATAGTGTGAAAATAAATGTTGTCAGCTTAGCCAGGGGAATATTGAGATCTGTACCTGATGGCCTTTGTCTGTAGATGTAATTCAAATGAACAAGTGTTTTCTCTGTCGGTGAAGGGGAAGTAATCTTGAAAAAGATCCTACACAAATTATGAGCTTTAAGTTTAAATGATAATTACATTCAAAAGTTTGCTTTATCCTTCTGTTTACTTATCTTAATATGTGCTGTAAAATTTTTCTTTTCTGCCCATTCTGCTATTTTATTCGATGAATTATCTCTGTCAGTATGTTTCAGATAGATGGGTGCAGACAGAATGTTCCCTTCATAGGAGAATCTAAAGTTGCTATTTAAAAGTAAGGGTTGATCATCTAAGATGGAAGGTTGTGAATCTTTAGGACTCTTCTTGGAAAGGCAGTGGAACCAGAGTCTGTGAATATTTTTAAGGCAGAGCTATATTCTTGATAAGCAAGGGGGTGAAAGGTTATTGGAGATTGGTGGGAATGTAGATTTGAGGTTGCAATCAGATTAGCTATGATCATATTGACTGGCAGAGCTGGCTCGAGGGGCTGAGTGGCCTACTCCTGCTCCTGATTTGTATATTTGTACAGTAAAACACTTTTTTTGGTGGAAATTATTGTGGCTCCCTCTCGCAGCAGTCAAACTTATTGCTTGAAGTATTTGGGCATAAGTCATTAGGACAGTGTGGGAACAGAAGACCATTCAGCCCCTCAAGCATGTTCTACCATTCAAGTTGACCGTGTCTGATTGTGACCAAACTTCACTTACCCACCTTTGGATAAGTGTATTAATGGATATGGAACAAAAATGTATGTTAGGCTGGAATTTTCTGGCCATTCGCACCAGCAAGATCTTCTGGTCCCACCGATGGCAAACCCTGGTGCGGATTCCCTGGCGATGGGTAGAGGAGGGGGTGGGAGGGAGGATGCGTACAATGGGGAACTGGTTTTTCAGCACCAATGGCTGGCCACCTCTACTGTTGTGAAACACTGCAGGGAAGCATGGAAAAATCCTGCCTTTAACATCAATATTAGGAAGAGACCTGGAATCCACAGCCATTGGTGGCGAGACAGGTCCAGATTTTCACCCCACTCTTTCCATTTTTCCGTTATTAGCTGAGATAACACAAATGGAATTAGAGTTTTTGTAAAATGGCACATCCAATCGTAAACATAACTAAATTTCTTCCTGGTCAGAATTACTATTTCAAAGGTGAAATTATCCTTTTGTAAGCCAATTGCAAAAAATCAACATAGCTGTTATCCCAGAGTGACTATTTCATTGAGCATTCTTCGTAGAGAATGAAGCTCAAGAAGCATATCCCAAGAAATCATGGGCTGCGGGCTTGTGATGTTGACCTGCACTCCCTGCTAGTGTCAAATAGCTGAATTATCCCTCTTCATCTCTCTGCTAGTAGTAATCTGAATACTGCCAGGTCATTTCAATATTTAAGGCTACTCGTTACCAGCCGGAGAGCAACCTTCACTATGCAATAAGCAGGTGAATTCTGCTTCTACAATAATGACAAACCACGGCAGAGGGAAGCGTTCATGGCAAGTTGAAACACGAATATTCCGTTGCAAAGATATCAAGATTCTGATATCAGATTTTACCTCCGTCAATGGACGAGAGATGCAGGCATGCAGCTACTCATGTACATTTACCAGTACACTGATAGTTAACAACACTGTATATAACAGATAATTCTAATGGTGTTTGGCAGACAAGCGTGCATGAAAATGAAGGGGACATATAAATATGTACAAATAGAGAGCTTCATTCAGTTATAGAGGAGAGCATCCCTGTTGTACAGAGGGCACAAAGTTAAGAGCTCATCAAGTAATAAGATCTAGGACCTTGATGAAGCACATGAGATTTTTTTTCCCCAAAATCCATTTGACTTCTCTCCCTCTCAGTTTTCACAGAAGAAAATAATGCCAGTATTAAAATATGTGTTTGTATTTATTTTGTTACCAATAAAGTCAGGCTCTTTCGGTACTATAGTGTCCATGACGGAGAATATCCCAGAGTTGCTCCAACACGAAGAGAAATGTGGAGCTACTGCCGGCTAACTTAGAATTGCCCACCACAGAAACATTGTATTTCCCTGCTCTTAGGGCTTCCCAGTAACTTGCCCTGGTGAAGAAGGTGCATCGTGGCATTAGTGGACCCACCATTTAATTTACATCACCAGATTAGCCAGACATGGTGAAAGATCTTTATCGAGCTTCTCCTTCTGAAAGATACAATAAATAGAAAACGTTCCTGTTACCCTACTATCAAAAAGGATCAGTAGTTTGGTCCTTTTTATTCTAAATCATGTACAATGGTATGAACAAATGTTATAATTCTGAGTGTTTCTCAAACAGATTTATGCACATGGGCTACCAGAAGAAAAAGTTTTGGCGCTGGGATACATTGCAACCGTGTATAATTCTACAGAAATCAGCACCTGGAATGTAACCAAACTGGAGACAATTTCAGCTGTACTGCCAAACAGCCAGAGTGATGACACGGTACGACAAATATAAGGAAGCTTGTAACAAAAATCATTCCATTGAATTCACTATGATTCAAAGAAGATCTGCCTTAAAAGTCGGACAATTTAGGCTGGGATCTTGGTTGTTCCTGGATACGTGGAAATATAGGACAATAAGAGGAGACTGGAATGGAGTCATTTGGGTTGATGTTATGGCAATATTCCTTTGCTATCCTTTCAGCATTTAACAAACAGAAAAATTGCAAATTGCGAAAGAAAGCATTAATAATCTATTTTTATTAATATCCCATCATTGAAAAACAGATGTGTTTTAATATTTTGCTTTTGGCTTAGTGACTGCAGCAGGGAATTTTACTACTTCAAAATCACTCCTTTAATAGTGCTCCCAACAAAGTGTTTACAATTGTGGAAATGGGTAGGGCAGATAGAAGGTGTGATCTGCTGGCTGAACACGCCAGCGGGATCTTCTGGTCCCACGGGTTTCCCTGTGGCGTGGGGTGGATTCAATGTGAAATCCCAATGATGGTGGCAGGATCAGAAGATCTTGTCACCAGCCAATCATGGGCCTTTCCTGGTGTCAGTGGCAGAGTGGTTAGTGCTACTGATTCACAGTGCCAGGGATCCAAGTTTAATTCCTGGCTTGGATCACTGTGCGGAGTCTGCATGTTCTCCCCTTGTCTGCGTGGGTTTCCTCCCGCAGTCCGTAAAAGGTTAGGTGGATTGACCATGCTAAATTTTCCTCCACGTACCCAAACAGGTGCTGAAGTGTGATAACTGGGGGATTTTCACAGTAACTTTATTGCAGTGTTAAAATAAGCCTACTTGTGACACTAATAAATAAACTTAAACTTTAAAGAGAAACACAGTGCAGGGAGGCTAACAAATTTCAACCAAAGCACACAATTCATTGTCTCATAGGTCTAAATTCAAATCTAATCCAAGCTCTAAGGATTCTTCGTTAAATTGATTTTGGCATTCTCAACTTTTAATTCTCAGCGATATTCTGCTCAAAGATGCTTTAACTTTGAAATAAGTTGATAATCTCAACCAAACAGGCAATCCAGGTTTGCTGCTAGGAGAAATGGAAATGTTCTGTTAATGCTGCTTTAAGGTTAGGATTAGAAGACATTTAATGGAGCTGGACAATGGAGCAGCCTGGACGAAGTCTCTATTCTGCAATTGATCGTTACTGTCGGAGTAATGCTAACAGAGTCATAACTAAAGTACACTGGCATGACAGCCCTAAACAGTATTAATAACAAACTTAAATACTATCAAAAATGTTAACTAAGAAATGAAATCTGCTGAAATGCTTGTCATATGAAATTCACTTTGGTACAAGATGATTTGCTGCAGCTAGTCATTCCCTTAACATTCTGCTCTTCTATTTAGAGTAAAGCTATTATTTCAAGATACTTGAACTTATCTGGAGTGTTAAATACAGATGCATTGAACGTTATTGGTGGTAGCGTGTTGTGTCTTCTTGAAGAAAGCCAACTCCAGACAATCAGTCCTGCTGACATTAGGTAAGTGTTCCTTCCCTGAAGAAAGACATCCAGGATGCTGAGAGGCAATTACCTGTAATCTGTGTTTAAGTAGACACATCCTATGTATAAATCACACTTTAAACTTCACACAGGATAAAATATCTAATTTTACACTTATTTCTCTTTGAATCATTGTCCAATCTGCAAAGTTCCACTTCAAAAAAAAATTAACCTTTGAATTGATTTTGAGATCTTGCACTTCCTGTAGCAAGACCTGGTTGCCCTAAAGGAACGCTTCTATTTCAATACAACTGTATCAAAGCTGCAGAATAATAATAACGTGCAAAATAGATTAGTGCAAGCAAAGTCTCTGATGCCATCATTTACAAGTAAGATGACTCTTTTTACAGATACTGTAGATCACTGTACATGTATTGCCTGTTAATATTTATAAAAATGATGGCTGTATACATCTGTTTCTGTATCCACATTTATAATGGTATCTGTGATGTTGCCCTACTGTAATTGCACCCTCCCACTACGATTGATGCTACAGCAGCTGAATTTTACACCTCATTCTTCATTGTCATGAATCTCCTTTGTTCTAACCAAAGGAAAGATCTATTCCTCTGCTTCCCACATTGCCCTAGTTTTTTTCTATAACAAATAGGGCAGATTATACAACTTTAAAATAGAGACTAAATGATTCCTTTTGATTCCTTTAAAACAAATCACAAAGATTTTGTGGCATAATTTGTTTGGTATAAAAGCTTGATAAAACTTGAACCTTTTATGAGGAATTTCTGTGCATTTTATGGAAAGCTAAGTACGGACAGGATAATCCTGCAAATAAGCTAACATGGCATTTGTGGGTCAGCCTACAAATCCATGAGAAAACTGTGCACCTCCCACCCATTATTTGATATGCTGTCATTTTAACACAGAGAATATAATGGTGATATACTTGATAATATGAATATAAAGATTTGAGGGATGGTGTAATGGTAATGACACTGGACCAGGAATCCAGATGCCAGGCTCATCTCTGAAGACGTGCACTCAAATGAAACCAAGGCAGCTGGTGGAATTTAAATTCAATCAATAAATCTGGAATTTAAAGCCAGTCTCAGTAATGGTAACCATGACAACTATTATTGATTATTATAAAAACCTATCTGGTTTATTAAATTCCTTGAGGCAAGGAAATCTGCCACCCTCACCTGGACCCAGATTTTCTGCGCCTGTTTGCAGCAGTTGGAAGAGCCAGTGGGGGCAAAGAGTTGAGAACAGAGAGCCAAAACAGCTTCTATGCCAGCAGGATTTCTCTGCTCGATTTGCCCCCTCTCACTGCCCTTGCCATGATGCAATGGGGATTTCTGCCATGAAGGTTCAACAGGAGCGGCATTACCACACATTTAAATATCATGAGTGGGTTTCCTTGCTGTATTATTCCCCACATCGGGACCTATCCCCGATCCCCACTGCTGACATGATGTCATGTCGGTGGGGTTTACAATAGGTGCGGACTAACTGGAACTGATGAACAGTCCCTGCCAGAGATAAGCAGGTACGTATAGCCCACCGGAGGGAGAGGGCCATGCCTGGGCACTGCCCAGATAGGGGCTTACATTGGAGAGGTTGGGTGAGATGAGGTTCCATGGGATTAAGAGGGTCCTCTTGGGTGGAGGAAGGTGTCCCATGTCTGAAAATAGGATGGTTTTTATTTTTATTTATTTCGTGATCTGGGCTCTTTTAATCCTGTCAGGATCCAAGGCAGGGCAGGCTCATTCATGGATCCCACCTCTTCTGTTTTGTTTTTCAAAGTGTTCGAAAATTTGGTGGAAAAGCCTGGCGTGCCAACTGTCATATTGCCTTTCACTTTTCACACTCACGACGACATTATTGGAAAACAATTAGAAAATTCTGCCCCGATTAGGCCTAGTGTGACTCCAGATCCACAGCAATGTGGTTGAGTCTTAATTTTTCTCTGAAACAGCCTAGCAAGCCACTTAGTTCAAGGACACTTAAGGTTGGGCAACAAATGCTGGCCTTGCCAGTAACACCCACCTCCCATGAAAGAATAAAGAGGGGAAAAAATGAAAAATTTGATGATGAACAAGTGAATAAGGATGCATGACATCAGGGGAGAGTTGATGGTTTGAAAAGGAAAGCTGACCATCCTTCCCCAGGGCAGCACAGGGGTCAGCACTGTTGCCTCACAGTGCCAGGGACCCGAGTTCAATTCCCAGCTTGGGTCACTGTCTGTGCGGAGTCTACATGTTCTCCCTGTCTCTGCATGGGTTTCCTCTGGGTGCTCCAGTTTCCTCCCACACTCTGAAAGAGACAGTACTGGTTAAGTGCATTGGCCATGCTAAATTCTCCCTCAGTGTACCCAAACAGGTGCTGCATTGTGGTGAGTAGCAGATTTTCACAGTAACTTCACTGCAGTGTTAATGTAAGCCTATTTGTGACAATAATAAAACAAAAGCTTAAAAATCAAGTGCATTATATCTTAACACCTCCAGTTGTGCCAGAACAATCCCCAGTGCCTCAAGTCTTGTCGAAAGTCTGAATCTCACTCTTCAATCTTCTTTCACCCACAAACTTCTATTTCACATTCACAATGGCCCCTTAAGAACTTCCTCCTCAAAGCCTCCAGTGCTTCTGGGCCTTGGGTGTCTACTCAAGATATTATTAAATCCTAACATTCTTTCCCAGTGCCACCATACCCACATCTAATGTTGATAAATCAGCAGCCTAGAAGTGACTTCCTCACGTGGAATGAAACCTCCAACACTGCATAATGCTTTGAAAAATTCACTGGTTGAGTGTAATATTAGACTTCTAGAATATAATCTTCCATCAGTAACGCAACATAACTATTGTAATGATTTTTCCATAGCAATGCAAACCCACTGGATATTTCTTCATGCACTCAGTCAAAGAAAAACTTAATATACTCCAAAGCAAAAAGCATAATTGAGCCACAAAATAGTGAACCAGCCATGTACTATAACCAGATGAAAACATACCTTGGTAAGTAGTACAAAGATTGTGGTAAATAACATTAGAGAAGTTGTTCTGAATTCTGGATTATTTTCTGCACTAAATTGTACAAATTTCAGGAGATAATTTAAACATTAAATTGAAGATTTTCTCCTTGAATCAGCAGAAGACTAATAAAATCCGCAAAACAATTAATCAGAATGTTATGGACTGTCATTTTTTTCATAAGTGAATCCGTCTCTCCAACCCAATGCTTGTCTGATTGCACAGTTATAATTATTGTAAAGGTAAAGTCGTCATAGTCCCAGATGACTAAAGGCTTACCTGGTGCTGATTTAACCTGAAGATCGCCACACTTCAGGCAAGGCGTAAGGTTGAGAAGGTGGGCCTTCGTGAATAATCTCAGCCGGTAGGAGAATTGAACCTGCGCTGTTGGCATCACTCTGCATCACGAACCAGACGTCCAGTCAACTGAGCTAAACCGACTCTCCAATAGTTACTGTAGTGAATTAAGCAATAATTGTTACTTGAGGTTGACTGTAAAATACTGATTTAACCAAGACAATACTGATGTAAGCACTAGAAATGAAACTCGAGCGTTCTAATATGAGATTGAACTATTATTCCCAATTGCTGCTTTTCAATTTTGCACGTGTGTTTATTAGAATTTCGTATCTGTTTCTTTGTAATGCTAAGCAGCAACTGTCAGTACGAGTCCCACCATGCTTCATCTCAGCATGAGAAGAGAATCATACTAAAGAATTAATGATTATCACTGTCATTACTGATGCTTATTATGTATGGAAAGTTTTGTATATTTTAATGAAGAGTTACAGTGCCATTCTTTAATAAGTTCTTTTCATTTTCTGAAGGTGGTGCAACAACTGCTCACATACGGACCCTTGCTTTCAACAATATCAATATGGACCCCAGTGTATTCCTGGCATTAAATGCTGAAGAATTACAAGTATGGAGAAATAAAATATTTATGCATAATTGTGTATGGGTGGAGAGGGTGGACATTGGCTGAACAGGAGTGAGTTTGCCCTGGTAAAATGTTCTGCAAACATTTGTTTCTTGACATATGAGCTTGGAGAATGGTTACTCAGTTCAAATAATTGTGTAATCTCTGCATAAAAAAGTGATATGGGAGCGTGGAACACAATGGATGGCATTGACTAAAATTGACCACTAATAGCAGTATCTTTATTAGTTTCATCATGCCATTACTTCATTCCATATTATATCATATGTGAAAATTAGGTTCAAATTATAACTAGAGTTTAATAAATTAGTTGTGAAGACATGTCAAAGTTGTGTTTCAATTGCTGAAAAGCATGATGAGCTATCCTGAGGTCAAGAAGAGCTCTATATCAGTCCAACGGTTTATTTTACTTCATTTTATTTCTTCCTCGTCTTTTGATTATTTTTCAGTATTTGATGCAGCATTACTAAGTCAAGTTGTGGAGTACATAAATTACCATTTTTCCCAAAGTAATACAGAGTTTTTGTTTCAGGAACTCAGTCCTTATGAATTGAAAAGTCTACTTGGAGTTAATCTTCAAACTGTAAAGGATGCTGAAAATTCCACCCAAGTGCAAGCTTGGATTTCACAGCATTCAGAAAGTGAAGTGAGGAGCCTGGGAATTGGACTGTCTGGAGGGAAGCCTGATCCGATACCACCTGGCTTAATAACGATCCAAGGTAAGTGGAGTCCGTTTCCAGTCAATTGATGACAACAATGCATTCTGAGACTTTCAAAAGCAGTCAAGTCATTGAAGGGTTAAAATCATTTTGTTTTTCTTTTCAGAAATAGTCTCCTCGTCATCTTCTATCAACAAAAACTGTCTTCTACGTACAATCCTATCTTTATCTTTCAGCACAATAATCATTGTAATTCAACAGTGGTTATAACAGGGGTTGTGAGTTAGTTGTATTTTGTAGTATCCATGTCAGTGAGGAATTCAGTGATGTCTGTGTGCAAGTACACAATGCTTTTTGTATATGTAAACACAGCCTGAGTATACCGTTCACAGACATTTACTATATGGTTTAAATTGTGTATAAATACTTTAACTTACAATGTAAATCCTACATAAGCTAAGTTCTATATATTAGAAGGTGGTTAAATGGAACCCTATTAATGATTAATAAGCTTGCCAGATATGACTTTGAATCAAGCAAAACAAGTCTTACCAAGGGACATAAATTTATATCAGCAAAAACTATTATAAGGAAGAATCTATTTAATCAGTGTGTTTGGAATACCATGTCATTTCGCCTAATAAAGACAAAATCATTGTTCAAGATAAAGCTATCTTATAATAGGAGATGGAAGCTCCTACAGAAATTAAATATATTAGGGGAAACATCATTTTCTTTTTCTTGTTCTTAAGTTATAATATTTTAATATGAAAATAATTATTAATATAAATTGAAAGATAAACAATGATGTTGATATATTTTTCATTAAATGATAAGTGAACAATTTCTATGTGATTAATGAATTAAATATTTTTGATCTGGATGGATATAATTACTATTTTGTTAAAACAGGAATGGAAAATAAATGCATCAACTTGCATTTAATGGTAACTTAATAATTCATGACAATGAAATAAAATCTGCAAGTATCTTTCCTAAAATAAAATTTTTAAAAATTGAGCTCCAGACTTGTGTTTTCTTTCAGACATGGATGTACTGTAGGTGTTACTTCTAAAAGTTACATCATTGCAAAAAAAAAGTATATAAAACATTTTGAGACATTTCAGACAGAAAATGTAAGTTCTACGGATTCTAGTATTTGTTCGTAACTTTGTCAAGCAGAGTCATGAGACCAGTGCCTTCAAATTCATTACAAACAGCTTGTTTGTCAGCTTTTTTTAAACTGAGCTGACAATTATTTAAAACTGCTTAGACATTGTCAGTTTTTGAAAAAATTTGTTTTCTTTTTATTCATTTGTGGGACGTGGGTATCGCTGGCTAGCCAGCATTTATTGCCCATCCCTTGTTGCCTTTGAACTGAGTGGTTTGCTAGGCTGTTTCAAAGGGCAGTTGAAAGTCAACCACATTGCTGTGGCTCTGGAGTCACATGTAGGCCAGACCAGGTAAGGATGGCAGATTTCCTTCCCTAAAGGGCATTAGTGAACCAAATGTGTTTTTCCAACAAGCGACAATGATTCTTAATTCCAGATATTTTTATTGAATTCAAATTCCATCACCTGCCATGGAGGGATTGGAACCTGGGGACAAAGAACATTAGCTGAGTTTCTGGATGAATAGTCTAGCGATAATACCATTAGACCATTGCCTATTGATTGCTTCTGTTGTTTCAATGAAATCTTTGAGGAGAGATAATACACATATATCTAACTGGCAGAAAAAAGTGGATTCACTGCAAGAAATGATTTAAAAAAAACAATTCATTGTAGTTAAATTTCCCTCAGCTTACAATAAATAGGAATGATTGCCTTTCCTGCCGTCACCACCCCCACCACCGCCGCGATAGAACAATATAAACCAGAGCACAAAACATCAGCTCGAAAACTGAGAGAGCCAACACCATTGAAACACAGTGGAACAATCAATAAAGGATGACATTCTTTGTGTACAATCTCCGCTATCCATTTTGCAGAATGGTTAGATTAATCATTCAGTCACTGAGCACTCACACTAGATGGCAATCTAAGACTTGCTAGTCTTCTGTATATTACTGTACAAGTGAACATTGTGAACAAGGCTAAGTATGTAGGAATGAGAGTAGGCCATTCAGCCTGTTCTGTCATTCTGTCAGATCATTGGTGATCTGTATTTCAACTCCATTTACCTGACCACTCCTAAACTTTTCTGGCTATGTAAAAGGAAGAGTCACAGACCACAGTCAGTCAGGGCTTGAATCAAAAATCACTCAGGTAACAACAAACAAATGCAGGAAAGGATAGTGAGAAATCTACTAAGCTTAATGATCTACTGATGTGCAAGAGGATAGCTTGATTATTTTTTATATAATTACTTCAAATCAGGTTTTATTAATTGAACAAAATGAATCCAACCACAATTAGTCACTTAGCTGTAAAATAAAGCAGTTTCACAATTCATTGATCCTTGATGAACTAAGTGCTCACTTGGTCTGCTCTCAAGCAGATTTAGAAAACACATAATGCAAAAACACAGCTACCGAGTTCATGTAAGAGGAGGGTAACTATCGTTACACATCCAGGATATGTTCCTGTGCAGATAGGTAAATGACACTGTGAAACACTTATGAGCAACTAATGCCACAGAACTATATTTGCAATAAATATATTTTAGTATCCATCAAAATATTTTTTTATATATATGTAAATACACATATAGTGGTTAACACTGCTGCCTCACAGTGCCAGGGACCCGAGTTCAATTCCCAGCTTGGGTCACTGTCTGTGTGGAGTCTACACCTTCTCCCCGTGTTTGTGTGGGTTTACTCTGGGTGCTCTGGTTTCCTCCAACAAAGATGTGTGGGTTAGTTGATTGGCCATGCTAAATTGCCCCTTAGTGTCAGGGGGACTAGCCAGGTAAATGCATGGGGTATGGGGGTAAGGGCTGGGAGAGATTGAGGTCGTTGCAGACTTAATGGGCTGAATGGCTTCTTTCTGCACTGTAGGGATTCTATGATTCTATAATTTATGTATGACAATTTTGTAAACGCAGCTTTTGATCACATAGCACTGCATATTATCCTCAGTGAAAAACAGAAAAGCTTAGGAAAAGGGGAATGAATGATGACAAAAATCATAAAAATGAACTCTTTCTTGACCTCATTAAATATGTTCTTATTCCTATTTTGGAAAATTCCATTAAAAAGCTTTGAACTGCTACCCATTCCAAGCAGCCCACAATATATAAATGAGCTCAGGGCAAATTAAGATACTAATTACAGCATAATTAAATACAGGATCCTAAAACAATTTTGTGTAGCAGCTAATTAATTGAATACATTTTTCATGAAAAAAAACAGTAACAATTCCCACATTTTATGTATTAAAAATTATATTGGATTTATTCAGTCTTTACAATCAAGTGGGTATGCTTATAGATGATACAAATGATGCACCATAAGTCCTTGAGTTTTATTAAAGTTTATTTATTAGTGTCACAAGTTGGCTTACTTTTACATCGCAATGAAGTTACTGTGAAAACCCCCTAGTTACCACACTTTGGCGCCAGTTCGGATACACTGAAGGGAGAATTTAGCATAGCCAATGCACCTAACCAACACGTCTTTCAGACTGTGGGAGGAAACCAGAGCACCTGGAGGCAACTCACGCAGACACGTGGAGACTCCATACAGACAGTGACCTAAGCTGGGAATTGAACCTGGTTCGTGGCGCAGTGAGACAATAGTGCTAGCTACTGAGTCACCATGCGTGTATATCACCCTTTTTCAAATCGGATCCAAACTGACGGGATTTCCCACTGACGTGGAGCAAAATTGAAAGGCAGTGTGAAATTCCAGCTAATTTGGAGCCTGTTACTCCAGCCAGGTCCCACAGAGCGGTGAGTACAACTACTGGACTGTAATATGAACAGTTAAAAAACTGAACAAAAAACACAACATTGTTCCCTCCACAATAAAGGAAACATCCCCATCTCCCCACTAACCATCAATGCGTGTCAGTTATGAGGTGTGTATATTTTATCTCTCTGACTAAACTAGTCTCAACAATCAATGACAATGCACACGTGAATAAAGCGAAACAAATGTGATGTGAGATCTTTACAAATGAAATTTAACTTTGAAAAACAGCCATGCCACCTTTCGTGCTTTCAATAATGCTTCTGTTATTGGTGACGGAGTTGGGCTGGAAAGTTGTGCCTGTGATATGGGAGTCACCTATTTAACCAGGAGGGTGCTTTGCAGCCTGGCACTGCAGCATTGTCAGCTGAGGGTGGATTCCATTACTGATCTTGAGCTGTGGGTTGTGCAACCTGAGCAGTAACTGATGTCCCTGAGTTGTAGCCATGAGGTTGAGAATTACATGGACAGTACGTTTATAGATGTGGTTACCCTGATAGTTAAGAGTATGTAGAGAGAGAGGGGATGGGTGACCCAAGACAGTTAAAAAGGAACAGAGAGGTGGAACTGAAATCCCCGAGTATGTCCCACTCTCCATCCAGTATTTAATCCTCAATACTGATTGGGGTGATGAACTACAGAATCCCTGCTGCTTAGAACGAGGCCATTTGGCCCATTGAGCCTGCACCTAAAACAATTCCATCCAGGCCCTATTCCTGTAACCTCATGATTTACCCTAGCTAGTCCCTCTGGCACTAAGGGGCAATTTATATGGATGACCCACCTAAGCCGTGCATCTTTTGTACGGCTTAGGTGGGTCATCCATGTAAATGCCACCCAGCATTCATGTCTTTGATCACAGATTCACTTATCCACTCCCCTAACTATCATATCACATAAGAACGTAAAAAATAGGAGCAGGAGTAGGCCATCTAGCCCTTCGATCTTGCCCCGCCATTCAATAAGATCATGGCTGATCTGAAGTGGATCAGCTCCACTTTCTCGCTTTCTCCCCATAACCCTTAATTCCCTTGTCTATCAGAAACCTATCTACCCGTGACAAATATATTCAGCGAGGTAGCCTCCACCACTTCAACGGGCAGAGAATTCCAGAGATTCACCACCCTTTGAGTGAAGAAGTTCCTCCTCAACTCTGATCTAAACTAACCCCCCCCTTATCCTGAGACTGTGCCCTCTAGTCCTGCTATCCTTTCTAAATGGGAAGAATCTCTCTACTCTACCCTATCCATCCCCTTCGTTATCTTATACGTCTCCACAAGATCCCCCCTCATCCTTCTAAACTCCAACGAGTACAGACCCGGTCCATTTAGTCTTTCTTCATAGTCCAACCCCCTCATCTCCGGTATCAGCCTAGTGAACCTCCTCTGCACGCCCTCCAAGGCCAATATATCCTTCCGCAAGTGCGGCGACCAAAACTCTACACAGTACTCCAGCTGTGGCCTCACCAGTACCCTGTACAGTTGCAGCAAGACCTCCCTACTTTTATATTCTATCCCCCTCGCTATAAAGGCCAGCATCCCATTCACCTTCTTGATCACCTGCTGCACCTGGGTTTTTGCGACTCGTGCACAAGGACCCCCAGGTCCCTCTGCACCGTAGCATGTTGCAGCTTTTCACCTTTTAAATAATAATCCCTCCTACTATTATTCCTGCCAAAGTGGATAACCTCACACTTGCTAACATTATACTCCATCTGCCAGATCCTCACCCACTTGCTCAGCCTATCCAGATCTCTCTGCAGACTTTCTACACCCTCCACGCAATTTGCTTTTCCACTCATCTTTGTGTCATCAGCAAATTTCGTCACCCTACACTCAGCCCCCTCCTCCAGATCATCTATATAAATGGTAAACAGTTTAGCATAGCCAATCCTCTTCTCGTCCCTGGCTCCAACTGAGGTTCCTCTTCATCTCAGGATGTGCACCCCTGCTCCCAATTGGTTCAACTGCCCCCTCCATCAGGTCCAGCCAATCACATGGCTCTCAAAGGGGCCTTTGAAGGGGCCGCATTACTACTTTTCCCCCTAATTCCTGAGTCCACCCATGAAGGAAACAAAAAGAACATCATTAAACATTGGCATTCATGGCACAACAAGGCATCTGGGACACGCCCAGGAAGAACTCTCTCACAAAGTCAATTGGTCTGGAGTCTTCCGGACTCTGGAGGAAAGTCTCAACTTGATATTGGGTCTTTCAGTGAGTATAGAATCCAGGCAAACTCATCAATCTGGGATCAACATCCTCCTCAATTGCTTCTACCTTCCCAGCTATGGAAACTGTGGTTTGCCTAGGCAACACATTAACAACAGGAATCTCTGAATCAGTAACTGGTGAACATGGGTCCACCTCAGGACACATCTGTTGGTTCCCTGGATCAGGCCCAACTCTCTCCCTCAAATGACCCACATGCTTTTTTACATGGTGATCTTGTACTTCTAAAATGTAGGAGACCAGTCCCATTCTTTCCACAGTTTTACCAGCAATCCATGTCAGTCCTGCTGCAAAGCTACTGGCCAGAAATAAATCATCAACCTGGAAATCAGAAGATGTATCAACCAGGATGAAGAACGTATATCTCCTGAAGGGTTCTGCGAAATCTGTACACAGTCTTTACCACGGCCAATCTAGCCACTCCCATGGATATAGATTTATTGGCAGCAGCAATGCATGCTGGGCTTCACAGCTCAGGCACTGGCTCACCATAGAATCTGACGGTGCTGAAGGAGGCTATTCAGCCCATTGAGTCTGCACTGACAACAATCCCACCCAGGCCCTATCCCCATGACCCCGTGCATTTACCCTGCTAATCCCCTTGATACTAAAGGGAAATTTGGCGCAGCCAATCAACCTAACCCACACATCTTTGGAATGTGGAAGGAAACCAGAGCAGACTCCACATAGAATAATCCAAATTGGGAATTGAACCTGGGTTCCTGGAGCTGTGAGGCAGCAGTGCCACCATGCCGGCCATTCTTTCCATTTCATTATCGATGCCTGGCCACCAAACATAACTTTGGGCAAATGCTTCCAACCTGCTTTGTCTAGGGTGTGTGTTGTGTAATTCCTGTAGTAAGAGCCCATCGCCCCTGGGCTGGAACACCAGCTCGCTCCCCCCCCCCTCACAAATTACACACCCACCCTCACATGTTAACTCCATCCTCTAACGTGGGTAAAGTCTGATTTATTATGGCTTATCGTAGTGCCCTCCTTGCTTTACCGTCCTCTTTACTTTTGACAACTCAGGATCCCTTTCAGTCCGGCATTTTATACGCGTAGCTGTGACCGGCAAAGTCTTGACCATGTGCAGTACCAACACTGTTTCTTGTAGTACAAATGGTGACAGTAAGTTAAGAGGACAGTAATGCAAGGAGGGCAAAGGGAAGCGGCTAAATGCATCCACATTTAATGTTTGCCTCCCTGATCAATGCTGGACAGAGTAGCTATAAGCAGCTAACAGTAAAGTCCATCTCTGCACCCTCACACAGACAATTGGTGACACTGACTTAACCTCTTGGAATAAAGCCAACAACCACTTGTGATCTGATACTATGGTGAAATGTCTACCATATATACATATATATATGTTGATGAAACTTCTTCACCTCGTAAATTACATCCAGAGTTATTTGTCAATTTGAGAATACCTTTCCTCAGCATCTGGTAAGGTTCTTGCCACAAATACAATTGGTTTCTCTTCTCCATCTGACATCCTATGGGACAAGACTGTTCCCAGACCCAATGGTGATGCGTCACAGGTAACTCCCAGTGGTTAGCTTGGATCAGTACAGTGTTGATGACTGTAAGGCTTTCTTTTGCAAATGCCTCTTTTTGTGCTTCTCCCCATTTCCATCGCTAATGCTTCTCCAAAACCTGAAGCGGGACTAAAATTGTAGACGCATTTTGTAAGAATCTGCCGCAGTAATTCACCCGTCCTGAAATGATTTTATCTCCAATACATTTTTAGGCTGTTGTCCTTTTTTATGGCTTTAATTTTATTCTCCGAAAGATGTAAACTTTTAGCATCTAGCCTGAAACCCAAATATTTTATTTCATCCACCTGCGAAGTACATTTCTCTCATTTTAAACTGATGCTTCTTTAAATCTTCTCAAAAGTGCCTCTAAGTTTGCCCTCTGCTCCTCAGGGGATGTTCCTGTAATCAGGATGTCATTTAGATACACCACTATATTAAGAATGTCCTGTGATAAACCTTTCATCATAGGCTGGAAAATGGCACCATCTAATGAGACTCCAAAAGATAATCATTGGTACTGATATAGCCCTTTGTGGGTGTTGATAGTACCCAACCTCTGAGAAATCCTCATCCGACTCTAGCTGCTGGTAGGTGTGACTGAGATCTAACTTGGTGTACTTCAGGCCACGGCTAATTTGACATGGAGCTCCTCAACTCTCAGAATGGGGTATCTATCTATCTGAGCTCCTCAACCGTCAGCTTATAATCCTCACAGATTCTTACAATGCAATCTGGCACAATAGGTGCAGCCCATTCAGAGAACTATACAGATTTTATGACACTCAAGTCTTCCAATCTTCCTAGCTCCACTTCTATTTTATGATGAGGGACCCAAGGCACTGGGTACTAACAACAATCCCACACAGGCCCTATCTCCGTAACTCCACAAATCTCCCAGACTAAGGGCGGCACAGTAGCATAATTGTTAACACTGCTGCCTCACAGCAGCAGGGACCTAGCTTTGATTCCTGGCTTGGGTCACTTTTTGTGCAGAATCTGCACGTTCTCCCCTTGTCTGCATGGGCTTCCTCCGGTTTCCTCCCACTGTCCAAAAGATGCGCTGGTTAGGTGCATTGACCATGCTAAATTCTCCCTCAGTGTACCCGAACAGGCGCCAGAGTGTGGCGACTAGAGGATTTTCACAGTGACTTCATTGGAGTATTAATGTAAGCCAGCTTGTGACAATAATAAAATAAACTTTAAAAAATTTAAATTTTAAGGGGCAATTGAGCACAGCCAGTCAGCCTAACCTGCACATCTTTGGATTAGCAAAAGAAGCAGAAGTGAAAGAGTAGAAACTTTTTCTGTGCAGTACGTGGTTCGGGTGTGGAATGCATTACCTGAGGGTGTGGTCGACTCGGGTTCAACTGAACTATTCAAAGAGAATTAGACTGTTATCTGAAGAGGAACTTTGTCCTCCTGCATGTTCTTATACAGAATGGCAGGGAAGTGAGTTGCTCATTTGGAGAATTGGTGCAAACGTGATGGGCCAAATGGCCTCCTTCTTTTGCCATGGAATAATTCTGTAATTCTGCGGCTGTTGTGCTATCAAGCTATAGATCAGCATGCTCATTAACTGTAACAAATCCATATCCTGACATTCAGTAGCTCCAGTGGACCAGATTTCTAAATACAACACTGGAATTATTTACTAACTCATCAGATCTGCAATGTGGAGATTTTTAAATCTTTTTGGGTAAATATTGATGGGAGTTTATTCATCTCTAACTTTGGGAATTAACAAGTGGAAAGTGCAGGCAATTATAAAATGTATTTATTAGTGTAATAAGTGGGCTTACATTAACAGTGCAATGAAGTTATTGTGAAATGGGCAATGCAGTATTTATCAGTCTGCACAGTTATTGCTGCAATAACAATTCACCTGCACATCAAGGATTGCAGAGCAAAATATAATGAAAATTTTAGCAGTGATAATTGTCCTTTTTCTCACAACTGTATAAATTTGGTACCATTTGGAAAACAAGATAACTTTTCTATTTTGATAAAAGAAGTGTGAAGAGTTCACAGCCCCCTGTGTGCTGTTATTTTGTGCGGAGGGAGGGGGGCTTACAGCATTGCGAGAGGATGTGTGGGTCAGCAGTGCGAAGGCTGAGTGGCCTGGGGGCGGGAACATGACCTCGTCTGCCTCACTGCCGCAGATGGAGAGGCAGTGCCCGCTTTACGGCAGTGGCTTTGCGGCGCTGTCGGGCGGCGGGGAAGATGGTGTCGCAGTTGAGCGGGGTGCTGCAGCTGACGGATTTGGATGATTTTATCACCCCGTCCCAGGTAAGAGAGCGGCTCTGACGCGGGGTGGGGGAGAGGCCGGCCCGGCCTTCACAGAGAGCTCCCGAACTGTTAATAAAATCATTCAGTTCAACTTACAGCAGAATGGAGGCGGAAAGCTACAGCCGTTTAAATAAGGAGCGGGGTGGGGGGTGGGGGTGGGCGTGAGGGGAGAGTGAGGAGGGAGGTGAGAGAGTGAGGAGGGAGGTGAAAGAGTGAGGAGTGAGGAGGGAGGTGAGAGAGTGAGGAGGGGGAGATTGATGATGGGAGGATTGGGGGAGGGAGACTGGGGGTTGGGTCTTTCACAATAGATTGGTTGTGATGGTTGAATGGCCAGCTCAATACCTGCCCACCCTGTAGAAGGGTGCTCTCTTGCTATAATGCCAAGTGTTGTCTCAATTATGGAAATTGTCGAGAGCTACAAGTTTCTTGGTGTCCAGATCATCCACAGCCTGGTCCCTCCATGCCGATGTTATAGTTAAGAAAGCCCACCAATGCCTCCACTCTCTCGGAAGCCGAAGGAAATTTGGCATGTCCGCTACGACTCCCACCAGTTCTTACAGATGCACTGTAGGAAGCATTCTTTCCGGATGTGTCACATCTTGGCATGGCTCCTACTCTGACTAAAACCTCAAGAAACTACAAAGGGTTGTGAATGTAGCCCAGTGCATCACGCAAAGCAGCCTCCCATCTGTGGACTCTGTCTACACTTCCCACTGCCTCAGAAAAGTAGCCAGCGTAATCAAGGACCCAATGCACCCTGGACATTCTTCCACCTTCTGTTGGGAAAAAGATACAGATGTCTGACGACATGTACTAACCAATTCAAGAACAGCTTCTTCCCTGATGCCATCAGATTTACTTCACATTAAGGATGGTTTTGATCATTTTCACACACAAGACATTCACTTTCCTTGAGTAACTCAGCCACTCCAAAATCGATTACTGCAGCAGGAAACTTCTGACACTTTCAAAAGATACCAGATCAAGAGCTTTCATATTATGTCTATGACAGGAGATTTCAATGCTTTGTGTGTTCAGTTGGCTGGACAGCAGGTTCATGATGCAGGGCAACGTTAACAGCGTGGGTTCAATTCCTGTATTGACTGAGGCTATTTGTGAAGCCCCCGCCTTTTCAAACTTGCCCCTTACTCCTTAGGTTATTATACAGAGTTCCTATAGTGCAGGAGGCCGCCATTCGATCCATTGTATCTGCACGATCACAATCCCAATCCCACCCAGGCCCTATTCCCGTAGCCCTACATATTCACCCTGTTAATGCCCTGACACTAGGGTCCATTTAGTATGACCAATCAACCTAACCTGCACATCTTTGGAGTGTGGGAGGAAACTGGAGCACCCGGAGGAAACCCACGCAGACACGGGGGAGAATGTGCAGACTCTATACAGACAGTGACCCAAGGTGGGAATTGAACCTGGGTCCCTGGGTTAGATCATCACCAATCAGCTCTCCCTTTCAAAGGGGTGGACAACTTCTGATCATCTGGGACTGTGGCAACTTTACTTTTACAGTATTTTCCTGGTGAGCTCTCTTGCATATTATTACTATTATCAATTGTTTTTTTTAAAGAGTGAATCATTTCGCAGATTCGAGTTTTACCCTGTGTAACTCTTCCTTTCTGGAAGAGTACTGCCCCCTGAAAAACCCAGGAGAGAGGAGCTCAGACCCATGGAGCTGCCATCTAATTGATTTTTCGATTTGATTTATTAATGTCATGTGTATTGAGATACAGTGAAAAGGATTGTTTCTAGCCCACTCTATTGACCAAGCACACAGTTTATAGAATACATAGGGGAGAAGGAAAGGAGGTGCAGAATGTAGCGCTACAGTCATAGGGTGTAGAGAAAGATCAACTTAATGCGAAGTAGATCTGAAGGCAGCAGGGAAGAAGCTGTTCTTGAGTTGGTTAGTACGTGTCCCTCAGACTTTTGTATCTTTTTCCTGACAGAAAGTGGAAGAGAGAATGTCCGGGGTGCATAGGGTCCTTTATTCTGCTGGCTACTTTTCTGAGGCAGCGGGAAGCGTATTCAGAGTCCATGGATGGGAGGCTGCTTTGCATGATGCACTGGGCTACATTCACAACCCTTTGTAGTTTCTTGCAGTTTTAGTCAGACTAGGAGCCACACCAAGTTGTGATACATCTGGAAAGGATGCTTTCTATGGTGCATCGATAAAAACTGGTGAGAATTGTAGCAAGTATGTTTCAGACTATGTGGAGGAAGGCTTTCAACTTTAATGTAAACACAGTGAGAAGTCTGACGACACCAGGTTTAAGTCCAACCGATTTATTTGATAGTAAACTCACAAGCTTTCGGGGTTCCCCTCTTCGTCAGGTGAATGAAGAGTTCTGGCCTCAGTCAGCGCATATAAAGCACAGACAGTTTACAGATTACTGGTAATCTGTAAACTACTCGTAAATTGGTAATCTAGTAAATTACTGAATCTACAGATTCAGTAATCTGTAAACTGTCTGTGCTTTATATGCTCTGTCCGAGGCCAGAACTCTTCATTCACCTGATGAAGAGGGGAACCTCGAAAGCTTGTGAGTTTACTATCAAATAAATCGGTTGGACTTAAACCTGGTGTCGTCAGACTTCTTACTGTGTTTACCCCAGTCCAACGCCGGCATCTCCACATCATAACTTTAATGTAACACATCTCATAAAAATGTAGTCGAAAATAGTGTAGCTGTCCATTTCCCTTAAAACAAAATTGGTACAGAATGCCAGTAATATCTAGACAAAATTTGGGGCATTAACTTGAGCCTGTTGGAAACTGGCATAAATGCAAGAAACTCACACTGTCTGATCTTTTGTATGAGGGTACAGCTGTCAGTGAGCTAGGGGATGACATCACGTCTTCCACTAAATCAGTGCAAAAGATTGCGGAAATTCGGTCTTAGCATAAAATGGGCTTCAAATATTTATGTCTCAATTTGTTCAGTCTTTTGTACTGAAATTGACATTTTGCAGTTGTTCCAGTGAAACTTTTACCCGAAGGTTTCAGATCAGGATCTGTGTTTGTACATTTTGTCTTTCTGACACAGGTACAAACTCCCAACTCCCTGAGTCATTCCCTGTCCTCTATCGCCATGTTGTCTGTTACCTTCCATACTCCTGGCATCTTATTGTTAAATAGTCAGCAGCAGAACTGAGTTTTATCTTGCTGAAAACACTGTGGACACTCAGATGAAATTTCTCCCCTGTAACCATAATTGCTTGATATTTCTCACTGATATACTTGTTGCCAGAGACACACGTTAATTCAGTGTTTAACTCACATTAGTTTTCCCTCATCCCCTCCCAGAACTTACTTTGCCTCTTTGCCCTACTGATAAGTGCTCATAATTTTACCTTTGTTGAACAGAAGGATTTGTGCTTTTGTTTTCTTTTAATTTGAAATTCTAAAGCAAGGGAAAGTGGCTCACTTCCCTGCTGCGTTTATACACAGTTCTATTAGCCACGCCCCTGAACTGATTAGTGTATACTCAGCCGCTCGCGTCTTCAAAACTGAGTTGCAGGACAAATAGTCACACCAGAAAAAAGACTGAGTAGCTGACAGAGAGTGGGGTGCAAGCGCTGTGCTACTAATTTCACCTACTTCACAGAAGTGTCTTTCCAAAATACTTATTTTGTCATGAAGTTGGAAAAGTGTGCCAACTGTGTCGGCAGGGTGAGAACGAGTCACTGTGTACCTTATTGAAAGAATGGTTTTGATAATAGAAGTCATAATGCAGTATTACATAATGAGGAGAAGTCTAGTTTTCAGCTATCTTGAATGGGACTTACATCCTTTGAGGTGATGTTGGTCTGTTAATGTTGTACATGTAGCTATAAAATGAAAGTGATGGGACAGTATTTTGACTAATTGTATTCCAAATTACTATTTTTCTTTCTTATGAAAACATATTAGTTGGGGATTGACTTGGAAAGAATGCCTTGTGGTAGTGTTTTCTTATGGGTTAGTGGGATCATTCACTCCTTCTGAAGGAGCTTCACTGCTGTTTCAGAAACGAAGGGAGAGTGTTTCACACTGGAAATTTGTAAACTGCCTTTGAAAATGCAGAAAATGAGATACTGTAAACCCCATATTCAAGTTTTTATTGCATATGCTTTCTTTGTATATGCTAATTCCTTTATTGTAATGTGTACACAGCCATAAGATAGATGAGTCTGTGACAAGAATTTTTTTCTGTGTGACTGGTGGGATGGGTGAGATATATTGTGCTCCACAATAAATGCTGCCAGCATTCTCAATCCTTTCAATATTGCAAGGTTATTGATTCCTGAGTTTGTAGGGCTTATATGTCTTTCTGCTCAGTTTTCAAATCAGTTGATGTTGACTTTCATACCCAATTAATTCACACCCAGCTTTGCCACCAGTGTTAAAAGAAATTGCTTATGAGGCTGCTTGTAGCTTTGGCCGAGGTGCATTCCCTGCAGGGGGCATTTTTGCTGTCAGTGGGTGCTCCCGTTGCTGCTAAACAGAACATCGACACGTTTTTGAACCAGTCCCACTTGCAATCAAATTCCAAGTTAAAATGCACTTTATTTTTACAGGAATGTGTGAAGCCAGTGAAAGTGGAAAAGAAGCCAGGGAAAAGTTCCGGCATAATCAGAATTGAGAATGATGGTAGTTACACTCAGTTGAGCCAGGTAATCCTACAACTTTCTTTGTTTAGCCATACTTGTGTGGAGTTGATGGCTGTGCACTGAAAACGTTAGAATTCTTTGCTGTTTTTGTGTAACAACTGTAGTTAAAACCAGGTTACTGTAGGAGGAACAATAGCACCGAAAACAAGTTCTGAACAATAAATATAAGCAATAATAAAGTGATATTTTTAAAGCTGAGATGGTTTTCTTTATTTAAAACAAATGGAACTGGAGACCATCTGCATTAGTTCCTGGTTCAGGATATAATTACCCCTTATTAAATGGAATACAAGATTGGAAGAAAGTGTATTTTTTTCATTGCTGTCTTTGCATGTTTGTTTGTTCTGTTAGCTCACTGTGTTTTCATTTTCAGGATGGAGGCATCAAGAAACTTGAAAAAGCGAAAATAACTTTGAATGACTGCTTGGCCTGCAGTGGCTGCATCACGTCAGCAGAAAGTGTATTAATCACCCAACAAAGCCACGAAGAATTGTACAAAGTTCTGAACCAAAACAAAGTAAGATAATTACTTTCTTGTGGCATAATATTTCAGCGCCAGATTTTTGTATTTGACAATACATCATTCTAATGACTAATTTATGAGGTCACGCAAAGGGAGCTTAATGTCTTTTGTTTTGAAAAGCTGAAGGACGGGCAATGCACTAAGTTTTGAATTAATACAAAGAGAATTTGGAAAGTTGGACATACAGAGGATAGTTTGTGCTAGGCTGAGATAAGAGAAGCAAAGAATGTTATGAATTGAGAAAGCCACAAACTAAGTATAATTGGAATGGTAATCTTCCAGGCTTTGTCATTAAACTAAACCATCTTGAGGTACAGTACATAGAGACTTATTTCCTGATTTAACAGGGAGGACCGGGATTTTTATCGGTTGAGATCAGATGGAATCGTGCAGTAAGATCTGGATGGGACATTATGTTTAGTGATAATTCCCTCTTATGTTCCAATGTCGTGCCTGATCTAAGCACTCCGATATTACAATTTCTGCTGTGTGTGTGGTTATGTTTAAAATGGTCGACGAACGTGTTTCATGAAGGCAGAGGGTACTGTTTCTAGTTTCTTCCATACTCAGTGATTTGTGTTAACGAATTGAGGATTGCACTCAACTATTAAATTATTTCTCTTTTGGAAAGAGTTTATAAGATGTGAAAACAATTATCAATGGCATTTTTGATTCCGTCCCAAAGACTTTTCCAAAGCTTGCGATGATATAAAGCTAAGTGAATCTTGTGCTTTGTTCAACATACACTCATTGCAGTCTTTCATACAAACCTGTACACTTTCTCTTAGGTTTCTGAGGGTGATATGTTGAGGAGAACCTTGTCAAAATAACTTTGTGTTGCAACTCAGTTGTCAAGTATCAGAACACTGACTTTTACACCTGTAAAATTACTGTCTGTGCCCTCACCTCAGCTCAATTGTTACTGAAATCCTCATCTATGACTTGGTAACTGCTAGTGTCTGTCATTTAAGTACCCTGTCGGATGACATTCCACCTTCCACCCTCCATAAAACTAAACTCAATCAAGACTAACACCCATATGCAACATACACCAAACCCCATTCACCTATTATGCTTTTGCTTGCTGACCTGCATTGGCCCCAAGTCTACCAGTACCTCAGGTTTTAAACTCCCGTCCTTGTTCTCAAGTCTCTCCAAGGTGTTACTCTATCCTATCTCTCTCATCTCCCCAACGTATAAACATCCAAAATTTCTGCACGCTTCCAATTTTGGCCTCTTGTGATCCCAGATTTTTAATTGTTCTGCTTTTGGAAGCTGTTTTTTCAGCAGCCAAGCTCCTAAGTTCTAGTATTCATGGGTTAAACTTCTTTTCTTCTCCTTTAAGACACTCTTAAAATTTAACCCTTGTCCTATTATGTGGCTCACTGTTAAGTGTTGTCCTTCAGCACTGTGTGAAGCACTTTGAAGTATGTTACTCTATTAAATGCAATTTGTTTCAACCAGTAGCGCAAAACAGACTCTTATTGAACTGGAAGTCTGTTTTACACTGTTCACATTGAAGTCAATTAAATGAAACTTGAGCATGATACAAATCAGACTGCTAAATTGCTATGAGCTTGTTTCGCACTAATGGCAAAGACTAGTTTATTCAACACTATTCTCCCTTTTGCTGCCAATTTCCTCGCACTCTTGCTCAGTTATGATTCTGCGATGTCTCTGGTACTGTGCCCAATATATTGTCCTGCTGTGAGCCTTCACAATGAGTTTCTTTTCGAAGCTGTTCCAATTTATAGCAAAAGGGAACCCAAAAAGGCTTTAGGCATATAAATACTATAAGGGTGGTGAAAGGAGGGATAGGGCAAAGGGTGGTGAAAGGAGGGGTAGGGTCAAAAGAAACTGGCTGAACTACCAAATGAGTACTTTGCTGAGGATAAAGATTCTACCAAGCTCTCAGTGAAAGAGGAGGTAGCTACAATGCTGGATGGGCTAAAAATTATTAAAAATGGGATATCAGGTATTGATAAAGAGGACGTTCGTTGATAACTGTACAATGTTCAGCACCATTCACAACTCCTCAGTTACTGAAGCAGTCCCTATCCAAATGCAGCAAGACCTAGACGACATTCAGGCTTAGGCTGACAAGTGGCAAATAACATTTATGCCACTCCACTAAGAATCTAACCATAGCCATCACTGAATCCCTCACTGCCAACATCGTGGGAGTTACCAATTACCAGAAACTGAACTATACTATCCATGTAAATATCATGGCTACAAGAGCAGGTCAGAAGCTAGGAATCCTGCAGCCAGTAACTCCACTTGACTCCCCACAGCCTTTCTACAGTCTGCAAGGCACGAGTCAGGAGTGTGACGGAATACTCTCCACTTGCCTGGATGAGTACCACCCCAACAACACTCAAGAAGCTTGACACCATCCAGGTCAAAACAGCCCACTTGATTGGCACCCCAACTACCATCTTAAACATTCATTCCCCCTGCCACCGATGCACAGTAGCAGCAGTGCGTTCCATTACAGGATGCATTGCAGGAATCAATCAAGCACCTTCCAAACCCACAACCACTGCCATTTAGAAATACAAGGGCAGCAGATACATGGGAACACCACCACCAGGAGATTCCCCTCCAAGTCACTCACCATACTGATTTGGAGATATGTCACTGTTGCTTCACAGTCGCCGGGTCAAACTCCTGGAACTCTCTCCCTAACAGCACTGTGGGTGTACCTACACCACATGGACTGCAAAGGTTGAAGGAGATAGCTCATCATGACCTTCTCAAGGGCAGTTATGGATAGACAATAAATGTTCTATGAGGATGTGTCTAGGGCAGTGGATAGAGGAGAGCCGGTGGATGTGGTCTTTCTTGATTTTCAGAAGGCGTTTGACAAGGTACCTCACAAGAGGTTATTGCAGAAGTTAAGGGGGCATGGAGTTGGGGGTAGGGTGTTAGCGTGGATAGAGGATCGGTTGTCAAATAGGAGGCAGAGAGTGGGGGTCAATGGGTGCTATTCGGACTGGCGGTCGGTGACTAGTGGAGTGCCCCAGGGGTCGGTGCTGGGGCCTCAGCTATTTACCATTTATATAGATGATCTGGAGGAGGGAACCGAGCGTACGGTGTCGAAATTTGCTGATGACACCAAGATTGGGGGAACGGCAAATTGCGCGGCGGGTGTGGAGAGTCTGCAGAAGGATCTAGATAGGCTGGGCGAATGGGCCAGGAACTGGCAAATGGAATTTAATGTTGGCAAGTGCGAGGTGGTCCACTTTGGTAGGAATAATGGTAGGAAGGACTGTTAGTTGCGTGGCGAAAAACTGCAGCAGGCGACGGTGCAGAGGGACCTCGGGGTCCTTGTGCACGAGTCGCAAAAACCCAGCCTGCAGGTGCAGCAGGTGGTCAGGAAGGCTAATGGGATGCTGGCCTTCATAGCAAAGGGGATTGAATATAAAAGTAGGGAGGTCTTGCTGCGGCTGTACAGGGCATCGGTGAGGCCGCAGCTGGAGTACTGTGTGCAGTTTTGGTCGCCGTACTTACGCGAGGATATTTTGGCCTTGGAGGGAGTGCAGAGGAGGTTAACTAGGCTGATACCGGAGTTGAGGGGGTTGAGCTATGAGGAGAGGCTGAATAAACTAGGCTTGTACTTGTTAGAGTTTAGAAGAATGAGGGGAGGTCTCATTGAGACATATAAGATGATGAATGGGATGGATAGGATAGAGGTGGAGAGGCTCTTCCCGCTCAGAAAGGACAGTAGGACTAGGGGGCACAGCCTCAAGATAAAGGGGTACGGTTTAGAACGGAGTTGAGGAGGAACTTCTTCACTCAAAGGGTGGTGAATCTCTGGAATTCTCTGCCCGTTGAAGTGGTGGAGGCTGCCTCGCTAAATATTTTTAAGACACGGGTTGATGGGTTTTTGATAAGCGAGGGGATTAAGGGTTATGGGGAGAGGGCGGGAATGTGGAACTGAGCCACGACAGATCAGCCATGATCTTATTGAATGGCGGGGCAGGTTTGAAGGGCTAGATGGCCTACTCCTGCTCCTAGTTCTTATGTTCTTATGTTGACTGAGCCAGTGACACCCACATCCCAAGAATTTTTTTTTAATTAGAAAGGCTAGCTGTATTTGTAACCATCAGAATCGGATTGGAAGTTTTGTGTATGGTGAGGGGGATAAAGATTTAAATTGCCAAGATACTGACCATAAGCTTTCAATCCTCCGTAGATAGAGGGTGGTGCCAGAGGAGTGAAGGCATACATCTTTGATCAAAAAAAACCATAAGGCTAAACACAGCAACTACAGACCGATCAGTTTAAACCTGGTGGGGAAGTGTAACAGTAACCAGTGTAAATTTGAATTAAATAAACAGAGTCAGCATTTTTAAGAGCAAATTGTTTTTTAGTTGACTGGTTTAATTTGATGAGGTAACCAAGAGGACTGATTAGAGCACTGTGACAGATGTGGTACGTGGAATTTTTAAACGGTCTTTTGAGAATGTCCCACTTAATGGCTTTCCAAAATCATTCAAATCCACTGACTAAAAGGGCCAGTGGCAGCATTGATATGGGTCTGACTCAGTGACAGAAAGCAGAGAACAGTTAGTGGTAAAGTGTAGTATTTTTGGTCTGGCAGAATGTGTAAGTGGAAATCCCAAGGGGTCGCTATTAGGATCATTGTTTTTCTTGATCTACGTTAATGACCTAGACTTTGGTGTTCAGTGCACAATTTCAAAATGTGCAGATGACACAAAATCTGGGAGTATTGTGAGAAGGATAGTGGTGGACCTCCAAAGGACATAAGCTGGTGGAATGGGTGGGGCATGCAGCAGGTAAATTTAATATAGAGAAGTGTGAAATGACACATTTTGGTCAGAAAGACAAGAAAAGGCAAATTAAAATAAAGAAGACAGTTCTTAAAGAAGGCATCTCAGGATAGGTGTGCACGAATCATTGAAGTTATAATGAACCTGTGGAAAGGTTGAGAACCAGAGGACACTGAGTTGAGATGAATGGCAATGATGACATGAGGAAGAAGGTTTTCATGTTTGGATCTGGAACTCCCTGCCTGTGGTGGCTTTGAGAAGAGAATTGAACAAGAACTTGAGGAGGAAATATTTGCAGGGTTGTGTGGAAAGGGACCTGCTGAGTTTCTCTTGCAGTGAACCAACACAGACATGACAGGCCAAATCACCACCTGCTGTGCTATAATCATCCATTTGAAATTTAATTGCAGTGCAAGTATTGTCACTGTTTTGAAGTGGTAGCATTTGACATGAAATTTTTGACTTTGCACAGTCCCAAGAGGACTTTTTCCCAGTGCGGTGAAGGAATCTTTAGGCCCTGAAATGTTAATTTAGTTGGAATCTTTGTTGTTCATTGTGATGGGGAGAACATTGTTGGCTAGCTCTTCTTCTATATCTCGTGCCAGCACAAAAAACAGTTGCATTTATAAAGCACTTTTCACAACCACTGGGCATCTTAGTGACGTACATAAATGTAGGAAATGCTGCAGCCAGTTTGCACACAGCAAACTCCCACAAACAATAAAGTAATAATGACTAGATAATCTTTTTTTTTGTGATGTTGATTTGGCTCGGGCACCTGGGATAACTCCCCTGCTTCTCTTTGTCGTAGTGTTGTGGAATCTGTTATATCCATCTGAGTTGGCAGAAGGGGCCACAGTTTAAAGTCTCATCCAAAAGACCTAACACCTCTGACGGTGTGGCACTCCCTCAGTACTTGATCCCTCTGTAGTCAGTAACACTCCCTCAGTGCTGCACTGGAATGCAAGTTCTGAGTAGGATTGAAACGCACAATTTTATGATTCAGAGAAAAGAGTTCTACTGAGTCACAGCGGACACAAAATAAAATGTTACTATTAGCATAACAGAGAACGTCTTAGCTTCTGCATATGAAATTGTGACGCATTGCTAAATCTGGCAGAAGAAATAGACATTAGCGCTCAAACATTTGATTCTTATCAGTGTGACCCTGTTATTTTCTGACTAATTTGACTGTGCAGATTAGATGTGTGATTTATGTTTGTACTATTGTTATTATCTTTTTTGTCACCTCCCTCCTCCATCCCCCATGGTGACAGTTCTTGCTGGAATGTGGTTCCCCAGGTGTTATCACTATCAATTCTTTCATTTCTTGAGAGTTGAAGTGTTCCTGCGTGAGGAGTCACAGCTGAACCTGTCCCATTCTGACCTGACCCTTCACACCTCACTGGACAGCATGCGTGACAAAAAAATCTGGTGCTTCCCTTTTGTGTTCACTTTGGGAAATCTGACGCCAATTGTTTTGCCCTCTGAGCTTCTAAACAACTCTTTGCTTAGCCGTTCAACCAAAGGAGGGAATGCAAATAATCGATAACATTGCTTCTTTGAACCTATTTGATAGTGGTCACTGTTTGAGTAGAGCACAGTGTAACACCAGTATACTCCCTGAGCACTGCTATTTCATTGATTAGGTATCGGGTTCCACGAATCAGAAGCTGGTGGTGGTTTCAGTTTCACCACAATCCAGGGCATCATTAGCTGCAAGGTATCAACTCCAAGTTACAGACGCTGCACAACGGCTGACTGCATTCTTCAAAAATCTGGGTGAGTGGATTCATAACGTGGTGAAGCACAATAACGTTCTTTACTGACATAGCTGAAGTTTATTTATTAGTGTCACAAGTAGGCTTACATTAACACTTTATTGTATTAGTTACTGTGAAATCTCCTAGCCCCCACACTTTGACTCCTGCTCAGGTGCACTAAGGGAGAATTTAGCATGGCCAGTGCACCTCACCAGCACACCTTTCAGACTGTGGGACGAAACTGGAGCACTCGGAGGAAACTCATGCAGACACGGGGAGAATGTGCAAACTCCGCACAATGAGTGACCAAGCTACACTGCTATTTAGTGAATAAAACCTAAACAATCAACTCAATTCTAAATGGTGTAGGCGTGTTCAGTGTAGATAACAGTGTAGTTGAGGCTGATGCCATGTAGCACCACCTTGGATCAATACTCCATGCCAGAATGGAACTTGAGATTTCACCCGCACATACTGAATTATTTTCACTGATCTGGGGGCAGCATTGAGCAGAAATTAGTTTCCCTACACAGGGAAAGAACCAAAAAAGATGAACTGTAAACAGACAGACAAAACTGGATGCTTGGAAGTCTTAACTAAATCAGAAAATGTTGAAATTATCCAGCAAATAGGGCAGCATTGGTGACCTGAAACATTAACTCTGCTTCTCTCAGCACAGATGCTGACTGACTTTGTTGAGTATTTGCAGGGTTTTGATTAAAAGGTGAGTCATCTTGTACAACAGTTGTACGCCTCTCCGTGTTTGATTTTGCACCATTATTGAAATGGTGATAACAAGTCGTCTCATGCACACCCAACTAGATAATGAGAAAATTAAATGAAAATCTTTCTCGGTGGTTTGTATTTAATGTTGTTTCCGAGTCATACAAATGAGACAGTTCTCAGTCCTGTGCCCTATTTGATCCACATTCTCTGTGAATCGGTTAATTTGAGCTGGGGAGCAGTAAACTTGATGCAGTCTGTGAAATCACACTCTGTAAAAAGTCTGACAACACCAGGTCTTAGTCCAACCGATTTATTTGATAGTAAACCCCCAAGCTTTCAAGTTAGTCCCTCCGTCAGGTGAATGGAGAGTTCTGGCGAAGGGGCTAACCCGAAAGCTTGTGAGTTTACTATCAAATAAATCAGTTGGACTAAAACCTGGTGTTGTCAGACTTTTTACTGTGTTTACCCCAGTCCAACGCTGGCATCTCCACATCAAATCATACTCAGCCAGGAGGCCTTGCAGCTCACAAAACCATTCCCGGCAACAGAGCCAATGCAGCTTTGTAATGTATACAGTTAGTTTGTTGAACTGAATACTCTATTTGGAGCAGCATGCTTTTTGGCATTGCCTGTTTGTTTTAGCAGACAGGGATAAGTAACAGCCTCCAGAGGCTTTTGATTGTGCGATTTGAATTCATGATAGTGGACTTAATTTTACTACGTGCTGGAGAGGACTAACATGCCCTCTTTACTGGTGCACAGCAACAGGCTGACAATTAGATATCACGTATACACAGTTTGAAATAAATGTGTAACATCAGACTGACCATGTCAACTTTTACAGTAAAAGTTCCAACTGTGATAACATGTATCATGCAGGTTACCATAAAAGCATTAGCTGTCTGCAGGTCAGGGCAAGGCATCCTGACTCTACATGGCTACAGTTTAAATTTACCATGGGGCACTGGGTCAATATATCACAATCTTATCGATTCAGTCCATTGTTGCAGTGGTGGGTGCCAGTATATTTTACATGGAATTCCAATGGAACCTGGGATATGTTTGTTGACTGTTAAAATAGTAATGATCTGATATGTGACATGGGAATGTGAACATGTGGTATGTATGGGTGGTAATCTGGCAGAGTGGATCACCCAGCCACTATATAGGACACAGCTCGTTTCCATTTCATGGTAGTCGACCTTAAAATGTTATCCTGTCATTATCAGCTCCTTTGGGTGCGATTTTAAAAACCTGCAAACCTTGAATATAGGGGGGGGGAGGGTGCGGGTGCGAGGGTAGGTGACGCTACGAGGTCTAAAGTTAAGGATAGGGTACAGGTAAGGGAAGAGGCCAAGGATGTCCCAATTGGTGGCGTTACGGCAAATAGGGTCCAGGTGAAGGCTGGGATGAAAGCGCTTTATCTGAATGCACGAAGCATTCGGAATAAAGTGGATGAGCTGGTGGCGCAGATCGACACAAATGGATACGATCTGGTGGCCATTACAGAGACGTGGCTGCAAGGTGACAGGGACTGGGAGATGAATGTACAGGGCTATCAAGTGTTTAGGAAGGATAGGCAGGAGGAAAGAGGGGGTGGCGTAGCTCTGCTGATTAAGGATAGTATCAAGGTGGTAGCAAGGGATGATATCGGAGCCAAAGAGCAGAACGTGGATTCGTTGTGGGTGGAGATTAGGAACAGCAAAGGGAGGAAGACGCTGGTGGGTGTCGTCTATAGGCCCCCGAATAATGATCTGGAGGTGGGGCGGGCTGTTAACACGCAAATAAGTGCGGCGTGCAGGAATGGGACGGCAGTAGTTATGGGAGATTTCAATCTGCATATTGATTGGTCGACCCATGTTGGACGAGGTGGGCTCGAGGAGGAGTTCTTGGAACGCTGCCGGGATAATTTCCTTGAACAGTGTGTGTTGGAGCCGACGAGGGAGCGAGCTATCTTGGATCTGGTGCTATGTAATGAGGCGGGTAGAATTAGGGACCTTGCGGTGAAGGATCCTCTTGGAGAGAGTGATCATTGTATGGTGGAGTTTCTGGTGCAGATGGAGGAGGAGAAAGTGGGTTCCCGGACACGCGTCCTTTGTTTGAATAGAGGGGAGTATGGTAGGATGAGAGAAGAATTGGCGAATGTGGACTGGGGGAGTGCGTTGGAAGGTAGGTCTGCTGAGGAGCAGTGGAGGATCTTTAAGGAGATCTTTCTTGGTGCTCAGCAGAAATTTATTCCGATGGTTAAAAAGGACAGTAGGAAGAGAGGTAATAAGCCGTGGATAATGAAGGAGGTGAAGGAAAGTGTTAAATTAAAAGCGGAGGAAGTTAGAGTAGCTAAGAGCAGTGGGCGAGAAGAGGATTGGGAAAGGTTTAAATGTCAACAAAGATTGACAAAGAAGTTGATAAAGGAGGGTAGGAGAAGCTATGAGGTTGGGCTAGCACTTAATATAAAAAAGGATAGCAAGAGTTTTTATAAATATATAAAAAGGAAGAGGCTGGCTAGGGTGAACGTTGGTCCTTTAGAGGATGAGAAAGGGGAGCTAGTGGTAGGGGATGGGGATATGGCGAAGGTCTTGAATAACTTTTTTGTTTCTGTCTTCACGGAGGAGGACGTGAATAATTAGCCGGGTGTTAGCGATGGAAAGGTGGTAGGAATGGAGGGTCTTAATGACATTACTGTTACTAGAGAGGTGGTGCTCGACAGACTGGAGGGGCTGATTGTGGACAAGTCCCCAGGACCGGATGGAATGCATCCGAGGGTTCTGAAAGAAATGGCGGAGGTTATAGTGGATGCCTTGGTGGTTATTTTCCAGACGTCGCTGGATTCCGGGGAAGTGCCGGAAGATTGGAAAACGGCTAATGTTACGCCGTTGTTTAAGAAGGGTGCCAGGCAAAAGGCGGGGAATTATAGGCCGGTTAGTTTAACGTCTGTGGTAGGTAAAATGTTAGAATCCGTCATTAAGGAGGAAATTGCGAGGCATCTTGAAGGGAATTGCTTGATAGGGCGGACGCAACACGGTTTCATTAAAGGGAAGTCGTGTCTGACAAATTTACTGGAGTTCTATGAGGATGTGTCTAGGGCGGTGGATAGAGGAGAGCCGGTGGATGTGGTCTTTCTGGATTTTCAGAAGGCGTTTGACAAGGTACCTCACAAGAGGTTATTGCAGAAGGTCAGGGGACATGGAGTTGGGGGTAGGGTGTTAGCGTGGATAGAGGATTGGTTGTCAAATAGGAGGCAGAGAGTGGGGGTCAATGGGTGCTATTCGGATTGGCGGTTGGTGACTAGTGGGGTGCCCCAGGGGTCGGTGCTGGGGCCTCAGCTATTTACCATTTATATAGATGATCTGGAGGAGGGAACCGAGTGCAGGGTGTCGAAATTTGCTGATGACACCAAGATTGGGGGAAAGGCAAATTGTGCGGAGGGTGTGGAGAGTCTGCAGAAGGATCTAGATAGGCTGGGCGAATGGGCCAGGAAATGGCAAATGGAATTTAATGTTGGCAAGTGTGAGGTGGTCCACTTTGGTAGGAAGAATGGTAGGAAGGACTATTACTTACGTGGCGAAAAACTGCAGCAGGCGACGGTGCAGAGGGACCTCGGGGTCCTTGTGCATGAGTCGCAAAAACCCAGCTTGCAGGTGCAGCAGGTGGTCAGGAAGGCGAATGGGATGCTGGCCTTCATAGCGAGGGGGATTGAATATAAAAGTAGGGAGGTCTTGCTGCAGCTGTATAGGGCATTGGTGAGGCCGCAGCTGGAGTACTGTGTGCAGTTTTGGGCGCCGCACCTGCGCAAGGATATTTTGGCCCTGGAGGGAGTGCAGAGGAGGTTTACTAGGCTGATACCGGAGTTGAGGGGATTGAGCTATGAGGAGAGGCTGAATAAACTAGGCTTGTACTCGTTAGAGTTTAGAAGAATGAGGGGAGATCTCATTGAGACGTATAAGATGATGAATGGGATGGATAGGATAGAGGTGGAGAGACTCTTCCCGCTCAAAAAAGACAGTAGGACTAGGGGGCACAGCCTCAAGATAAAGGGGAGGTGGTTTAGAACGGAGTTGAGGAGGAACTTCTTCACTCAAAGGGTGGTGAATCTCTGGAATTCTCTGCCCGTTGAAGTGGTGGAGGCTGCCTCGCTAAATATTTTTAAGAAGCAGGTTGATGGGTTTTTGATAAGAGAGGGGATTAAGGGTTATGGGGAGAGGGCGGGAAAGTGGAACTGAGCCACAACAGATCAGCCATGATCTTATTGAATGGCGGGGCAGGCTCGAAGGGCTAGATGGCCTACTCCTGCTCCTATTTCTTATGTTCTTAATATCATGAGAGCAAAATCGCAATAAAAATTTATGGACTCGACATCTCTATTAATATGAGGAGCGTTTTCTTCTTGGGCGAATTAGTCCGAGTCTGAATTAGTCACAAAAAAGTCCGAGCAGTTCACTGGAAACCACCGAGACTTTGCTGGGTTAACTTGCTTCTTAAAGAAAACAATTCTAGAGAATGCTTTTTTTCCTCAATTAATGACCCACGGAAAGAATTGTGTGACTGCCCTGCTTTGAAATATGTAGTTTCCGTGATTCCAGCGTTGCTTGTTTTCTGTAATTAATGGCAATTATCAGGCATTCCCCTGCTTTCCATTAAAGGCATTGCATCCTGATTGCTGTGTGCACACGTAGGAGGATGTGAATTAATTGGCGAGTATGGATAATTACACGTATGCAGGAAGTGAATGTGTTAACATGATGTGAAATGGATTGTTAGAACTTTGAGTTTATGATGTCCTGGAACCCATTCCTAAACTTATCACTTTCCTAATCCGTTTTTTCTGCCTCCTAAATATTCTCAGGCGTTCACTACGTGTTTGACACGACCTTCTCGAGAAATTTCAGCTTGCTGGAGAGTCAGCGTGAGTTTGTTCAGCGTTTCCATCGGCACAAAGAGGATAGCAAAGCTCTACCAATGCTGGCCTCTGCCTGTCCAGGTATTTCTAATAGAAAGAACTTGTACACCACTTTGGCATCGACAATAAAGTACTGACAAAATGTTACTCCCTGTTATAGTGTAGAAAACATGATAGCCATGTTGTGCACAGCAAGATCCCACAAACAGCAGTTTGATTAATACCAAATAATCTGATTTTGCACACCAATAAAGGGATAAACCAGGAAAGTAAGTTTGGAGGAGGACAAAAAAGGATATATATCAGAAAAGTGATTGGGCAAGAAGGTACTAGTTGGAATAGAAGAGTGGGAAGTGTGCAATTATTCATTTTTGTAAGAAGAATGGAGAAAGAATAATTGTTAAAAGGTGAGGGACTAACAAGTATTGGTTAATCAGAAGAGTTTGGGGCTTTTTTACATGAGTTGGAAAAATGCAATATGAAGGTCCATCGAGCAATTAGGAAGGTAAATGATATGTTAGCCTTTATTGCAAGGGGGTTGGAGTACAAGAGGAATGCTGTAATTAGAAAAGGCTTGGTAAGACCACAGTTTTGGTGCCTTTATCTAAGGATGTATATACTTGCCTCCAAGAAGGCAGAATGAAGACTCACTAAATTGACCCTTGGTTTGAGAGGGCTGTCCTTTGTGGCGTGATTGAGCAGAATAGGTTTGTATTCACTGGTGTTTAGAAGAATGAGAGACAATTTCAGTAACATTAAAATCCTCTCGGGCTGTGTGCAGATTCCACACAGACAAGTGACCCGAGTAGATTTTAAGAGGCTTTTTCCCCTGGCTGGATAGTCGCAGGATAAGGGGTGTTGCCTGTTTAGGACTGAAGTGTGGAGAAATT
This sequence comes from Carcharhinus amblyrhynchos, assembly GCF_965287045.1. Lineage (NCBI taxonomy): Eukaryota > Metazoa > Chordata > Chondrichthyes > Carcharhiniformes > Carcharhinidae > Carcharhinus > Carcharhinus amblyrhynchos. Next base: position 9,920,046 of record NC_137341.1, on the reverse strand, counting down.
TCTTGTCTCAGAGGTTGTGAATCTTTGGAATTCTCTACCCCAGTTGATGAGTATATTCACGACTGAGATTAAAGATTTTTTTGGCGCTATGTGGGGATTTGGCAGGAAAGTGGAGCTGATGTAGAAGTTCAGTTATGTTCTTGATGAATGGACCATAGGACCAAATTCTGCTCCTATTAGGTTGATTTAGAGATGAGAATGCTTCCACTGAGCCAATGTTAACATTTAATACTCTTCTCGTGACCTGCAATTCTATTCCCAACCTTAGTAGCAAGTAAGTTAGCATCTGTAGAAGCTGGTTAGCTGGCTACTTTTTGCAGTAGTCAGTCACCATGGCAGCAAATGATTTTATGAGGAATCAGTTCCACTTCTGTTTCACAGCAAACTTCTTCATTCTCAAGATTGCTGATTCTTGGTTACTTCCTGAAATATTTCCCCCAAGCTGACTGAATCAGAAGCAATAATTGTCTTTAAAATGTTGCACGCAGCTTTACATTGCTTGGTTACACTACACTAAATACCTGCTAAATACGCTTTGCATTAAGTCGCTTTGGACATGCAGTAACTTCTTTAACATAATCTTGTGAGGCTACATGGGAATATTTATTTCTTGTTACGCTCCAACATCTGTCTTTCAGGCTGGATCTGTTATGCAGAGAAAACCCATGGCAGTTACATTATTCCCTATATCAGCACAACAAAATCCCCACAGCAGGTGATGGGCTCTTTAGTGAAGGACTACTTTGCAAAGCTGCAGGTAAGAGACAATATTATTTTCACATCCAATAAAGCTTTTATTGTTGCAGCACAGAATTACAATCTCTAAACTGATATAACAAACTTCAGACTGTCTGATAGTGGCTAGGGAAGGCTGAGGGAAAGCAAACACACTTAAACTGTAGTGAACGGTACAACGGTTAGCACTGCTGCCTCACAACGCCAAGGACCCGGTTCAATTCCAGCCTCGGGCCACTGTCTGTGTGGAGTCTGCTCGTTCTCCCCGTGTCTGCTTGGGTTTCTTCCGGGTGCTCCGGTTTCCTCCCACGGTCAGAAAGATGTGCAGGTTAGGTTGATTGGCCGTGCTAAATTGCCCCTTAGTGTCGGGGGACTAGCAAGGTAAATAGGTGAGGTTACAGGGATAGGGCCTGCATGGGATTGTGGTGGTTGGTGCAGGCTCAATGAGCTGAGTGGCTTCCTTCTACACGGTAGGGATTCTGTGAAGCCATTGTAATTCTGGTGCTCATTGGTGTGGGCAAATTTTTCCTAGCTTTTCCCACTTCACTGCTGTAACTTGGGCTAAAATCTCCTTCACGTAAAGATGGGAAGAGGATCATGGGTGTGTAGCATAATTCCCTCAGTTCAGAAGATCTGTTAGTAATGATACGTCAGCTTGTTTAAAAAATTAATTACCAGCCTGGATGTGTGATGACTGTTGTTACTACAAGAGATTGAACATTTGGTTTGTAGATCTTGCATGACCGTATTATGTACTGTGTAATGTCTGCTACATAATGCTGTGCCTTATCCAGGAGACGTTAATATGTTTCTGATCTGATAAGCGATCACACGACGATGCATGTAACTTGAAATCTCCTGTACCGTGACTCACATCTGGGAATAGAGCTTTGAAGTTAGCACTTTTTACTTTTGCTTGAGATGAGAAGATTTGGCATGATCTCATCGAAGTCTTGGAAAATATAGAGTGATTTGGTAGAGGAGAAACAGAGAAATTGATTTCTCTAGGTAGGGGTGTGGGGGGTATCAGAGGAATTCTTGAAATGAGTGGTAGGCTGTGAAGCAATGCAATCAGTAAGCACCTTGTCACCCAGACTGTTTTGGAGGCTGTGGATATTCCTAAGCTTCTCCATGCAATCTATGCATTTAAGTTGCTGTAGGTTCACACAAGAGGTCATGCACTGAAATTGCCTGTGCACTCCAAAAATAAAAATGAGAATGCAGTTTGGGTGAGGATATAAAGACTATTGAATATACATAGAGATCAGCTGTGATCTAATTATGTAAAAAGTCTGACAACACCAGGTTTTAGTCCAACCTATTTAATTATGTGGCAGAGTAAGATTGAAGAGTTGATTGACCTCCTTTTCTATACTCCTTTCAAATATGTTGCTTCAGAGTTGGGATTTTTCTTTGTTAGGTGGAATGTTGAAGCTAGTATGCAATGTGAATTAGTCGGAAAGCGTAAGCGTTCACTTGTTCAGGAGGACAACAGCAAAAGGAGATTGTGACGTATTCTGTTTGCCCCATAGAATATGACACCGGATCAAATATACCATGTAACAGTGATGCCGTGTTATGACAAAAAGTTAGAGGCTTCGAGAGAAGATTTCTTCAGTGAAGAATACCACACAAGAGATGTGGACTGTGTAATTACGTCAGGTGAGCAAGGTTTGAAAGAAGGATACCTGTTAACGTGTACTGGCATCAACGCTCCTGTCATTCTCCGCCAGCCTGTATTATCTTGTTACTCCCTCACCTTTGCACTCGGGCTTTTACTCTGCCTTCAGTGCTATTCCATGAGGTTAAATCGAATCACTGATCGTCAGCTTAAGACTCAAAAAGTGGGAATATTTTGACTAAAAGTCAACTTGAATATAAGTCACAAAGTATTTTTGTGAACTTCCTACCAATAGTCCTGATATTCTATTTTATTGGGGTGTATATTTTCAATAGATGTTGGAATTTATCACATAACTTTGATGAAGAAATGTAAAAACATATTGCATTGCTATGTTTTTAGCAGTGGCAATAATCACATTGCATAGCAGCTTCAACTCTTGAAACCTTTAACTGTTTCATATATCATTAGCTAAAAATAGTCTCATTATTATCTTCATGTAATGGTGATCAGCCTCTGACTTAACGCATTGGTGTTGCTTGTAGAGATTCTTGTCATGTTGCGATGGAGACGTGACTTACAAATGAGTACGCTCCAGAAAGCATCATACCTTTTAGTGAAAGGGATCCCAGTTATTCCTTACATTGAAATAATTTAAATTTGAGTTTGGTTTCCTCAGTGAGGGTTCAATTCTTGTTTAGTCTATCGTTTGTTCGTTTTAAAGTTTTGCTCGGTGGTATACTAATGACAGAATCTCTGTTTTGAAGGTGAAGTGCTGAAAATGCTAGAACAGGAGGGTCTTTCCTTGGCAAATGTGGACCCAGTGCCACTGGATACACAGTAAGTCAAACAGTCTCAGAGGCTCTTTAGGTTGTGATCAATGACTCAATTAAACAAAATGTTTATTTTAAAAGAAAACATTTCTTGTCAGATGAGAGAATTCTTGAAAGTTATCTCGGATTCATTCAAAGGGTTATGTAGTTTAGCCCTTGTAGTGTGTTTTGAAAGCACACTCCCTTTCCTTTAGTATCCGTCTCACCATCTGGGCACTTCACTGTAATAATGCAGGAGTTCAGATGTCATTAATTCCCGGAAACTGCAGTTTCCTCAGTATGTAATGTAAACAGTCAGAATAACGCAGCAATGAAAATCTTCCATACTGGTGACATTGTGATGAATCCATAATCTTAATCTAAAATTATAACTTTTAAAGTTATTTTATGCCAAATTCTTTCTTGCAAAGGTCGCTGCCTTGCTTCTTTTACTCTTACGACTAAACAATTTGTTTCCTAATCTGGAGGGTCCCGAACTCCTCCTCCCTAACTTCAGAGCAATTGTTGTGCCAGATAAGATAGTAGTTCAAACCTGTTATTGGTGTCTTGGAAATGGAGTAAGCCAAAAGGGGGTTGGAACTGATAGGCACAGTCTGCCCATCAGCATAACAGCGCACCCAGCGGAGGGACTGAATTTATAAACAAAGTTGTACTTTTATATTTCAGCATTTTTGGTGTTGGAATTCTGAAACCTTTTCTGTGGATAATTAAAATATTCAATTCGTACTCCTTTACTGAATAAAACCTTAGGGTTGCGCTGGTCTAAAATAGCACCTACTGCAGAAGCGCACATTTGTTCTTTCCGAGAACTGGCATAGGCATGATGGACCAAATGGCCCTCTGTGCTGTAACCATTCTCTGATGCTGTGATTCGATTTTATTCAGCTTTCAATGATTAGATTATTCCACACCCGAGGTTAGTAACCATGAAATAATTGTGAATACTCAAAAGTGAAAAACAACAGATCAGGGTCACATTGTGGGATTCAGGCCATACGATTCTATTGGGCTACATCGGCAAGTCTTGAGTGCCCACCCGTCCCGAGTATTGCGCACAATCTGTTTTCTGGCCACTTAAAGGAGTTTCCATCTTAACGTTCCTTCGTATGCACGACTTTCAGCAGAAAAAAAACCTCAAGCTGTATCGCAAGATGCTGCAGCCAGAGCTCTGAATTTCCCTGACAAGATATGAGCTGGAAAAACCCACTGGTGGCAATCTGCCTGTCACACGTCATTAACTTCAGGAAGCTGCAAACAGCCTCTCTGCAAATACCAGAATCTCTAGGCATCAAACGACAGAAGCCAAGATTGTTTTGTCTTTTTGTCCTGCAAACACCAAATGCAGCATGTTTTTACAAAAAAATTCAGAAAGTCAAATAGGCTTAGCGTGGAACGTGACAGTACACGTTTGTTTCAAATCAAAAAAAAAATGCTGACCAGCATTCCATTTCAAACTGCATGAAAAGTTCATATCTACCTACATCTACAGCATAGCTATTACAAAAGGCTTGACTCCTTCACTAACTCTAAATTGGCATGCGGTACAGGAAAGGCAGTGAGCCCTGACAACATCTCAGCTGTAGCAATGAAAACCTGCACTCTGAACTAACCGCACCCCTAGCCAAGCTGCTCCAGTGCAGCTACAACACTGGCATCTATTCGACAGTGTGGAAAACTGCCCAGTTATGTCCTGTCTGCACGAAGCAGGATGCAGCTAATCCAATCAATTATCACCATATCGCTCAATTCTCTTGTCACCAACAAAGTGATGCAAGATGTTCCTTACCGTCTGTCAAGCCGCACTTACTGAGCAGCAACCTGCTGACTGATTTTCAGTTAGGGTGCCAGCTGGGCCACTTAACACCAGTCCTTATTACAGCCTTTGTCCAAATATTGACAAAACAGCTGAAGTCCAGAGAGGAGAATGACTGTATTTGACCTCAAGGCAGCATTTGACTAAGTGAAGCATCAAGGAGCCCTAGCAAAATTCAAAGCAAATGGGAGTTGGAGGAAAATTGTCCACTGGTTGGAGTTGTTCTGAATACAAAGGAAAATGGTTGTGGTGGTTGGAGGTCAATTATCTCAACTCCAGGATATCACTGAAGGAATTCCTCAGCCCAGCTATCTTCAGCTGACCTTCCTTCCATTATAAAGTCAGAAGTGAGGATACTCATTGATGATTGCATGGTTCTTAGTACTGTTTGCAACTGATCTGATTCATTATTGTCATATGTATTAGTATACAATATTGCTCCTTGTGCACTATACAGACAAAGCATAGAGAAGGAAAGGAGAGAATATAGAATGTACTGTTATAGTCATGTCTATGGTAACGGAAAGATCAACTTAATATAAGATAGGTTTATTCAAAAGTCTGATGGCAGCAGGGAAGAAGCTGTCCTTGAGTTGGTTGGTGGCTGACCTCAGACTTTTGTATCTTTTTCCTGATGGACGAAGACAGAAGAGAGAATGTCAGGGGTCCAAGGGGTCCTGGATTATGCTGGCTGCTTTTCCGTGGCGACAGGAAGTGTAGACAATCAGTGGTTGGGAAGCTGATGGGCTGGGATTCGTTCATGACTTTTTGTAGTTTCTTGTGGCCTTAGGTAGAGCAGGAGCCATACCAAGCTGTGATACAACCAGAAAGAATGCTTTCTGTGGTGCACCTGTAAAAGTTGATGAGAGTCATTGTGTAAATGCCAAATTTCCTTGGCCTCCTGAGAAAGTAGAAGTATTGGTGGGCTTTCTTAACTATAGCGCAGGGACCAGGACAGGTTGTCGATGATCTGAACACCTAGAAACTTGAAGCTCTCAACCATTCCACTTCATCCCTATCCTGACCCCTTGCAATTTTGTACAGATCTCCCTTCAGCCTCCTCTGTCCTGAGAACAACTTCAGCCTTTCCAATCTTTCCTCAGAGCTGCAATTTTCCAGTCCTGGCAACATCCTCTGTACCTTCTCTAATACAATTACACCTTTCTATAATGAGGGGACCAGAACTTTGTACAGCCTCACTAATGATTTATACAGTTCCAGCATAATCTCCCTAATTTTAGATTCTGTGCTCTTGGCTAGTAAATGGAAGGATTTCAAATGCCTTCTTATCAATCTTATCGACAATCCTGCTACCTTCAGGGATTTACCCCAAGGTTGCCACTATACTTCTTGCTGTCCTTCCACCTTCTACCTTCTAAATGTGAAGTCCAAAACTCTGCTCTCCCAGTCTAACTTGCACCAAGTCATGTTCACCACCCCTGTGTTTGCTGATTGAAATTGGCTCTCAGTGAAGGAATAGTTTTAAAATGATCATCCTTGTTTTCAAGTCCCTCTATCACCTTGCTCCGCCCTATCTCCTTAATTTTCATCAGCTCCAGAACATTCTGAGATATCTGCATTCCTTCAATTCAGGATCCTTGCACATCTCCAATTTTCATCACTCCACTTTTAGTGGCCTTGCTTTCAGCTGCTAAGGCCCAAGCACTGGAATTCCCTCTAAAATTCTCAGCTTTTACATCTCCTTTAGAAGCTTGAAAAATAGTCAGTTTTATCATCTTCTTCAAGTTGTCAGTATTAGCCTGAATGTGTTCCTTCGGCTGTTTTACTGTCTGGAATCAGTTCCATACGGTTCAGGAAACCTGGTCGGTATGGCCGAGTTGGGCCGAAGGGCTTAGATCTGTGCAGTATATCTCAATGACTGTATATAAATGCAAGTTGTTCCCCATACTAGCCTGTGACTGAGCTTGGAAAAGCCTTCGCCAGACTGTCTACTTTTGCATTTGCTGGGATGGGGAGATCAATTTGCTAAATCGTGCACATCAGGTCCATTTTGCTTCTCCATGTTGCAGCATATCCATGTAAAAGGAATGTAAGGGTGATTGGTCAATCTTAAATGAGAAGTTTGAAAAGATGTTCAGTTTTGTTTGTCTATTTTGTTCAGTTATTTATAGCTTGAAATCTCCTTGTTGTTGGAGAGAAAACCAATACAGTTGATTTAAATCAGTTGAAATTACTCAATTAATCCAAGGCTGAGCAATTTTGTATATTTTTAGGGTTGTTTTGGTGCAGTCTACGAGTCAAAGGCAACGATTCCACTCAGTCTGTTACTGCTGATATCTTAATTAGTCTGTAGGAAGGTAAGCAAAAGTCAGTGAACTTGGCTGGGACAGCAGAGCCTAAATGCTAAACCCTGTGTTTATCGGAGTAGACCTGTCTGCTGCTTTTATTGATGAGAATAATTTCCGCATAGCTACGTGATGGGAATCACACTTGGCTATTAGCATTACAGACTTCCTGTAAACAAGGCAACTACAGTAAAAGTAAAACTGGACATAGTCTGTCCTCCAGCTGTTATCATTTTTTAAAACTCTGCAGATTGTTTTGTTTTTGCTTTGTGCAGTGCCTCTGTAAGTTTGCAATCGGTATTCAAGATGATTCTCAACACTTGAGCTCCTTGTCTGGAGTTCAGACTCTTGCAGAAATTGATTTTGCATTAAATTTCAGCCCTTTTCAATGTTGATGACATGATCTTTAAAATCTATTTCATCAGTCAGGGCATTGAGCATAGGAGTTGGGACATTGTTACAGTTGTATAAGTCATTGGCGAGGCCGCACTTGGAATATTGTGGACAGTTTTGGTGACCCTGTTATAGTAAAGACTTTTTTTTATTCATTCGTGGGACGTGGGCGTCGCTGGCTGGCCAGCATTTACTGTCCTTCCCGAGTTGCCCTCGAGAAGGTGGTGGTGAGCTGCCTTCTTGAATCGCTGCAGTCCACGTTCTGTGGGTTGACTCACTACCATTAGGGAGGGAATTCCTGGATTTTGACTGAACGATTGTGAAGGAACGGTGATATATTCCCAAGTCAGAATGGTGAGTGGTTTGGAGGGGTACTTGCAGTTGGTGATGTTCCCATTTATCTGCTAGCCTTGTCTTTCTAGACGGAAGCGGTCATGGGTTTGGAAAGTGCTGTCTAAAGATGTCTGGTGAATTGCTGCAGCGCATCTTGTAGATAGTACACACTGCTGCTACTGAGCGTTCGGTGGTGAAGGGATTGAACGTTTGTAGATGCGATGCCAGTCAAGCAGGCCGCTTTATCCTGGACGGTGTCAAGCTTATTCAGCATTGTTGGAGCTGCAACCATCCAGGCAAGTGGGGAGTATTCCATCACACTCCTGATTTGTGCCTTGTAGATGGTAGATAGGCTTTGGTGAGTCAGGAGGTGAGTTACTCACCACAGTATTCCTAGCCTCTGACCTGCTCTTGTAGCCCCATGTTTATATGGTGAGTCCAGTTGAGTTTCTGGTCAGTGGTAAGCCCAATGATGTTGACATTGATAAACTGGAAAGAGCGCAAAGAAGATTTACTAGGATGTTGCCAGGACGAACGGGCCTGAGCTATAGGGAGAGATTGGCCAGGCTAGGACTTTATTCCTTGAAATGTAGGAGAATGAGAGGGTGATCTTATTGAGGGGCATAAAATGATGAAGGGCATAGAAAGGATGAACGCACACGGTCTTTTTCCCAGGGAAGGAGAATTGGAAACTAGCAGGCATAGGTTTAAGATGAGCAGGGAAAGATTTAAAAGGGACCTGAGGGGCAACTTCTTCACGCAGAGGGTGGTGTGTATATAATGAGCTGCCAGCGAAAACAGTTGAGAAAGGTAAAATAGCAGCATTTAAAAGGCATTTGGATAAGTACATGGATGGGAAAGGATTAAAGGGATGGGGGCCAAATGTAGGACTCACTTGGACAGCGCCACGGTTGGTGTGGACTGGTTGAGCTGAAGAGACGGTTTCCACGCTGTATCGCTCTATGACTCTACCACCCAAAACGAATGCACCACATTCTAATAAAAGAGAGCAGGGTCTGACAGTGAAGTGACTTAAAATGTCTTGTTACCTGTGAATTATCCACTGAATTTGATCCACTGGGGCTTAAAATGGTCACAGGATTTGAGGTGTGATGTTAAAATGAACAACTGCACTTCTGTAATAACATAGTTCCAATACAAGGTATTTAATAATATTTTCATTCGTCAATAGTAAGTTGCAGTCAGGTGCTAACAGAATATGTGCAATGCGAAAGATTTTTAACTGTTTGCATGTAACTGCTAAAGTTTATATCTGTCTATAATTTGATTTTATAATTTGTCTTCTCAACATTTAAGGAAGTACAGTATATGAAACAATGCAGCAGAACCAGGTCACTTAATGAACGTCCTAAGGGTTCATATAGCTCTTTCTTCCGATTCTAGACAAGCTTCATTAGAGTAATGATGCACTTAAAACTGTGTTTACACAATAAATGTTTCAGAGGTATTTATGTACTGTTTGGTTACATTTGAGTAATTTTAGTATCCTCGCACTGATTAAATAATAACGGTCACTCGAGTTCAGTTAGAGTTCTGTTTATGTGGACGGCTGCTACTTTGTGGCGTTTTGTAGACATTAGTAAGGGATTTCCGTGCCACGGAGTGAAATATTTTACCAAAGTCGGCAGCCATGTTGTACACAAAACTTGCCTTAAGCCAGGTTTACGTGCTGCTTGGGTGTGTGACCACACATTATAACGTGACAGATTAGACACTAACAACAACCTTGAAATATTATGTTGTAACAACAGAAAATGGTGCAGAAACTCAGCAGGACTAACAGCATCTGTCAAGAGAGAGTAGAGCCAAAGTTTTGAGTCTGGATGGCCCTTCAGAGCAGACTCGAAATATTGGCTCTATTCTCTCTCGACAGTTGCTATCAGGTCTGCTGAGTTTCTCTAGCACTTTCTGTTTTTGTTTCAGATTCCAGCATCTGCAGCATTTTGCACTTATCTTACAATGATGTTGTACTGCACTAACGTCAGTAACCTTTTTATTGACATTGTGGAACATTCACGTCAGCTGAGTAACATGTACAGCACTCTGGGAGGGGATGACCCAAGGTGGAGGGGAATTTAGTCTAACCTGCAGTTCACTGCCAGTAGTTATAGTTTCAGCAGGAACAAGACAACTCTTACTCTCCCACCCCATTTTAAAGAGCATAAACTAATTATTAATCAACCGATGAGTACAAAAACGCATCACTGAGAAGAATTATAATTTCAGAAGTCTTTCATAGATTCCGGGGATGGATTTATCTTTTTGTTTAAAAATAGCTTTGCCGACAATGCTGTTTCATTCTCAGGTCACCGTGCCCGATATGCTGCAATGTGGAATAAGCGTTTTACATTTTTGAACTACAAATAATTCCGCACCTTTGGTATTCACATCAATTTGACTTTTAGGTTCAGTAGTGGGACTGAGGATGAAGCGATTGGACATTCTGGTGGAGGTTCAGGTGGATATCTGGAACATGTTTTCAGGCATGCTGCTAAGGAACTCTTTGGAATTGACGTACATGAAATTATGTATAAAACACTCAGGTAGGTAGTTTCACCTTTTCACTGATACTTATTTCTCTTGTATCGGAATATGTGAAATTGGAGCAGAAGTAGGCCATTTGGCCCCTCGTGCCTGCTCTCCCGTTCACAAGATCCTTCAAAGAGCATTAGTAAATTAATTAAACATGATTTCATTTTCATAAAACAGTGCTGATTCTTCCCAATCATCTTGAACTTGAATGCCCAGCTATAACTTATTTAATGATCAATTCCTACACCTTCCCCATGAAAGATGTCAAGCTAACTGGTCTATAATTTTCTGTTTTCTGCCTCCTGCTCTTATTGAATAGCGGGGTTAAATTTGCGATTTTTCAGTCTGCTAGTACCTTTGCTGGATCTAATGAGTTTTGGAAAATTAACTCTAATGCATCAACTGTTTCATGAACCACCTCTTTTAAGATGCTCAGATGAAGTTCACCAGGACCTGGAGACTTGTCGGCCTTAGCTGCATCAGTGTGCTCAGTATAACTTCCCTAGTGGTAGTAATTTCAACAAGTTTCTCTCTCATTTCCATCTCCTGAGTTACAGAAATTATTGGAATATGTTTCTTGTAATCTGTCTAGTAAAGATTGAAGCAAAATATGTTCATTTCATCTGCCATTTCCTTAGTATCTACTACTAACTCCCCATTCCCTCGCCCCAGGCTACCAACACTCACTTGAGTTATTTTTTTCCTGTTTAAACCTATATAAACTCTTGCTACATTTCTATATTCCGAAGCTAGTTTTTTTTTAAGTTTTACCGTTTATTAGCGTCACAAGTAGGCTTACATTAATACTGCAGGGAAGTTACTGTGAAAATTCCCTAGTTGCCACACTCCGGTGCCTGTATGGGTACATCGAGGGAGAATTTAGCACGGCCAGTGCACCTAACCGGCACACCTTTTGGACTGTTCGAAGAAACTGGAGCACCCAGAGGAAATCCACACTGATACGGGGAGAACAGGCAAACTCCACACAATCACCCAAGCTGGAAATCAAACCCAGGTTCCTGGCACTGAGGTCACAGCTAACCACTGTGCCACCATGCTAGATAGCTTCCTCATGCATTCTAATCTCTTTCTCCTTATTAACATTTTAGGCAATCTGTTGTTTTTCATATTCCGACCCATCATCTGACATGCCATTCATCTTTGTGCAGTTGTATGTTTTTTCCTTACGTTTGATGCTTTCCTCGTTCAGTTAACCACGAATGATGACTTCTCCGTATGGAATTTTTATTGACAGCAGGAACGTACTTACCCTGAGTATTCTGAAATATCCATTTAAATATATACCTCTGCTTCTGTATTGATCTATCCCCGAGTGTAGCGTACCAGTTCCCTTCACTTAGCTCAACTTACATGCCCACGCGTTTCAGTTTAGAATGGTAGTCTTACGCACAGTTTGAAAGAGCGGGTCTAAAATTCAGTCATATTGTGGTCGCTTACTACCTTGGGGTGTCCTTATCCTGAAGTATTAATTAATCCTGTCACTTTACGTAATATAATCTGCTGTCTGGTTGGTTCAAGAGCGTGCTGCTTTAAGATACTCCCAACAGCATTCTGCGAACTCCTCATCCAGGCAACTGCTGCCAGTCTGATTCTAACAATTTATATGTGGATTAAAGTCACCCATGATTATTGCTGTTCTTTTATCACAAACACCCAATATTTCTGCTATACTTTGCCTACATTGTGGTTACTTAGGAGGGCTGTAGACCCACAAGTGACTCCTTTTCCTGACTATTCCTCATCTCCAGCCAAACCGATTACTATTAATGCCATCCTTGATCAATAGGGTTATCGCTAACTTTTGATTAGAACAGAAATATTTGATTCTCATGATCACTTAGAGTATGTATTGAGTAATGAGTCACAGCAAAAGGACATTTCTTGATCCATTTGTCAGTTTAGACTGAGTTACCTTAGCTAGAAAGAAGGCTCACAACACAGGGCTGTTAGAATGCTGCAGTCTCTCTCAGCTGGAAGGACAATGTCGGTCAGTGTTCCCACTCCTGTGGAAATGACTTCCATCATTAATGCACTTAGGATTGGATGAGAGCAGGTTTGGATTTGGCTGTGAGGCACCTGACCATCACACACACAGCTAATGTTGAGCTGAATCAGCCAGGGCCAGGCCTGTAACTCGGGAAACAATTGTAGCCCCTAATTCAGTATCTCTGTAACAACCAAATGTCCTTTAATAATTTTGTCAAGGTCAACTGTGCTAAAAACTTGTAGAAACAAATAGGCTACCTTTCAGTGATTATAAATTGAGAAATTATTACCACAACCATTATTTGGCAAGAAAGGAAAAATGCTGTTATTATTCACATGTTTTGCTTTAGTTTGCTTCTGGTGGTCTGGGCTAACAAAGGAAGTGACCTAACATAAGGGACTTTAAATATCCAATACTAAAAGGTTGCTTCTTTATTCCAAATCGTCTCTTAAGATAATTTCTATTCACCTGATTAATGCATTTGAATTTCATGTATCACACCTTGTGTAGATCTGTAATTAACCATACAAATGTGGAAGAGATCATTAAGACAGCAGTTCTGTACCAGAGGTTAATTTTATCACGCTGATCATATTTCCTCTGTTCCTTATTGTGTTGTTTGGTAGTTCTCCATGTCCAATAACCTACAGAAAGCAAGGCTTCTTGAGGACAATTTAGATATACCGAAGACGTTTTCTGATCAGTTTTGTTTTAAACTTTATCTACTCTGGCTGCTTCATAAAACAGCATTTTATTACCTTTGAAGCACGTGTAACTTTCTTGAATTTGTTCATTGCTAATCAGCTTGGGAGTCAAGACAACAACTTCTCAGGAATTTCTTTAGCTACTGTGCTTCAACCGGTCACGCATTTTGTCGTACGCAAAGATGGTCACGTAACAATGAAGAACCATAGAATCCCTACATTGCAGAAGGAGGCCATTTGGCCCATCGAATCTGCACTAACTCCCTGAAAGAGCGTCTTACCTAGGTTTTAATAAGCTTTAACTGACACCTTGGCTTTGAATATTTTGTATAACTGGCGATCGGGCAATAATTTTTCGAATCGTTCCTTTCTGTAGGAATAAAGATTTCCAGGAGGTAACGTTGGAACAGGATGGAAGGGTTCTGCTGCGCTTTGCACTAGCCTACGGATTCAGAAATATTCAGAACCTGGTGCAGAAGTTGAAGCGAGGAAAATTGATGTACGATTACGTGGAAGTGATGGCTTGTCCTTCAGGTAAAGCGTTACAGGCACGTTTTTGTCGGGGGGAGATGGAAATTTAGGTCGAGTGTGAGAAATGCTTGCTGCAGCTCGTGCGGTAGAAAAATAAACAGCCTGCGGATCTGTTTGGAAACACAAAATACAAATTCAGTCGGTGCCTTGTGCTCTTTCAGGACTTTTTTTGTACATGTTCATATTCTATAAAGTTTCGCCTTTTCATTTGAGTTTTTCCCCAATACTCTGATTGACTTTTCCACGGCATTGCAGACAGTGTGAGATTCAGCAGGATTGGAAAACGGGCAGCTGTTGGCTGTAAATCGATTGTCATTTAAAATCATTCATTCTGTCCTTCCTTTCATATTTTTGATATTAATTCCTGATGTTCTGCATTATAATGGAAACTGCCTGTGTAAAAGTTTTATGCTGTAATTATTCTCAACTGCCAGTCGCAACCTCAAATGAGGCTTTGGTGGGGTATGATTACAGGAACAATTTGCAATGGCTGGTTTCTATTCTGAATGGTGGCATAAGAGTTTATATGGGCAAAGATTGAAAGGAAGCGAAGCTTTAAATATTTTAATAGTTGATTCCCTCTGAGTTTGCACGTGGCAGAGGGTCAGGCCTTCAGGTGAGGAAAGATTAAAGCAAGGGGATAACGTGCCTCGATTGCACGGACATAACGGGGTATCCATTTTAAGCTGTGTTCTTGCCTTATTGTTGTAGTTTCTTTAAATATTCTCATTCATAATGGAAGCCTGTAATGTAAACATGTTTACATTATGGTGACTAGTGGAGTGCCCCAGGGGTCGGTGCTGGGGCCTCAGCTATTTACCATTTATATAGATGATCTGGAGGAGGGAACCGAGCGTAGGGTGTCGAAATTTGCTGATGACACCAAAATTGGTGGAAAGGCAAATTGTGTGGAGGGTGTGGAGAGTCTGTAGAAGGATCTAGATAGGCTGGGCGAATGGGCCAGGAAATGGCAAATGGAATTTAATGTTGGCAAGTGCGAGGTGGTCCACTTTGGTAGGAATAATGGTGGGAAGGACTATTACTTACGTGGAGAAAAACTGCAGCAGGCGACGGCGCAGAGGGACCTCGGGGTCCTTGTGCACGAGTCGCAGAAACCCAGCCTGCAGGTGCAGCAGGTGGTCAGGAAGGCGAATGGGATGCTGGCCTTCATCGCGAGGGGGCTTGAATATAAAAGTAGGGAGGTCTTGCTGCGGCTGTATAGGGCATTGGTGAGGCCGCAGCTGGAGTACTGTGTGCAGTTTTGGGCGCCGTACTTACGCAAGGATATTTTAGCCTTGGAGGGAGTGCAGAGGAGGTTTACTAGGCTGATGCTGGAGTTGAGGGGGTTGAGCTACGAGGAGAGGCTGAATAGATTAGGCTTGTACTCGTTAGAGTTTAGAAGAATGAGGGGAGATCGCATTGAGACATGATGAATGGGATGGATAGGATAGAGGTGGAGAGACGCTTCCCGCTCAGAAAGGACAGTAGGACTAGGGGGCACAGCCTCAAGATAAAGGGGGGGGGGCGGTTTAGAACAGAGTTGAGGAGGAACTTCTTCACTCAAAGGGTGGTGAATCTCTGGAATTCTCTGCCCGTTGAAGTGGTGGAGGCTGCCTCGCTAAATATTTTTAAGATGTGGGTTGATGGGTTTTTGATGAGAGAGGGGATTAAGGGTTACGGGGAGAGGGCGGGAATGTGGAACTGAGCCACGACAGATCAGCCATGATCTTATTGAATGGCGGGGCAGGCTCGAAGGCCTAGTTGGCCTACTCCTGCTCCTATTTCTTACGTTTATGTTTGCATCCCTTTGAAAGCTGGAAGCGATGTACTTTCAGTTTTGCTGGAGAAAAGTGTACTTGCAGCTCAAATTAACACAAGTGTGAATGTGGAAATTTAGAATATACAGGCAATGTGCACATGCAAGATTTTTAATTATAAATTACTGGTTTTGTTAATGTCTCTATCCGAAAGGACACTTGTAGCAGATTCCCATCAGTGGTGTCATTTTCAGTTTTAGCTACATGGTTTTTAATTGACCTATTAGATATGTTACAGCTCTGCAACAATTCACATTTAATCTGGAATGTAATTATGTAGAAAATCAATTTCAAGGTTAAAACAGAATGCCCAAGGATGTAGTTCTGCTTCCATATACTTCAGAGCATTTTTTTTAATGGATCAATTTGTCCTGAAAGCCAATGACTAGCGAATCAAATCTGTTTCTGCCTGCAGGTTGTCTCAATGGCGGTGGCCAAATACGAGCAGAAGGATCTGAATCCGGTAAGGATTTGTTGCAACACGTTGAGGAACTTTATACAAGCGTGAAGGTTCAGGCACCAGAAGCAGATGAGTCCGTTAAGGAGCTGTACGAACAGTGGTTCGGAGGTGCTGATAGCAGCAAAAGTTTGAAAGTGCTGCACACACAGTACCACGCGGTGGAGAAAATGAGTAATGCTTTGAATATTAAATGGTAGGGATGTCGAACACCTCCAAGTCTGTACTGAAAACACACAGTGGGCACTAACAAGAACCAGTGCGGAACCTGTTTTAGGCAACGACACATTGACAAAGTGTTTTTGCTCTGGGATCGTTGTGGTTTGAGGGCACAGACTTGTAATGTAGAAATAAATACTCACCTGATGGTATGAACTGACTTCCTGTCAGTCATGAGTGGATGGAAGGTGGGAAATACGACTCACTATAATCAGCAGCAATCGATCAAAACAAGGACAATCAGATGGGAATAAGTACTACCCCTTCTGCTTTAATTCCCCCCTTTCTAAGCCTGAACAAATTATGAGTTAAGAGGAGGGAGTGTTTCCAAAGCATTCTACCATTGAAGAAAATTGAACACTCTTTTTCTGCATGAGGGTGATTCTTCACTTTGCTGGGTGGGAATGGACTGATAACATCTTGTGCTGTTCTGTTTCTGTGGCTTTCAAACAGTTGCCTTCAGAGACAGGCAATTAGCCAATGTAAATATCACTGGGACCCTGGAGTAATATTCACATACACTAAAGTCCAGTACTCAGTTTGAAATTGATTTGTGTTTGTCAGGAGGGGCATTAATACTCCTGGCCTGTCACAAGTGAGAGATGCCCAACTTTCTGCCCACAGTTTGTGTCAGTTTATGTCTGATTTTCTCTGGGTGAGTATCTTCCTGAGACCCCATTATCTACTGCCTGGTGGAATTGGATACCTGAAAATCACTGCAAGTCTCTATTTTCCTTCCCCTGTGAAACACGTAGGCAGAAAGTCAAGGTTGTATTTACAGGCAAGCAACTCCATAAAAGTAGAGATGTGTAACTGGATGATGGAACGTGAACTTGCTGGAAAAGTGTCCACTCCCATGACTTGGCTTTCTCAACTCCTATAATGGGAATAAACCCAGTGCCTTGCCTTGATCAGAGTGAACAGGTTATGAGTAAATTGTTTAAAATAATACTGGAAAACACTTCCTGTTAATCAATCACTACTGATTTTGTAATTGGTTTGGGGCAATTAGCCTGTTCCAGGATCATTTCAAACAAGTTCAGATTCTCAAAAATATTGTTTGTGCTCTTGGATGATTATTTTTCCTGTTTTCACTGTTGCCTTATTCATAATATGAATAAAGTACATTTTTAATAATGTCATTGTTACAGAGAGGAAAATATTGCTGCAGAAGGACACTTCAAACATGTGATTGTGCTTTGTTTTGCAAACTGTAGTGTATGATTTGTGTACAAACTGCTACTTGTGCTGTGTGCCTGTCAGCAGTATGTGTTACCTGATTTTGTAAATAATAAATGGGATTATTTTTCAACATTTTAAATAAAGTGTAAGACTTGTTTAGTTATCTGGTTAAAAGTGAGTCTAAATTCTATTCGTCTCAAAATTAAATGGTGGGGAGAGGGGAGAGGGGAGAGGGGAGAGGGGAGAGGGGAGAGGGGAGAGGGGAGAGGGGAGAGGGGAGAGGGGAGAGGGGAGAGGGGAGAGGGGAGAGGGGAGAGGGGAGAGGGGAGAGGGGAGAGGGGAGAGGGGAGAGGGGAGAGGGGAGAGGGGAGAGGGGAGAGGGGAGAGGGGAGAGGGGAGAGGGGAGAGGGGAGAGGGGAGAGGGGAGAGGGGAGAGGGGAGAGGGGAGAGGGGAGAGGGGACAGGGGAGAGGGGAGAGGGGAGAGGGGAGAGGGGACAGGGGAGAGGGGACAGGGGAGAGGGGAGAGGGGAGAGGGGACAGGGGAGAGGGGAGAGGGGAGAGGGGACAGGGGACAGGGGACAGGGGACAGGGGACAGGGGACAGGGGACAGGGGACAGGGGACAGGGGACAGGGGACAGGGGACAGGGGACAGGGGACAGGGGACAGGGGACAGGGGACAGGGGACAGGGGACAGGGGACAGGGGACAGGGGACAGGGGACAGGGGACAGGGGACAGGGGACAGGGGACAGGGGACAGGGGACAGGGGACAGGGGACAGGGGACAGGGGACAGGGGACAGGGGACAGGGGACAGGGGACAGGGGACAGGGGACAGGGGACAGGGGACAGGGGACAGGGGACAGGGGACAGGGGACAGGGGACAGGGGACAGGGGACAGGGGACAGGGGACAGGGGACAGGGGACAGGGGACAGGGGACAGGGGACAGGGGACAGGGGACAGGGGACAGGGGACAGGGGACAGGGGACAGGGGACAGGGGACAGGGGACAGGGGACAGGGGACAGGGGACAGGGGACAGGGGACAGGGGACAGGGGACAGGGGACAGGGGACAGGGGACAGGGGACAGGGGACAGGGGACAGGGGACAGGGGACAGGGGACAGGGGACAGGGGACAGGGGACAGGGGACAGGGGACAGGGGACAGGGGACAGGGGACAGGGGACAGGGGACAGGGGACAGGGGACAGGGGACAGGGGACAGGGGACAGGGGACAGGGGACAGGGGACAGGGGACAGGGGACAGGGGACAGGGGACAGGGGACAGGGGACAGGGGACAGGGGACAGGGGACAGGGGACAGGGGACAGGGGACAGGGGACAGGGGACAGGGGACAGGGGACAGGGGACAGGGGACAGGGGACAGGGGACAGGGGACAGGGGACAGGGGACAGGGGACAGGGGACAGGGGACAGGGGACAGGGGACAGGGGACAGGGGACAGGGGACAGGGGACAGGGGACAGGGGACAGGGGACAGGGGACAGGGGACAGGGGACAGGGGACAGGGGACAGGGGACAGGGGACAGGGGACAGGGGACAGGGGACAGGGGACAGGGGACAGGGGACAGGGGACAGGGGACAGGGGACAGGGGACAGGGGACAGGGGACAGGGGACAGGGGACAGGGGACAGGGGACAGGGGACAGGGGACAGGGGACAGGGGACAGGGGACAGGGGACCTTGGTGTCATCAGCAAATTTCAACACCCTGCACTCGGTTCCCTCCTCCAGATCATCTATATAAATGGTAAAAAGCTGAGGCCCCCAGCACTGACCCCTGAGGCACTCCACTAGTCACCATCCACCAACCCGAATAGCACCCATTGACCCCCCACTCTCTGCCTCCTATTTGACAACCAATGCCCTATCCACGCTAATACCCTACCCCCAAGTCTGTGCCCCCCTACCTTCTGCGATAACCGCTTCTGTGGCACCTTATCAAACACCTTCTGAAAATCAAGAAACACCACATCCACCAGCTCTCCTCTGTCCACCACCCGAGACACGTTCTCATAGAACTCTAATAAATTCATCAGACACAACTTCCCCTTAATGAAACTGTGCTGCGCCTGCTCTCTCAAACAATCCTCCTCCAGATGTCTCTTTATTTTCTCCTTGATCACAGATTCTAACATTTTACCTACAACAGACATCAAACTAACCGGCCTGTAACTCCCCACCTTTTGCCTGCCACCCTTCTTAAACAACGGCGTAACGTTAGCCGTTTTCCAATCTTCCAGCACTTCCCCAGAATCCAGTGACGTTTGGAAAATAACCACCGAGGCATCCATGATCACCTCCGCCATTTCTGTCAGAACCCTTGGACGCATTCCATCCAGTCCTGGGGACTTGTCCGCAACCACTATTCTCCCCTGAATCTGGCTAAGTTAGGGGTTCCATTTGTAGACACGCAGGGTAGAATAGGTGTAGGATGATGCGGCGGCACAGGCTCATTGGGCCAAAGGGCCTGTTTCCTGTGCTGGGTTGTTCTTTGTTCTTTAACCAGTCCCTCCAGTCTGTCAAGCACTGCCTCTCTAGTAACAATAATGTCTTCAGGCCCTCCACTCCTACCATCTTTCCATCACTAACAAACACCCAACAAACTATTCACATCCTCCTCCATGAAGAGCAAAACAAAAAAGTTATTCAGGGCCTCAGCCATTTCCCCGTCCCCTACCACTAAGTCCCCCCTCTCATCCTCTAAGGGTCCAACGTTCACCCTAGCCAGCCTCTTCCTTTTTATATATTTATAAAAACTCTTGCTTTCCTTTTTTATATTAAGCGCTAGCCCAGCTTCATAGTTTCTCCTACCCTTCTTTATCAATTTCTTTGTCGATCTTTGTTGACATTTAAACCTCTCCCAATCCTCTTCTCACCCACTACTCTTAGCTACTCGAAATGCCTCCGCTTTTAATTTAACACTTTCCTTCACCTCCTTCGTTATCCATGGCTGATCATCTCTCCTCCTACAGTCCTTTTTAACCGTCGGAATAAATTTCTGCTGAGCACCGAGAAAGATCTCCTTCAAGATCCTCCACTGCTCCTCAGCAGACCTACCTTCCAACGCGCTCCCCCAGTCAACATTCGCCAATTCCTCTGTCATCCTACCGTACTCCCCTCGGTTCAAACAAAGGACGCATGTCCGGGAACCCACTTTCTCCTCCTCCATCTGCACCAGAAACTCCACCGTACAATGATCGCTCTCCCCGAGAGGATCCTTCACCGCAAGCTCCCTAATTCTACCCGTCTCGTTACATAACACCAGATCCAAGATAGCTCGCTCCCTCGTCGGCTCCAACACACACCGTTCGAGGAAACTATCCCGGCAGCGTTCCAAGAACTCCTCCTCGAGCCCATCGCGTCCAACGTGGGTCAACCAATCGACATGTAGACTGAAATCCCCCATAATTATCGCCATTCCATTCCTGCACGCCGCACTTATTTGCGCGTTAACAGCCCGCCCCACCTCCAGATCATTACTTGGGGGCCTATAGACGACACCCACCAGCGTCTTCCTCCCTTTGCTGTTCCTAATCTCCACCCACAACGATTCCACTTTCTGCTCCTTGACTCCAATATCATCCCTTGCTACCACCCTGATGCTATCCTTAATCGGCAGAGCTACGCCCCCCACTTTTTCCTCCCGCCTATCCTTCCTAAACACTTGATACCCCTGGACGTTCAGCTCCCAGTCCCTGTCACCTTGCAGCCACATCTCTGTAATGGCCACAAGATCGTATCCATTTGTGTCGATCTGCGTCACCAGCTCGTCCACCTTATTCCGAATGCTTCGTGCATTCAGATAAAGCGCCTTCGTCCCAGCCTTCACCTGGACCCTATTTGCCGGAACGCCACCAACCATACTCACGCCCCCTACTCCCTTTATTATCGGGACACCCTTGGCCTCTTCCCATACCTGTACCCTATCCTTTACTTTTGACCCTGTAATTTCACCTCCCCTCGCAGCCTCCTCCTCCCCAATTAGTTTAAAGCCCTGTCTACAGTCCTATTTACACAATTCGCCAGGACTCTGGTCCCAGCACGGTTCAGACCGACCCCATCCCGGCCAAACAGGTCCCACCTACCCCAATACTGATGCCAATGCCCCGTAAATTCAAACCCATTCCTCCCACA
The DNA here is from genome assembly GCF_965287045.1 of Carcharhinus amblyrhynchos. Classification (NCBI taxonomy): domain Eukaryota; kingdom Metazoa; phylum Chordata; class Chondrichthyes; order Carcharhiniformes; family Carcharhinidae; genus Carcharhinus; species Carcharhinus amblyrhynchos. The sequence goes on along the minus strand of NC_137341.1, from coordinate 9,898,393 downwards.
CCAATCCCTGAGCCACCCATTCACTTCCTTAATCTTATCAACCTTACGCCCATCCGCACACGGTTCAGGCAGTCGTCCAAAGATAACCACCTTGTTGGTTCTACTTTTTAATTCCGTTCCCAGCTTTTCATACTCCCTCCCCAGATCCTCAGTTCGCATTTTGCCTACGTCGTCGGCACCCACGTGTACCACAACGACCGGATTCTCACCCTCCCACTCCAGGTTCCTCTGCAGCCCAGATGTGACATCCTGGACCCGAGCACCAGGCCGACGACACACCCTTCTGTGCACTTTGTCATTGTGACAAAGGACAGTGTCAATACCCTTCACCCCACTATCCCCAATTACTACTACGTTCCTTTTCCCCTTCTCTTTGCCTATGTCCTGCTGCATCACTGTACCGTGTGCAGTTTGCTCACCGACCTCACCTCCCTCGTTCTCGTCCACACTGGAAGCAAGAACCTCAAACCTGTTATGCAGATCGAGAGGCTGAGGCATTTGGTCCCCACCCTCCTTCCTCCGGTCCCCACCCTCCTTCCTCCGGTCCCCACCCTCCTTCCTCCTCTCAGCAGCCCCCTCCTGTTCCTGGTCCTTAGAGTTAGCCAGTCTAGGGGGTGTGGATGTCTCTTGCACACCATTATCAATGTCACCCTCTCTCCCCCTGATGAGCCTCAGCGTCTGTAGCTCAGAGGCCAGCTCATCTACCTTGAGCTGGAGCTCCTCCAGCGACCTGCACTTACTGCAGACGTGGTCACTGGGAAGGACCCTGGGGTCCACCAGCTCCCACATCATACAGAAACCACACATCACATGCCCCTCCATTATTCACTGTGGTAATACTGAGCACCAATTTCAACACAAACTTACCTGGCCCTTTTCTCCCAAGCCCTTACATCCTAAGCCCTAGCAGCTCACTCAGCTTCCCTCTCACTCCGCTGCCCGCTCCGACGCTGCCCGCTGTCTACACCAGGCCTCCTTTTAAACCTGGCATGGTTTAAAAGCCTGCTCCCCCACAAATCCCAGCTATCCACTCCCTTTGAATTCTTAAAGCGGTAAACACAAAAAGTCCGCAAAAATGCTTCTAAATGAATCTAACAGCTCTACAAGGTCAGTTCTTACTAAACACTAAAAAGCCCACGAAAATACTTTTAAATGATTTGAACAGTTTTTAAACCGGTACTTTCTTACCTGACTCAGTGCTCCTTCACTCCGCCCGCTCCAGCGAACAATGGAAGGGTTCACCCGGTGAGTACCTTATAATAATGAATGAAGAATGGTAAGGAATGTGGGATTTACTATCACCTGAAGTTATTAGAATCGATGCATTTCAGATAAACCTAGGGGTGTGCACTGGGGGGAGTGAGGGGGTAAGGAATGCAATGTTCTGCTGGGAGGATGAGGTGAAGCACAAGGAGCTGCACGAGCAGGTGGGGCTGAATGGCCTGTGTTTTGAAATCCATGATGGTTTAGATCGAAGCACCAGATGACTGTGACTTGTCCGTCTCAGGGAATAACAGACTCCGGTCTGGATGCTCGTGAGTTCAGGAGTGGCAATGTGAGTACTTGGACAACCAGGTTGTCAATGAGCACAGGATTTAACATCAATACCATCTGAAGATTTGAACTGAATTGAAGAAACATTTGAATTTACCACCTCACCATCAGAAAAGGGGTGAGTTTGAGCCGCAGCTATTTAAATCTCAGATTGCCAATCCCGGTAAAGGCTCAGTGCTGACAGCTGTGTTGTCAGTTCCCTCTGGATGACCTTGTGCAGAGTTCTGGCCGGTAACTGGATAGGAGGCACCATGGGTAGAACGAAGACACCTTTGTCCCTGCTGCCATCAGACTTTTGAATGGACCTACCTCGCATTAAGTTGATCTTTCCCTACACCCTGGCTGTGACTGTAACACTACATTCTGCACTCTCTCCTTTCTTTCTCTATGAACAGTATGCATTGTCTGAATAGTGCGCAAGAAGCAATAGTTTTCACTGCATATTGCGGCAATAATAAATCAAACCAAATAAAATCAAATCAAAGAGGAAGACAATTGTGATAACATGGTGGGGGTGGGATCAGGAGGCACGTGGGAGATTGTGTACCAGTGAGTGAGACAGAGGAGCCGCTGTCTCAGATAAGATTGTTGATACCAACAGTTCCACTTCCGTCATAGGCCGGTTAGTTTAACGTCTGTTGTAGGAAAAATGCTCAAATCCGTAATCAAGGAGGAAATAGCGAGGCATCTCGAGGAGAATTGTCTGATAGAGCAGACGCAGCACGGTTTCGTGAAGGGGAAGTCATGTCTGACGAATTTATTGGAGTTCTATGAGGATGTGTCCAGGGCGGTGGATAGAGGAGGGGCGGTGGATGTGGTGTTTCTCGATTTTCAGAAGGCGTTTGATAAGGTGCCTCACAAGAGGTTACTACAGAAGGTCAGGGGGCATGGAGTTGGGGGTAGGGTGTTAGTGTGGATAGGGGATTGGCTGTCAAATAGGAGGCAGAGAGTGGGTGTCAATGGGTACTATTCGGATTGGCGGTCGGTGACTAGTGGACTGCCCCAGGGATCGGTGCTGGGGACTCAGCTATTTACCATTTATATAGATGATCTGGAGGAGGGAACCGAGTGTACGGTGTCAAAATTTGCTGATGACACCAAGACTGGTGGAACGGCAAATCGTGAGGAGGGTGTGGAGAGTCTGCAGAAGGATCTAGACAGGCTGAGCGACTGGGCGAAGACCTGGCAGATGGAATACAATGTTGGCAAGTGTGAGGTGGTCCACTTTGGTAGGAATAATGGTAGGAAGGGCTACTCCTTACAGGGCAAAAAGCTGCAGCGTGCTACAGTGCAGAGGGACCTGGGGGTCCTTGTGCACAAGTCGCAAAAACCCAGCCTGCAGGTGCAGCAGGTGGTCAGGAAGGCGAATGGGATGCTGGCCTTCATAGCGAGGGGGATTGAATATAAAAGTAGGGAGGTCTTGCTGCAGCTGTATAGGGCACTGGTGAGGCCGCAGCTGGAGGACTGTGTGCGGTTTTGGTCGCCGCACTTACGCGAGGATATTTTGGCCTTGGAGGGAGTGCAGAGGAGGTTTACTAGGCTGATACCGGAGTTGAGGGGGTTGAGCTATGAGGAGAAGCTGAATAGACTGGGCTTGTACTCGTTAGAGTTTAGAAGGATGAGGGGAGATCTCATTGAGACGTATAAGATGATGAAAGGGATGGATAGGGTAGAGGTGAAGAGGTTCTTCCCGCTCAGAAAGGACAGTAGGACTAGGGGGCACAGCCTCAAGATAAAGGGGGGGGGGGCAGTTTAGAACGGAGTTGAGGAGGAACTTCTTCACTCAAAGGGTGGTGAATCTCTGGAATTCTCTGCCCGTTGAAGTGGTGGAGGCTGCCTCGCTAAATATATTTAAGACGCGGGTTGATAGGTTTTTGATAGGCGAGGGGATTAAGGGTTATGGGGAGAGGGCGGGAATGTGGAACTGAGCTACGACAGATCAGCCGTGATCTTATTGAATGGCGGGGCAGGCTCGAAGGGCTAGATGGCGTACTCCTGCTCCTATTTCTTATGTTCTTTATGTTCATCAGGGAAGAAGTAAAGTCAGAAAATTCTGTCACCAATAATGTGCCTCTTCATCTCTGATTAACAGGGATGCAGTTGCACCTCTTACTTCCCCCTGTTTTACCCTCTTACTTCCCTCTGTTTCTGTCAGCTGCGTATCTCCATCCTCGTCAGTCCTCTCTGATCTTCTGAGCTCTCTCTCCTACAACAGGCAAAACACAGAAAATGAAGGATTCAGGGATGGTGACTATCGGACAGATTGATCACATTTTGTAAGGATTATGGTGAGTGGCAATGCAGAATGGACACAGAGAGAGAGTGAGGCTGAAACTGGCATAAATGTGAGGGGTGACGTGTCAATAAGTGTTTAGCAAGACAGAGTGTAAGTGGGTTCAGAACTCACACCACAGGAATCAGAAATTGCCCACTTTTCCTGAACAGGTGAGATTATCAAACACTTTTCTGCACTCAGTCAGACCAGGGTTCCATGCTGCTGCTACTCACTTACTCGACTGTGTCAGATCCTCCCTTCCTGGTGGTAATCACACCTTTCTTCCTCCGGTCGTCGGGAAATGATACGTCTCTCTGACAAAGGGTCATCCGGACTCAAAACGTCGGCTCTATTCTCTCCCCACAGATGCTGTCAGACCTGTTGAGATTTTCCAGCATTTTCTGTTCTTGTCTCTCTTGATACTGACTGCAGCCACTCCAGGGAAGCATCATTGACTCGTAGTTGCCACCTGGAATCCTGAAATCCCCAATCTCATTGTCCGTCCGTACGCTATGGCTACAGAGGGTACGCTCATGTTCCTTACCTTCCTTCGTGTGTATCTTAAGCAGGGGAGGCTGTGGCGTAGTGGCATTGTTGCTGAATTAGTCATCCAGAGACCCCGAGTAATGCTGTGAGAACACAAGTTCAAATCCCATTGAATTCAAATGAAAACCTGAACACAACAGTCTAATGATGACTGTGAAACCATTGTCGATTGTTATAATGTCCTTTAGGAAAGGAAATCTGCCGTCCTTACCTGGTCTGGTCTACGTGTGACTCTGGAGCCACAGCAATGTGGTTGAGTCTTAGATACCCTCAGGGAGTGACTCCCACATCACAGGAACGAATAAACTAAAACCTCCCGTCTTCTCCAAAATCCTTCCCTGCATCGGCCCATCAAATATTGGACGTCAGATCGCAGTGAGTGTGTGAGAATCGTACCCACCGTACAACTTGAAGACACAAGATCCCGAAGATAAAAAAATCAACGATTCAATCCGGAAACTCGACCCACTGAATTTATTTTGGGGTTTAAGGCACGTGTTCCCTTCTCAGCCCTGGACTCACTCTTTACGTTAACATTTGGTACTGATCCTGTAATTCCCAGGGAATTATAGAATCCCTACAGTGCAGAAGGAGGCCATTCAGCCCATCAAGACTGCACTGACCTCAATCCCACCTATCCCTGTTGTCCCACATATTAGCCCTGATATTTCCCCTGACACAAATGGGCACTACGTCATGGCCAATCAGCCTAATCCACATATCTTTAGACTGTGGGAAATCGAAGCGCTGAGGAGACCCATGCAGACCTGGGGAGAATGTACAATCTCCACACAGACGGTCACCCAGGGCCGGTATTGAACCGAGTCCTAGGCACTGTGAGGCTGCAGTGCCACCTGGAACCCTGAAATCCCCAATCTCGTTCCCCATCCGTACCCTAAACCTACAGTGGGTACGTTCCTGTACCTTGCCTGCCTTCACGTGCATCTTAAGTACACATGTAATGCGCACACTGGAGTGTGACATCTCTGATATCCTTGTTATGACAAACCTGATGCATTTGCCACAGTTAACATATATAACCCACACTTGCCTGAACTAATCTCAGTGAGAAAGTATAAAAATGTCCATATTCTCCAGCACTGACAATAATACTCTCAGCACAGCTTCTGAAGACAATATTACAGAAATGTATACTTAACAGTAAATTGGATAGAAAAGGGAAAACACTGGCAAATTTGACTCAGTAAGAAGTCTCACATCAGATTAAAGTCCAACAGGTTTATTTGGTGGCAAACGCCACTAGCTTTCAGAGCGCTGCTCCTTCTTCAGGTGAGTGGGGAGTTCTGATCACAAACAGAGCATATGGAGGTGCACACACACAGTTTACAGAATACCGATTAGAACGCAAGTCTTTACAGCTAATCAAGTCTTAAAGGTGCGGCCAATGTGAGTGGAGATAGCATTAAGCATAGGTTAAAGAGATGTGTATTGTCTCCAGACAGGACAGTAAGTGAGATATTGCAAGTCGTGGAGATTACAGATAGTGCGCCGTGAGCCCAAGATCCCGGTTGAGGCCGTCCTCGTGCGTGCGGAACTTGGCTATCGGTTTCTGCTCAGCGACTCTGTGCTGAGAGAGTTGCTGCACAGAGTCGCTGAGCAGTGACTGATAGCCAAGTTCCGCACGCGTGAGGACGGCCTCAACTGGGGTCTTGGGTTCACGTCGCACTATCTGTAACCCCCACGACTTGCCTGGGCTTGCAAAATCTCACTTACTGTCCTGCCGAAGACAATACACATCTTTTTAACCTATGCTTAATGTTATCTCCGCTCACATTGTCTGCACCTTTAAGACTTGATTAGCTGTAAAGACTCTCGTTCTAATCGGTATTCTGTGAACCGTGTGCCTCTATATGCTCTGTTTGTGATCAGAACTCCCCGCTCACCTGACAAAGGGGCGGCGCTCCGAAACCTAGTGGCGTTTGTTACCAAATAACTCTGTTGGACTTTAAGATGTGAGACTTTTTACTGTGTTTACCCCAATCCAACGCCGGCATCTCCACATCAGACTTGACTAAGACAGAAACAATAGCTCAACAAAGGTGATAAGGATCGAGTGAGAAAGATAGATTAACGTTTCGGGTAGGTCTCTATCTTTACCGGTCAGACTCTCAGTAACTGACAGACGACTCATTTATAAACTGTGTTTTTATGAAGTTATGGTTTGGGCTCACTTATTACACTGAAGCAACCCGTGATCATAAATCATTGTAATGTATCACCGTCACTGGTGCTTAAGTAGCTGTTAGACAAACACAGCGTCACTGGCTTGGGAGCTTTACATTTTTATTCGCTCAGCACATTACTAAATAAAGTAACTAATTAGCAGTAATTAGTTTAATGTTGAGGGGGCGGGGTGGAAAGGGGGTGGGGGGTGGTGGCTGAATACCAAAGCAGTGCACCAGCTTTAGATCATTAAAAAGTGATACTGTGATGCTCCTACTCGCTGGCATCATTACCAGACCACGTATTGCAGGTAAATCATTAACACTTCACATATGGTGCATCTGTTAGTTTTCTGCTGGTCCAGGTAGGCTATTAAAGCTGGCTGCTTTGCTGAAATGTTCATAAATCAGAGAAACCCTCACAGGAGAAGACTCCTGTCTCAGCAACTGCGTGCTTAACCCCTCATGAACTGACTGAAGTCCCTTCATTTATAAGTGATGGTTTTATTACTGAATATAAAATTCAGAAAAACCATTGAGACTGGGAATGACGGATAAAACATTTACCCATCACCTCTCATCTAACATAGGTTACCAAGAGCACAAAATCTTTCTTCATCATCATCTAGATGTTGTTCCATTATGTCAAATCTATCTTTCTGCTTTTATTGCAGTTACTCTGCACACCAACATATTAATTATATACAAAGTACAGTGCGTGTGGTATACAGCAATAACAGTGCGTGTGGTATACAGCAATAACAGTGCGTGTGGTATACAGCAATAACAGTGCGTGTGGTATACAGCAATAACAGTGCGTGTGGTATACAGCAATAACAATGTTTGGTGTATGGATTAACACTGTGTGTGATTTACAGCAATAACAGTGCACATGATTATATAGCAGTAACTGTGTGTGTGTGTGTGGTATGTAGCAGTTAACAGTGTGTGTGTGTCTGTATGTGTGGTATACAGCAATAACAGTCTGTGTGTCTGTGTGTATGTGTGGTGTACAGCAATAACAGTGTCAACCTCTGACCTGCTCTTGTAGCCACTGTATTTATCTGGCTGATCAGTGGTGACCCCATCCACCCAGTGGGTGGATTCAGCAATGCTGATACCGTTGAATGTCGAAGGAAGATGTTTACATTCTCTCTTGTTAGAGATGGCTGTGGATTGACCTCCTGTGCTGGTCTCCGGTAACCGCACCCTTTTTAATTTGTGCATGGTATGACATCGACGAGTGGAGAACTTCTCCCCTGATTCTCATTGATCTCAGGGCTCCTTGATGGCACATTTAGTAAAACGCTGCCTCAATGTTCAGGGCGATCGCTCTCATCTCTTTCATTCACGTCCGGACAAACGCTATGAAAGAAGTCAGTAGCCAAATGACCGTTACAGAACCCCAACTGAGCAGCTTAATGCTGTGTAAGTGCTACTTGATAGACCTGTCGATGACTCCTTCCATCACTTTGCTGATGATTGAGAATAGACTGACGGGGCAGTCGTTGGCTGGATTTTTAAGTCCTGCTTTTTGCGGACAAAATGTGCCTGGGCTATATCCCACACCGTGGGCTACACTGCTTATAGCTTATAGCTGGAACAGGTTGGCTCAGGGCATGGCTCATTCTAGAGCGTGAGTCTTGAATGTTGTCAGGACCCATAATCTTTGAACACTAAAGGAATTAAAGGTTATGGTGAGACAACAGGATGGGATCAGCAGATACAGCATCTGTGGAAATCCCTGCCCAGTGAAGCAGTTGAGGCTACCTCATTGAATGTTTTTAAGGCCAGAATAGATAAATTTTTGCACAGGAAAGGAAGTAAGGGTTATGATGAGCGGGTGGGTAAATGAGTCCACAAAAAGATCAGCTGTGATCTGATTGAATGGCGGAGCAGGCTCAAGGGGCCAGGTGGCCTACGCGTGCTCTGAGTTCTTACGTTCTTTTCAGTATCCAGTGCCTTCATAAGAACATAAGTAGTAGGAGCAGGAGTAGGCCATCTAGCCCTTTGAGCCTGCCCCGCCATTCAATAAGATCATGGCTGATCTGAAGTGGATCGGTTCCACTTTCCTGCTTTCTCCCCATAACCCTTAATTCCCTTGTCTATCAGAAACCTATCTACCCGTGACTTAAATATATTCAGCGAGGTAGCCTCCACCACTTCGACGGGCAGAGAATTCCAGAGATTCACCACCCTTTGAGTGATAAAGTTCCTCCTCAACTCTGATCTAAACTGCCTCTCCCTTATCTTGAGGCTGTGTCCTCTAGTCCTGCTACCCTTTCTCAGCGGGAAGAATCTCTCTACCTCTACCCTCTCCGTCCCCTTCGTTATCTTATACGTCTCCGTAAGATCCCCCCTCATCCTTCTAAACTCCAACGAGTACAAACCCAGTCTATTTCGTCTCTCTTCATAGCTCAACCCCCTCATCTCCGGTATCAGCCTAGTGAACCTCCTCTGCACTCCCTCCAAGGCCAATATATCCTTGCACGAGTGCGGCGACCAAAACTGCACACAGTACTCCAGCTGCTGCCTCACCGGTACCCTGTACGGTTGCAGCGAGACCTCCCTGCTTTTGTATTCTATCCCCCTCGCTATCAAGGCCAACATCCCATTCCCCCTGCAGACTGGGTTTTTGCAACTCATGCACAAGGACCCCCAGGTCCCTCTGCACCGTAGCACGCTGCAGCTTTTCGCCCTTTAAATAGTAATCCCTCCTACTATTATTTCTGCCAAAGTGGATAACCTCACACTTGCGAACATTGTACTCCATCTGCCAGGTCCTCACCCACTGGCTCAGCCTATCCAGATCTCTCTGCAGACTTTCCACGCCCTCTGCGCAATTTGCTTTTCCACTCATCTTCGTGTCATCAGCAAGTTTCGTCACCCTACGCTCAGCCCCCTCCTCCAGATCGTCTACATAAATGGTAAATAGTCGAGGCCCCAGCACCGATCCCTGCGGCACTCCACCAGTGACCGACCACCGACCACCGACCAGAATAGCACCCATCGATACCAACTCTCTGCTTCCTATTAGACAGCCAAACCTCTGTCCACACTAACACCTTACCCCCGACTCCATGCACCCTAACCTTCTGTAGCAACCTTTTGTGAGGCACCTTATCGAACGCCTTTTGGAAATCTAAAAACACCACATCCGCCGGTTCCCCTCTAGTCACGTCCTCGTACAAATCCAATATATTCGTCAAACACGACTTCCCCCGAACGAATCTGTGCTGCGTCTGCTCTATCAAACCATTCTTTTCCAGGTGCCTCGCTATTTCTTCTTTGATGACGGATTCTAGCATTTTTCCAACTGCAGACGTTAAACTGACCGGCCTATAATTCCCTGCCTTTTGTCTGCTACCTTTTCTCAACAGCGGCGTAACATTAGCCGTTTTCCAATCTTCTGGCACTTCCCTGGAGTCCAGTGAATTTTGATAAATAGTTACTAAGGCATCCGCTATCACCTCTGCCATTTCTTTCAGAACCCCGGGACGCATTCCATCCGGTCCTGGGGACTTGTCCACCGTCAGTTCCGCTAGTCGATCAAGCGCTACCTCTCTAGCGACAGTAATCGCGTTCAGGCCCTCGACTCCTACCGTCCTTCTTTCTTTAATACCCGGCAAACTATTCGCGTCCTCCTCCGTGAAGACCGAGGCAAAAAACTTATTTAAGGCCTCGGCCGTTTCCTCGTCCCCCACCACTAAATCCCCCCTCTCGTCCTCTAAGGGTCCAACGTTCACTCTAGCCGGCCTCCTCCTCTTTATATATTTGTAAAAACTCTTACTGTCCTTTTTTATATTTAGTGCTTGTTTAGCTTCACAGTCTATCCTTCCTTTCTTTATCAACAGTCCTACAGTCCTTCAACTATTGCTTGATATCTTGTGGAGAGATTTGGATTGGTTGAAGATTGGTATTTATGATGATGGGGAGCTCAGGGGAGACAGGCTGTCGGCATATGTTATTGAAGATGGTTTGCACTGGGCCCTCCCGTCACTGGACTAGGGATATTATAGAGACTTCTCTTACAGTTAGTTGTTTAGTCGATCCGTTGGTTGTTCGATCGCTTGGTTCTGTCTATCATAAGCTGCTTCTGCCATTTAATTTGCAAGTAGCCCTGTATTGTAGCTTCGATAGGTTGGCACTTCATATTTGCTGCTCCTGGCAAGTTCTCCTACACTCGTCATTGAACCAAGGCTTGGTGGTAATGGCAGAATTGGGGATATGCTGGGCTGTTTTTTTTATTCATTCGTGGGACATGGGCGTCGCTGGCTGGCCAGCATTTATTGCCCATCCCTAATTGCCCTCGAGAAGGTGGCGGTGAGCTGCCTTCTTGAAACGCTGCAGTCCGCGTGCTGTGGGTTGACCCACAATGCTGTTACAGAGGGAATTCCAAGATTTTAACCCAGGGACTGCGAAGGAACGGCGATATATTTCCAAGGGGCAGCATGGTGGCACAGTGGTTAGCACTGTTGCCTCACACCGCCGGGGTCCCAGGTTCGGTTCCCCGCTTGGGTCACTGTGGAGTTTGCACGTTCTCCCCGTGTTTGCGTGGGTTTCCTCCAGGTACTCCTGTTTCCTCCCACAGTTCAAAGATGTGCAGCTTAGGTGGATTGGCCACGCTAAATTGCCCCTTCGTGTCAAGGGACTAGCTAGGGTAAATACATCGGTTATGGGGGTAGGGCCTGGTCGGGATTGTGGTCGGTGCAGACTCGATGGGCCGAATGGCCTCTTTCTGCAATGTAAGATTCTACGGCTCTATGATTCTAAGTCAGGGTGGTGAGTGGCTTGGAGGGGAACTTGCAGGTGGTGGTGTTCCCACCTATCTACTGCCCTTGTCCTTCTAGATGGAAGTGGTCGTGGGGGGTTACGGATTGTGCCCGAGGCTCATAGTGACTCACCGGTGCCCACTCTTGAGTTGCAAATACGAAGCGACGTTGGAAAACGACAAGTTTGTATTCATGCAGCTTGTGTTTATGTTGCGGAGTTCCACAAAGCAGCCCGATCTGTGACAGGTCTCCCCAGTGTAGAGGAGACCGTATCACGAGCAGTCGATGCAGCGTTCTACATTGAAAAGAAGTGAATCGCTGGGGTGGCTGGGGCCCTCAGCAGTGAGGAGGGAAAAGGGCAGGTGTTATGTATCCTGCCAGGAAGCGGGTATTGAGAGACCGAGCTGCCTTCGGAAAGCGGAAGCAAAGTTTTAAATCATTTGATTTGCAGAAAGGATCATTTTTCTGGATATGTAAGAAATACATTAAAATCCCCCATTCTCCTGCAATTAGGATTAGATTGCACGTCAGTGTCCTCTCTTCACACACATATGAAGCAATTACAACTAATTAGTAGTGGCAAAAAATGTGCTGTTTTCCAACGTGTGCGTAACTCCTGGGAACAATGCATCTTCAAGATAAATGGCTTTAATTTTGTTGTTTAACGCAACACCAATTAGTACCAATTATAGTTTTATTACTGCAACATGCACCACCTCAAAATGCCTGCAGTGCCGAGCAAAAATATTCTAATTAAATATTTAAAATACAAAAATTAGATATGCTCAATTAACTTTATTACTGATTAATGGCTGATGCTGGAAAAATAAACATTGCGCAGATGGTTATATCCTGCTGGCATTAGCATTCATACAGCCTTTTCAAATTGCACCTAATTAACATTAATTATGTCTCAATGCCAGTCTAAATGCTTCAGCAAATTAAATGAATCTGCCTACCTTGTCTCGGTAAACATTCAAATATCAGTATAAACAAACTGACCGTCGAATACCGTTTCATCTGGTTCAAAGTAAACTCCTGGCTTAAAGAGATCAGCAACTGTGCTTCTCCCCTCTGTGTGAGGTCTGTTAGCCTCACACTAGAAACCCACCTTCATAGAGTCCCGGCAGTGCATCGGCCCACGAGTCTGCACTGACTTTCCAACAGAGCATCACCACCTTCCCCATCCCTGTAACCACAGACATTTACCCCCACTAATCTACACAGCTTTGGACACTAAGAGGCAACTTAGCACGGCGAGTCCACCTAGCCTGTACATCTTTTGGACTGTGGGAGGAAACCCACGCAGACACGGGGAGAACGTGCAAACTCCACACAGACGGTGACCCGCACCAGGAATCAAACCCAGATCCCTGGAGCTGTGAGGCAGCAGTACTGACCACTATGCCACCCAATCGGCAGGCTGGATCGGAAACTCACCAGGTGAGGAACGGTGTGAATTGTAATCTTTCTGTGTGGCACGCCTGAGTACTGACATTCTTAACAATGATTTCTTTTAAGATACACATTTCAAACCGGAAATATATTAAAGGCATTTTTCTCACTTTACTAATTTTTTACTTTGATAAATGAATTCACTAACAGAAAATATAACTGGTCCAAATCATTGGGCATGAAGGTACTCACTGTTCAGACTGTTACAGCTTCAATTTCACAAATGTACACAAAAGTACTTACTTGCTGGCTATGATTCTGTGTGTGTGTCTGTGTGTATATGTGTTTATGATTGTGTATATATATGCATATCTGTGTGTATATGTGTACGTGTGCGATTATATGTGTGTATGTGTGTGTGTGCGATTGTGTGTGTGTGTGTACGATTGTGTGTGTGTGTGTGTACGATTGTGTGGGTGGGTGTATGTATGTCTGTGTTTGTGTGTGCGTGTGTGCGCGCGATTGTGTGTTAAGTAGCAATGCAGCTGGAGTCAACTGTAACAAAGGCATCTTTCTCATGGATCTGGCTTTGTTATTTTTGGGAGCAGATAAATCAGAATGATTTGTGCTGGTAACCTACTAAGGGACAATTTCTGAGCCTTGTGGATGAACATCTGCTCCAACACCAACAATTCACTTCTCTGCATCTGCATTCCTCCATGCAAATTACACCAGTTCCAAGGGATAAAATCGGGTCAGTTCCACAGCAAAGAATAGGGTTTCTCCTTCTTTACTTGTGTGGGCAGCACAAAATAATATCCATATTCCATCAACATTTACATGAGGAGATGTTAATAGCGGAATAAAGGTCAGCGCTGTCTGAAAGCAAATTCGCAGAATGTGTCAATAGATGTAAGAGAGTTAGTGCAGCCTGAAAGCAAAAATACAAAAAACAGATTCAGACTGGTACTTTGGGGGTGGGGGTGGGGGTGGGGGTGGGGGCGGGGGCGGGGGAATGGAAATCAAAATGGAAACAAGAGTTCATCGTCTGAAATTGTTGAACTCAATGTTGAGTCTAGGAGAACTCAATGCTCAGTAGGACATAGTTAGAAGTCCCACAATACCAGGTTAAAGTCCAATAGGTAGATTTGGAATCACGAGCTTTCAGAGCACTGCTCTTTCATCAGGTGAGTGAAGAGGCGGGTTCATAAACACAGCGTATATGGACAAAGGCACAATTGCAAGATAATGGTTGGAATGTGAGTCTTTTCAGGTAATCAAGTCTTTACAGGTACAGATAGTGCGAGTGGAGAGAGAGATAATCACAGGTTACAGAGGTGTGAATTGTCTCAAGCCAGACCGGTTAGTAGGATTTTGCAAGCCCAGGCCATATGGTGAGGGTTACCTGTAGTGTGAAATGGACCCAAGATTCCAGTTGAGGCTGTCCTCACGCACGCGGTACTCGGTTATCGGTTTCTGCCTGGCGATCCCGCGTTGTCCTGTGTCTTGAAGGCCGCCTCGGAGAACGCTTACCCGAAGATCGGAGGCTGAGTGCCCGGGACTGCCGAAGTGTTCCCCGACCGGAAGGGAACGCTCCTGCCTGGTGATCGTCGCGTGGTCTGTTCGTCTGTCGTCGCGCCATCTGCAACGGTCTCACCGACGTTCCGCACCTCGGGACGTTCTTTCCATCGTGCCTAGTTGGAGAAGGAGGTGCTGCTCCTCCAGTTTGTGTTGCGTTTCTGAGGAACGTGATGAGGGCAATGCATTTGATGTAATCTACTTGGACTTCAGCAAAGCTTTGAACAAAGTCCCGTTCGGGAGACTGACAGCAAAAGTAAGAGCCCGTCAAATCCAAGGAAATTTTGTCAAATTGGATCCAGAATTGGCCGAGTAGCAGAAAGCAGAAATGAGGACGTGAGGAAATATAGTCGAGGAAGTTTTGGAAGTCAGTGGGCTCGTAATGAATTTTGGTAAACTATCGCCAGAAATGAAGACACAGAGGTCAAGAGACTGTTTCCTCTGTGACACCTTGGTCCGCTCCTCTTATAATCCCCAACGCCCCATCTCCTTCCCACAGCACCTTCCTGTCTCTTTACTTGCTCCCTCCTCACCACCAAAGACCACAGCTACTCTTCAGGTGAAATAGAAATTCACTTGCGCTTCTTCAAATTTATTCGCTGCTTACAATGCGATCTTTTCTACAGTGGAAAGACTAAACGGAAACAGAGTGACCATCTTAGCTCCCAAAAATGGGACCTCAACCTTTCTGTCACTTGCTATTTCAATTCTCCGTCTTGCTGTCCTCTCACAATCCTATCATCGACCTGCTACAATGTTGTGGTAAAGCCCAACACGATCTGGAGAAACAGCTCATTCTCTGATCGAGTCCAGAATGTTCTAAGTAGCCAATCTTGAGTTTCACAATTTCAAATGATGAATACTGTCCTCCATTTTGAATTTAGTTTCTACTTCTTCCCCGAGTGCTAGTCTGCATCTTGGTTTTTGCTTTCAGACAGCACTGAGCCTTTTTCTACTATTAATTCAATCTGTTATTTTGCTTTCAGACTGTTCTGACCATTATTCTGCTATTAACATCAACTCTGGACCAAAGCTTTAGGCTTTGATACTATTACTACTGTCTTGTGTTCCACGATGTCGTTATCGTTTAACCTCTCCTGCTCGCTAACCTGTCTCGGACCTCCTATTATTCCCCACCTATCCCTCCTCCAAGTTTTCAATACGTCACATTTTTGCCTCTCTCCAGCTCTGAAGGAGACTTATATTGGATGGGAAACGTTACGTCTCCACAGATGCTGCCAGACTTGCTGAGATTTTCCAGCACTTTCTGTTTTCGTTTCAGATGTCCAGCATCCACAGTACTTTGCTTTTATTTACAACAGAGCTAAGCCAGGTGTGTAAACATCTGGCACTGGTTTCTGCATGGGCTTCCTGGACTTCGATAGAATGTTATGGTGCAGGCACACGACAGCCTGCACTTTTCTTCCTGAAAACAGACCTTCAGTCAGTCCTCAATCTAAACTGCTACAGATAAGGGGAGAGGGGTTGGTTAGGATCACCTCTCCACTTGGAAATTAAACCAAAACGCAAACAGCCTTTAAAATTTACTATTAAAATCACCAACTTTTACAGATGCACCCATAAAAAGCATCCTTTCGTGTATCGTAGCTTAGTACGTCTCCTGCTCTGACCGAGAAACTGCAAGGAGTTGCAAATGTAGCCCGATCCGTCACACAAACCAGCCTCCCGTCCACTGACTCCGTCTACGCTCCTCGCCGCCTCAGAAAAGCAGCCAGCATAATCAAGGACCCCGTGCGTCCCGGACATGCTCTCTTCACCTTCTTCAAAGATGCAAAGGCCTGAGATTACATTAAAAGTTTATTTATTAGTGTCATAAGTAGGCTTACACTAACTTTGCAATGAAGTTACTGTGAAAATCCCCTAGTCAGCACACTCTGCTGCCTGTTCGGGTACACCGAGGGAGAATTCAGCACGGCCAATGCATCTATCCAGCACGTCTTTCAGACTGTGGGAGGAAACCGGAGCACCCGGAGGAAACCCGCACAGGCACAGGGAGAACATACAGACTCTGCACAGACAGTGACCCGAGCCAGGAATCGAACCCGGATTCCTGGCACTGTGAGGCAGCGGTGCGAACCGTCATGCCGCCGCGCCGCCCACCAACCGACTCGAGAACAGCTTCTTCCCTGCTGCCGTCAAACTTTTGAATGGAACTATTATATGTTAAGTTGACCTTTCTCTACACCCTAGCCATACTGTAATACTACATTCAGCACCCTCTCCTTCTCCCCTTTGTACTCCATAAACAGTATGCTTTGTTTCGATAGTGCACAAAAAAAAAATCTTTTTCACTGCGTTCCAGTACGTGTGACAATAATAAATTAAATCAAATCAAATGTGTTATTTTCAAAAGAAGTCTGGTCGTTTCAAATATGCAACTTGTGTCGAAGTGAGCTAATTTCTTAGAAGAATTGCCTTCACGTGTTCTAATTGGCAGAATCCTTTCTTTCATAAATAATGAATGATTGATATAATACTTTCCATTTCAAAACATTTTACAAAATATTTTCTTTTAGAAAGTAAATGTGTAGGCGAGCAAATAACATTAATATATTGAAAATGAACTCACAGTTACACCTCCATAAATCTTCCAGTTTTGCAAATGATCATTTTCACCTGTCTGAACATATTGAAGTTTTTTAAGATATTTTAAATTCCAACAATACCGTTGTATCTCACGGCTGAGTTTTACCAGTTTGGGAACGGGCATCGCTAATTAGTTAGCCTCTCCGGTTGCCTCCTCACTCACCAGATACGTGTAATTGTCTTCCAGAATGCCAATAACTTTTACCAAATTAATGAATAGAAATGATGGAATCATAGAATCCTTACAGTGCAAAAGGTGACCATTTGGCCCATCAAGTCTGTACTGACTCTCTGATTTTACCAGGCCCACTCCACGCCCTATTCCCAGAACCTACACAGTTATCCCGCTAATCCCCCTAACCGACACACCTTTGGACACAAAGGTGCGATTGAACATTGCCAGTCTACCTAACCTTTGGACGCTAAGGGAGAATTTAGCATGGTCTATACACCTAACCGGCACATCTTTTGGACTGTGGGAGGAAACCGGAGCGCCTGGAGGAAACCCACGCAAACACGGGGAGAACGTGCAAACTCTGCACAGAGTGACCCAAGCCGAGAATCGAACCTGGGTCCCTGGCGCTGTGAGGCAGCAGTGCTGCAGTGGAAACTGAAATTTATTAGCATCTTCTGAATAAGTTTCTTCAACCTAAAAAACAAAAGTCAGATTTCCACAAAGGATATTGTTGATTCACAAGATAAAACTAGGGCGTCAAGAATCCACGTTAAGTGCTTTCCTTCACCCAGAGAGTTAAGTTCATTTGTAACTCAGCAGTTAATCAGTTATACATTACTGCCAGAATGCCAACAACTCCACAAGCAGTGCAGTTTATAAATCATTTCTTATGATTGGTGTACAAAACAAGAAATAGACGTTTCCATCGTGCTGTTTTAAAATGGATATCCTTGCTTCATAAAGGATAATCGTTTGAGAGGAGTGGGTAAAAGTTAACTCATTCATTTTTGAGTCACTGAGACAAAATTAAATTAATAGATGCATTATTGCAATGGCCCCAGTGTAACCATTGATAACAAGGGTAATGAGAAGAAAGGTCTTGTATGGTTTACTTTAGGTTTGCTTAAACTGATCACGTGTAACTTTGATACTTAGTGAGATAACATCTCTGGACAGTGCAGGAGATAAATAACTTAGAAAGTGAAAATACAAATGCATATTAAATTAGAAGTAATTTGATACGGTGTTAGAGAAATGTGAGGATACTAGCCGACGGAGGTCCCGCATTAATCTATTTTTTCCATCTCACACTGACTGTGACCACAATATAGAAGTCAACAATAAACAATTCCACGTTCTTTTTAAAATTCCCTAAGCAAATTCTGGAGGTAATGAGATTTATCGATGGACCGCTGTACTGGGCCCATCCTGGGTACAACCAACTGTTGCGTTGTCCTGAAACAGTTTTAGTGTCAATCCTGTCTGAATCCAAAGCCTGAGCTGGCCCGAGAGCTTATTTATTATTGTCATATGTATTGGGATACAGTGAAAAGTATTGTTTCTTGCGCACTGTACAGACAAAGCACACCATTCGTGGAGTGCACTGGGGAGAAGGAAAGGAGAGGGTGCAGAATGTAGTGTTACAGTCAAAGCTAGGGTACAGAGAATGATCAGGTTAATATATGGTAGGTCCATTCAAAAGTCTGACAGCAGCAGGGAAGAAGACGTTCTTGAATCGGTTGGTACGTGACCTCAGACTTTTGTACTTTTTTCCCGATGAAAGAAGGTGGAAGAGAGTGTGTCTGGGGTGTGCGGTGTCCTTGATTACGCTGGCTGCTTTTCCAAGGCAGCAGGAAGTATAGACAGAGTCAATGGATGGGAGGCTGGTTTGTGTGATGGACTGGGCTTTGTTCGTGACCCTTTGTAATTTCTTGTGGTCTTGGTCAGAGCAAGAGCCAAACCGAGAATCATATAATTATTCATAGAATCATACAGAATCACGCAGAAGGAGGCCATTCAGCCCATCGAGCCTGCACTGACCACAATCCTACCCAGGCCCTACCCCATAACCCCGTGCATTTACCCTAGCTAGCCCCCCCTGACGCTAACGGGCAATTTTTTGCACGGCCAATCAACCTAACCCACGCGTTTGGAATGTGGAAGGAAACCGGAGAACCCAGAGAAAACCCACACAGACACAGGGAGAACGTGTAGACTCCACACAAACAGTGACCCGAGCTGGGAATCGAACCCGGGTCCCTGGCACCGTGAGGCAGCAGTGCTAACCACTGTGCCATCGTGCTGCCCCAATCTGTGATACATCCAGAAAGGATGCTTTCTACGGCGCATCCGTAAAAGCTGACGAGAGTTGAGAAGTAGGATTAGATTCGACTCGGCTAGGTCTGCATCTGACACTTTGACGTGCACGCTTTCCAGGCGGAACATTCCTGGAAGATGATCAAGAGGAGCAACTTTGGCTGAACTTCTCCCCTTCCCTAATTCAGAGGCACTGAGGCCAGTGATAAAAGGAACATTTGCTAGCTTCACGCACCAAGTTGCCTCCAATCTTCATACGGGAGAATTATCAAGCTCTTTTAATCTCTCTCTCTCTATACTGTCTTTAAACTGTGCGTCACCTCAGTAAATCATTCTCAGAATCCATTCCACTGCACGTTTCCGTAACTATTCTGAATAAAGCTGGACCCGATGTTCTAAATGTGGTCTCACCTCTATTTAATAGAATATTATGGATAATTTCTATTGACATAAATTCTATCTATGATCACAATTTGTCTCAGCAATTGCTGCAATTTAACTCAGGCAACAGCCTCAGCATTGTTTCAGAGAATACATCAGTCATTTTCCCCTGCTCTGTCTTGTTTAGTGATACAAGTGATTCAGCTGGTCGTCAAATCTGTTATTTTAGCATCAGCAGGCTGACATTCCTCTGCCTGACTGTTAACTCTCCCTTCCGTCCTGTTCAGGACATCCAGCGTTCCCACACATTTAGCCACAAAATCCCAACACGGTAAACACAAAACTCTCTTCTGCATTATTTCTCGACCGTGTAAACAGCTGGATCCCAGCACTGATCCCTGGGACCCTTCACTGGTCACAGCAGCCCAATTAGAACAATTACTATTGATAACTACCTTCTGTTTTCTATTATCTAACCAATTTGTTATCCAATTTTCTACTTCCTGCTTGGTCCTCCTGGTCACCTTGGCTGTAAGTCTCTTGTGAGGGGATTAGCAAATGTTTTCTGAATATCAGGCAATATAATAAATCATAATTTCCCACCAATTCAATTCCTCATTTGTCAGGCATTAACTCTCCTTTATAAATACATGCTGGCTAAGTGTATTCTTTTTGTTTTAATAGATGCTCTTGAAACACTTCTCTCACTCCGCTACACCGTCCAAATGCAGCTCTCAAATTAACAGACCCAGAATTCCAATCATTGTACTTTTGATCTGTATTTTTAAGTGAACAAACATTAACAATTTTTTCAATCTCTTGCCAACAACCTATAACGAGTGGTACAAAATATCAACCTCCTGTTACCTTCATTTTTGCAACTACTCTTCAACGTAGTCCAGCTGCTCCTCTTTATCTGTGAATACACAAGTTGGCTGAGAAAGCAAAGTGCACTGCTGAATAGTTGACCTTTATTCATCCAGTTCAAGCACCGATCGCTGCCAGACTAAGGCAGAAAGCCAGAAGACCGGCCCTCCCCAGGTGGTTCAGACAGACTGCCTCAAATGAGCAACTCTGGTGAGATTATTGGATTATTAGAATCCCTACAGTGCAGAAGGAGGCCATTTAGCCCATCAAGTCTGCACCAATCACAATCCCACCCAGGTCCTATTCCCATAGCCCCCATGCTAAACCCCGTGACACTAAGGGGCAATTCAGCTCAGCCAATCCAAAGTTCCAGGGCCAGAAGGTCTCAGCACTTTCAATTCGACATCTAAAGGAGTAATCCACAGCAGGGGTCGGAACGCTGCAAGATGCGACATCGCATGAGCGTACTTGCTTTCTGGGCTCAGCCTATGTTTGCAGGGATGTTTGTTTGGAACAGTATATTTAGCTGTTAAGGTTTATAGAGGTCACAGAGACTTACAGCAGGGAAACAGGCCCTTTGGCCCAACTTGTCTATGCTGCCCTTTTTTATAAACCCCTAAGCTAGTCTCAATTGACCACCTTTGGCCCATATTCCTCTGTACCCATCTTACCCACGTAACTGCCAAAATGCTTTATAAAAGACAAAATTATTACCTGGCAGCTTGTTACAGACACTCAGCACCCTCTGTGATAAAATTGCCCCTCTGGACCCTTTTGTAACTCTCCCCGTTCACTTTAAACCTATTCCCTCTCGTCTTAGATTTCCCCACCTTTGGCAAAAGATATTGACTGTCTAGCAGATCGATGCCCTTAGTCATTTTACAGACCTCGGTAATATCGCCCCTCAGCCTTCTACGCTCTAAAAAGTCCCAGTCGATCCAGCCTCTCCTTATAACTCAAACCAAGTCCCGGTAGCATCCTGGTAAATCTTTTCTGCGCTCTTTCTAGTTTAATAATATCCTTTCTATTAATAGGGTGACCAAAACTGTACACAGTATTCCAAGTGTAGCCTTACCAACGTTTTGTACAACTTCAACAAGATGTCCCGACTCCTGTAGTCAGTGTTCCGACCAATGAAACTAAGTATGCTGAATGCCTTCTTCGTCGCTCTGTCCATCAGTGCCTCCGCTTCAAAGAGCTAGGAACATGTACCCCTAAACCTTTTTGTTCTGTAATTCTCCCCAATGTCCTACCGTGAATTGAGTCCTACCCTGGATCAACCTACCAAAATGCATCAATTCGCCTTTATTTAAATTAAACTCCATCTACCGTTTGTCAGCCCACTGGCTCAATTCATCAAGCTCCTGTTGCGATCCGAGATAATCTTCTTCACTGTCCACTATGTCACCAATCTTGGTGTCATCTGCAAACTTACTAATCGTGCCTCCTATTATCTCATCCAGGTCATTAGTATAAATGACAAGTAACAGTGGACCTGGCACTGATCCCTGAGGCACACCTCTGGACACAGATCTCCAGTTTGAAAATCAACCCTTGACAACCGCCCTCTGTCTTCTGTTTTGTATCCATTTAGCTATCTCGCTCTGGATCCCATGAGATTTAACCTTATGCAACAACCTGCCATACAATACCTTGTCAAAGGCCTTACTAAAGTCCATGTGGACAACGTCAACTGCACTGTCCTCATCTATCTTCTCGGTTACCCCTTCAAAAAACTCAGTCAAATTTGCGAGACGTGATTTTCCACTCAAAAAGCTACGCTGACTGTCCCTAATCGGTCCTCGCATTTCTAAATGCTCGTAGAACCTGTCTCTCAAGATACCTGCCGATGACTTACCCACCACAGACGTGAGGCTCGTTGGCCTATAGTTCCCAGGCTTTTCCCTATAGCCCTTTTTAAACTAAGGCACAACTTTGACACCCTCCGATCTTCAGTGACTATCAATGGTTCAAATATCTCTGGTAGGGGACCCGCAATTTCCCCCCGAGCCTCTCTCAATGTCCTTGGATACACTTCTTCAGGGTCAGGGGATTTATTTACCTTGAGGCACTTCAAGACTTCCAGCACCACCTTCTCTGCGATACCTACACTCCTCAAGACGTCACTATTTATTTCCCCAAGTTCCCTAACTTTTCTCAACGATAAACACCGATGAGAAGTATTCATTTAGGATCTCACCCGTCTCTTATGGATCTGCACACAGATGACCTTTTTGATCCTTAAGAGGCCCTATTCTCTCCCTAGTTGCTCATTTGGCCTTTATATATTTATAGAAGCTATTTGGATTCTCCTTTGCTTTATCTGCCAAAACAACCTCGTGTCCCCTTTTTGCCCTCCCGATTTATCTCTTAACTCTACTCCTACGTCCTTTATATTCTTCAAGAGATTCACTTGATCCCAGCCGCTGACACACGTCACGTGCTTCCTCGGTCTTCTTAACCGTGGCCTCGATATCCCGAGTCATTCAGGGTTCCCTACTTCTGCCAGCCTTGCCCTTCACTCTAAGAGGACTGTGTTTACCCTGAACCTCGATTAACACTTTTGAAAGCCTCCCACTGACTAGATGTCCCTTTGCCTTCCCGCAGACTCCCCCGACTTTTTAAAGTTCCTGCCTGATACCATTAAAACTGCCCCAATTTAGAATTTTAACTTTTGGGCCAATAATCTTAAAACTAATAGAACTACGGTCACTGGTCCCAATGTGATCTCTCACTAACACTGTTGTCACCTTATTTGCCAAGCGGAGGTCAAGTTTTTTCCCCTCTCTAGTCGGGCCATCCACATACCGAATGAGAAATTCGTCCTGAACACACAACGAATTTCTCTTTGTCCGACCCCCTAACACTATGGTTGTCTCAGTCGATGTTGGGAAAGTTAAAATCCCTTACTATTACCACCCTATTTTTTCTTGGAGCTACCTGTAATCTCCTCACATATTTGGTCCTCGATCTCCCGCTATTTGGGGGCCTATAGTACAACCCTATCGAAGAGATTTCTCCCTTCTTATTTCTCAGTTCTACCCGTTTAGACTCAGCGGCCGAACCCTTGGATATATAGGCCATGATGCTTTGCCTAATCAAAAGTACAACTCCCCCTCCTCTCTTACCTCCTGTTCAATCTTTCCTATAGTATCTATACCCTGGAACGTAAAGCTGCCACTCCTGTCCCTCTCTTAGCCATGTTTCAGTAATTGCTATAATATCCCAGTTCCACGTACCCATCCGCGTCCTCAGTTCATCTGCCTTGCCTGTCAGGCCTCCTGCATTGGAATAAATGCAGTTTAATCTGGACTTCCCTTGCTCTCTGTCTTGCTTTTGCCTGATCTGTCTGGTACTGGGATTACTCACATTGCTTTTACTACTTAATGTGCTCGTTTTAACTTCTGTGCTGTCCTCCACCTTCTCTTCTGTCTCCCTACTGCTTTGGGTCCCATTCCCCTGCTAAACTAGTTTAAACCCTCCCGAGTGGCCCTAGCAAATCTCCCCACTAGGATATTAGTCCCCCTTATTATACAATATTATGGGGTTTTTTTGTAATTGGTAAAAGTTATTGCTGATGTTTCTTCTTACACGCTAACTGTATTCTTAAATAAACTTTGTTTGATAAAAGCTCCCTAGTGGATCACTTGAATCACATCTGGGATGAAACATGCTTACCCAAGCCAAATTCAAAGTACAAGACTGGTCTAGGCTGCCTTCATAAAAGAGTTTCTGACCTGTTTTTTAACAATACTTAATATTGCATCATCTCAACAAAAAATTAGATATAGCTCTTAGGGCTAAAGGGATCAAGATATACGGGGGCCAGGAGTGGAGGAGGAATCAAGATATTGAATTCGACGATCAGCCGTGATCAAAATGAATGGCGGAACAGGCTCGAAGGGCCGAATGGTCTACTCCTCCTTCTAGTTTGTCACTCTATTCTCTGTAACAGTGGTTCCCAATTATCCTCTAATTTCACAAATACATTTCCGGTTGCAAATATGCAGCCCAAGGCAATCCGACAGTGACAATTCAAAATAGTCTATTCATAGAAAACATTTCTTTGAAAGAAGTCAAATATGAGATTGATAAATTGCAGTTGGAGAAGGGTATTGTGGGTAAAGAAACCAAGTTAGAAGAATCAAAAAGTGCTCCGTTCCTAGCACCGTATTCTTACGTCGACGATTTGCATTTTATTCAATATCAGCCGTGGCTTAGTGGGTGGCGGTCTTGCCTCTGAGACTCAAAGTTTGGTTTCAAGTCCCACTTCAGGGCTCGGGCACAAAAAAAAGGCTCAAACAGTACTGAGGGAGTGCTGCACTGTTGAGGGTTCTGTCTCTTGGATGAAACATTTTAAGCCAAAGCATCTTTGGGCCAGGTTGAGTGGATTTAAAGGATTCCATGGCATCGTTCTGGAGAAAAGCAGGGAAGTTCTTTTTAGTGTCCTGGAAAATAATTGCCCCTCAATCAACAACTTAACTGATCATTATCATATTGCTGACACGGGAGTTTGCTGTGTGCAATTTGGCTTCCATGTTTCCCACAACTGTGATAAAAATACTTCATAACAGGCACTCGTAGTGTTGTCACAAAGTAAGGGGAAATCTAGTGTTCGTGCATGTGAACGCATGTGAACTTTTCACAATCGATGATTGTGATTTAATGATTGCAGTTTTGATTCCTCTAATGGCTAATTCTTACAGCATTTTGACGTGTTTGTGAAAAGTGCCATATAATGCAAGCCTTTCTTTAACATATACACAGATGCAGTGGTAATACAGAGACTATTAATTCTTTGCAGAACTGTTTCACGTTTCTGTAAAGTTGTCATTTTTCCTATAAAATCCAATTAATCTTTGAACCAGTGTATGGAATTTTCCATCCCGCCTCCCACGGGAATCGTAGCGGGTGGGACACGGACCATGCAATGGTTCACTGACCTCAAGTGCAATTTTCTGGCTTTTGGGGGGGGGGTTGGGGAGTGAGCGCAGCCAGAAAATCCTGCCCAGTAGCTTTCAGTTCAGTGTAAATCAAATGAATATTACTGAAAACATTTCATTTTCACATTATATTTTACTGCAGAACAGCAGGATTAACACTACAATTCTGAGAATGCTACAAAAAAACCCCACAAGAGCACAAATCAGCAGGCATACAATGCACTTGTCAACTGAGCAGCTTACTGTTAAAGAGGAAAGCCAAGAAAGAGGGATCAGAATACAAAAGTCATTCTCCGAATTCTAATGTTCAACGTAGGAGTTGAAAAGTCAGCATCGTATGTTGTATTGATCAAGATCTTATTACTTTTATGTTTAAATGGATAGTACTGGATTAATATGCAAGATGTATAACTTCAATCGTGTTAGTCACAAGCATACAGGGAATCACTCCGCAACACAGCAGCTAACAGGTTAAAATCCTAAATCAATACATTGTCATCTAGTTTAGCCTTTTTTAGATCATACCTTTGAGAGCAATCACCAAATAATTTAACTGTGGTTATTACAATAGGTTCTCACATTGCTAATGGCCCTTGATTTTACAAAAAGGAATTCCCAAAAAGCAGATCCTCGACACACTTCAAGACCTCCAAGGAGGCAAAGAAGAGGAATTGTTATATCGTTAAGCGTACTAGGCACTCACAGTATTGTCACAAAGGGAGGGGAAATCTAGCGTTCGTGCATGTGAACTTTTCACAATTGATGATTGTGATTTAATGATTGCAGTTTTGATTCCTCTAATGGCCAATTCTTAACTGAAAGTTAATTGTACCAATAAACATAAATTAAATCAAAATATCATACTATTTAAACGACAATTTAACATTTCCCATTTAATACCACCATCATTTATAACTAGCTGAGAAGGGAACGATCTAATCTGAAAGAGGGTTTCACGATTTCCAAAGTTCAGAAACCAACGAATGGGATTGTGCGATGGGAAGTCAAAATGGGAGTTGGATGGGGCGCACGTTACAAGGTAGAAATGATACTGACAGACAGAGTGACCGTGGCTGGTTAAAATTCACCACGGTGGTGAATTCCATTGCCCTGCCCCGAGTTTGCAGGCAGGGAGGCTTGTGACATTCTGCAGGTGATTTTCCCACCTACCTACCTGCCCGTGACACAACTGCAATTTTACGGTAGTGGCCAAAGCCCAAGTGGGTCCACGAGTGGCTCACCCAATTGGCCACTTCTTACTCAGGCTGAAGTTCTTCAGCCGTAGGTCTGAGTTTGGTGATTGGTGGAGGGGTAGAAAGGGGCGGAGACTGTTAGGGTAGCATACTGAGGCCTCAGGTCTTGAGCAGAAAAGGTGGGGCTCGCGAGTGGCTCCTTCACGGATCCCCTTTTGAATTAGGTGCCCCCAGCCTCTTTCCCACCTGGCATGTGCACCCTGTTCCCCCCACCTCCCACCAGGGCCTTCGGTCCTGGCCTAGTCCAGAATCACCTTCCATTTTGTTCTTGGTTTGTTTTTGGATGCAGTCCCAGCGGTGGCCACCATTGCTGATGGTGCTGCAGGGACTAGAAAGCTGCCAACTATTCAGATAACAAGCAGCTCTCAGAGGCAGGACCGCCTCCCACGTGGGGGTGGAAGGCCTTCTTGCCTCCACCCAATTAACACTCCTTGGAGCAGAGATGTGCTGCCCACTGACCATTTTGGTGGTGAGACTTCTCCATAAAACTTTCCACAGTCACATCATAGAATTCCTTCAGTATAGGAGGCCATTCAGCCCACTGAGCCTGTCCTGACAACAATCCCACCCAGGCCCTATCCCTGTAAGCCCGTTATTACCCTACTAATTCCTTGGCATTAAGGAGTAATTTAGCATGGCCAATCAACCGAACCCGCACCTCTTTGGACCGTGGGAAGAAAGCAGAGCACCCGGAGAAAACCCACGTAGACACAGGGAGAACGTGCAAACTCCGCACAGACGGTGACCCAAGCCTGGAATTGAACCCGGATTCCTGGCGCTGTAAGACAGCAGTGCTAACCACTGTGCTGCCCTACACGTGGGATACGTTTAGCTGCAGCCATTTTCAAAACCTTTCTGTTATGGTGGATTCATCCAGAGTTATATTTTTTTCCCCCCCACCTGTGGGAACAGAAATTCTGTGCGAATATTTGGTGCTCAATACTCCGTAACACATGAGTTCAAATTGCAATGTTCTGGCTGAACATCTTTGGGTGGTGGTGGTGGTGGTGGTGGTGGGGGGAGGGGGGAGGTGAATCAAGGAGAGAAATAGAAGAAAGCAGGTCACAAAAAGACGAAAGCCCCTTACACTAAAAAAAAATATTTTTGATTATCATAAATGATTTGCAACACATGAAAATCTATACACATTTTACAGATGCAGCTCACTGTTAGTCCAGGCATACTAGAATTTCCAGCGCTGGTGGTAAGTGTTAATACGTGCTACAATTAATCCTTTGGTACTTTAAATTGATCTTTTTCTCTTCTGATTGCACCCATTGTAGAAATTGCATCCTTCTGTCCGACATGGGCCTGTACGCTCTTCTCCCTGTAAAAGTAACAGTGCGATTTAGCACTTTACTGGTCCTTCAAGCCCAGTCGTGAATATGAATCCTGTGCTCAAATCTCAACCACAAGTGTAGTTGCTCGAGCGAGAGGAAATAATTGTGACAAACGCTGCTTCGTGTAAAAGAGGGGCTCGTAACTATGTAGGAGGGATGTCCGAAGTAGGTTCTTTACTCAGAGAGCGGCTGGGGTGTGGAACGCGCTGCCTGCTGCGATAGTGGAGTCGGACACTTTAGGAACTTTCAAGCGGTTATTGGTTATGCACATGGAGCGCATCAGAACGATAGGAGTGGGATAGCTCGATCTTGGTTTCGGACAAAACTCGGCACAACATCGAGGACCGAAGGGCCTGCACTGTGCTGTACTGTTCTATGTATATTTCCATTAGTGAATAGCTGAGAGCTGCAGGCAAACTCTGAAGGATTAGATGCAGGAAGAAATGATGGAAAGAATGAAGAGTTGAGGCGTGATGTCACCTTGCTCTGGCTCACTTTCACACCAAACTGACTGGCTTGCAAATTTCTCAGAGTTGAGAGGGTGTCGGTTACAGAACGGTGTCCCTTTTCAAGATAAAAGCAATGTTCATTTACATTTAAGTCAATCATTAAAAACAAACTGAATAAAAGAAAATTAATTATAGTCTTGGCAACAGTGTCATTTTCTCTTCCTTCTGAATTCTGAAGATAGATAAAAAGGTCTTAGAATCAGAATCCCTACTGAGCAGGAGGCGGCCATTTGGTCCATCGAGTCAGCATCGACTCTCTGAAAGACCCACTCCGACACCCTATCCCTATAAGCACGTGGAGTAACCGTAGACAATCCACCTAACCCGCACATCTTTAGGACTGTGGGAAGAAACCCACACAGAAACAGGAAGAACGTGCAAACTCCACACAGAGTCACCCACGGCTGCAATCAAACTTGGGATCCTTGTGCTGTGCTAACCACTGTGCCCAGAAGTTGAATATGGATTTTGCTGTACCTCACTCGCATAAAAGGGTTGTAAGTGAACTCCTCTCCAATGGTGGACGGGATGGTAGGTTTTCCAAGTCCGTAGTGTTCCTAAAAACAAGTGCAAAAAGACAGCACTAATAGTCTGGGATTCAAATTTCCCAAAAAATGGTAATGAGTTATTAACAGTTATAATAACTGTTGACCAACTGTACTGAACAATTTGGATTCTTAACTTGAGGATCCAACTCTAAAAAAGATGACTGAATCTTGCTTTGAATCAATTTAATGTCCTCTAAAATACCTCTAAGCTAGTTCCATCGAAGCACCGTATTGGACTCAAAGGCTGGAATTTTACCGCCTCGGCTGCCCCAATTCCGGGGTGGGCGAGGTTTGTAGAATGGAATTCTCCACTGGCCTCGAGCGGGATTTTATGAACCTCACCCGAGCGAGGTTGTGAAATCCCACCCAAAATGTTAACTCTGTTCCTGTCTCCACAGATGCTGCCAGACCTACTTCGTTTTTCCAGCACTCTTTGTTTTTATGGCCGTTTAGGTCTTGTTTCCCTCTCCTATGTTTATAACATGATGCTCCTCACTCTCCTTTCTGACTTTCTCTGAGGGTGACTCCCTCCTCCTGTAATTCAGAAATGGAGAAGGGTGGGAGGGGGTAGCTTAACCACAGCGTTAACCTTTCACCTCTGAAAGGCGTCGGCTCGAATTCTATTCCTGACGTTGAAGTACAAAATCTAGGCTGACGTTCTGGTGCGATACTGAGGAAGTACTTCAGTGTCAGAGGTGCTGTCTTTTGTGAGAGGCCCGGTCTGCTATCTCAGGTGAATGGAAAACATACTACAACACAATGTTGAAGAGGGGAATGCTAGAGTCACGGTTAATATTTATCTCTCAGCCAACATTCATGGCATTGCTGATTGTGGGAGCTTGCTGGGCACAAATTGGCTTCCATGTTTCCTACATTATAACAATGATTACACTTCAAAAGTACTTCACTGCCTGGAAGCTATTTTCAAAAGTGCTGGGGTTGTGAAAGGCATGATATAAACACAGGTCCTTCTTTTTCCCTTCTTGCCAGAGACCATTGGAATGTGTGTGTCTGGGTCATGAAACAAATCTCTTCCCTATTTAATGACCTGCTACACAGTCTAACATAAAACCCACCATAACTAGAAACTCTAGTCCTGACTCAGAGAGAATAGGGAGAGCACAATTTGATTGTTGCTGGCAGCATAGATGAGGTCAGTTTCTAATTTGCTTTTGCGCCATCACAAAAGGAAAATATTTATTCTCCGTATGCGCTTAAGTAGTATTTGCTTTAGCAATGGCTGAAGATAGTAACGACAGTCCTGTGTAAGATGCATTTGGTAATAGGCTACACAATATAATTCTACCAGCTTCTTACATCACACAAAGAATTTAGTCACAGGATTTAGTGAGATGGTTATATCAGCTTTGTTCCTGTTGGAGATTAAATGGAGACTTACGACCTGGCTTGAGACAATTCATACCTCTTTAACCTGTCATTATCCCTCTCTCCACTTGCACTGTCTGTACCTGTAAAGACTCATATTCCAACCATTATCTTGCAATCGTGTCTGTCTATAAATGCCGGTTCGTGAACCCACCTCTCCACTTACCTGAGGAAGGAGCAGCGCTCTGAAAGCTCGTGATTCCAAATGTACCCTTTGGATTTTAACCGGATGTTGAGACGCTTCTTACAGCGCCCACCCTGTCTATCGCCGGCACCGCCATGTCACTGAGAGACTTCTTACTGTGAAACATTAAGCCTCACGTTTTCCTCAACGCCTGTTGTATCTGATGGTTGGAACAGAAAATCTGTCCCGGGACCATCTGTGTGTTGTGTGGCATTGAACTCAACAGATACCAGAGGCCAATCCTATATTTCATTACAGCTAATTATAACGGCTAGTTGATCTGGAATTGGTTATTAAGTAGAAATGGACAGTTCACAAACTAGTACGACAAATCCCGTGTGTGCTTCGTTCTAATGATCGACAACGTTCAGGTGAACAAACTTACCTTTGCCCAAGCTAATTTCTCTTTGATTGCTTCATTGTTTGGTTCAACGTGTCGGGCAAATTTGAGATTGTTGATGGTATACTCGTGCCCACAGTACACCCTCTAAAACAAAATATAACATTAACGTCACATATAAAAATTTGGAATTCAAAAACACAAATTTCACCCTAATTCCTCGTAACACTCTCATTGGCAGCAGACGTTTCTCATCTTGTTCCCACACCAGATTGTACTGAAATACTGCTGAAAGAAAAAAATAATAAAACTTGCAAATGAAAGGTACCAGTATTGTCCCAACAGATCTTGCGTGCCTTAAAATGGAACACCAGTATTACTGGGATTTGAAAAAATTGAACTGGTTTTCCCAATGTTCTAGTGTCCTTTTCATTAATTTCCTTCTTAAAAATTAATATATTTTGCTGAGTATTTGGACTGACCCATGTAAGGATGCCAAAGTTTCATCAGTAAGGTGGCTGCACTTTTGTGGCTTTGTGTCACCTTGGCTGATTTGTTAAGACTCTTGCCTTTGAGTCAGAGGAGAGTCAGGTCAAGCCCTGGGCCAGGATTTTAGTGCATGTTCTTGGCTTACATTTTGCTGCCAGGTTGAGGGAGTCGTGACGGAGATCGTGGGTAGGAATTTACGGCCTCGCTCGTCCCAAATCGTAAAATCCCACCCACGGTCGACTGACCTTCCCACGGTCGACCCCTCGCCTGCTTCGATTCCTGCGATGGGCAGGCCACTAAAATTCCAGCCCCCGTCTTCAGGGAGTTATTAAACCGAGATCCAGTTTACTTGTCTCGTTGGTTCGGATGAATATAGAAGG
This sequence comes from Carcharhinus amblyrhynchos, assembly GCF_965287045.1. Lineage (NCBI taxonomy): Eukaryota > Metazoa > Chordata > Chondrichthyes > Carcharhiniformes > Carcharhinidae > Carcharhinus > Carcharhinus amblyrhynchos. Next base: position 9,866,591 of record NC_137341.1, on the reverse strand, counting down.
TTGCGTATCTTTTAAACTGCAAAAAATTATTCCAGCGTACTGCCCGCCATTCCTTCCGCACCCAACCCTATCAAAAACAAACGAACTGGCCGCTTGCCTCATTTCCTGTCCGTAAGGATAAAAGCAAATTATTGCGGATTCTGGAATTTGAAACTGAAAGACAAAATGCTGGAAAATCTTAGCAGGTCTGGCAGCACCTGTAAGAAAAGAGCTGACGTTTTGAGTCCAGATGAACCGTCGTCAAAGCTCAAAGTTGGTCAGTTTTGACAAGGGGTCGTCTGGACTTGAAACGTCAGCTCTTTTCTCTCCTTACAGATGCTGCCAGACCTGCTGAGATTTTCCAGCATTTTCTCTTTTGATTTGTCTGTAGGGCCTTACTATAATCTAATTGGACGAGGTATCTGCCTACATAGCAACAACAACAGCACCTGAAAAGAGATTAATTTTTAAAATTAATTTTCCAGCCTGAGGAGTTTATTTGTAAATGCAGTTTCTTTCTTTACACTTCTGAGAAGCATTACCTGCTCTATTTCATTTTAGCTTTTTCTCGCATTAGCCGATCTTACGGAATGAAGTTACCAATTCAGTTCCCAATTTCAGACTGCTTAAGGTAAAACTATGGCCAAGACTCAATTCTCACCGTATGGCCCCCTGACACTGCGCCTCACCTCACTCAGTAAGCACCTCAAATCTTCAGAGGTAGTGGAGGCAATGGGCACAAATAGAAGGGCAGGAAAAGAGGATGCCAGGACATTTATTTCAAAATAATTCCCTCAGATATTTCTTTTTGAAAAAAAACCGTCAACGTGCAAGTCGAAATACGCTGTCGAACGTCCAAAATAACGGGTTAACGATTGGAATTCTTATTCAAAGGCAAAACATCTACCGTTTCAGGTGGGAGGCTGCCGAGAATGTCAATCAGAGCTCGGTACATTTCTTCACCAGATCCTTCAAAGAATTTTCCACAACCTGCAACAAATAGTGTATCACCTGTGGGGAAAGTAAAACCAATTGAGAAATCATAATAGGGACAATACTGGGCCACGCAATAGATTTTGTGAACACGCTTAAGTAAAAATACACACGTGACTGGCAAAGAGAAAGAAACAGAGGACGATTAGCTTTTCAACAGTGCAAATCCATTGCCCTCAATATTCTAAACAGACCTAACACGAGAGAAACCTCAGATATTCAATTAGAACAATCGACACAACATATTAAAAACTTCAAAGGATTTAATGGTCAGTATATATCATACCTTTCATGTTAAAATTTCCTTTGATTTTGGATTTAATGATATTTTTGTCAAATTCTTATTTCTAATGATGTTTTTATTCAGATTGATGAATAATGTTTTTATAAACAGGAATTGTAAATCAAGACCTAAACTCTCTCGTTTTTGGTCTCAGTTTGTGAAATATTCCTTCCTAATTTTCCTATCTGTCCGTGATCACCTCGATGTGGGTGTCAGGTCAGCTGATTTACAGCTTGTGGTCACTAAACAGACAGATGCTAAAGTCTCTTACTGGGTTCTGGCCATAAGGTTAGAGGGAAATGGAGGACCCTTGCAGGCACAAAAGGCCTGGGCCTGGGTAACTGGGGCCCTCGGGAATGCACGTGAAGAGAAGGAAGGCAATCAGTGTGGAAGCCAATAATTCACAACCAAATGTTTCTGAGAAATCGATTTTTTGCTTGTTAATAGAAACATAGAAAATAGTAGCAGAAGTCGTCATTTAGCCCTTCAGGTCTCTCTGCCATTCGGTATGATCGTGGCTGATGATCTATCTCAACACCGTACTCCCAACACTCTCCCTTTACCCCTTGACGCCTTTACAGTTCTAGAAATTTGTTAAATATATTCAGTGATTTCAAAGAATCTCGCAGTGCAGAAGAGGGCCCTTGAATCGCCTCCCACACATGAGAAACACTTATCCTACCCACCTAATGACCTCCCCACCCAATCCTATTTACAAGCACTTGGCCCATAGTCTTCAATGTTATGACGTGTCAATTGTTCATCCAGGTACATTTTAAAGAATGTGAGGCAACCCACCTCCACCACCCTCCCAGACAGCACATTCCAGACTGTCATCGCCCTCTGGATAAAAAAGTTTTTCCTCAGCCCCCCAAACCTCCTGCCCCTCATCTTGAACGTGTGTCTCCTCATGACTGATCCTTCAACTAAGGGTAAGAGCTGCACCGTATCTCTCGTAATCTTACACCTCAATCAAGTTGTCCCTCGGTCTTCTCTCCTCCAGCAAAAACAACCCAAGTCTATCCAACCTCTCTTTATAACTTAAAAGTTCCACGCCAGGCAACATCCTAGTGCATCTCTTTTTCGGCTCCTCCAGTGGAATCATATCCTTCCTATGTCGTGGCGACCAGAACTGCACACAATACTCTTGCTGTGGCCTCACCAAAGTTCCATACAACTCCAATGTGACCTCACTGCTTTTGTAATCTATGCCTTGATTGATAAAGGCAAACGTCCCATATGCTTTTTCCACCATCCTATTAACATGTAATTCTGCCTTCAGAGATCGATAGACAAATGTGCCAGGGTCCCTTTGCCCCTCAGAACTTCATAGCGTATGCAGCCTTCTGTCATCACCCTATATCTCCTATAATAAATCCAATTTTGAATCCACCTTGTCAAATTAGCTGACAGTATTCCTCCAAAGCCTTATGTGGTAGAGAATTCCACAGGTTCACAACCCTCTGAGTGAAGAAGATTTTCCTCATCTCAGTCCTGAATGGGCTACACAAATCATGAAACTTGTTCTCTTGTTCTAGATACCTCAGCCAGAAGAAACATCATCCCTGTATTCAGCCTCGTCAGAACTTTTCAATGAAACCCCATCTCATTCTTCTGAATGCCAGAAAATCCAGAGGCGCAGCGTAATGCTCTCAGGGAGGAACACGAGTTCAATTCTACCCTCTTCCTCCAGTTACCCCAACTGCCCTCGCCAGTTGTCCCCACCCCGACCTCCATCACTTCTTAACTATCTCCTTTGCCCACTTACAGGACCAAGCATCGCAGAGGACCTCACTAGCTCTGTGTAAACAAGGATGAGACCCGGACGGAGAGTTACTTAAAACTCAGCATTCAGGCACAGGGTCGGTTCCCTGCGCCGCTTGTTGCCACCCCGAAAATCCCAAAAATGGGTGTGCCCGAGCTCATGTCTTCATTTGAAAATTCATAAACTTGGTTAATCAAAGCTAGCAATTTGAGATTTCCATCCAGACAAATGTAAACAGTGCCAATGCAGTTAAGAATGTTTCAGATCTAATCTAGTCTGTAAAAGCTTTAAAAGAAAGTAATTAGGCCTTATTACATACAACGATCGCTTAGTACTCGACGAGCCTCTCGCGGCAGAAGCAAACGTGGATTACTCTTGTAAAAGCAAAGCTGATCTATTGAGAATTGAGTACAGGCTATAGCTAGCTATATGTCGAATGATAATTTTGTTACATCGTAGAGGGAGGGTTCAGCTACACTCACCAGTGAATACAGCTGGTGCTTCACTGCTATTCTCTTTTGTCACAAAGTAGCAGATATGTCCTGATGTATGACAGGGTGTAAACAGGCATTTCACATTCAAAGAGCCAACCTAAATGGTTAAGCATATCACGTCTTGTAGTTAGTTTCATTTTTAAACACCGCTCTACGCACTCTAACAATCATCGACTTGGTTATTCTTCAACTTTCTATAGTATTGCTTTTCCCAAACCATGCACATTTTATACAATCCACAGAATCCCTACAGGGCAGAAGGAGGCCATTCGGCCCAAGGAGTCTGCATCAACCACTATCTCACCAGGCCCTATTCCTGTTAACGCACATACTTAACCTGACACTAGGGTTAACTTAGCGTGGCCAATCAACCTAACCCGCACATCTTCGGACTGTACGTGAAAACAAGAGTACCCAGAGGAAACCCACGGAGACTTACAGAGAATGTGCAAACTCCACACGGACAGTGACTCGTGCTAACCTCTCTGCCTGGAATTAAACTATGGATAAGCTTTATATGTAGCAAGTAAAGCACACAGAAGACGTGGCGGCACGGTGACAGAGCGGTCAGCACTGTTGCCTCACATTGCCAGTGACCTGGGTTCAATTTCAGAATGTATGGAGTCTGCACATTCTCCTTGTATCTGCGTGGGTTTTCCCCAGGTGCTCCGGTTTCCTCCCACACTCCAAAGGTCCGTGGGTTAGGTGGATTGGTCATGCTAAATAAAAGTTTATTTATTAGTCACAAGTAAGGCTTACGTTAACATTTCGTTGAAGTTACTGTGAAATTCTTTTTGTCGCCTCATTCCGGCACCCGTTCGGGTCAACGTACCTAACCGGCACGTCTTTGAGAACGAGAGGAGAATCCAGAGCACCTGGAGGAAACTCACGCGGACACAGGGAGAATGTTCAGACTCCACACAGATAGAGACCCAAGCCGGGAATCGAACCTGGGTCCCTGGTGCTGCGAGGCAGCAGTGCGAACCACTATGCCGCCCGATGTGTCAGTGGAATTAGGAGGGTAAATTCGTAGGGTTACAGGGATAGGGTCTGGGTGGGATTAGGGTCGGTAGAGACTCAATGGGTACAATGAGCTCTTTCTGCACTGTAGGGATTCTATGAGTCTATGAATATATAATTCATTTTCTTTGCGTAAAAAGTTTTTATTAAAAATAACATCACCGGGAATAAGCTGCAAAACCTGGGACTGCACAGGGCAGAACCATAGGTTGAGATGTGTACATTCTGAGATGGAGAATCGCCATACTTGCCCTTAATAGTCGAGGATTTAAGGAGCTTCGAGCACGGCTGCGTTAATGATAAAACCAGCTTTGGGGGACAGCGGGAAGAGACAGGACACGGGAGGCAGACAAACATGTCTCACTGTATCTATATTTCCTGGGAAACCTGTTAGTTATCACGCAGTCCAGAGCCTGAACCACTCCAAGTTGGGCAGAGTGCTCAATTAGTCCGCTGGGAAATGAAAGACAGCAAGCAATTTTTTTTAAAATGAGGAAGCAATTTTTGTCTTGGAAATCGGACACTGCAAAGTCCAAACTCATTTACAAATTCATAAACTCTATTAATTTACATAATACGGCTACGGCTGCCAGACTGGAAGCAGCAGGAACTTATGTATAAGTAATCCTTCTAGTGAGTACATGCTCAGATTTTGGTGATATACCTGAAATGTTTTCTTATGTGTTGCTTTACAAGTGAGCGCTCCGATCCGATCATCACCTCCATAGACCTGAAGACCAGGTACCTTCTTTATCAGTTCTTCGTTACCACCAGCATGGTCCCTGGAAACAGGACAGCAGTTCGACATTATCAAAACTAGATATCAAATAACGCAGGAAAGTAGACAATATATGTGTACGTAGTTGCAGGGTGAGTGGGGAGGGAGATGGTAGATACACCCTGTCAGAAACGCTTGCTCTGTTACCAGACTGCATCAGTTGGATCTGGAGTTGTAATCTCTCATGTTTTATTGATAATCCCTTAAGTGCAATTGCTTTCCTCACCAATTGCTGCTGATCCCACCACTTTTGCTTTGGGATACCATCCAATGAGTTTAGGGATAAGACTCAAATCATTCTGACTTTGCAGTATCCAATTTCCAAGACGAGTAATTGCCACTGATTGCACTTTGTATTACAGTCTTAGTTTGCAATGCACCATTACCTCAAGGCACTGCACCCTTTCATATTATTCAGCATGTCATTGCCACATTCTTCTTTATAATTCCCTAACTATTCCCATCAGCATGTTGATACAAATTAGGTTAAAGAACACATTTATGTCCTTGCCACCAACGCTACCCCTTTCTTGTTTCTTGCCAAGGCCAAATCAGGACTGTGCGCAATCTTAGCATCCTATTCAGCCCAATGTAGCATCAGACGCAGACCTGTCACTAAACCCTCTACCACCTCATCAGATGCAGACATGTTACTAAATCCTCTACCACATTATCAGACGCATTCCTAACAATAAATCCTCTAACTTCCTCCTCAACAACGTTGGCTTCCACACCCAACAATGCTAAAATCGTTATCCGTACCTTTGCCACTTCTAGACCGAACACTTCCTCCAAGGTCCTCCTTGTTGACCTCCCAAATCTCAGCCCTCACAAACTCCACCATCCTGTGTTACACTAGGTTGCTTAACTCTCTGTAACAAACAGTTCAAAATATTTATTATTCTTGGTCTTATATTTCCATATTTCTACAATCTTTTCCAATCTTACTCCCAACCAATGTCCTTTGGTTTTCAGACTTTGAGCATCGCTCCCTCCTTACTGGTGATAGGTTTTTAAGTTGCCTCGGCCTTCCCCTCTGGAGCCCCCTCCCTAAAGTTCACCGTATCATTTCAGCCTTTAAACACCTCCACAAAAAATGTATTTTTGCCCATGCTTTTGGCGATCCCTCTTAACTCTTTCACTATCTGCAGCATTTGTTTGGGATGTTTTTGTTATATTAAAAGCACTGTATCTGCTGTTCTCTAGATCTTGTTTTTTTGTTAAATCCAGGCCTGAATATAGAATCAACTCACACTCACTTGTAGGAATACACTGCACTAAGGACCCAAAATTCCAAAATCGACAGTCAGCTTGAACTCTGAGTTTTATTGCAGGTTTATGTTGCCTACACTTTTTCTTTTGTGTATATTATTCACTTTTAAAGGTCATTTTCTAAAAAAAAACACAAGCTTACCAGTGGTGATGTGTAGTGAGAACTGTAGTCAGTTTTACTCCATGCTTTTTCACTGCTTCAACTACCTAAAAGGAAAGAAAAATAGACTAATCATAAATAACTCACTTGGAACTGAACTCAATTTGCAATTTTCAAGGCACAGGCCTTCGAAAATGAATTTCAGCAATGGAATACTAAGAAGTATAATTAAATAACGTTAAAAGAAATTTGGAGAAGTAAGTGATATGATGTTGAAATCAAATGAAACAGTGGCTTGGATATTTGTAAAATTGACCAAAATTTCCATTTTCTTCACTCAGGTTATATTATCACTATGCAGGTAACGTTCAACTTTGTTGGCCAGGGGCTTCTGATAAGCTTTGATTGCATGACGGTTACTGCACATCATTTCCCATAGGAATACAGTTCAGAAAGCTTTAGGCACAGGCTGGTGAGCGGCAAAGCACAGAGCCCGTTCTTACTGTGTATAGGTACACTGCAAAGTTTAAAGTTTAAAGTTTATTTATTGTCACAAGTCGGCTTACATTAACGCTGCAATGCAGTTACTGTGAAAATTCCCTCGTCACCGCACTCGGTGCCTGTTTGGGTACACTGAGGGAGAATTTAACATGGCCAATGTAACGAACCAACACATCTTTTGGACTCTGGGAGGAAACCGGAGCACTCGGAGGAAACCCACGCAGACACAGGGAGAACGTGCAGACTCCACACAGACAGTGACACAAGCCAGGAGTTGAACCTGGCTCCCTGACACTGTGCTGCCAGTTTAATTACTCAATTCTCAATCTAGTTTTATTGTGTTTCATAACTTCAAAACATTCCAAAGCACTTTACAGCTTTTTAATGAAATACTCTCAACTGTTGCTGAGTAGAAGACTGACAGCCAATTTTAATCAGTTAACCTTCTATCCAAAGCTGCACGCCTGCATAAAATCAGTGGCTCTCAACCATTGTGCCGTGGCACATGACCCCCTCCACACACTCCCCCCACCAAACCCTGCTGAAGCGTGCCACAAAAAACATTAAAAAATTAGTGTAATTAAACTAAAATCAACCTTTGTCTTTACCTCTGTGACTGGCACCTCCAAAACCTGACGAACCTTGGGCCTTCCGCACGTGAGCTGGCTGGGAAACAGCCGCATGTGCGCAGTTCAGATTTTTTACATTGGTCAGGCCCCATGCCCAATGCCCATTGACCAACAGGACTTGCAGCTGAAGACAAAGGTCTCCGTGCACTTGCATAGAAAGCAAAAACTCAAAAGTGGCACAAAAACCCTGGGAGAGGCAAGGTTTTTTTTTAATGAAAAACAGGCAAGCGGCCAGGGAGAAGTTAAAAACAAAGATCCCAGTAAGGGAAGAAAACAGTGAAAATAGGAGGTGTGCCTCCACTTAGAGGCGTGCCATGATATATAATAGGTTGGCAGCCATTGGCTTAGATTATAATGTCACGTTGGAAATACCTGAATAGAATCATAAACCCGGTCAGTTCCTTTGCGTCGCAGTCACAAGCAAAGCACGTGCAACAGAGGATACCTAAACTGCTTTAACAACTTTTAACAATGGCTAACTAACTAAAATTTTTCACAATTATTTTTCCTGCTTGCCTTCTGTGGCTCCACTGGATCCACTATCGCTGCTTCTCTGGTTTCACTATCAATGAGGAGATACATGTAGTTATCAGTCAATGCTGGCAACAATTCAACCTTCATGTTTGCCTGGACTACAGTTTCAGACTTTCTAACGGCACTTCCAGAGTATAAGTAAAACGAACCTGCAGGCAGATAATGTCAATAAACAGACATATGAAAATTTATGTTGGATATGATTCCTGAATTAACATTGAAAATAACAAATCTTAATTGATCAAAGTAGAAGAATCGTTCTCAGTTTTGTAAAGGGTCTCTAATTTTAGAATCAAAGAATGCCATGCAACACCCAAAACCATGATTATTTGTTCAAGTCTTTATGCTCCTCCTCCTGTTCCCAACTTTCTGTTCTCCTATCCTGGATGTTTCATTTTGCTATGATAATTTCTATATATGCAATTAGTCCTTCCCTACCTCATGTAAGCAAATATTCTCTCTGTGCTCATTTATATTTCATTTCTGTCTTAATTCAATAGTCACAAAATGCACTTCTAGCACAGATTTTTTTATAATCGTCACAGCCTCTTTTAACCTTCCCTAGCCCAGGGTGCTGAGGTCAGTTGTATTATCCAACCATAGATCACGCTGGTCCCAACATAATTTATTTTGGAAGTGGATATTCTGTAATCACGGAAGCCGTGTTCTTTAATTTAGGCGAGAATTACCTCTCCATTTCCAACTGTATCGTGATACATTTTTAAGCCAGTTCAATTTGAATAAAGTTTCAGTTGAACAGTGAACCATTACAGTTTTAAAGTTTATTTCTTGTTACAAGTAGCCTTACATTAGCACTGTAATGAAGTTACTGTGAAAAATCCCCTAGTCATGCCACTCCAATGCCCATTTGGTTTTCACCGAGGGAGAATTTGGCACGCCAATGTGCCTAACCAGCACGTCTTTTGCAGTGTGGGAGGAATCTGGAGCACTTGGCAGAAACCCAAATAGACAGGTGGACAAAGTGCAGACTCCGCAGACAGTGACCCAAGCCAATAATCGAACCCAAGTCCCTGGCACTATGAGGTAGCACTGCTAACAACTGTGCCACTGTGTTATGGCTATAGGGCCTTGTTTTGTATGGCCATCTCTACGAGTTCGTTGCACTTCATGTTGAATTTGGAAAAGGCTCCATTACCCCGATTGATATCAGTCATAACCAACTGGAGTAAAGGAAACTTGGCGTTGAAAGGGACTTGTAGCTTTATAAAACAACTGAACATGATTATAAATGTCTGAATAAGAATTGGAATAATTATGCCCGTATTGGAATCGTTATACCTGTACAAGATGTTTAATATGGAAAACATTGCATGTTGTAATATGAAACTGATTTATTTGGAAGGAGCACTTTGCATTTAAAAAACGTAACACACCCATCACTAAAATATTGGCCTATCAAAGAGAAACGTAATGAGCAATTTGTCAGTTTGTTTGAAGAGCCCTTCACCTTTATATAAAAAAAATTACACTGCACTTCAGTTTTTATCCTTTGGAAATGATTATTTGTAACCAAGATAATGAGAGTCCCCATTGTCCATCCAATGTTGCTCTATGGGTGCCACTGGGATATTCAGGAGAACAGGTTTTATTGTCACCCTCTGTTTTGTATTGCTTTAGCCACTAGTTGTCACTGACAAGCCAGCCTCAACGTTTCTCAAACAGATATTTACTTATTTCCCTAAAGGCACCTGAACTGGAAACAGCTCTAAATAATTCATAGAAACCCTTCACTGCAGAATGAAGCCATTTGGCCCATCAAGTCTGCACTGACTACAATCCCACCCAGGCCCTACTCCCATATCCCTACATATTTTACCCACTAATCCCTCTAACCTACATATCTCAGGACACTAAGGGGCAATTTTAGCATGGCCAATCAACCTAACCCACACATCTTTGGACTGTGGGAGGAAACCAGAGCACCCAGAGGGAACCCACGCAGACACGAGGAGAATGTGCAAACTCCACACAGACAGTAACCCGAGCCAGGAATCGAACCCAGGTTCCTGGAGCTGTGAAGCTTTGTATTACGGTGCCGCCCTTCTTTAAAAAAAAATCCAGAATTTTGTTTGAACACCTCTCCAAAACAACAAATTTGCCAGGGCCTGATACACTGTTAATCCCCTGTCAATACTTGTAAACGTCAGCAAGTTCGGGTTCTGTGTTAAGTGGAGGGCCCACAAGAGAGACATCTCTCAAAACACAGGCAGCGACTGAACCGTGTGTGGATTTTAACCATTTTAACTTAACTAGCTAGAATGGCTTCTGGATTAGAGGAGATAAAATTACAACATGCGAAAGAAAATATTTAGGTACAGGAAAAGTTAAACTTGACACAGCTATGAACGACATTATTTGCTTTTAAATAGCTCATACACCTTTTAAAACACACTACAAAGGCTTCTAATGGTAGAAATGTTTGCGCCAAGAGGAAACACCTGAATGTGTTTATCGAGGAGCTGTTGTTGCATTTGGCATGACAGGCGCCGGAATGACAAATGCAGCTGTAACTAAGCCGGTCGGGGAAGGTTGTATGTCAGTCACCCTGAGGAGAGGGAGAGGAAAGGGAACGGGGAGCCTACCGAGCTTCCGAGCAGCAGCTGTCAGCACAGTCGCACTCACACTGCCGAGTCGGTGCAGCTTCACCAACATAGTCAGGGCTGGGGATCAGCACTGGGAGGTTCTGCACACAGCCTTTCACCTCCAACCCTCAACTACTCCTTCATTGGGTAATCGCAACCAATTGCAACTTTTCACCATAACCCTTGGGCGGAGCACAAGTTAGCATTTGTAAAGAAAATTAAAAGGGGCCCGGCGTGAAGGTGAGATTTCACAAGGGAGGGGGGGGGGGGTCCAATGATGTCTGTGCGGGATCTGCACTCTTTCTGGGAGTGGGGCAGGAAGATCGTCTGCGTGGGCAGGAATTATGCCGAACACGCCCGGGAATTGGGGAACCCGCTGCCCGGCGCCGAGCCTCTGCTCTTCCTCAAGCCGCCCAGTGCCTACCTGCGGCCGGGCTCGGCGATCCGGCCGCCCCGCTACAGCCGCCGGCTGCAGCCCGAGGTGGAGCTGGGCTTGGTGCTGGGCAAGAGCGGTAGCTGCATCCCGCAGGAGGAAGCAATGGACCACCTGGGAGGGTATGCACTGTGCCTGGACATGACGGCCCGGGACACTCAGGAAGAGTGCAAGAAGAAAGGACATCCCTGGACTCTGGCCAAAGCCTTCGACTGTTCCTGCCCGGTCAGCGACTTCATTCCAAAGGACAGGCTCCCCGACCCGCACAGCCTGACCCTCTGGCTCAAGGTCAACGGGCAGCTCAGGCAGCAAGGGCACACATCACAGATGATATTCCCCATCCCCTATCTCATCAGCTACATCAGTGGCATTATCCGGCTGGAAGCAGGGGACCTGATTCTCACCGGAACGCCTGCAGGAGTGTCTGATGTACAGGAACACGATGAGCTGCAAGCTGGTATTGACGACCTGGTCACCATGAAGTTCAAAGTGAAAAGAGATTAATTTTGTTGAAAATGTAATTGCTTATACCGCAGTTTTTCTGTACAACAGCAGCATTGAAGTGTCTGTCAATGATTCAACACTCTGCATTCAATTGGGAGAACAGCCATTCGTGGTCTGAGTAATGACATTATTAATGTGGCGTCAGACTGGCATATTGAAGACCAAACTGCTGACACACAAAACAATTATACCGTTTTTACTGCCAAAATAAAGTATTGACGATTTTTAAAAAAATGCAATAGCTGCTTTTCAACCTCTTGGCACAAACACACTTCCTTCTGATTTTTTTGGTTTAAATGGTGATTTAGTATTATTTCCTATATTACAACAGTCGCAACACTGCCATCCCAAACTGATACTCGTATTGCAGATTGCAGTGTGCAAAATGGCTGCTGCATTTATTTGCACGGTAACAGTACTTCAAAGCAATTCAGTGTCAGTCATGGAGTTTTACAGCTCAAAGGCCCTTCAGGCCAACGGGTCTATGCTGGCCATCATGCACCGAGCCATTCTAATCCCTTTTTCCAGCACTTGGTCGAGAACCATGTTTGCTCACCTAAATGCTTCTTTAAATGTGTGAAGGTTCCTGCCTCTATCACTCTTTCAGGCAACAAGTTCCAGATTCCCACCACTCTGCATAAAAATGTTTGTCCTCAAATCACCTCTAAATATCCTGTTTCTTACTGGAAATCAGTGCCCTAATTATTTATCTACTAAGAGGAAACTTCCTTCCTATCTGTGTCCCTCTGAATTTTGTACACTTCAATCACGTTCCCACTCAGCCTTCTCTGCTCTAAGGAAAATAATTACAGCCAAACTTCTTCATAACTGAAACACTCCAGACCAGGCAACATCACTGTCAATCTCCTCTGCACCCTCTCTAGTGCAATCACACCCTTCCTATAGTATGGCAACCAGAATTGCACACAGTACTCCAGCTGTTGCCTAACTAGTGTTTGATACTGTAACCTCCCTGCTCTTATATTCTACACCTCGGCTTCTTAACCACCTTAACTGTCCTGCTGACTTCAGGGATCCATACGAAACAACTGCAAGATCCGTCTGTACTGCCTAGCGTCCTACTGATCATTGTGTATTCCCTTACCTTGTTCTTCTAGCCAAAATTCATCACCTCACGCTTCAGGATTAAATTCCATTTGTCATCAATCTGCCCATCTAGATCATCCTGTTATTTCAGGCTTTCCTCGTCACTATGTACTAATTTTCATGTCATCTGCTAATTTACTGATCGTACCTTCTACTTTCAAATCTAGATCATTAATGTACACTACAAATAGATAGGACTCACCACTGACACATGCTGCCAGTCACAAAAATAAACGTCGACCACTACCTTTTGCCTCCTGCCAAAGCCAATTTTGGATCCAATGTGCCAAATTGCCCTGGATCCCTGGTCAAAAGCCTCACTGAAGTCCATGTAGATTACATCAACTGCAATGCCCTCATCTACACACTTTTGGGATATCCTGGGAGCTGTTACATAAAGTATAACGTTTCCTAAATCTCAAACTGGTCTCAATATTATCATCATTTGCAACAAACCTGTAACATCCAGTTCATTTCAACGTCAAATAGATCAAAATCATTCTAGTCCTAACTCATGTAGAAATTAAAAAAAAATTGTATATGCAAAATGTTATTCAGAATTCAAATATAGGTTTTCAAGGTTTATTTATTAGTGTCACAAGTAGACTTACATTAACACTGCGATGAAGTTACTGTGAAAATCCCCTGGTCACCACACTCCAGCGATGCCTGTTTGGATACATTAAGGGAGAATTTAGCAAGGCCGCTGCACCTAACCAGCATGTCTTTTGGACCGTGGCGAGAAACTGGAGCACCCAGAGGAAATCCACACAGACACAGGGAGAAAGTGTAAATTCCGTACAAGTGACCCAAGCCAGGAATTGAACCCGGATTCCTGGTTAGTTTGATAATTTCATATGTCCACTACTGTACTAAAATTTTAGTGACAACACTATCTTAGAGACAACTTCTGATCTTCAAACACCTTTAATATTTTGCGTGACCATCAAATCATCTGAATTATTTGTATAACGTTTCAGGAGTTCTCATAATTTTGTTTCTTCATGGAAATGATTGGAAGGGTTATTTTTGAAGGGCTGCATCTTAAGCCAATTTGTGGAATTCATAACTGGTAGAATGACAGAAAGTTATCTTATCCTAAGTCCATTAACCAGAATAGTCAACATGAGAACAGTAGCCAAATATCCCAGTTAAGCTCAGGGGTTCAGTCTGTAGTTAGAAATTAAGAGAAAGGCAAAGCCGAGAACAAGTCGAATGTTTCTGCCTGCTTTTTGAAAGAGAAGCTCAAGTAACAGTACATACATAGAGTAGGCCATGCAGACCCTTGAGCCTGCTCCATCATTCAATAAGATCATGATTGTAACCAGATGAAAAACAAGTTTAAGTTGCTATTGTATAGTTAGATTTTGGGCACTGCTGGCATACTCCTAAAAATAAAACTCAGATCTGGGTGTGAATGGCTAAAACTCATTTACATGTAGCTTGCCAACCAAAATGGGTTGGGAAGCCAAAGAGACGTTTGCCTGTCATTTAACGGGCAACAGGGAAGGAGGTGAAAGTTGATCAGAAGTCCAGATTGCAACCCTGGGTCAGAGAAAGTCTTACGTTCCTCTGTGGATCCTGAAAGAAATTTGAAGTTCTTAAAAATAATTACTGGATCTCCTTTGGGTGCTATTCCTGGCAGGTCTGCTGGGAGGTGGAGAGTTTGATGTCTCAGGACTCAGGTTTTAAGAGCTGTCGGCTTCCAACGAGGTAATGAAAGCCTAACCTACGTATTTAAAGTGGACCCTATTGGTGTGCTGGATATCCTTGCTTCCTGCAATTTTAAGGTTGCAGTTGGCCACATCAGGGCAGGAATTAAGTAGCTAAGATGCCTGCTCTATTAAAACATTGGCTGTGGAATTGAGTCAATAGTATAGTCTTATCAAATTAGATATTCTGAATCAAAAGTAAAGCAAGGTGGCATTTTAGAATTTTATATTAACTGAAATTTATACAAAACTTCTTTGATCAATAGAAAAAAGGACAGTACTTGCAAAAAAAAAGCAAAGCTCTACACCGTTAACGGTCTTACAGTTGTTCTGTATGACAATGTTTCAAACTATCTTTATAAACTGGAATTAACAGGGCAAAATACATGAAATGGTGTGAAGGACAACATACATTTTTCAAACTTTAAATTAGGAACTGGATATTGGGAAGATTATCCACCACAGTAAATAATGTTGAATGCAAAGAAACAAATACACCATTCATTTTTAATTTTTTTTTCCCTTCCAGAAATTGGAAGTTAGCAATAGCAGGTGTATCTAATGCTTTCCAAAACTGTACAAATAGCAATGGATAGTTACAAAAAACTGTTTGACATGAGCTTTTTTTTAGTCATCATCATTGCGTCAATGACGATGAACATTTAAAATCTCCAAATGAGTTGGTGTTTATTATTTTTATTATAATTTTGAGTTATCAGGCCCACAGCAGTGACTGTACACCAAGCACAAACGCACTGTGAACTCTATTAGGATGCCAGCTGAATGTCGTACTGTGCCCAAAGTCAAAAAAGATCTGCACCATTCAGAGGAGAGTTACATTTTAGGATCAGCAGAACAGTTGAGACTTGGGTTTGCAGTGAAATCAAAAAAGTTAAAAACTATTTTCCACAGGTAGTGGCACACCTCTTGTGTTAGTGCCTAACTTTCGAGTTACATTTAATTGTCATATTAAGACCATTCAAGATCACTTCAAAGCAATGCAAAAGTAGTAATTACGTGGTATTAAGACATGCAGTGCTGAGAACATCCAAAAGTTTTAAACGGTAAAGCCTATATACCCATATTATTAAAACATAAAGCGAAGTGCCAAATAAGAAAATGGGAGTGTTTTTTTTTGGGGGCTGAGCTTACAGGGTCTGCTATTATGCACATGCCCAGATCTCCCAGTATGCTGGCACTTCGCTTTATGTTTTAATAATATGGGTATATAGGCTTTACCATTTAAAACTTTTGGATGTTCTCAGCACTGCATGTCATAATACCATGTAATTACTACTTTTGCTTTGCTTTGAAGTGATCTTGAATGGTCTTAATATGACAATTAAATGTATCTCGAAAGTTAGGCACTAACACAAGTATGCTGGGAGATCTCTTGCCACCTCCCCACTTACGATTGCCACCTTCTGCCAAGTTCTCCCCTTCCATCTCACTCCCACAGTGTCCCCCTTCCTCCCACCATGTCATACCTCCACCCCACAGGCTCAGCTCCCTCTCAACCCTCCAACAGCATGTTATGGTACCCGGTGGACAGTGCTAGGCTGGCACCGCCTCTGACACCTGGGTGCTTCAATAGCCTCTGATCTCCCCAGCGAAGACATCAAGCCTGGTCTCTGCTGACGGCGACCATATACGATTCCACCTAGTGAGGTTAAGGTAAGTGAGCCGATTTCACTGGGAAACCGGGACTAGTACGATTAGGAGAGGCAAGAAACTGGGCGTGTCATTTTTTTAACTTCCCGCCCGATCTTCCCACCTTGCCCAAAATCAAGCAGAACAAAGTCATAAGATCACGCCCAAGAAAAAGCTTTCAAACCACATGAATGGCAATATTTGGTACAAATTGAAAGGGACTAGCAAATTGAATAACAGGGTGGTTTTTACCTACCTGGTAAAAACATGGGTTCACTGTTATATCAGTTAAAATATAAACTGACAAATTCCATAGTTTTTAAAAGATAACAACAGATATTGTGACATCATGATGCAGCTTAACTGACATCACAGAAGTTTACAATAATTGCCCTCAATTGTTAAAAGTGAATAGTGAGTGCAGAGAAGTAGAATACATCAGTGAGGATCAACAAGAGCCGAGGAAAGGCTGTACATTTAAGAATAATAACATTTTGAATTAGAGTCTGAATAGCTCAAGAAAATTATAGAGTCCAGGAGAAATAAAGTAAATTTGGGAAGTATGACGGTAAATTTCAGAATATGTAAACAAGATATTTTTGGCCTTGGCTGCAGTTTTCATGTTATACATTTACTGTAAATTGACTTGAAAGGCTTTTATTATGTAAACAATTTTTTTTGCTTTTGTGATGTTCGATAAATTTCTTCAAAAACAAATTAATGGAAACAAATTACTTAAGATAATAATTAGTCCATATATATTGACAACAGAACTTCTGGTCAATATCTTGTAGGCTAATCTTCCTTGGCGGTAACTTATTTGAACGCTTGAGCATCGTGAACATAGTTAGCAGCTGTTTCAGAAAATTGCTATGGTGGATAAAGTCTGACTGGCCTCCTCAGGATCAGCTATTTTGCAGGAAAGCAGACTTGTTCTTATTCCGTTTCTTGCGCTGCCTGATGCGAGCAACTGTATATAATGACAAAAAGATGCATTTTTATACTAAAACAAAAATATATACTCATGAAAATATGTACTGATTAACAAAATAAAAAGTTAAGATTAACTTATTCTGATGATGACTTCTCAGCTTTTATTGTGAGACATAAAAAAGCAAAACCAAATGAAAATTGAAGAATTTAACTTGCACAGGACACAATATACATGCACAAGCAAAATATGGTGTGTGGCCAAAAAAAGCTGAAGATGTTCAGCAGATTTGCAATGTGAAGATTTTTCTTTCCAAAATTTGTCATTTTTTTGCTTTCACTACAGTATATTCAGTTGACTGATTAATTTAGAAAATAACCCAAATGGTGGCTTGGAAAAATCAATTGCATGGAAATCTACTGAAGTGGTCACCTTCACATCAACAATACTGCCATTTCTCGGTAAAGGCAGTTTCTCAGTTTGGCAACATGCTTTCCACACGTTTCTCAAAATGCGTTCAGAATTCTTCTCGCTCCCAATTTTTTCAGTGACTAAAATTTTCATGTCCAAAACAAATGTTCAAACAAAATTTAAAAATAATCCGGTGAATTTCCTAACCTATTATGACATGATTACAGGTTGCTTGCCTTCTGAATTAACTTTTGATATCACTTCACCAGCTCTATTGTCATTTTGTTTTTCATCCAATTATTGTGTAATATTTGTCCTATTTCAATTAACTTTTTTAAATTGAATATATTTAGCTCTCTCATGTCTTTTGCAGACTTCCTAATCCCTTCCAGAATAGTTCAATGTTACTTTCCTTCTCCAATGTCAACTGCTTTGAAAGCAGCACCAATCTAACCACAGCTCTTCTGCCTCCATTATATGCTGGCTCATTCATTGTAGTCTCAGTTGTCTCACTCCTCTTTCCAACCCAGAGAATGTTCACCCCTTGCCAGCATTTCACATCTAACTATCTCTTTGCAGCCAACCTACTCGGTAGTTTTCTTTGGCTCTGGCCCTGCTAAATATGTAAATTGCTGCCACTCCCAATATATGTTCCGTTCGCTAGCCAAACACAATTCTGGCCCACAGTGCTGCTATCTCTACCATTGGCGGGGCAAGGAGAAAGGTCCTAAATTTATCTCAACCAGAGAGGATCGAACCCTGTGTTGTTGGTACCATTCGGATCCACACCAGCTTCCAGCCAACTGTGCCAACTGGCCCCCCGAAAGAATGAGTCGCTGTATCAACATGCACTTTAATGCAGACCTATAAATAATAGTGACGTTAGGGGCTCTTTCCATCACGTGGCTGACCAGGAATTTCTCTCACTCCGAATGCTTGACATCGGTGAATGGAAGGATTGACAAGTTGATACTCAACCAGGTTGGCTGCGTGATAATGCACCTACCTTGGCAATCAAGTCCTGGGACTTTGGCTCAGAGCAGGGAAGTTATCCACTACATCAGAATATTTCATTCCAGTAAATGCAATAAATATTGCTTTTAAACTAATCTACTCACACAGCTCCAGATCTTTGCCTTGTTTTGCCACCCTGCTGCTGTCCTCCTCAGTCCTTTCATTTTTATCACTGTGCACATCTAGTTCTGGTACTGTAGCAGCTGGTGAAGTCCTAACTATTTATTCACAGGAAGGAAAGACTAGCTGGGAGTTGTAAAACCCAATCTTCAGCTCCAAAATAACACATGCAGCCATCCCATAGAACGGGGAGGCATGTGATTTCAGAGGTTTGCTGAAACCTCGGATGAGATCATGTGGTCTCTGAGGTTGCTCTAACATAAAGATCTTAATGTCAATACCTCAGTCTGTCAGGCAACTCCAGTTTATGTTGAGAGCAACAGAGCTTCACTAGTTGGGTTTCTCTTTGAGAGTTGTCTCACTCCAACCAGTGTCCCCATTGGCTTCTATTGGCACAAGGACGTCCTCTGCTGTTTCAGGAAAAATGGTGCGTTCCTCAATAGCAGCACTAATCAGGTAGAATTCAACCCCTCTTTGGCTGTAAAAAAATCCCCCACCCTTTCCATGGACATAGCATAAATGGAGCACCCTTCACCAGATGGACAACACCCCCATCACCACTTAATGTTTGGGTCACTCCCCTATCCCTACAGGTGTGAGGGTGACCTGACCCGAACCTTCCCAGCCACAATAGAGACACTCCAATATGGGGGCAGAGGTACCTGCCTCCTTCAGGCCCCACTCCTACAGAGTTCCACCCTGGCAAGACTGGCCAGGGCACTGTATAGCCATATACCTGAGCCAGGGGCTCCAAGTCCCCCAGCGTGGTCATATCCAGAGGAATAAATGGAGGTCCTTACTGAAGATCCCTTGGAGGATAATTTCTGAGTTTCGCTGTTAGTATGTTCAGTCATGTTATGAATCCTTATGGGATTATAACACAAGGCATATGCCTGGGATTCACCAGCTGGCAGCGTTTTGCACTGTGAAAATCTATACTGGAAAGGGTGACAGGGATGACTTTACTACTATGATCAGTTACGGTAGCCACGATCCCAATTACATTATGCAGGAGGAGTATAATGGGATTTATAAGAGACTCACTAATGACTGCGAAGACAACTTTGCAGTGAAGTATATCTCAACCTCAGATTCCACACCCTCTTGTTGATTCCTAGATGAGTTGCCTTTGAATGCAAGAACATCAAGTTGTATATTCACAGAGTTTTCATTAGGGACAGCAGTGCAGAGTTGATCTTGGAGAACTCCAACTTCTTTTGCACTGTGACGGATTTGAGAACCTGCTCTCGAACGTTTCCCAGGAGGCACTGCAACACAGCAAGATCCTGAAGGTCATCGGCAAAAACATCATCACGAAATGCATGCAGCTATTCTCTGAGTTGGCAGAGGACACAAGAACTGCTTGTAGAATTGCTTACAGTTCTCCAAGAACCTCAAGCTTAGTATTCACAAGCGCTCTCAGAATTGCAAAAGGTGTCTGAACTGCTGCATTGTTGCATCTCGCAGTCTGGGGATAAGCTCATCACACTGACAGACGACGTTTCTTGTATGACGGAAAACTAAAACTGCATAAACTGCCTTTGTGCAGTGTGTGATCAGGACCTTGAATTACCGTCCATGATTTTCAGATCGTGCTCGTTCCGAAACTGGTAAATCCTGCTCAACGTCAATGGACCTTTCCACGGTCCACTCCTTGCCCGCTATGATTCCTGTGGCGGGCAGAACAGGAAAATTCACCCCAAAGTTTTTAAAGTTTATTCTATTCATGTCACAAGTAGACTTACATTAGCACTGCAACAAAGTTTCTGTGAAAATCCCCAGTTGCACCTGTTCAGGTACACTGACGGAGAATTTATCATGGCCAATGCACCTAATCAGCACGTCTTTCAGACTGCGGGAGGAAACCAGGGCACCCGGAGGAAACCCATGCAGACACAGGGAGAACGCCCAGACTCCGCACAGACAGTGACGCAAGCCGGGAACCAAATCAGGGTCCCTGGCTCTGTGGTAACCCCTGTGCCACTGTGTGGGGAAAAGAAATGGTGTGAAGACTGAGTCAAGTAGGACAATCTCACGAGTTTATGAAAGAGATCTTGCGCAAGCAAATGGAAAACCTGAGTCTCCAGCTGACTTGTATCCTCTCCATATTGCATTGTGATCAGTAACTAAGGTTGGAGAAGACCATGAAGGTTCAGGTCCCAAGGTTCAACATAGCCATGATGGTCAACAAACAACCTGCAGATCAATCTTGACCATGCAATTGTGATACCTTGAGGCAAAAGGCTGAGGCAGCCAAGAATGCCAAAGATATGAACGATTATGTGATCCTTCTCTTTGAGATTGCACTCAAATCTTCAGGGCTTTCATTAAATGTTCACCAGACACACTCCAACTATATTTACTGAATGAATATAGGTTTGAGCACTGACCATGAGGTAACTATGGAAGAGCCCACTACTCGAACTGTAGAAGAGACCTCATTGCTGGAAGAACACTAGGATACATCTTGCACAGAGGAAGTGGACTGAAGACTTTCTTTCCAGCATTTTTTCTGATTGCCTTGGATTACTGTATTGAAGTTGATCTTTCTAACCGATTAGTTGTATAGTATGTATAAAGATCATGTAACCAGTATGCTCAGATCACCAGGGATTGCTCCTTTCGTTGAAAGCCTCGCACTGCAGCCATTATCAGATGTTACTGTTCTTTTTTATTTTAAAATGCATGTTATTTGTAGCTATACGCTGTAAATTAAAATCAGAAACCACAGTAAAAAAATACTTAAGGAAGAATAAAATCCAAACCTTTAGATAGATTTTGCATCTCTCTAAAAGGAAGTTCCACTTTAATGATGTTTTCTGCTCTTCCGTTAAACTGCAAAACTCATCAGTCTAGGAATTACAGCATAAGATAAACAGTAACCAGTTGTGTAATCTTAATTCATTAGATAATTAATAAGCTAAATTTTCTCATGTTGTTATACTGTGATTTAATACAATGTTTCTCAAAATGTTTCAGGCAAAGTTTTTGACTTATTATTGCTCATTTTGATAGTACAAGTCTTTAAAGCTCTGCAGCATAGGATAAGGGGCAAGTGGGAGATAAAAAGGAAAATTAAGTACAAAGGCTGTCCGTAGTCTCACCAATTGCTATCCCGATAATGGCCCGTGCTCTTCCCCACTGGAATAGAGCATACAGATACACCTCTGATTGCCTCCAGCTGTCTGCGGTTGAGCACTCCCTTGTCCTTGAAGAGAGTGGGAAGTATGTCAGAATGTCAAGCAATCTGTTTGGGAGACTGAAATATGCAGTGTCTGAGGATAGTGGTTCAGTTAGTAGAACATGGCAATTGAAGATACATTCATTGATCTTGACAATTCACGTGAGGTCACTGAACTTCTTGCAGTGCTACATTCAGGTCCTCAGCTTCGACCTCAAAAGGTATCTGCTCTCATTGCCTTCCAAGCGTATGTCTGACAAGCCTCAAGTCTCCCTTAAGCTGCTGGAGGTGCAGCAGCAGAGCTGGGAGATGGAGGAGGGACCGTCAGCAACACTACAGCAACTGTGAGGCTGCAGGGGGGAATACCGCAGTCTTTGCGTGCAGGAGGTAGTGCTGGCACAATCCTGCAAGGTGGCATCCACAGTGGAAAACTCGGGGCTGGAAATGGTCACCACGGGTGGCAGTGTCCAAGGCACGGCTGAGTCCCTGCAGGCCGTGGCCAAGTCAGAGCGGGCCATGGCTGAGGGGTATATGACCATCCTGGAGACCTGGTGGGCCATAGTCGACATGTGGCAGGCTATGGCTGCAGGCCTCGAGGGCATGGCTCAGACAGCGAGCCACGGCTGACTGGCTGCAGAGCTTGACCCTCTCAAAGGGCACTCGCTGCAGATACGAAAAACTTTGCCCAGACTCAGACATCATCGCCGAGTGCTAACACACCATGGGGTGAATGCAGTTAGGCCTCCAGGACTGGCAAGGCCAGGTGACGCTGGGCTGCTGGGGCTCAGTCCAACTGCTCCACCACAACATGGAGTGACCCAGGGCCCATTGGCACCACGAGGGAGGAGAAAAGGCTACAGCCTGTGCGGGGGCCTCTGACTTGGGAGACTCCATCTGTTGTAAGGCATTCTGACTCCCCCCTTCCTGACACCGATGGATCTCAAGGGCAGTATGATGAACAAGGTGGCATGGATACTCCAGTGCCACCAGAAAGTCAGCCAGGGCTCTCCAGGTCCCAGCACTCCAGGGGACATCCGCCAAGGGCAGCACAGACAACGGGGCATGGAAAGCAGCTGCGCCTCCACCTAGAATGTGCATCGTGGGGGGGGAGGAAACAGACATATTGATGTAGTGCTAGGCCATGTAAAATAAATAGGTTATAGGATCAAGAAGGCATGGGTAATGGACTGCATGAGTTAAGTTAGGGAATTAGGCACTGTCAACGATCACATCCAGCTGTTATATTACACTGTTAACTACCAGCATCTCATGTTATTGCACTGTTAGTTTTACCAATAAATATTATACCTCGTTAGCTGTGACTAATGTGTGAAATTTACCTCCCACTGTAAGGATTCTATGAAATGTATTTTGAAACAAAAATGCAATATTCTATATATATGGATTGGTATGGGGGTTAAAATGATTAATGACTGCACCCTAATTAATATTAGATCCTCTTGTGCAAGAACAATGAGTTATTTTGCTGTGTAAAAAAATCACAAGTATATCATTTCAGAACTGCAGGATATTTTAAAAGCAATGTCTCAAGTTGTTTCTGTTTACTTTTAACAATTAAAGGAACTTGTCAAAAAATGTGCCAATCGACGGCATTGCTTTTATTTTCATTCAATGGTTAAGAATTCTGTAAATTGTTTCTCATGTCCACAAAACAATTTATTAGATTTAAATAAAGATGGAAACTTATTCAGAATTGAGCAACAAAGAGTCCTCACCACCAGTGGGCAGTAGTGGAATTGGGAACAAAACATCCAAACAATGTACTGGAATTTTGAAAATAGCCCAAACAATTGGTAATTTATTTTATATGTATTTAATGACTGCCAGCTATAATTTTGAATCCTATCTGATATACACATAGTTAACAGCACAAACATTACTTTAATCATAACTTCTTTTATTGATTCGTAGGAAATGGCCAGTATTTAGTTGCCCTTGAAATGACACTGGTGAGCGTTATCAATCATTAAATGCTTATTCATGGAATCCTCTAAAGAAATCCCCATAACAAATAGCAACAATCATAATAGGCATCTCTACGCTGTTTAATTTCTCTTACACAGATAGCATAACTTGTAAATACATGTACAATTCGATGGTTGAACAAGCAGGACATATACATAAGGGATGCAGTTTTCTTTCCTTCTATAAGGTAACTTCACCAACACTATGGAATTCTCAAATCGAGGACTATGACTGGCAGTGCAGCTGGATCATCAAAGTCAGATCTCTCACTTGGGTCCAACAGTGTAGACTTGTGTGTGAAATTGTTTCACGTCAATATCCAGGAAAGCCAGTAATACTGCTAAAACCAAAATTATCTTCCATGTTTGTTCAATGATATTACTAATTAAATTTACCATGGACTGTTAAGACCCAGGCCAAAGACTCCAAAGTGTTTTGTGCAATTAGCCTAGACCCTGGGTGGAATTTTACGACCTTATTGCACCCGTTTTGCAGCAGAATAAAGTCATAAAATCAGGCACGATGTGACTAGCCTATTCTGGGTCCATTCCCATTTTATCAATACAAAAATCAGCAACTGGGACCTCGCCCAAAGCTGGCAAAACATCGCTTTGCATTTTTTTGAATTTGTCATAGTGTTACCTAGCTTTACTCTCCATCGTCCCAGCTCACTTACCTTAACAGCTTAGTTTGCTGCAGCTGGAAATCAGTCAGGAAAGCACAAAATGTAAATGTCAGATTCAGACGCTTTGCTCACAGGGTTGGACTTCAGATTCTCAGGAAGAACCCGGGTCAGAACGCTGACCTTGGGTCTCAGCACTGATTCTGGATCCTAGTGCTGGCAGCAGCAAGCATTGTTGCTGGTGGGGGATGGGCTGGAAACTCTCTGAAGTAGCAGTGCTGCAGCCTCAGGACTAAACAGCAGTCTACGGCCATTACTGTATGACTGTGGGTGTGTGTTTGAGTGGGGCAGAATGGAGGGGCTATGTTGCCATTCTGGAGGGCTGTGGAATGGGGTATAGGAAATGTGTTTTGTTGGAGGGGTATGGGAATGTGTGTTTTGTGGGGAATGGTGTGGGAAGTGTGTGTTGCTGGGGGCTGTGGGGGCCGTATGGGATGTGGGTGTTGCTGGGGAGATGTGGAGGGAATTTGGGAAATGTGTATTGCTAGGCTGGGGGCAAGCAGAGTTTTTTAACCTTTGTCTCTCCCCTTTTCCAAACCAACAACCCACTGCCCCCCCACTTCAGATTGATGAGATGGCTTTGGCACAACCAATTGATCACTGGCTCGCAGCCAGTGTGATCCAAGACCTTACAGAGATCCTGCTCAGACCCGAAATTACACGTGGCCTCGAGGAGGCTCAACTGTGTGGTGGAATTCTGTCACAGTGTAATCCTGCTCGGATGGAATTTCACATTGGACCCAGAATTCTTAACCTCCTTCCCTGGGTCAGGCACCCCACGGTTTGAGCTACTTCACGGAAATGCCCTCCATGCCCTTTGCCGTGGCATGGATGAGTTTCCAGTATGCGTTGTTGCTGCACATCTTTCACTACCTTGCCTTCGTTCACTGCCCAGATACACCTCGACATGCCTTGTTGCTGTCCAGCGATGGAGGTCCCCACTGGAGGTCCCTCTGTGGAGGGATCCTACCCCATTATCTTGGGGGCCTAGGGTGGAGGATGGTGCATGCAGCAGTCCCATACAACTGTAGGTTTATGGGCTCCGAAGAGACACGCCCTTTTTGCAATCTTGTGGAATCTGTGAACTGTGTCTACGTTGAGTATTATAAGCTGCACTCCCTTTTTAGTTACCTTAAAAACCATGTTGCGTTTGCGCTTCAGTCCCATGCTCCTGACCTACAGACACCCAGTGCAAAAAAGGGGTGGGAAGGTGGAAGGCCTCCTCATGCATTTGCTACTGGGCCTGGCCAAACTTGCCACTAATTGATCCAGGCAGCAGGCGACCGAGGAGATTGTCCGGCTTGACTCTCTGTCCCTCTACCGTAACTATGTTTGCGGCCGGGTGTCTCTGGGCACTACTGAGGCCTTCCGTGCCCGTGGGCACCGCAGGGAATGGGGTGTATTATTGATCCCTTTAATCACATTTTAGTTTGATGTTTTAAGTTTCCTTTCTACTTTGGTTTTTATTTCTTTTTGAGGGCTGCCTCTTTTAATTTGTCCCTTAGTTAACTTAGTTTAGTTTATTTGGTTAGTCAAAAAGATTGACTACTGCTGACTTTCATCTGTGCGCACTTAAGAGTACCTACAACTTTCTAATCTTGTGTAGCTTATTGCTTCTCCTAGGTGCTACCCTAGGACGCACATCAGAGATGGATGTATCCAGCTGTGATCCAGGCCCCGTTGCCTCTGATGTTCTTGGCAGCTGTCCCTAGGTGGCAGATACCTGGATGGTCCTGGCTGACTTGCAGATGACACTGATGCTTCTGTGCCACACTGTTTATCCAGCTGGCCCGGTGTGAGGAAGGGGGGTGAAAAAAAAAAGGAAGGTCTTGGGATGTCCAGAGTTTCCTGGGCGGAAGGCCCTTCCTCCTCCCTCAAGGTGCCCGTAGGCCCAAGAGGTACTCCATGGGATGCCGGGGTAGTTGGACTGAGTTCCAGAAGCTCTGGCGTCACCTGGTCCTGCCAGTCCTGGAGACCCAGATATGTCTGCCGCATATGAGACTAGGCCAAGCTTTGGAGCCCCTCTGCTGTAGCATTCTGTGAGCATGCCGGGCTCCAGCGTCCCTCAGCATTAGCCCTCTGAGACTGGGCTAAGTTGTCGAGGCTCACAGCCACGGCTTGCTATCTCTCCCGAAGGCCGACGAGAGTCCCAGCCACGACCAACAACGTCTCCAATATGCTCCCGATATCCACGACAGACTGACGTGCCTCCTGAATGCCAGTGACACCCTCAGCCGTGGCCCGCTGTGTCTCCACGGTGGCCTGAATCCTGTCATCCATGAGGCCAAATCTTTGACCCAGTATTTACAGTGCGGATGCCACCCTTGCGGTGTCGGCTTGGTTACCATGCTGTGCCGGCACCATTTCCTGCAACAGCATCTGTTTGACTCCTCTAAACAGCCTTGCAGTCGCAGCACGGCCGCTGACAGCCCATCCACAATTCCCTGGATTTTCTGATGCATTTCCACCAGCTTCGGAAGGAACAAACCCCGAGGTCCGGCATCTGGCTCGGAAACAGCTAATTCCTTGCCTCCTACAGACTTTTGTGTGCCCGAGCCCTCAGATATGTCTGCCTCTGCCCGATGTTCATCAGCAACTGTGGTGTGCTCACCAGGAAGTGACCCAGAAGCCTCAGCACTAAAATGACCCACTGTCGAGATAGTCTCTTGTGTTAGTGGGTTGTGTGGTCGACGCCTGTGCCGAATCATTCATGCTATCCTCGGAGAAATTTTCAAGGCTTCTCTTTGAGGTGTCGTCCGAGGTGTCTGAGGGAGTTTCTTCATGAGCAGCAGGGGGGCTGCTGATACCTGAAAGGCCTGATGCATCAGGGTCCAGGAGTGTAACAAAGAACACACATTGGGGGAAGGGAGGGAAAGCATTCCACGTAGCATAGTACTTACTTCAAAGAAGACTTAGTAAGAGAGTCGAGCTGATGGTCACTTGCATGCCGGTCACAATTCTATGCGTTGATTCTCTCCCTGCCAGCTCCAGGGCACGTGTACAGGTTCCAGAATGGGATGCACACTCACCGTCAATGCTTGAAGGTCGTTTAATTTCTTCTGACACTGATCCCTGGACTGAGGTATCAAGGTCCTGGCATTAACTGCAGTCGCCACCTCCCTCCATAATGCGTTTGCAGCGTGACCCCTTGGCAATGCCCCTGAATGGAGAACAGCAGCTGGCACCTCTCCTTCACTGCATCCAGCGAGCTTGGTCAGCCTTGGAGAATTTCGGGGCAGGTTTCTTTCCAGCCAGCTTCCTGGTGTGACTGGCTGTGTGTCCATCATTGCAGCATATACACAGTTCCAGCTTGTTAGGGGAGTGCAGGTGCAATCAGTTTGCGTCAGTCATGGGCCCGTTAGTAAAAAATCCTTGTGAGAAAAGTAAAGGGATCCTGGTTTCAATAGAGGGTTAGCCATCTCCCAAGCTTCTGATTGGCTTTATTCGACAAGGTACCGCGTCCAGGGAGTGTCATTCTCAAGGCTTTTGTTCCACAAAGGAATTCTTTTTGGGAGAATTCTGCCCATCATCTTTATAACATGAAAGTATAGCATAAAGAAAATATTTTAATAATACCTTTGAGTAAACAGATATTTTCTCAAGATGTGTTTCTCATGTTTCACATTATCTCGCAGATCACAAAAAAAGTTATCTCCATACTCTGGTTTGAGAATCACTGGAGTAAAAGGACATTGACGAAAAGAATATCAGTCCTCGTATTGCAATTTCAATCAAAAACTCTCAAATTCCAGATACTCACTGTGTAACCAAGAGTTTTCTCAGCTGTGCTTCCTGATAAGTTACATGACTGAAGAGTGCCTGTATGGTCAGACACATCCACCCAGAAATCAAAACTGGTGATAATACTTGAAGGGTTCATTGCGCCAGATGAACAGGAAGGATTTGTGCATACGTTTGATTCAGTATCAATCAAAAATCTGCATCTGCCACTTTAATAAACAAAGAATTATGCATTTTAAGATTCTTGTCAAATACCATTGGAATACAGCATAATTTTACAATTGTTGCTCACCATTTTAATGCTGCATTCTACTTCATCCTGACATCTGTCCTAAATAATCTCATGGAATTTTTTGGAACAGCATCTAATCTTTCAATTAGCCACTTTACAACTTTCTGGACTCAAATTCCACAATTTCAGATCATAGCCACTATTCCCATTTTCCTTTGGACAGCAGTTACTGGTAACGATTCTGCTTTCACAATTTTCAGTTCCTTCAAAGGACTACTCCAGCTTATTTAGTTGGAGCTGCGCTCCTGAGCAGGCTTTACACCTGCTAAACAGTTCTAAGTAAATCAGTGTAAAAAGCAGAACAGTGTAGCACAAACTGCCCACATCTGCATGAATATGGCCATATCATATTGTAGGGAATTGTGCAGTAGTTGCGGTAGGGTAAAACCAGAAATCGTGAGTATAAACTTTTGGCATGTGTACCAGTACATGTATCGAGACTTCCTCAGAGCCCCGAGGCACAACAGCAGCTTAAGTTGAGACAATCGCTGCTCCCAATATCAGAAGACTCAGATCTTGATGTTTTTTTCATTCTAGCATCATTTTACAGCCTTTGCTTACATTGTAATTTCTACTGGGACGAAATCTTCAAGTTTAGCAAAATTGTTTTGGCAATAGGATGAATTCTATATCCAGTAACATCCAAGCTAGCTAACTCCACCCAGGACATGAAATGGATATACACAAGTCGGAGAATGTGCAGATTTGATAGGGTAGCAAAACTGTCATAAATATTTTTGTCAAGAAAACAGCAAAAATAAATAAATATCATCTTCCTTAGTCCTAACTGTGCTTTTATATATTGAACAGGCAACGTTTACATTTGATACAGCACCAAGCAAAATTGTTTCTGCCATTTTTAATATTCACATTTAAAGTAAATAATGCCATTCTTACCATTTAGATTTAATTATCTTTGAATTGTCAGAATCAATATTAAACATAGTGATGTACGCATATATGATTCCATAGATGGGTTCTGACTTGCCGACTTTGTCCATTAGTTTATTTTTCAACTGCTGCACAGTGAAAACATCCACAATAGAATGCACTGCAAACCAATGTAAATATGTAAACTGTTCCTCTCTTACATAAATAAAAGGAATGCACAATACAGAAATCCAGCTCACAACTAATTATAGCTAAGTGATTCACACTGAGTTGTATACAGATGAGAAAATGCTGGCTGTCCATTTACTTATTAAGTAAAATGTCTATAACGCGTGCATCACAAGACACTTCAAAGAAATGTACAAATAAGTGTAATTGCATAGCAATAGTACAAAATAGCACAATAAATAGTGGTATCATCTTGGGTATCTCACATTTAATCACTAACTGGAGTCACACAATTATTTTCTTTATTAGTACATACCTTAGCACTTTGTTAATATGGTAGAAGCACAATGAAAACAGAAATTATCCGCGTGTTTTTAAAAGAAGCAAAGTGTAAACGATTTTACTTTAGTTGGCATCAAGATCACAATTTCTTGGAATTAAATTGAACATTTATTGTAAATTATTTATTTTATGCGCTTTCATTGTATGCTTTTTGTAAAATAAAAATGTGTGATTATAAAGTTTACTGAGTAATTCTGTCCAAAAGACAACGTACATTAAATTGTAAAAAATAGTTTAGTGGGAGTTAACAAATAAAGGAATCAATTTTGCAGCATTCTTTTGTTACATAGAAATTAGCTACCATCTATAGTGGAATCTGTCTCGCAACAAAAATTAGTGCTTCCAAGCATATGGTTGCTTCATTTCAACTCTTCATTGATTACTTAAGCATGTGTTAGAAGTAGTTAAATCACATTAACCAAAATCTTTCCTTTGTGAGTGAGAAGGCCAAGTTCTGCTTGCTCCACAGTTTCAGAATCTCCAGGGATAGAAATTAGTTTTTTTTGGTGTATATGTACTTACATTTATGAGATCCCTAATGTCAGACTGTTCCTGCCAATTGGCAGTGGCTTATTTTGGATTCCGTTTATATTCAATAAACCCCTTACTAATGTTCTTTCATAAGCATAATATTTCCGTCATCATGTTAATAAAATGACAAACATCTTGTCATTTACGGTATTTGTTATTTGATGCATGTTCTTTGGTTAGATTCTCCTGCATAATATATTCAATTTTGTTGTATTTGTGGAAAAATATCTCACATTATGTCACGTAATCTTGACGTTGTTCAAAGACTAGCTGTTACAAAATTGCAAAATCGACTGTAATTGTATTGGCCAACATCTTAAGTGTTTGATAAAAAGGATAATACAACCTCAAATATATCTAAAATCCAAGAGTGGTTCTTCAAAATCAGAATTTAATTTTTGTATACTAATTGGAAGAATTGTTAATCCATGGTTTGGACTTTGCAGTGGCAATGATGGTGAAATTGTTCACTTTTATTACTTCTCTGAAACTTATATTAACTTCTGGAATTTGCATACATACAGTTTAATGTGGAAATCTAGAAGTTGCAGTCAACGATTTAATGCTTCACCAAAGCATGCGCTTTTGAAGCCCCTACGTTGCAATCAAATAGAAATAACTGAACTGATGAGAACCTGACCGGCTGTTAGTCTTGCTGTAAAAATTCTCGAAAAAATTGCACCTTGATGATGAGGCTCATTTGAGTATTTTATGGGGTACTAACTTATTAATTACAGGTGAACAGCTTCGTTGGCCTGAAAACTTATTTTTTAGCTCTGTGAAATTTCTATATAATGATAAAAATTGCACATTTTTCACTTCTGTAAAAGGTTTTTAAGATGATCACTTGTCTACTGTTACAATCCCAGCTAATGTTACTACTGGACAGTCAGGTCCCACTGTGGAACCTCATTCGATAGATCCTAGCTTTTACTTTTTGGTTGGAGATGTAGATGAGTAAAGTCACAGAAATGATTAACTCATAACAAAAGAATGAAACATTATTTAACGAGAAAATATTAACTATAATACTCTACTCTTTCACCCCAGTTACACTTTTACAGATTTAAAAGGATAACACAAGTTACAAAATCTTACATTCTAATGTTCTCAGAAATGCACAGTCCATGTAAACCAATAGGTGAAATGTGGTCAGACACACCACACTCTGAAACCAAGTAACAAAACCACTCAAAACAACTTCTGTGGATTTCTCATAAAATTCCCCAATGCTTATTACATGGAGCCAACAAGTCTCACTGGAACTCTAACTTACAAACGAGGGTTTCCAAACTCCACTTTCAAAGAACAGACCTCGGAACCTTCTCCGACGCAACACTTTATCTTGGATCTTCACCAAGGATCTACATCCAGAATTTCAACCTCTCCTTTCAGTATTCCTCTGCCCATGATCGCCACATGGATTCAAGATTCCACACTATCTCATCGGTATCCAGCCACATCGTAGTGTATTACTACTTCACAGGCTGTATTGAGGTGTCACCAACCTTAGGATCACCACCTTAGGATGTCTCGTTTCTTGCTAGCCAATGCCTCCAGGTCTGTACTGTGCATCCCTGTTTTAAACTGGAAGCCTCCCCCTCTCTGCTTCTGACTTCATTGAACAGAACTTTCTTTTCCCAGTTTTCTGTTCCTTTAACTTCCTGGACCTCTCTGGTTTCTGGGGCTTCTTGTTCTTTAGCTTCCAGGACTTGCTTTCTGTCCCTCATGCCTATGCTGGCGGTCCGTGGTATGCTTTTTGGCTCTCGGTTGCTAAGTTCTAACTGAAAGCTCAAGTGCTTTTGATTTTCAATGTGGGCCTCTAAAGTTTAGTTTATTAGTGTCACGAGTAGTCTTACATTAATACTGCAATGAAGTCACTGTGAAAATCCCCTAGTCGCCACACTCCAGTGCCTGTTCTGGTACATTGAGGGAGAATTTAGCATGGCTAATGCACCTAACCGGCACATCTTTTGGACTTTGGGAGGAAACCGGAGCAGCTGGAAGAAACCCACGCTGACACGGGGAGAAAGTGCAAACTCCATACAGACAGTGACCCAAGCTGGGAATCGAACCTGGGTCCCTGGTGCTGTGAGGCAACAGTGCTAGCCAATGCCCATTGTGCTCGTTGCTAAGCTTAGTATTTTTACTCCTGTAACTATTTTTACGTCGTAAGATCTTAACTACGATGCAGGCAAAGTTTAAAATGAAATGAAAACCTAGATTTGTAGGCACCTTTGTTTAACATGAAGCTAAATTTAAGTTTTAACTCTTTATTAGCACTTAAATATATAAAATAAATTAAACTTAAAATTATGGCTGCGGTTCTCTGAATTGAGACTAAATGCCCAATTCAGCTAGAAATCTGGAGGGTTTCCCATTGTTGTTAGCAGTGTCTATCCTGACAGAAGCTACGTCAATCTGTTGGTCAGCTCATTAGGATTAACCTCTGTCTACACTGCCCCACGGGCTCCAGGCAACAGGGTGTTAGTGCCAGGAGGGAGCGTTGGCACTGCCAAGGTGCTTGGCCCGAAGGGACGCTGAGTGGGAGTCTGAGGCCGAATGTGGGGGTGGGGGGGATAAACCTCATGCGTGTATGGTGTTAGGGGATGGGAGGATGCCTTTCACTGCTGAGGGGTTAGTTGGTGGTGCTTCTTCGACCCCTGGGATTCAATCCATCAGATCCTTGCTTGTAAGGACGTATAAAAGCTTGCCTGCTGCAGATTCCGCTGAGGAGGCCAGGTGAATAGCAAGAACCATTTGGCTCAGGCTGCAAGACCACTAATTATATTCAGTTCCGTGGTTTTGAATATGCATCGAGTTACTTCCTGCTATGAGCGGGTATCCGATTGAGATTGGCAGCGGGGCCTGAGATGATCTCAGGTTTGTTGCTTGGCACAAAATCCACTTTTCTGCTGATTCTCTTGGCCATCGTGATTCGTGACCAGAGTTAGTGGGCCCAGAGACTCCCCCCATATCTTACTTCTAACACACACAGTACAAATATAGATTACTTAAACTCTCTCTTAACACTATCTTAATCCCATGTACACCTTTAAGTCTTTAATAGTCCGTGAAGTCATATTAAAAAGAGAAGGATAATCAGTGCCTCAAACTTCCAGGAGAAAGCTTCCATGTGATTAGCTGTTTGCCCTGCTTGATGACATCATTATTGCTGGATGAGTGGAGATCACCTTGACTTGGCATATGTTCCAAATGGTGTTGGGAAAAGGAAAATCTACGGTATGACGATCAGTCGAACTTTGTGAGCAACTTTGGTGTCAGTGGGAGTGCTCTCACATTGTTGACGACAGGAAAATCCAGCTGCTTACCACATTTAAATGAAACAGTTTGCATAGTTTGTCTAATTTTTATATCACTGATTAATATAACGAGCCAAAATTTTCAAATATAAAACTCAATGACTTACAGTTTATTAATTCATTTGTTTGCTCTGGATCTTCATCATCATTTTCTGCATATTCTTTGGCAAAATTATATAGCAGACTCGCTTCTTTGGTGTCTTCCAGATAGAAAGAAAAGCAAACCAATAATGCAATTATTTGTGTTGCATCACACTATTTTAGATATATCAGGTTAACAATGTTCTTTTCTGTTCAATTCAAAAAAAGATTATAATTAAATCATATCTCCGTCAGTGAATCATAATCCAGACACCACAGAGAAAAATATGATTTGCTTATTCAATGATCCACTTCAGATCAGCCATGATCTTATTGAATGGCGGAGCAGGCTCGAAGGGCTAGATGGCCTACTCCTGCTCCTATTTCTTATGTTCTTATGATAATACAATATAGAATGTACTAAATACATATCACTGACCTTACAAAAATAGATTGGGTGGCATTGTACCAGCTTGCCCCACCCACTGATGGGCGCAAAATCTCACCCAAAAATGGTTCAGAAACTCTCCCATTTTCATGCTAGCTTGACACTTAAAATCAATCCTGTAAAATTCCATCCATTATATCTATGACATCATTACCCCTTAAATCAACAAACCAAAAAAAATCCAAAGCTCTTAGGGTTAAAAGGAATTGGTTAAAGTCTGTTTAAAATATCATTAATGCATTGTTTTCTATTCTTAGATTTAGGTAGCTCCATGGCAAATATTAAAATTACAGATAGAAAATGTAGTTTATTAATAATGTAGTTAAGATACCCAAGAAAACCAATGCTCCGTCACTGATTTTACTTGGGATGACGGTCAGTGTGATAGTCAGAAAACCGGGGCCTGATTCTCCCATCGTGGCCCACAACTTTTCTGGTGGGTCGGGCCAGGAGATGCGTGTGTCGGCCATTTTTTGGGTTCCGCATGATCTTTTGCGTGCATCTTCCAACCGGAGAAAAATGGCGGCGCCGGGAACGTGCAGAAAACCGGTGTGCCGCTGATTTGCATGACTTGACATACCTTAGCGTGCCATTATCGGGATCAACATGGCAATCTCTGCCCACGTTTGCACCTCCCGCCTCTTTGGCATGATGTCACTTTAGTGCAAATCAGAGTAGATATATAAAAGCCTCAACCTGGCGTGGCAGCCTTGAACTGGTGTCAGGAGGCAAGTGCTGCTAGCAGAGCGTAGGGGATGTTGCAGGCAGGCCCTGGAGATGCCTGGCGGCCTTCCTCCTGCTATCTTCATGTGTTGGTCCATGGACCAGTGATATCTGGGGCTGGGGGGGCTTCTATTTTCTCACAGCTCTCTGGGTGAAGTTCCATGAAGGAGTCCTGTCCTGCTCACCCTTCCCCTCCAGGGCAGCACCATAGCTCAGAGTGGGAGGCCCCATCAAGGGGTCCTGCTGACCCCTCCCCTAAAGGGCAGCACTGAGGCTCAGTATGGGAGGCCCCATCAAGGAGTCCCACTCATCCTTCCCCTCCAGGGTAGCACTGTGGCTCAGGGTGGGAGACCCCATTAAGGAGTCTTGCTGACGCCTCCCCTACAGGACAACGCAGCAGCTCAGTGTGGGAGGCCCCACCAAGGAGTCCTACTGACACCTCCCCTACAAGGCAGCCATCTAGCTCAGTGTGGGAGGTCCTGTCAAAGAGTCCTGCTTACCCCTCCCCTCCAGGGCACTTTGCAGTGGTATTGTCTTGCCGCAGGGTGTGGTCAGGGACTTGACTGAGTACTGGTGGGGGAGGAGTGCACCACGCGCTGACTGAGGCCTAACCAGATGAAGCTGCTGCTGCTCCAGGCCGGGGCGCAGAGATTCAGACATGGACTGCATGGAATCTGCTGTCACTGGGCACACATCTGGTGCTGCTTTGCAGTCTGACCCTGCCTTATGACACAGACCAGCAAAACATGCCTGTAATGGATGTTGCAGTTGCGTACAAAGCAATGGCTCGAGGATATGCACTGCCCATGACTGCACACTGACCTCCACAATGTTGTGCCGACGTTCGGAAATCTCACATAACCCTAATTGGGTCACGCATTGCACCGTGGATTGTGTAGGGTTGCCAGTTCCCACAAGTGGGATTGCCAAGTGAGGGATTGGGGTGGTGCTGGCTCTATGCAACCAATGAGAATAATTTGTCATTTTACGCTCTTTCCAAACCCCACTGTGCAGATGGATCTCAGTTTGCTCGATCAGGAGCTGGCCACGGCGGTGGCAGCAGGGACGGAGGAGGAGAAGGCGGCTCAGGAGGTGGCAGGTGTGGAGAGATCACCGGAGGAACAGACACTACCAGTCCCTCAGGAAGGAGGGCAGTGGGCTGCCGCTGAGGGCCAGGAGGTGGGTGAATAGTCTCCTGAGAGAGTGCACAGAATGCAGAGATTGCTGAGGCCAAGGAGGTACAGGGCCCACAATTCTTCTGAGGCCCTCTGGAGATATGCTGTCGTCAGCTGCGCCTCTCCAAGACTACGGTGCGACGCATTTGTGAAGTGCTCGCACACCAGGCACCTCAGGGGAGGGGCGGCCACCTGCTCCTTGTGGATGTGAAGATGAAGGCTGCACTGAATTTCTATGTCTCTGGATCAATCCAGGCACCCATTGGTGACCTAAATGGGATCTCCCAGGCCTCCATGCATAGATGTGTGCAGCAGATGCCCTGTATACCTAGACAGGGCAGGTTTTGATGTGGACTGTGCAGAGCAGGAAGCCAGGGCTCTCCGCTTCGCTTTCATTACCGGGATTCCCAATGTGCAGGGAGAAGTGGATGGGACATACATTGCCTTGTGGCATCCCCAATGCAGGGCCACAGCAATTTGTGAAAAGGAAGGAGTTCCACTCACTGAATGCCCAAATTGTCTGTGATTACCAGCTCAAAATCATGCAGGTTGATGCACACCACCCAGGGAGCGTCCACGATAGCTTTGTGCTCAGGCAGTCGGACATCCCCAGGTCCTTTGAAGACCAGCCCAGGCTTCTGGGATGTCTACTAGGTGACAAGGGTTATCTGCTAAGGTTATGGCTGATGATGCCTGTGCGGAGGCTCGAGACCGAGGCAGGGACCTGCTACAGCAGCCACCCGGTCTGTTGTAGAGTGGTGTATTGACCGGGGTTCCGGGGGGGAGAATACTCAGGGCTCCTAACCAGCTGCAACATCCGGGCGGAGGAAGGGTGCAATACTCAAGGCTCCCATTCAAGAGAGGGGATGCTTTCAAGCTGGGATTGTGCAAGTTCTCTGCAGGGCAGCACTGAAGACAATATGTTCACGGGATGGAGAGACCTGGAAGTCTTTTCAGAAATCTCCCAGTGATGTGTGCATGCAGGAGTTCCCACTTCATCGTGCCGATTTCAGGCTCTTTGGCGCGAATAGGCCCTGCCTTCTGAGCTTTTAATAATACTCATGATTGTGAACTCTGAAGTGCACAGAGTGGGGAGATTCAAGTCTGAAGTTGCACTGAAAAAACAGTCGTGATCTCGAACAGTTTTCCCACCATTTCAGCACTTTTGGGAGAATCACCCCCCTGGTTTCAAATCCCTCCAGAATTTAGAGTTCAAATGTAAATTAATGGGACAGCTGCATTGTTAGAGCTGCCATCCTTTAGTTAAGATAATAAACTGAGGTTCCCATCATTAAAATGAACGTATGGAGTACGTAGAGCTCTTTGAAATGGTGGGAGATCTCCTGGCCAACATTCAACCAAAACCAACAAGAGCAGATCAACCGGTCCTTCA
Source organism: Carcharhinus amblyrhynchos (assembly GCF_965287045.1). Lineage (NCBI taxonomy): Eukaryota > Metazoa > Chordata > Chondrichthyes > Carcharhiniformes > Carcharhinidae > Carcharhinus > Carcharhinus amblyrhynchos. Next base: position 9,828,801 of record NC_137341.1, on the reverse strand, counting down.
TTTAACTGTTGCTTTTGACATCTACTCACAATCTGGCAGAAACTGGAGTTTAAATGGAATACCTTATTACCGTAACAATAACCATGAATGCAATATTGAAATGTTGCACTGGCCTCTTCTGAGGCCTGATTTCAGAGCAGTAAAATTTTAATTTACTTCCAGACCATTCACTACTTGGATTAGGAGCGTTTTATACTGCCAAGAACTTCAGTTATTTTTAAAGGCATTTAATTTCCCAACAAGTTAACTTAATTCTATAAAATCTAAGTGGACGTATCAAAAAAACTTGAAGGATTACCATATTGTCGTATTTTACTGAGATCAGCAAACTTGTAAATATTACATTTGGTTCACTCATCCAAATCATTTACATTATGAATAGCTAGAAACCAAGCAGTTACCCCTGTGGTACCCCATAGTCACGGTCACCACTCCAAAAAGAGATCAGTTTATTCCTACTGTTTCCTGCCTTACCAATTCCTAATCCATGCCAACATATTACCCCCAAAACAATGTGCCTTTGTACACTAACATCTTATGTGGGGCTTTATCAAAAGTTTTCACAAAACCCAAAGTTTTCACATCCACTGTTTCTTCCTTATCTATTCCAGTAGTTACATCTCAAAAAACTGTAATAGGTTTGTCAAACATGATTTCCCACTCATAAATCCAAGTTGACTTTGTCTAATCCTGTTGATACCTTCTAAGTGTCCTGTTAGCACGTCTATTATGTATGAGATTTACTCATGGATTAATAAGAGACCACAGATAATTGGAGTAAACTAGAACTGTTTATTAACATATCTCGTCTCTAGCACAGTCAGCACAAAAGTGGTTTGGCAAGCTCTAACCAGACTGGAGATTGTGTTCCAGGTCACCTGACCCACTCTTTTAAAGAGGCATGCTCTAACATACATAATATTCCTCCCCTCTTACTTCAAAATCCCCCAAAATAACATGTATTTTTAACACAAATATATAATGATGCAACCAAACATATATACAATCCATATATAAAAAACAATTCACCTATATACAAGAACATGGACATGAAGTGTGAATATGATATTAATATCCACTTATATATCCACATAGATATAATCACTCTGTCTGAAACACGACGGTTCCTGGACCAATGTCTCCTTGCCTCAGGAGTCTTCTCGGGTGTTATTCCCTGAATTTCTGGCTGTTTCCTGCCTTACCAATTCCCAATCCATGCCAACATGTTACCCCCAAAACAATGTGCCTTAACTTTGTACGTTAACGTCTTATGTGGGACTTTATCAAAAGTTTTCAGAAAATCCAAATACACTACATCCATTGGTTTTTCCTTATCTATTCTACTAATTACATCCTCTCTCGCATGGTTACTGTCTCCAGTAGGCTCTGCCAACGTTTCCACTGTGGGGAAAATTACCTCTGCTTCAGGAACAGCAGACTCAGTTAGTTTCTCTGGCTCCACCTGTAACAATTCTGGATCAGAGAGGGCTTCCTTCCTTTGATGTGGGGTGGCTATCAGCTGATCTGTGTGCTTCCTTCCGACCCAGCGACAAACCATTTTGTCTGGCCAGAGGGTGGTATGGAGCCGACCGCACCTTGGTGTCGGATTCGTTGGTGGTTGAGATATTTCTCGAATTCCTTCATCACAAACCGTGACCCGTTGTCATTCGCCACATTTTCGTGACTCCCAAATCAAGCAAACAATTTGTTGAGTCGATCTATAGTTGCCTCTGTGGACACTGATTGCATAATTGCTACCTCTGGCCAGTTTGAGTGGACATCGATCAATACCAATAGTATTTTTCCTTCCACTGTACCTTCAAAGTCTATAAGGACCCTTTGCCAAGAAGCTTCAGGCCAGTTCCATGGGTGGAGGAACGACAACGGTGATGCCTTCTGTACCATAGTGCACGATTCACAAGAACCTGTCCTTTCCTCGATCTGGAGTCTACACTAAGTCACCAAAGATAGTTCCCGACAATCTCCTTCATTTGCACCACCCTTGGGTGCCCGTGTTCCAGCACCCGCACGCTCAACAGTTGTTCTAATTCAGCCTCCACCTTCAACCGAATGGCATGCGGTACCGGATGCGCCTATGAAGTCTCTGACTTCGGTTGAGTTTTAATCTCGACTACTTGCATCTCAACCAGGGTCCCTTTAAACGTGTCTTTACAGTTCTCCAGGACATCCAGTAAACTCAAATCCACCAGCCTATTGAACACACCTCAGTTTAATTTTAATTTCTGCAGCCAGGGGCCTTGAATCAAGGCAGCGTAGTCGTCTTTGACCACGTACAATGATAGCCAGCCAACGATGCCCGTTTCCAACAAATGAATAAAAATACTTACGACATACTCCTATTTATTGACTACAGCTCAGCCTTCAACACCATTATACCAACAAACCCATCTCCAAACTCCATGGCGTGGGGTTAAATCCTCCCTCTGTGACTGGCTCCTAGACTTCCTAGTCCACAGACCGCAATAAGTAAGGATAGGTAACAAGATCTCTTCCACGATTATCCTTAACATCAGTCCCCTGTCCTCAATCCTTATACGCTATAACTGTATGGCCAAATTCCGTTCAACTCCATTTTCAAGTTAGCTGGCACCGCAGTAGAGGGTTGGATCTCAAACAATGGTGAGACAGAGTGTAGGAAAGAGATAGAGAATACGGTGAAATGGTGTGATGACAGTAATCTCTACCTCAATATCAGTAAAATGAAAGAGATAGTCATCGACTTCAGGAAGCGTGGTGGAAGACGTGCCCCTGTCGACATCAACTGTGACGAAGTGGAAATGTTCGAGAGCTTCAAGTTTCTAGGTGTGCAGATCACCAACAACCTGCTTTGCAACTGTTAAGAAAGAGCACCAATGCCTCTATTTTCTTAGGAGGCTAAGGAAATACAGCGTGTCCACTATGACTTTCACCAATTTTTACAGATGCACCGTAAAAGCACCTTTTGTGGATGTATCACAGCTTGTTATGGCTCCTGCTCTGACCAAGACCGCAAGAAACTACAAAGGGTTGTGAACGTAGCCCAGTCCACCACGCAAACCAGCCTCCCATCCACTGATTCAGTTTACACTTTTCGCTGCCTCGGGGAAGCAGCCAGCATAATCAAGGGTGCCGCACTCTCCAGACATACTGCCTTCCACCTTTTTCCGTCTCAGGTCACGCACCAACTTACTCGAGAACAAGTTCTTCCCTGTCGCCATCAGACTTTTGAATGGGCCTACCAAATATTAAGCTGATCTTTATACCCTATCTGTAACTGCAACACTATATACTGCACCCTCTCCTTTCCTTCTCCCCTATGTACTCTATGAACAGTGTGTTTTGTCTGTATAACATGCAAGAAACAATATTTTTCACTTTATCCAAATTCATGAGACAGTAATAAATACCCTCTCAGTGGCACCCTTGCTCCGTATAAGTACGTGAAGTGATTTTGAACAGCTTCAATGGCAGTGTTTTCAATCTGTCTCTGTACTGAGTCCAGAATCAGCGATACCACTGATCCCATGTCCACTTTCATTTTAATTACCTTCCCTTTTATCTTGCAAAGAACCCAGAATCTATTGGCTTCTCCTCGAACAGTTGATATATTAAGCTGGAATTCTGGAGATTTAAGTTCCTCGACTTCCGCTGCAAATCTGGCGGACTCCCTCTCCTTCTCTTGCTTGTTCCCCTCAGGTTTGTCTCACTCCAACTCCCTTTTTCCTCTTTCAGTTCCGCCCTACAATTTTGGGCAATATGCCCCACCCGCTTATACCTGCGGCATTGGGTTTCACGAGTCCAGCACAATGACCCTATGCGGCCAGACTTGCCACAGTGGCGGCATTCTGCAGTTGACAGCAGCTTCTGCTGCGCTTCAGCTACTGTGTGTGCCTGGGCACTGACACCCAACTGTGTTCACATGGACTCCATAGCAGCTATTTCAAAAGGCATTTTAAAATCTAAGATCTTCTTAATCAAAAATTTCCATCGGATTGCTTTGTTGTGGATCCCACAAACAAACAAATGGTCCCAGGTTTCTGGCAGGAACCCACCAAATTCACATTGCTCTGTTTGTCTTTTTAACATGGCCACAAATTGAGCAATGGATTCTTCTTCCAATTTTTAAAATAAAATCAGAAATGTTCTGCTTTCATAAGTGGCTTTGGGCATCATGTTTCCTTAATATCTGGCACAACTCTGCTCGGGCTTTTCAAGTTTTGTGAGACTTCTTAATGTAACGAATATCTTATTGCCTATGGTGCTCAGGAAGACTGCGGCCACAAGTATGTCCTCTACATTACTGGCTTTAAAACGTGAATGAAAACACTCCGTGTTTAGCGTCCAGCTCTCCACGTCTTCACTGAATGGTCCCATTGTCCTGAACTGGCTCAGCATTTTCAGTTCCCGCTGGTGGGAGTTCTTTTCCACTTTTGCATTCTGTAGCTGCTTTTCACGTGCTTTTGCCATTCTTTGCACGCATTGCGCTGCTACTCCCCCACTGAATGTGCTCTCCTGCTCTTCCTATTGAATGCAGCCCTAGTCCCCTTGTGACCGCTTGTCCCACGATGGTCTTGGTGCTCCCCGGTGGAAAATTTCCTCTCCTATTGCTGGTCTCCGAATGTAGCTTGAGTTCCCTTGTGACCACTGCCTTCAGCCCATTTCCCAGTATCTCTTTAGTAGTATCGAAAGTGGTTTGCGTTCCCTCGCAATCGCTTCCCTTGATGCCTAGGCCTGTTCCCTCATGTCCACCTTGGTACCTTGGCGATTCATGCCATTTTCACAATGTAAGATAACGTCAATCTTTCTCCCTTTTTCCGAAGAATCAGCAGTGACACACAGTCTGTGGGCCATGTCTCAACCTTGTCGCCAGCCAGTTATTATGTGAGGTCTACTCATGGACCAATAGATCACAAGGCAAGTGGAATAAAATAACTGAACTGCTTATTAACACATCATATCTCTAGCACAGTCAGCACAAGACTGGCTTGGCAAGCTCCACCCAGAGAGGAACTTGTGTCCCGGGTCACCTAACTCGTTCTCTTAAAGGGGTATGCCCAACATATATACTAACATCCTTTCAAATAGACTCTAGCATTTCCCTACTACTGATGTTAGGCTAACCAGTCTGTAATTCCCTGTTTTCTTCCTCCTTTTTGAAATAGTGGGATTACATTTGCCATTCTCCAATCTGCTGCCATTGTTCCAGAATCTATAGAAGTTTGGAAGATGACGAACAATGTCTATCATTTCCATAGCCACCTCCTTTACTACTTGGGATGTAGCTATCGGACCTGGGGATTTATTAGCTTTCAGTCCCATTACTTTCTCCAGTACAATTTTTTTATTAATACTGATTTCCTTCAATTCCTGCTTCTCAACAAACCCTTGGTTCTCCAGAATTTCTGGGAAGATATTTGTGTCTTCTTCTGTGAAAACAATATAAATTAAGTGTAAACGGCTCTGTCATTTCCTTGCTCATCATTCTAAAGTCTTCCCTTTCAAACTATAAGGGACCTACATTTGTCTTGACTAATACTTCCCTTTTTACATACTTTTTATAGAAGCTTTTACAGTTCGTTTTTATGTTCTTTGCGAGATTACTCTCAAACTCTATTTTTCCCTTTTTAATCAAGGTCTTGGACCTCCTTTCCTGAATTGTAAATTGCTCTCAATCTGTGTACTTCCTACTTTTTCTAACAACTTTACATGACTCCTCTTTGGATCTAATACTATCCTTACTTTATATTGTTAGCCATGGGTGGAGTCACTGTTCCTTTTTTTTACATCAGGGAAGAATGTATGGCTGTTGCAATGCATGCATTGATTTCTTCAATATTGGCTTTTGCCTACCCACCTTCATGGCTTTTAATGAAGCACCCAGTCTATCATAGACAACTCCATGAAAACCTTCATGGTTTTTTGTTTAGATTCAGGACCCGTTTTCCATCTGAATGAAGAATTCTGTTATGTTATGGTCACATTTCTCCAGAGGATCCTGCACAACAATTAATCCTTCTTTTTTGCACAAAACATATTCAGAATAGCCTGCTCTCCAGTTGATTCCTCAACATACTGATCTAAAAAAAATCTCCTACTCCCTCCAGGAATTAATCAGTCACAGTATTACTGCTAATTTGGTCTGCCCTGTCTGTATGTAGGTTATAGTCACCCATGATTACTATAGTACCCTTGTTACAAACATCTCTAATTTCATGTTTAATCCTGCCCCCTATCTCATCACTACTGCTTGGAAGCCCATAGACAACTACCACCAATATCTTTCACCCCTTGTTGTTTCTTAGCTCCATGCAGACAGATTCTACATCCTGATTTTCTGAGCCAATATTGTCTCTCACTGAAAAAAAAACTAATATGACAATGCAAAACTTTCTACGCTACATGCGAACGTATGAATTAGAATCAGAAATAGGCAATTCGGCCTCTCGCATCTGTGTCAACGTTTGATAACACTACGGCCGATCGGATCACGGTCTCATATTCACTTTCACGTGTATCCCCTTTTGACACCCTTGTCAATCAAGAACCTATCTAAATCAACCTTAAAAATATTCAAAGATCCTACCTCCGTTGCTCGCATGCCAAAAGAATTCTACAGGTCAATGACCCCCACTGGGCAAAAAAATTCTCATCACTATTTTAAACAGGAGTTCCCTTATTTTTAGTGTCCGAGTTCTAATCTCTCCTACAAGGAGAAACATCCTCTCAGCATCCACGTTGTCAATGTCCTTTAGGATTTTATATGTTTCAGTAAGATCGCCTCTCGTTTTCCTTTGCAAGTTCTCAAATATTGAAGAAACCCATGTCCAAATTATAGAGTCATAGAATCTCAACAGTGCAGGAGGCCATTCAGCCCATCGAGTTTACACTGATTCTCTGACAGAGTATCTTACCCTGGCCTTCCATCCTATCCCATTACCCTGCGCATTTGCCATGGTTAATCCATTTAACCTATACAACTTGGGACATTAAGGGGCAATTTAGCATGGCCAATCCACCTACCTGTCCACATCTTTGGCCTGTAGGAGGAAACCGAAGCACCCGCAAGGAACACATGCAGACACAGACAGCATGTGAAAACTCCATAAAGACAAACACCCAAGGCCAGAATTGAATCCGGTTTCCTGGCACTGTGAGGCAGCAGTGCGAACCACTGTGCCACCTCAAATGTAGCAAGATCTGGATAATATCCAGGCTTGGGCTAATAAGTGGCAAGTAACTTTCGCACATGTAAGTGCAAGGCAATCACCATCTCCGACAAGAGAGAATCTAACCATCACTCCTTGACATTCAAAGACATTACCTTCGATGAATCTCCCACTACCTACATTCTGGGGGTTACCATTGACCATAAACTGAACTGACCTAGCCATATAAATATTGTGGCTACAAGAACAAGTCAGAGGCTAGGAATCCTGTGGAGTGTGATTCATCTCCTCACTCCACAAAGCCTGTCCATCCGCAAGGCACATGTCAGGAGCGTGCTGGGATATTCTTCCCTTACCTGTTCGACAGAAGCTCCAACAATACTTCAAGGAGGTTAACGCTACCTTGGACAAAGCAGCCTGCTTGATTTGCACCCAATCCACCACCTTTAACATTCACTCCCTCCGCCACTGACACACAGTGGTAGCAGTATGTACCGTCTACAAGATGTACTGCAGAAACTCACCAAGGCTCCTTAGACAACACCTTCCAAAACTATGACTTCTTTCATTTAGAAAGACAAGGGGAGCATATGTATGGTTTCACCCTGCATGCAAACTGCCCTCCAAGTCACTTATCATCCTGACTTGAAGCCATTGCTTCACTGTTGCTGGGTCGAAATCCTGGAACTCCCTCTTTAACAGCACTATGAGTGTATCTACACAACACGAACTGCAGTGATTCATGAAGATAGTTCACCATCACCTTCTGGGGGTAATTAGGGGTGGGCAATAAATGCTGGCCTAGCCAGCGAAGCCACATCCCATAAATGATTGAAAAAAAATCTCATAAGGATACAGGCCTAGCCTATCCAGCCTTTCCTCATTAGACAACCCTTGTTCCCAGGGCTCAGTCAAATAAACCTTCTCTGAACTGCATCTAATGAAATTAAGTGCTTCTAAAGGGAACCAAACTTGTACACAATATTTCAAATGTGCTCCTATACAATTATTACAAACTTCCCGACATTTATATTCCATTCCCCTTGCAATAAATAAATTGATATCTCTTAAAGTGTAAAAAATCAATCTGAATGTTAATTAATCTTCAATTTTGACATGATAAAATAATTAAAAATGTAATAAAACTGAAATATCTTACCAGGGTTGGTTGTAATTATCGTTTTAGCAATCACTGTGGCAGCCATGCTGTTGCGAAAATTGTCGTAATTTACTCGAACATCAGCTATGAACAGTACTGTAACAGTTATAAAAGCCAAATCTATAAAATGTATTAAGGCTTGCTGCAGAATTATTAACTTCAGAATAAGAAAAATATAACTCACATAAATTTACATATTCAATACCTGTTTCCCTGGGTATCCATGTCTGTGCAAGTTGTATAGATTCATTATCCCAGCTACAGAAATTATACATATAATTAGTTAGCTAGTAAAACGGTTACTTTCCCCAAACACACAAAAATTTTGTTATTTTCTCATTGCTAATAGAGAATTAATCACTATTATGCAAGGATATGGTTATCTACTCTGATAATAATGTCCCAATTTATTTCAGTAACTACCGTGTAAATGGTTTATCTCTTCAATTTGTAAAGCAGGGAAATATCAAAAGCACTATATGTTATGTCACAATCTGCTGTTTTATGTGAATCAATAAATGTTGCATAGCATTACTCTTTAATATTGGGTATTGATTTTATTTTGAAAGTTCTAAAAGCATTTCTATACGGAAACAAAGCAAACAATTTCAATGTTCTAAATTTAAATGGATGAAAAAACTAACAGAGACTGGTTACAATTGCAAATGCTATACATCTGAGGTTAAAGAGAAATGCCAGTAATCAACTGGGCTCAAATTCTCTAAGATCACACTGAAGTTGTGCAGCACTTTGGCCAGGTGGTGCCTTGATATCATACAGTAGTTTTGCTTGCTGTGACATAAAGGCATCATCTAGAGCCTAGAAGAAAAGTTCAGAGAGGGACAAACAGGTTGATCACTGGTATCAAAGGAAGTAATTATATTAACTTGAAAGGCTCAGGCTTCTAAGCCTTAAAAAGATGTTACAAATGGGAATTTACATAAGAATATAGAGTTAATAGGATAGAAAAAACAAGCTGCAAGCAATACTTCCAGCAATGGTAAAGCAGTATGACAAAGGTTTGCCAGAAAGACAAGTTTAGGGCACCAGACTCAGTTGGATGCATTACCGCAGAGATAAAAAGGCTAGTATTCTAAAATAAATGATAATAAATAATCTGAACAGCCCATCAAAATCTATCTCAGCCACTTCCAAAATTAGTTAACTACATTTGTTGAAAGTTAAAAAAAATACTAACCAGTTCATTAGGAATGACGGTACAGTTTCATCAAACAGTCTTACTTCACATCGCTGTCCTTTTCTTCTGTCTGCTGTGGTAAAATGCTTGTGTTCCCCTACCTTAAGGCAATGTTATTTTTCTAATCTTTAAACAAATACAGTCATGAAATAATTATATTTTCAACATAAACATCAAGGGTTTAACGTCACAGTGGATTTCTTTGAAGATTTCAATCTTAAATTGAATTCTACTTCAGTTGGAATAATGAAGAAAAATAAACCATAAGAGGTCATCATTTAAAGCTGAGGGGGAGAGGTATAATTTGGAGGTGAGAAGAAGGTTCTTTACGCAGAGAGTTGTGGGGGTCTGGAACGCGCTACCGAGTAGGGTGGTGGAGGCAGGAACGTTGGACTCGTTTAAGATGCAGTTAGATAGGCACATGAGTGAAACGAGAATGGAGGGATATGGTAGGGGCTATTAAATAGGGTTAAACCTCGGGAGACACCGGAAAGGCAGGCTGTAAGATTAATATTTTTGTCTTTATTCCACAGGTGGAGGTCCACCTCGTGTCAAACGAGGGGCATGCACACGGCAGGTCGTGCGTGGGCTGCTCTTGGAAGTTCCAGGAGTGGCCTAGTACTTCATGTCGGTGTGTGTGCTTGATCCTGGACCGGTAGACGGGCGCCGCAACAGCTCAGTGACTAGCACTGCTGGCTGTGCAGACACATGGATTTGGGCCTGTGTCTGTGGGAGTTTGCGCATTCTCCCTGTGGTTGCGTGGGTTTCCTCCGGGCGCTCCGGTTTCCTCCCACACCCCAAAGATGTGCTCTTAGGCTAATCGGTTTTTACCAAATTGACACTATTTCTTCCCTGAATCTGACCTGAGTAGGGTTCCATTCGTAGACATGCAGGGTAGAATAGGTGTAGGGTGATGCGGCGGCGCGGGCTCGTTGGGCCGAAGGGCCTGTTTCCCGTGCTGGGTTGTTCTTTGTTCTTTTAATACCACGGCAGTTATTTCTGAAGTCAAGTTTGCTCAAGCCTAGCTACCTATGGGTAGTCGTTTTGAATGATCTTAAGTGCGTACTGGATAGAACTAGGGAGTATTGAGGTAACAAAGATATGGTGAAAGTTTCACAAAAAATGAGCAAAAGCAACAACGGAGTTGGACAGTACAGTACATATATAGTCAGAAAGTTACCTTTGAATCCAATGTAACACTAAGATCAGAACAGACTGGTTCAACCTCAGGCAATTGCCAGGGAGAGGGATGTAGTCAGGAGCAAAGAGACAGAGTTTCTTGATCGGGACCAATGACAATGCTTTCCTCTTCACCAATACTTAATTGGAGTAAAATTTTGCAACTCCACTATTCAATGTTAGACATGTAGTCTGATCATTAGAAACAGTGAGGCTGAGGAGATGGGATTTTAAGCATGCACTCCATCTGCAGGAATGACGATATGTGCTCAAAATCCAGACAGCGTGATTTGTGCCAGCGAGTTTCCATTTCCAATCTTACCAGCCCCATGCCAGTAGAGTGGCATGAAACACGTCACGGGATTACAGAAAGCTCATTTTAATATAGTTGCATGTCATTAATTAATGAGTGCTCTCTCTGTGATTTTTCCCCTCACCAAATATTCAGCAGACACTGACAAGATATCACGTCGGCACTATTTACAACAGGTCTACATATTCACCTGGCGCCTTCACCTCTGAGGAAGGTTTTGAAAGTGAGCGCTCAGGTTACCTGCATTGTCCGTGCTGTGCACCAGAGAGGATTCGGAAGACGCACATATGTTCAACCCGGGGTCAGGGGTCCCAAAATTGCCATTTCGGGAAGAGGGGTCAGGAGGGATCACTTGCAGGCCTTACTTTTCCTGCATGTCAGGATGCCCCTTGCTTTAAAGGGGAATGAAGGTTGGTATGCAGGCAATGCTTTCCATGTTCTCTGTCCTGGGTTCCTGTCCATGTCACAGACACCAAGATTGGTGGAACGGCAAATTGTGCGGAGGGTGTGGAGAGTCTACAGAAGGATCTAGATAGGCTGGGCGAATGGGCCAGGAACTGGCAAATGGAATTTAATGTTGGCAAGTGCGAGGTGGTCCACTTTGGTAGGAATAATGGTAGGAAGGATTATTACTTACGTGGCGAAAAACTGCAGCAGGCGACGGTGCAGAGGGACCTCGGGGTCCTTGTGTATGAGTCGCAAAAACCCAGCTTGCAGGTGCAGCAGGTGGTCAGGAAGGCGAATGGGATGCTGGCCTTCATAGCGAGGGGGATTGAATATAAAAGTAGGGAGGTCTTGCTGCGGCTGTATAGGGCATTGGTGAGGCCGCAGCTGGAGTACTGTGTGCAGTTTTGGGCGCCGTACTTACGCAAGGATACTTTGGCCTTGGAGGGAGTGCAGAGGAGGTTTACTCGGCTGATGCCAGAGTTGAGGGGGTTGAGCTATGAGGAGAGGCTGAATAAACTAGGCTTGTACTCGTTAGAGTTTAGAAGAATGAGGGGAGATCTCATTGAGACGTGTAAGATGATGAATGGGATGGATAGGATAGAGGTGGAGAGACTCTTCCCGCTCAGAAAGGACAGTAGGACTAGGGGGCACAGCCTCAAGATAAAGGGGGGGGGGGGGGCGGTTTAGAACGGAGTTGAGGAAGAATTTCTTCACTCAAAGGGTGGTGAATCTCTGGAATTCTCTGCCCGTTGAAGTGGTGGAGGCTACCTCGCTAAATATTTTTAAGACGCGGGTTGATGGGTTTTTGATAAGAGAGGGGATTAAGGGTTATGGGGAGAGGGCGGGAATGTGGAACTGAGCCACGACAGATCAGCCATGATCTTATTGAATGGCGGGGCAGGCTCGAAGGGCTAGATGGCCTACTCCTGATCCTATTTCTTATGTTCTTATGTTCAGAAGGAGTGCCCTTCTTTAGTGGGGGATGGCAAGACGGTGGGAGAGACATTGCGCTGCCATCCTCGTACTCCACAGGACTGAGGCACCAGGTGAGCACAGTGGTTTCCCCAAGCTTGGTTGCATGCAAAGACAGGGTGGAGGCTCTGTGGGTGAGCAAAGTAAAATTTATTGCCAAACCTACAAAACAAAATGGTGACCTATCTACACTCATGTATATATTCACCCGTGCCCACAAAGTGCCTATAGTTTCTTTGTCTGACTTTCCCACTATATCTCGATGTATCCACAGGATCCACAGCTGAGGTTGAGGTGCATGCTGACTTCCATGCCCTTTCGCCTCGGGCAGCTGGTTGCTTGATTGCTTCCCTCCTTGAAGTCAGGGGCTGAAGGTGTGCCACTCAGAGGAACGGGGTGTCAGATGAGCTAGAGTTCCTCGCTGTACTCCTGCTGATCCTCTTCGCTTCAGGTTCCCGGGGGCCTCTATGCTTCTCCATGGGTGTAAGGGACAGCTAGAATGAGATTCAGAAATCCTGTCGTCATCTGGCACCAACACGTGTCAATTCCCACTAGTGCCTGTACCATGCAGTCAAAGTCTTGCATCATGGTGCAGTCATCTCCTGCCATGGAGTGCATGTCCTGCACCAAGGTTTCCACTGCAGACATTAACCTCAATGTGCTGGCCTTGGTGTGCTGAGTGATAGCACCATCTCCTCAGATTGGGGGCTTCTTCCATCAGCCTTACACTCCAAGGAAGACTGCTCTCAGCCCTTCCTGATACTCGCCACTCCGCCTATGCAGCTCCAGGCTAAGGGGCACATCATCGGCAAAGGGCTCAGCAGAGTCCTGGGATCTGGCATTTCCCGCTAACGCCTGTTGCCTGGGATGTCCTGCCTCTCCCTGCTGTGGATCTTAAGCTGTGAGGTGCTCACCATTGAGTGATGTAGAAGCCTGCCTACTTGTTGGACTCATCGAGGTGCGAGTATCTGCACTGGTGCTGGTGATAGCTGTAATGCCTCATCAACAGCAGGGTTTGAGAAGCTCCCCCCTCTGAACTGCTGGAGACCGGTAGTTCCAGGATCACGAAGATGGTCCGGTCTGATCTGCTGGCCAGCCTGCAAAAGAAGGGATGCGGCATCAGTGCATTGCAGGGGATATGGAGGCAATATTGATAACTTGAGAAATTACAGCATGTGTGTTGAGGATTTGCACGTTTGTCTGCTGCCTCCATTTCGCCAGCAGCACAGACATGCTCTTTTTCCTCTCCAACCAGGTCAAGGGCTTGCTCCTCAAAAGGGGTGAGGGTTCAGAGCTTGGACATGACTCCAGCTGGCTGCACTCACTGATGCCTGTCGTGGTTGGATTTGTCCTGCAATGACAAAGAGGAAGAGTGAATGTGCGAGCATTGACATTTATGATGGTGATGAGGTGTGGCAGACATGGGCCTTGAGTGGGAGCTGGATTATGAGAAGCATAGCAGCTACTGGAGGAACATGGTGGTTGTAAAAAGGATGCGGGAACTGGTGCCTGATCAAGATGGCTGTGAGAGAACAGGTTGGGGGTGTGAAGGGTCTGCAAGGGGTCCAGTGGGAGACTGAGGATAGTTCACTTACCCTGGCTGAGCGAAGATGATCATTCATTTTCTTCCGACACTGCTGCCTCATCCTTTTCTGGAGTGTGCTTGCGCTGACCAGGGCAGTCACTGCCAGGTGACCCTGCTGGAAAGCCATCTCTTGGAACAGGATAGAGTGTGTCCCATTCTGCTGCACTCCAATCAGCATCCATGTCAGTGCCCCTTCCAAAAAGCATGGTGCTAACTTCTTGTCTTTCACCTCCTGCAGTCATTGAGGAACAGGTGCTGAGGAGCCATTTATATGGAACTCCCCAGTACTTGTAGCAGTCGAGTTGTTCTGGGATGGGCAAATCATGGGGAACACCCTGATGGGGGTGGTGTGAAATGCACGGGCTTAAAAATTCTTGCTAACGAGACGTAAGATTCATTCTTATCGAGACATAAGGTGACATTCAAGAACTTGACAGAAAAGTGTGGTTGCATGTGAGATGGTAGTTTGCAATGAAATAGTGGTGAAATTTTTTTTGAGGAATGGAACAATGACAGAAGATTTGAAGGAGAGAGTGGTAGTTCATACCAGTTAATATCAGGAAACGAAGTTGGGTGGTCAGCAGTTTAATAAGAAAAGAGGTAGCTAGCATAAACAAGATGATCTTGGAAAAGGATTAGAAAGATAGGAGAGCAACAAGAGAAAAGATATACATTCACGATTAGAGCATGGGGAACCTTAAAGGGCATTAGGGTCAGTGGATTGGGGAAGTTTGGGAAGCAGCAAAGACAACTTTTGTAGCACTTTCGTGCTTCTTGCATTTATTATTAATGGCGAGGGTTGAAGAGACAGGCAGGGTAGTTTAAGAAGCAGATATGTGGTAGAGAAGATAAGCCAGATATTATCTTTAACTTACTGGGTGATCTTTAGATAGTGGGTAGTTTTAGCAGGACTTGGCAATACTTTTACGTGATCAGCTGGATCAATTAGGAAAAGAAGAAAACAGACAGACTTGTGGCAGAGTCAAGTACACACACAGAAAATCCAACACCATCATTAAGCTGCCAATCCAATGGAAATCCTGCCAATTACGTTTCGGCAATGCAAACAGAAATATTAGTCATATTTTAGGAACATTCAGAATTTAGTAGTCAGCAGTTTAAAAACAAAATTGATGAATGTATATTACTTGAAACTAAACTGAAAATTTTACAGTTTTTCCAAATTGAATGCAAACGTACATTATTGTAAACTTTTTTAAAAAATGGTTTAGTGGTGAGGATTTGGGGCTGTTGTCATCTCAGACTAGGTCTGATTCCCTTACAGGGACAATCAAGTTTACATCATTGTCAACTTTTAATTTGACCTCACTGCTAGTGTCAGCAGGCAATTGAGAAATCAATATGGTGGTCAGTAATGGCAACTCCTAGCTGCATACTGAGGTAAGTTTTCTTTTTACAAAACTCAATTTTTTGGCAGAAAACTCCAGCAATTCATTCAATGACTTATTGATTAGGCCATGTGCAAATCTGATAATCCCAAGCACGGTAAGAACGTCACCCATGATAGTCTGGTTTGGGTCCTAAACTAGGGTCGTCATTAGCATACCGAAGGGCACAACATTTATCTAAACTGGCCACCAGGGATGGTTCACTACCACCCAAAACCAATATGGCAGAGGATGCGTTTCCGATGTCCTTTAGGCACTAGAGATTAGTTCCACCAACTGGATCTCTTTGAATTGTGTCTGGCGTGTGAAAGAGCTGAAACAGTGTCGACAGATGACATCATTAACTCAGGATCTTTCTGCAATCTTATTATCATACTAATTTATGTCACATTCAGATTCATTAACACCTCTATGCCAATTACCTGGGGATGTCATCAGAAATCATCAATTAAAGTAAGAGCAGAGATACATAATAAAAAGGAATGCTGAAAATAATATTTTTATATTACCAATTAAAGAACAAATTAAAAATGTTGGTGAGTACTTTGAAAAACATATCAAAAATTTGTCAGTATTTAATAGCCTTAATTAAGGTATGTTTTAGATACTTAAAAGTAATTTTTTCTTAACCAATTCATACAGGATTCGTGTTGGTGAAAGCACACTGCTTGACAGAAGAAAATACCTATTATACTTTAATTGCAAAAAGCTCACCGATTTGACTGATGCCAGTATATTGATAATGTTTCCATTCAGGCTTTGGCCATTATGAACAATATCTCCAAGTGAATAATAATCCTGAGGGTCTTTCACAGGTAAATGCAATAAGGAGAGAAGCCTACTTTCAAGCTCCAGGTCATGGCACATCCTGACTGTTGAAAAGTTCTCACTGACCAAAAGTTTATAGCAACTAAATGTGAAACAACAAGCAACAAACAATATTAATGTCAAAGGTTTCATCAGCAGGATAAATCAGAACTAAAATTTTAGGTAATTATGTGCCTTATTCTCTCAACTGTTCTGTTAAAATGCTTCATTTTAGAAATTAGATCAAATTTATTCTGAAAAATGTACATAATCAGTCTGATTACATGGTTAGCAATCTTTCCAACCCCACTGTTGGCACAAGGCTAAATTTATATTTGAACAAACTTCAGTGAGCGGTCATTCAACTAATTTTGCACTAATTTGCAATTCTGTATATCCAAATATACAATAAATGCAAATGAATAGCAATAAGCGATTAACAATAAAATTGAACTGTTTGATTTATGACATAGCTTGCACCACCATAATGCTCAGATGTACCAATCCTTTGACCCCACAGTTTAGTGGAACCTCGCTAGGGATTCTCCGCCAGGCTATCCAGGAAAAGCAGGTGATCCTCTTTCTAAGGGATGGGGGCAGGAGGTTCTCCCACCTGACACACTTTTTTGGAAAGGAGTTGCCAGGGAGATTAGTACAGAAAAGAACTGCCCTGCAGTGCAGGAAACAAATGAATGAGTTGATGCAATTGCCAAGGTAAGTAAAACTTCTACACACTCCAGATTCACTGGGATGTCACATGCCACCAGTCGATGGAACAGAGATCATTCCCGCGTGGAAAGCAAGATTAGCCTCTTCCTACAAGCCAGTAAGGGTCCGCTTAGGATACATTGGCCACAATCAGACAGTGACTACGGATGACCAACATTGCAGCTTGCCCAATCAACCAATTTCTATTCCAGCCACCAGCAACGGTGTAAAATGAGATCCCCTTTACAATTATCTCTCACCTTGCACCTTAGTTTTCAATCACATTACAGTGAATCATCTTTAGTTTCACATCTGCCACATGAACAAAGGCACTTCTATACGAAACATGACGGATAGACAAATCACATGTAACCCTTAGACCTCAGGCACACGTTATGTGGCCTAATGAGAATTATTCATCAAGATTTTGTTGCGATTAAGTCTGTAGTTTGTGGATGTTGTACTTGCCATGACCAATCTTAGTCTTCTTACCCAAGTGCACTTTGCAATGGTGTTTGTTTTATGACAAGTTTTGGCGAAAGCAGTGTTCATTATTAAGCTTTCATGCTTTTCTGCAGTGTTTTTCCATCTCGATGTTTAAAGTTGAACATTATTCCTTTATTAGTTCTTACGCACTCCATGCATGAAGCTGAGGGTGACATTTGAAATATCTGCTAGGCGGGAATCGTGTGCTCAGATGTGTGTACTCATCCTGATGATCCCATCTACTTCTCCGAGGATCTTACTTTGCTTCTGAACAGTTGCCTAGCGATGCTTCACAGAATTCCTCTATGAAGTCACAGAATGCAAAACATTCTGGAACTCATTGTATGACTGCACTCATTGACTTAGGGTTCATCAAAAGGATTGGCCTCTGTGAGACAGACAATGTCAAAGACTGTAATGATAGGAAAGCAATGCTCCAGCACATCTCCTAAGCGCTCAGCAGTATCATTGAACGCTGTGTCAAAACTGACTGGCCGACGTTTCTCCAAAATTCCAAAACAATATAGGATGGAAGCTTGACAGGCTTCCAGTGAATGCAAAGTAATGAGCGACTGTCACTAATCGAATGATGTTTGTGCTGAATCACTTTCTGCAAACATAACTTGCAGCTTAGGCAACATGCTGTCTCAAAACAGACAACTGTGTCCTGATGTCCAATGGCAACTTGGGGGTCAGGATCAAGATGTAACCTCTGCATTAATCATGCATGACAGCTGTTTGGCGAGATGATGTTATTTGGATGTAGCTCCCTCTCAAGACGGTCAAGCGTTAACCACTGATAAATATTTTTCTTCCTCTGGCTGCCTTGCTAAGCTGCTCTGATACTCGGATGAATGCAGTCATGGGTGCAACAGTGTTTCAGCCTCTTGAGGATGCCATGGCCACTAACTTGTCAATGCTTTGGTTGAAAGAACTGAACTATGTGTATCTGTTTGAGGATTTGTGCAAATGGAGTGCTTGTTACATTCCACAGCAATCACATGGTCTCAAGGCTACTGAGCCTTTTAAGGTTGACCCCCATTGTTAGGATTAAAGGTGACTTATGCTTTCTCTGTGATCAATGTGAGATTGATAACCTCTCATTATGTGTTGAAGATGACAATGGAAATCTTGTGTCCCTGCACTGAAACATTAAAGAGAATTTGATTGCAACTTGTCTTCACCTTATTCCTCATAGAATCTTATAGCTGATGTCGTCACTGGCATGTCTCCTGCCCCATGCTTGCACAATTATATCCTTATGAGGCTCATCTGAATCCTCATTTTCTTCAGATTCATCCACTTCAATGCCCTTCTCATCCAAGGGATGTCTAGCTCCCGCCTTTGTCGTGCTAGGTTGTGTAAGGTGCAGCAAACAGCAATGGCCGGCTGGGCTAGCATTTATTGCCCATCCCTGATTGCCCCTGAACTGAGTGGCTTGCTACGATATTTCAGAGGGCATCTGAGAGTCAACGACATTGCTGTGGATCTAGAGTCACATATAGGCCAGACCAGGTAAGGATGGCAGATTTCTTTCCCTGAAGACATTAGTGAACCAGATGCTTTTAATCTACGAATGGATACAATGGTAATTCCAGTGGAATGGTCTCCGTCCATATACAAGTCAGGAACTCAGTCTCCAGCCCCTGACTAACAAGGCCATCCCTTGCACGCTGATATCATCCTGGAGGATGACACTGGTGAGCTCTCCCCTCAGATGTGACTGCACATTCACAAGAGTCTTAATTAGCGTCAGCAGTCCCAGGCACTAGAAGCCACAGTCGGCCTTGTGTTGGTTGTCCTCCAGTGGCCTTGACAATAAATATTCACATACAATCGCTGCACTTATGTCCTGAAAACAAGCATTGTGCCTTGAATGACTAGGAACATGGAGGCTTGTATTGTAGGGCCTATTCTGACTCTGCGTAGCAGGTGTGATCATTTTTAAAAATCCTACATCCATTCTAATATGCCTCTGTAAAGATCATGTGCCAGTTAGGACCATATGCATCGAGGCACCAAAACCTAATGGATTCTCACTTGAATGTAGTAAAGGAGCCAAGCTTGTTCATCATACATTAGACCCTTGAATACTAAGCCCAGTCATGTTCTTCATGTTTTGAGCAGGACAGTTATAGAGTGCCCCTTCAATAAGCCAAGAATTGCCAGGGAAGTTTGAACTTCCAATTCCCCTGCTCCCCAGGACTCAGTGAAAAAGTCTCCAGTGTTAATTTAGAGTCGCAGCCTTTGGACAGTTCTGACTTATTTACCAAGGAAATGTTGTACAGAAGAATCCTAGTGTAACTCCAGGATAACTGTACAACTGAACACCATCACAAACCCCGTCCCCCCAACTCTGCCTAACTCCCTCAATGTCCTGACTACACACCAGTTCCCCAATCCAACTACCCACTCACTCACCACACCCAGTTACCCACCTACCCACACACTCACCAATTCATTCATTAACACACAAAAGCTTGGGGACCATGAAACACTGCCAGAACACTGATTTAAAAAGAGGGTGTGGCCTCTATGCAGATTCTCTATGCTGCTCTCTGCGAGGGTTCTTATAATGGAAGAGTTATGCAGGATCCTCCATTTGAGGTTTGGACAAAAAAATTGTATGCACATAAATGGGTTGTTTAACATCTGATTGGCGCAAACCCAATTTTTCGCCTGTCGCTCATATTTCGCACCCTGCTACTCAGCCAGAGCAGCAGGGTGGAAAAGTCCTGCCTGACATAGTTATTAAGACACAAACAATTTAGCAATTTCAATTATACCAGTGAGCTTCAAGCGTTAACATTATAATTAAAGTGGAGATATGATTTTGAATATACCTTGAAGTAGATGGACTGAACCTTTCTTCCTTTTCCATGTCTTTGGTCTGTACTAGTGGATTTTCAATTACAACTAGCAAAAAATATTTTTCAAATTATCGGTAAGTACATAGAAGCAAATGTTTTAAGAATCTCTAACACTATAACAAAATCACATAAAGCTAGGGAAATAGGAACAAAAAAATGAGGAGAAAAAACAAACCCTGCAGTAGGTCAACCTAGACTGCCTGAAGGTGATAAACTGAAGATTGTTTATATTACGGAAAGATCTAAAAATCTAGACGGGTAAAATTAATGTAAAAATAGCAGTAAAGAGAGCATTTACAACAAATGATAGATATGTCACTTTCCATAGCAGTTACCTTGTGTAAACAATTCAAGACATCTATGACAGTATCACTCTTCTAAATTAGACGTAATATCCTATCCACACCTTTAAGACAATAGAAAGCTGATATAGTTAGGAAACCAAAAAGTGGTTCTAAGGGATTTATATTTGAATTTATATACTGAATTTATGTATAAATAGTTATATATTGAATTTATTTGAATTTATATATAAATATATAAATATTTGATTTATATATTGGACTAGGGGGCACAGCCTCAAGATAAGGAGGGAGCAGTTTAGAACGGAGTTGAGGAGGAACTTCTTCACTCAAAGGGTGGTGAATCTCTGGAATTCTCTGCCCGTTGAAGTGGTGGAGGCTACATCGCTAAATATTTTTAAGACGCAGGTAGATAGGTTTTTGGTAGGCAGGGGAATTAAGGGTTATGGGGAGAAAGTGGGAAAGTGGAACTGAGCCACTTCAGATCAGCCATGATCTTATTGAATGGCGGGGCAGGCTCGAAGGGCTAGACGGCCTACTCCTGCACCTACTACTTATGTTCTTATGAATTGCTAGACATTAAAAATAATGTATAGTTTTAGGTGGGTTTAATTTAACGTCTCTGCGCCTGTAAGAAATTTATTTCATGCTGGACAAATGTGTTTGTATATGTGGGGTTTAGTTTCAATTCCAGCTGGGACTATTGTGTTTTGAGTTACGGCATGAAGAATAATTATAGATTCTTATCAACCAGACGCCCAAAAAATCTTCTTTGTTCTGTAGATTTAGCTGGAGGCAATTGCAGACAGGTCACAGAGAAGTGAACAGCTCTGTCTCAACTCTAGAGAAGCTGGAGAGAGAGAAGACCTGTACAATGCAGTAATGTGTATGAAAGCAAGCTCTGTAGAATCAAAAGGACGATTGGGTCTGGAAACCTGGAAGTTGGGCAGTATACTGTCCATGGCCCCAGACAAAGCTGAGAGGGAGAATGCTAAAAAAGGTCTCTAAAGTAATCCTAAAGTTTGGAATGTCTTATTACCACCTGTGACCAAATTGTGAAGTAACTGGGATGAAAGTATTGACCGGATATCAGAATTCGTGTAACAGTGAGTTAGTCGAGGGAACAAAAACCGAAAAGGGTTGGTACAAAAATCATGGAATGGACTCACTGTTAAAAGTGGAGCGGAAGTTCTGGTCAAGAGTCCACTGGAAAATACGGGCTGAATTTCAGAATGTGAACCACAGTGAATATATCACTGTGACATAAGATTTTAAAGTGTACTTTGAGTGTGGAGACCCTCATATGACACTCATCTGGGGGGATTCTGAGGAGAAATCCATGAATTTTAATTTTGTGTGCTAATGAGACCATTGTAGCTTCAAATCTACTTTGTATTTATCTTAAAACCTGTGTGTAATTGTTAAGTTAAAGGAGAAGTAAAGGAGTATTGTATTAAGGTTCCACCCTATGGTTGTGATCCTCCCAAAAGTGCTGAATTGGTGGGAAAAATGTTCCAGATCCCGACAGTATTATCAGTTCAGCTTCTCACCCAAATCTCCCCACTCTGTGCATTGCAAAAGTCCCAGTCATGAATCTCATTAAAAACCTGGAGGGGCGGGGCCTATTCACGTCAGAGTCTGACAGTTCTGGAACTCTGTGCATGGGCAGTGGCTCCGATCTTTCAGAGTCCCTGTTTGCTGGCCAGCTAAATCGCTGGACAGCGAGGGAACCCCGCAGAGCTGCCCACCCCCACCCCCACCACCCCCCCACGACCCGACCGCAGCTCCCACAATTCCCAAGCCAGCCCTGACCCAGCCCCCTGCCCCGGTGTGCCCCAAAGTATTGCCCACTCCGCAGGAGTGGTGACCCCCACCCAACCTCCCTGCCCAGGAGGCAGGCTCATCCCCAGCAGAACCTCCAACCCCACCCCAATCTCTGCCCTCCCTCCATCCCAGACTGATCGCCATGCAGTGTGGCAGTGGGACTTCCCCACTCCCACCGATCGCCCTTAGGTCCCACCCAACAAGACACTGCCTGATGGGCAGTGCCAAGGTGCCCCCTGGACATGGGCACTTTGCCCAGGGGGCATCACCCCCCCTCTTCATTCCAGTGGGCTCTTCCGCTACTTCCCTGACACGGGGAGCTCCTCTGAACCCCACCAGAATGAAGTACTCCTGGTGGGGTGGGCGATTCAACTGGGATCAGTAAGTTCCCGATAATTACACTGAATTACATTGATAAGTACATTTAAAACAGATTCAAAATATTTACCTGCCTTCCCATCGGTTTCCAGCTTAGTCTGACCGGCGACTGTTCGCCGGCTCTGGAAGATGCGCACGCGTTCCCGGCGCATGCACAAATCTCGGATCAAAGCCGGCAACACGCATCTCCCACTCCGACCCACTGGAAACGTTCCGGGTCGGGATGGGAGAATTGTGGCCTATATTTCTAATCCAAAGACAGATTGTAGTGAATGAAGCAGAAACATAGGGATGTAATTTCCAAGCTCCCCAGTGTCATATTGCAGGACAATATCCCAGAATACGCTGAGGAATCTCCTGCAGAAGTTCACAGGTCAGGTCTGCATAGCAATTGTCCAGAAGTACAAACATTCTCTGAAAAATTGCCCTGCGCTAGGAACCATCAGAAAATGCAATTTAAATCACAAACTTCAGATGACTCTGAATGGGTTACATCAAGGTACCTAGAAAAACTTGAGAAGGATTAAAACTACTTCTAACTTCATGGGGACTCCCCCACCACCGCATGACTTCATAAGAGTTTCCACACACCACCTTCCATAAGGGAATAAGGCATCCAAAGGACCTCTCTATCACTTGGTATTCCCTCATATTTAAGGGGTGCTTTCCACCCTGCCGCCCAACTCTAACTACAACCTCCAGCCCCTCCTGATCGCTGACAAACTCCCAGGCCCAACTCACCTGACACCCTCAGCAGGTTGTCAAGACAGGATTGAAAAAAAAATTCAGTTAAGAAATTGTGAACAGAGTGGCAATCTGACGACCGTCTCTCTGGGGAAGTTAGGCCCAAATGTATTTAATTTGAAGTCTTAAACATCTAACCTACTCCCGTGATAAGAAGATAAATTAAGAAATACTCTGATAATTATCACTTAATATGATGTCAGGGAATTGAATTTTCATCACTTCAGCTTAGTAAAAGAAACGTATTACAGAAGTATAAAGATATAGAAGGGAATAAAAACTTTGTAAGCATGATAAGAATCAAAAAATCTATGGGGTTTGCATCTTGCAAATGGTGCACTGCATCAATTAAATTGTTTTGTACAATTCTGTTTCCTGAGATCAGCTTCCAAGAGCTGAAATGTTTCTAATCTGTGCTCAACAGATTATAACTGGCTTCAGACAAACCCACAGACAAGTTATCCAAGCCCATCTTTTCTAGCCAGGAGGCTCATCAGTCTTGTATAGTGCATGTACTGAAAAGCGAACTTCAAGTTCCTTCTAGTTTGAATTAAGCTCTTGAAAACTGCACCAACATTTTTTTTATTGATGTAACCTGATTAAACAAAAGATGAAAGGCAAAAAGGTACAATTATAACAAAAGACACAACTAAGTATAATCCCATAAAAGGAAATTAAAAAATACAGCTCAAAGACAATATCAGCATCCCTAAAAAACCAGGCAGTTCCAGCTGCTTGGATTTCTGTTCCTAACTGATCTCCTATAACTCCTAGAAATTGTGTACAGTTATTAATGGTCACTGTGCTAGCTGACAGCAGAGGCAGTAACATCATAAAATCATGGGTTTATTGCTGTGATTTTCCAATAAACACTTAAATCTTTCCAAATCCCCTTGATGATACAAAACCGCTGAAAACTTTGCCCTGAAAATGGATATTTGGGCAAGACATCTAAGGACTCTTGATGTACGGGGAAACATTTTGAAGAATAAATTATTTCATGTAAAGAATGAGCGTTGGGAGGGGTGTTGTGGGAAAAAATTACACATATATGCAGGGGGCAGGATGGCACAGTGGTTAGCACTGCTGCCTTACAGTGCAAGGGACTTGGGTTCGATTCCCGACTTGGGTCACTGTCAGTTCTTCCCATGTCTGCTTGGGTTTCCTCCTGATGCTCTGGTTTCCTCCCACAGTCCAAAGATGTGCGGGTTAGTTGGATTGGCCATGCTAAATTGCCTCCTAGTGCCAGGACGATTAAAAAGGTAAATATGTGGGTTACAGGTATAGGGTCTAGGTGGAATTGTTGATGGTGCAGGCTCGATGGGCCGCATGGCCTCCTTCTGCACTCGGGATTCAATGATTAAAATATGAAACAGCATTTTCTAAGGGTCAGACAATTTAAACCACAAAATTATCAGCATTTATCACTAATTAACACAAAAATTAATGGAGTTCAGTGTGACAGATTTTTAAGCAAGGATGAGTCAATTTATTAAAAATCAATATGCACGTCGGTCACATAACGCATTTTTTGAATAACGCACCTTTTCTCCAAAATGACATAGGATACACATGAAAAGTAGATTTCTTATAAAATATTTCTGATTTTTAAGTCTTTTCTTAAAATGACCAGTTCCTTAAAACGTACCACAATCTCCAATTCTGAAACTGTTAGAAAGCCCTCTTACGTATTCTTCTCTCCCCCAGGAAGTTACATTGATGAAATAAATTGGACAATCTCGGACTGTGAAAGTAAAAGTATATCTTTCTGTCCCAATGTCTAAAGAAAATAAAAGAAATATTACCAAATTGTGTGCATTTGCACTTTTAAAATAAATCAGTAAAAATCTAAAGTACATTTAAATTACATATAAAAACTTTGGCATCACAATTTTATTAAAAATTAAAGAGAAAGTCTGCTGGTGTTTCATGATCATCAGGAAGATCCTGGGATTTACAAGCATCAATACTTCCAGAGAAAAGCTTCCCCATCAACTTTTAATTATCCTAATTACATACAAATGACAACACATATACATAATGTTCAACTCAATCATTCCATGGTATTTACTTTCCTCAGGAGCAGTAATCCTAATCTCATGTGCCCATCCTATACTGATATCCCCTTCTCCATGTTTGCTTCAATCATCTGCACTGAACGTTTTGAAATGTTGAAAAATGATCACCAACTCGGACTGTATCCTTTAGTCTCAATATTCTATCTAAAAAGAAGTTTCTTCATTCTGTCCCAAATTTATACACAATCTTATATACAGACCCTTAAACATTATAGCTGGGATTTATAAAGAGTCTCACGGTTGAAACCCCATGCACTGCAGCTTTGTATATCACGGTCCCAGACCTCATGTTGGCATCTCAATGCCTCTGGGACAGTTCCAAATTTTCAATGGGTACAGCTGTCAGGTTTGGTGTGGGCACAAATAAATTTTTTTGGAGATGGATTTGGGAGGAACCTGTGGGACCAACAAGAGCCATCATGAGAGCTGGTCTTACCTCTTTCAAGGCTGCTATTCTCCTTGTTTGACCTCCTGGTCTGTCGAGGAGCTGCCTGTGCCAATTAGCAAGGCAGCAGTAGCCCCCAACGTGTCTGTCACCTGCATTTTCTGCTGGCACCAGTTTGGCACTTCTAATTGGATGTGGGGTTTGCCTCCTAGTCAATTAGGCCACGATTTTGAAAATTGCATCGCAAGTGTGAAGCTGCACAGGCACAGGGTTGGGACTGGAACTCATCTGAGTGTTTTCAAAAGTTTTTTTAAAAGTTTATTTATTATTGTTACAAATAGGTGTATATTAACACTGCAAAGAAGCTATTGAGAAAATCCCCATGTTGCCACACTCTGGCACCTGCTCGGTAACGTGTTCCGTTGTCTTCATGGGCATCTCCTCCCATGACTGAGTTCCAAGAAGAGCATACGAACAATTTGCCCTACTCAGGTGAGCTGGTTTTTGAGTGACTTGCGCATCAATGCTGAGCAGGTTGGCTTGGAAGAGGATGCTTCTGTTGGATTGCCTTTCTTGACACTGTACGTGGGGGATCGTACAAAGACACAACTGGTGGTATTTCTCCAACGCTTTGAGGTGCCTGCTGTTGATTGTCCAAGTCTCTGAAACTGAAGGGGTTATAGGGATCATTACTGCCCGGTAAATCATGACCTTAGCTTTGGGTTCTTTTCTTCAGTTGGCCCAAAACTGAGCTGGCCCATTAGAAGCAATGGTAAATTTTGTTGTCCTTGTCTGTCTTCAAGAGGAGGCTCCCAAGGTTCAAAAAATTGTCCATATTTCCTGGGATCTCAATGTTGATCTTAATCAATGGGGCATGTGGGAGTTGCTTGGAAGACAACTTTACATTTTTGATTTATTATTGTCACATGTATTAGTATACAGTGAAAAGTATTGTTTCTTGCATACTACATAGACAAAGCATACCATACGTAGAGAAGGAAAGGCTGCATGTTGTAGCGTTACAGTCACAGCGTGTAGAGAAAGATCATCTTAATACGAGGTAGGTCCTTGCAAAAATCTGACGGCAGCAGGGAAGAAGCTGTTATTGAGTTGGTTGGTATGTGACCTTAGACTTTTGTATCTTTTTCCTGACAGAGGAAGGTGGAAGAGAATATGTCTGGAGTGCGTGGGGGCCTCGATTATGCTGGCTGCTTTTCCGAAGCAGCTGGAAGTGTAGATAGTGTCGTTGGATGGGAGGCTGGTTGCGTGATGGACTGGGCTTCGTTAACAACCCTTTGTAGTTTCTGTGGTCTTGGACACAGCAGGAGCGATACCAAGTTGTGATACAACCAGAAAGAATGCTCTCTCTCGTGCATTCTGTAAAAGTTGTTTCTAGGTGTTTTCTCATAAGCTTTGGAATAGGGAGGTGACAATGACCTGGAGCTCGGTTTCTGACTGAGCGAACACACAAATATGCTGAAACTCCATTGCTGAGGATGGAGTTGTTTTACACGTTATAATGCTTCTGTTATTACAAAATAGCAGACCCTCAAACTTAACTTGAGCAATTACATGAGCTCTATTTGTTCCATACAGTCAAACCTTGATTTTACAAATTTATAAGAGGGGTTTATATTATCTAGCTAAGAGCGCCTTTATTGATTATGAACCACATTAAAGGAAGGTCAGGGTGAGGTTCACAACCAATAGGTCTATGATCATAATAGAGCCTAATTATGATGAGAGAAAATATACTTCAACTAAATGCTTTTTGTAGTCTTTGTTTTTGAAAACAAATAAACTAAAATGATCTAAACATTAGTAAACAAAAATAAATAGTATTTTGAATTTCTTCGATTGATGCCAGCTGATTATTTTGTTGGAATACCAGAACTGGTAGAAATCAGGAGCAGTACCGATTAATTTGAACTGCAACAATTTTCTTCGCATGATTCTTTGGGCAAACATTTGAGTATCGTTTTACATCTCAAAATTTTCTAGCTTCTCAAAATATGCTAATTTCCCACTTTATGTAAGCCCAACAGTTTCTGTAAATTTTTAGCACCGAGTATTATAAAACTGACACAATAATTAATGTGTTGTAAATTCATTGTTTAGTAATTTTGACTGCTTAAGTACACTGATATTTTCTGTTACAGAAACACTTTCAATGCCCAATGCTGCAACGGTGATGCTGCCATAAAATTCTAAATAATTGAAATATACGATAATTAATTTCTAATATTTACATAGCTAATTACTTTTAAAAATATTATTTAAAAGTGAACTTCCTTAATTCGTCAAATTCTTCATTTGCCTCAGACAATTGGTGGCTGACCTGCTTCCAGGCATCTGACAATGCTTCCCTGAATTAGCCACTAGGGGATGCACAAGACTGCTTAGAATGACACTCCTTTAATGTTCAGTAACATCTATTCTCTTACTTTAAATGCCTTTCTATCTGCATTCTGAATTGACCCGGATGCTGCCCTGATGTAGCCACTGTAGATGCATTTATTGCTAACAAAGGTAGCAGAGCTGCTTTCATACTCTGGTGACTCAACTTATGAGAATTCATGTGGTTTTAAAGAGAAATAAATATAAGATTGCTCTAAAGAGAATATACTTTCAAATATTTTTATTTAGATAGGAGAAGGAAGCATTTTGAATTAGAAGTTTCTCCCTTAATTTTTTTTCCCTCTCTTTTCAGTTAATGTAATTCACAGGAATTTATAATACAGGTGCTGCAGTGCACAGGATGATCAGTGCAGCACAAGGTCTGTTTATCAGACTGGTATGTGTATTGGTGAAATACTAAAATGTAACAAATGAGCAATTTCTTAGAAGAACTTAACAGTGTCAAAGCACTAACAGGGTGCTTCAGCAAAGAAAATTAGAAAACATGTCATATAACTCTAAAGAATAAACCAGTGAATCTTTCAATGCCAATCAACCACTCCAGCTCTATCTTAAATGAAGACTTATATTTCAAATGTTTTCAGAAGATTATTGAAGACAATTGCACATATTGGAAAATAATAAACTGCATTTTGTAATCTGAGTACTATACCTATTTACCTAAACATATTTGCCGGAAGCCCCCAACCTCATCGGCAACTGGGATTCTCCAGGGCTGCTGCAATGAATGGGGTTTTGGCTGAGTGTCAAATTCCCCATTCTTGCTGGCAGCAGGTGGGTACGAACAAGATCGGTGAATCCCACCCATTACATCAGCGTAGAGAATTGTATTAATTAAGTCAGAAAAACTGCCCATTTTTATATGAACTAATTCTGGAGAAACGTTTGAATATATTTCTACATGTTAATTATTAAAGTTTTTTTCAAAATGAGCCTCTGCTAAGTCATTAAATTTATATTACTAAAACAGTACACAATCTGTAGGTTGCAGTCTTTCAACACAAACACATTTATTGTACACTGCCAAGGCAGATAACCAAAATGCACAAAGCACCCTCTTCTCTGACAACATTCCTTAACCCCCTACTCTACCAACGTGAACTGTTGCATTTTCATCATCCATCATGACAGTACTGACAATTTGCTGTGTTACATTGTGGGTCCTTCCTAAGAAAATGGTTTGAGGCTGCCACTACTCATTTAATGTACCCCTCACAAAATAAATAGCAAACAAAGATTTGTGTTAAATGAACTCACAACGTTCTGAAACAGAAGGCATAGAGCCAAACGGACAAAAGTTGTCATTGCACAAGTCCCAAGAATGACAAAGTTAACAGTGGGTGGGTACGAACAAGATCGCTGAATCCTGTATTGGCAGGATGGTTTAGACCAGGATAGAAAGTCATGAAAACAGCACGAGGGGAAATTGTCCATTATGATCAAAGGCCGCAAGGAAGAATAAATATTAGAGCAAACAAGGTGACATCATTTATGCTAAAGAATAAAAATCAGGAGAAAATAGGCAAATTATAAGAATAAAAATGTAGATGGAGCAGCTGGACTTCAACTTCCCAATACAGAAACCCTACCACGAAGCCAGCCCCAAAACAGGCAAAAGGTCATCTGAAAAAATTGGAGGCAGCATAACACATCCTGCCCCTTAAATAATAATTCAAACAAAGACTAGATGTCAATAGATTACCAAAAAATACATAAAATGTATTCTTATTTAGCTTCAGCTGAGTTGCCTACCAGGCCGCAATTTGAAGTTAAAACTACAAGGGGATCATTAAGATGTGATTTAAACAATTTAAACACAGACAAAATGAGGCTAGCAATGTTAGATTTAGCAATGTTTTCCATTAACAGACATCCCAATTAAATGCTACACAAAGATACAAAGCTGTTCAAATGAGACAACTTTTGAATTTAACAAACACAAAGGTCAAGGGCTAATATTCATTTTTATTATATTTTACAAGCTCCTCATAAAGAAAGTTATGTATTTACTACGAAAAACATTCCACCCTAAATAACTGCTACAGAAGTTAGCACTTATACTCAACAAATCTAGAATCAGGCTCCTGAATGGATTCTTAATTTCAGTATCAATTTAGTACTTGTGCATATAATACTGAATCAAGATTTAATTTCACCATCCAGCATTTTACAACTGTACAAATAAATACATGAAATATGCCAATTAACCAATAAGTGATTCTATACAATCGTTTTAAAAAAAAACACAAGCATACTTTACTTTTTCGGTCAGGAAATCCTTTGGCATCAATTTTTCCAATCACGACTCCAGCTATACTCTGAAACGCACAATATAACAATGGGAATAATAAGAGGTGTCCAGTGTATGCTATTAATGTTACCATTATATGGAATAGAGGTGCAGTATGTTGGAAGAATTATGGGTTTCACAGAATCATTACAGTGCAAGATGATAGGATATTCTGTCTATCGTATCTGAACTGGCTCTCCAAATGAGAAATTTACTTGGCGCCATTCTCTCGTAACACTGCAAATGAGAAGTTTACTTGGCGCCATTCTCTCGTAACACTGCAAATGAGAAATTTACTTCGCGCCATTCTCTCGTAACACTGCCCAATCTTCCTTTTCAGGTAAGTCTAATTCCCTTTTGAATGCTTCATCTGAACCTGCTTCCAACACACTGCCTCATAGGCAATGAATGCATTCCAGACCATAATCGTGTCGTTTTTGCATTCTTTACCGATTAATTTAAATCTGTGCCCTTGTTCTATATCCTTCCATGGGTGGGAAAGGTTTTTGCCCACCTCCTCTGTCCAGACCACTCATGATTTTGAATAATCCAACCAAATCTCCCCAGTCTTCTTTTCTCCAAGGTAAACCATTTTGTTTCCATAATAAAATCAAAATATTGTAGATGCTGGAGGTCTGAAATAAAAACAGAAAATGCTGGATAAACTCAACAAGTCTGGCAGCATCTGTGAAGACAGCAACAGAGTTAATGTTTTGAGTCCATATGACTTTTCTATGGAACTGTAAAGTCATATGACTCGAAACATTAACTCTGGGAGGAATTCTCCAGGCCTGCTAACTCCGATTACAAATCGTGATGTCACGGAGAATCCTAAGTTACTGGGAAACCGGGTTTTGTGCCAGGCGCAAACCCACTGCAGCCCTCCCAGCTGGCCCCAATCTGGTTCCTGCTCACCAATACATGTTCAAAACATCACATTTAAATACAATTAGTGGGCTTGCAGCCCAAGACAAAATATCCTGCCATTCAGGCTCCTTCAGGCCATGCACATTGGCAGTGCCAAAAGTGCAAAGTCCCAGGCACTGACAATTGCCTGGTACCTTGGGCCTCATGGGGCTTGTGGAGGTAGGTCTTGTGGCCATTTTCCCCTCTGCAGCGGAAGGGCCCCTTAAGGGTCCTGGGGGTTGGGTAGGCTCAAGCTGGGGGCAAAGAGTAGACCTTGCCATTCTCAGCTGGGATGGGGGTGTCGTAGCTGCCCTCCTATGTGTGGCAGATCTGAAGATTACCCCTGGCATGGTGATTTCAGTAAGAATCTCACAACACCAGGTTAAAGTCCAACAGGTTATTTGGTGACAAAAGCTTTCGGAGTGCTGGTGAGTGGGGAGTTCTGATCACAAACAGGGCATACATATAAATGCATACACTCAGTTTACTGAACACTGATTAGAATGTGAGTCTTTACAGCTAATCAAATCTTAAAGGTGCAGACCATGTGAGTGGAAATAAGCATAGGTTAAAGAGATCTGTATTGTTTCCAGACCCATGAACCCATGTCACACTATCTGTAATCCCCATGACTTGCCTGAGCTTGCAACATCTCACTTACTGTCCTATCTGGAGACAATACACATCTCTTTAACCTATGCTTAATGCTATCTCCACTCACATTGTCTGCACCTTTAAGACTTGATTAGCTGTAAAGACTTGCATTCTAATCAGTATTTTGTAAACTGAGTGTATGGCTTTATATGCCCTGTTTGTGATCAGAACTCCCCACACACCTGACGAAGGGGCAGCGCTCCGAAAGCTAGCGGTGTTTGTTATCAAATAAACCTGTTGGAGTTTAACCTGGTGTTGTGAGACTTCTTAATCTGTTTAACCCAGTCCAATGCCGGCATCTCCACATCATGGTGATTTCAGACAGCCCTGTGATCAATTTCTGCATTCCTATCCGCCAACTGTGCAAATTCTGAGGTGACCAGGTCATTTTAACCTTCATGCCACCCTGTCACCTGGCAGGATCTTGAATCATTGCAGCATTCCATTCTACAGCAGAGATTTACTTTTCTCCCTGTCAAAAGCTGCAGGTGGGATCAGACCCATTTGGAGCCCTCTGATAGAGGTTAATTTCACTGGGGGTGGTGATTCCAGTCTGGCCAGCTGTGCACTCAGCTCCAGTGTATGCACAGAGGTTTGAGTTGAAATTGCTGAGGCTTCCCAGCAAGCAGCAATCGGTGAAACCTTTTCTGTTGCACTTGAAGTCCTTGATCTGTCGTAAGTTCGATATGCAACGCCTCGTGAAAGATTCAGGCGCCAGATCAATGAATTTCTATCATCGAAAAGTCACCTGTATTAACTGCAATTCCCCTTCAGTCACCTGCACCTCAAGTACTCCATTGATCCTGACCATAATTTAGACAGTGTGTAATGCTGACACTGGACTCTCTGAAATCACCATGCCAGGGTGATCTTCAGATCTGATTTGATTTATTATTGTCACGTGTATTAGCATACAGTGAAAAGTATTGTTCATTGTGTGCTTCACAGACAAAGCATACCATTCATAGAGAAGGAAACAAGAGAGTGCAGAATGTGGTGTTACATTCATAGCTAGGATGTAGAGAAAAATCAATTTAGTGTATGGTAGGTCCATTCAAGTCTGATGGCAGCAGGGAAGAAGCTATTTTTGAGTTGGCTGGTATGTGACCTCAGACTTTTGTATCTTTTTCCCGACGGAAGAAGGTGGAAAAGAGTATGTCCAGGGTGCATGGGTCCTTCATTATGCTGGCTGCTTTGCTGAGGCAGCCAGAAGTGTAGACAAAGTCAATGGATGGGAGGCGGATTTGCATGATAGATTGGGTTACATTCATGATTTTTTGTTATTTCTCGCAGTATTGGGCACAGCAGGAGGCAAGCTGTGATGCAACCATAAAGAATGCTTTCTATGGTACATCTGTAAAAGTTGGTGAGAATTGTAGCTGACATGCCAAATTTCTTTAGTCTTCTGAGAAAATAGAGAAAAATAGAGAAGTTGGTGGGCTTTCCTAACTATAGTGCTGGCGGCAGTGGACCTACCTCCTCGAGCCCCCACAGAGTACAAGGTGCCAGGCCAGGGTATCAGTGGTACGGTATCATCCCCTGTTGGGGCAGCCAAGGTGTATGGCCTGAAGGGGCCTGAACGGGGAGAGGGGGGTTGGGGAGTGGAGGAAACATACTGAGTGGGGGGATTTGAGGGGAAAGGTGTCCTGAATGGGGAGGGGCGGCCGAAGTGGTAGGGGGCAGATTGGGAGTCTGCAGGGTAAGAGAAGTTGAGTGGGAGATTTGAGAGGGGAAGGGGGCTGAGTGTGGGTCTGAGGGTGAAGGGGGCCTGAATGGGGGAAGTGGGTGGGTCAAGTCACACTCATGCCAGTGCTATCCATAATGAAGTTACCCATTATCTGTGGCTGAGGGAGGAGACCCCACTTTGACGAGGGGTTGGTGATGCTCCCATGGTCAGTGTGGGGGCCACTTTTCTTTTTTGTTGATGGCGGGCTGCTATCTCTGAGCATGGCAATCAGGTGACATTAAAAATGGTGGCCCTGTCTCAGAATAGTGGGACAGGCCAGCGGGTTGTCTAATTTGAATAAATTAGCATTAGATAGATGCTGCTAACAACAGCAGGAAACCCTCCATGTTCCCCGCTGGAGTGGGCACTTAGTCCCAATTTGGAAGAATCATGGCCTCTGTTTTTCTCTCTCCACAGGTGCTGCCAGATCTACTGAGTTCACCTTTTTTTGTTTTTAGTCATGTTTCCAGTCTGGGTTTACTGACAACATTATGTTTGCAGGATCCAGTAATACAGTCACTCGTGTGCAGAGAGAAAGCAGTTTAAGATATGCAACTGACAATATATCTTGTTTCAGATCCTTGTCTGATTCAAATGCATTAAAACTGAACAGTGGTAAACCCACCTTCAAAAAAACCATTTATAATATTTGGCTTTAATTCTTGGATGTGGTGTTAAGTTAAACTCGTTGTGATCCCTGATCCATTGGATCTCCTGGTTACTTTAATGAACAAGCAGACGTTGCCACCCATTCAACAAATATTTGAAAATAATAATTGAGGAAGCAGAGTTCAGACCACCAGTTCAGGGACAGATGCAGAGACGTCTCTTCTGGCAAGGAGTATGAATCACAACCTAGAGTGTAACTTCAGCTTCGTTAGGTGTGTTTAACTCGAGATACTGTGATGATACTGTGTCTTTAAGAAACATATTTATATCATGTTTCTTGTAAGAGGCAGTGTTTCATTGCAAGGAATCCACTTGGCTGAAAATAACATTCAGCTGCATGCTGAGACTACAGGATAATAACTCAGTTTTGCTAACAATCTGATTGTCTAAAAAGAGTTAATGCATTTGTATTGACTTGGCTTTCCTCCCAGGGTTTCAGAGTAGAGTTTTGATTTTGTTAGATTTGACTGACAAAGTCATGTGTTTAATGGGAGGAGCTAAGCTTCCAGGGAAGACACAGTTTCTCTCATACTTTTTTGAAACAGTGAATTCCCACCCGATTCTGAAAGAAGCAAGACATGTCCTGCTGTCTCTCTCTCGTCTCTGGAGGTTTCTGGGAGCTTCAGGGCTGACAACCTAAGTACAAGCATGCAAGCCTGTGTTTTGCCAACTGATTTTGAAGACGGGTAATTCTGTAAGAGGACTATTGCTTGAATTGGTTCTCATGTTGAGAGGTGTGCAGTCAAGAATTGTATCTTAAGTATCATTCAATTGTTAAATGATAGACTAATCTGATGCAGTGTGACGCCAAAAGTGCAAGTTCAATTTCTGTTATTTATGATGGCCCAGTTTCTCAACTTGTCCCTCACCTGAGGTGTTAGGATCCTCAGGTTGAAATCACCACCAATCAGCTCTCCCCATCAAAGGAGAGAGCAGCCAATGGTTAACTTTACCTATAATTAAACCACGAAATGTGTTTATTTGCATAAGATCTTGGGGGTAATTTTCAAGATGGTTGCAAGTAGAAACTTGTGCTTATGGATCGGCCATATGGCACGCACTTTGTCGAATTTTCCATTCCACTGAAGTCACCGTGTTTCCTGCCAACTTTTTTTCACTAGAAATTCCTGTTGCTACATTTAGGGTGGAAACTTCCGACATAAACCTTTCTAAGCTATAATTACACCATCCTTTTTGAAGGAAAAATTCGAAACCAGTTTCCGCAAAAACGTAAACACAGGAATAAAAACTGAAATATAAAAATAAGGAGAGAATGTATGATTAAAATAAGGGGCATTAAGTTTAAAAAAAATTAAAAATTGGCAAGTCATATTGCAACTTTATAGAATCTTACTTAGGTCGCACTTGGAATATAGAATTCAATTCTGGTCGCCACGCTATCAGAAGGATGTGGGAGCTTTGGAGAGGGTATTCACCAGGATGTTGGCTGTTATGGAGGGCATTAGCTACGAGGAGAGGTTGGAGAAACTTGGTTTGTTCTCACTGGAACAACGGAGGTTGAGGGGCAACCTGATAGACGTTTACAAGATTATGAGAGGCATGAACGGAGTGGATAGTCAGAAACCTTTTCCCCAGGGTGGAAGAGTCAATTACTTGGGGGTACAGGTTTAAGATGCAAGGGGCAAGGTTTAAAGAAGAGACAGAGTTTTATACCGTGAGTAGTGGGTGCCTGGAACCCATTGCTGGGGGAGGTAGAGGAAGTGGATACGGTAGTGACTTTTAAGGGGTGCCTTGACAAATACACAAATAGGATCGGAATAAAGGGGTATGGTCCCCAGAAGAGTAGGGAGTTTTAGTTCAGTTGGGCAGCATGGTCGGTGCAAGCTTGGAGGGCTGAAGGGCCTGTTCCTGTGCTGTAATTTTCTTTGTTCTTTGAGGCTTCATTACAAAAACAAGCCCTGGCCCAACTATCTCTGCCTTTAACCCTGAAGATGTCAGTCTATCTGCAATGCCACACGAAATTTACTTGTGTTTTAATATAAGGCTGAGACAATTCATTCTTTTCTACAGGATGTAATTCTAACCTGCAGACTTATGTGTATATATTCTAGTTGCAATATGGTAGGGCGGGATGGAGAGTGGAACTAGCAGAGATCATCACGTCATGGAGAAAAAAATTGCAGTTTATTTCTTTTCTTCTATTGTTGCTCCCAGCTTGTGATGAGCATTTCACAATACAAGCAATCTAATATTATGACATTCTCCAGCTCCCCCTTGGACTGGAAGCAGGAGCGCAGATAGGAGTAGATTTGGATCAACCTTAAAAAGACTTCAGTGACAAATCATTGCATAACTGATAAATAAATCTCACGTAACAAGTATTTAAGATCTAATTTTGTTTAAAACCCTTTGAATCAAATAGACTTAATATTAATAGACTATTTTGCAATTAGACTTACAGGACGTGCTGAGTTTGGATGAAGATCAGAAATTGGAACCAAATTCTGACTAGAGGAACTGAAAGCCATCATCTCCGTACCCTGTAATTTAAAACAAAAGTTCAGATTTCATACATTTTTAACAAATTTAATACAGCAGATTGAGTATTTCCCATAAGTTTTCACCCATGAAACAATTTCAAATATGGAAGCTCAAATATCATCAGAGTGCCTATCCAATTAATATTTTTTTCTTCCAAAACGATGTAGTTTGATTTAATCATTTCTTCATTGGGAACGTGATGGTAGTGCAGTTTTCTTCTGCTTGTAAAATCCTATTCATAAAAAAAGAAAACTCACCATCCTAAAACAGCCACAGAAACAGATGTTTTCCATCAAATATGTCAAAATGGAAACTACAAAAAAAACCCCAAAAGACACGCTCCTTGAGATGTCACAATTCATCATGCATTCAAGATATGGCAACTATATTGTGGTGAATTATAATCTTCAACATTTTCATCAGGAAAATCTGAGATCGAATGTATCTTTCAAATGATCCTCCTAAACTTTAGGTTGAGAAAGACAGATCGTAAAGATGTTAAATGGGTCTAAAAGATTGATCTATCTCTCCTCAAAGGAAAGGGGCCCCCTGAGGGAATTACTGTCCACCAGATAGCCTTTTTAACAAATTTCAGCCAGTTTGTGATATCCTGAATATTATTAGGAATCAGCAATAGCTCCTTAATAATGAACACCCTGACCCCAACAAAGAAGTCAAATTCATGAATAAGTGAGAAGAATATGTGAGGCAATGGGCAGTAACATCCGAGCTTTAGGGAGTTGCATTTGGGGTATGAGCTAGGGAGGGCTTTTGAATGGCAGTTGCCTGGATGGTGTAAATTTCCCATTGGCAATTGCTCTGCACTGTGAAACATCCAAAAATGTGATTTAAGCTGCAACTTCAGATGATTCTGTGTTACATCAATCGTTACCCAGAAAAAGATAGAA
This sequence comes from Carcharhinus amblyrhynchos, assembly GCF_965287045.1. NCBI lineage: Eukaryota > Metazoa > Chordata > Chondrichthyes > Carcharhiniformes > Carcharhinidae > Carcharhinus > Carcharhinus amblyrhynchos. The sequence continues at coordinate 9,790,718 of NC_137341.1, read as the reverse complement.
TTAAAATCACTTTTAGCTTCTGGGTAACTATTGTACAGACCCACGTTGGCTCATCACAGTACACCCCCATCACTCAGGGCTATCCAACCCTCACTCACCCACGTCAACTCCCTCACAAGAGGTTATTGCAGAAGGTCAGGGGACATGGAGTTGGGGGTAGGGTGTTAGCGTGGATAGAGGATTGGTTGTCAAATAGGAGGCAGAGAGTGGGGGTCAATGGGTGCTATTCGGATTGGCGGATGGTGATTAGTGGAGTGCCCGAGGGGTCGGTGCTGGGGCCTCAGCTATTTACCATTTATATAGATGATCTAGAGGAGGGAACCGAGTGTAGGGTGTCGAAATTTGCTGATGACACCAAGATTGGTGGAACGGCAAATTGTGCGGACGGTGTGGAGAGTCTGCAGAAGGATCTCGATAGGCTGGGCGAATGGGCCAGGAAATGGCAAATGGAATTTAATGTTGGCAAGTGCGAGGTGGTCCACTTTGGTAGGAATAATGGTAGGAAGGATTATTACTTACGTGGTGAAAAACTGCAGCAGGCGACGGTGCAGAGGGACCTCGGGGTCCTTGTGCATGAGTTGCAAAAACCCAGCTTGCAGGTGCAGCAGGTGGTCAGGAAGGCGAATGGGATGCTGGCCTTCATCGCGAGGGGGATTGAATATAAAAGTAGGGAGGTCTTGCTGCAGCTGTATAGGGCATTGGTGAGGCCGCAGCTGGAGTACTGTGTGCAGTTTTGGGCGCCGTACTTACGCAAGGATATTTTGGCCTTGGAGGGAGTGCAGAGGAGGTTTACTAGGCTGATGCCGGAGTTGAGGGGGTTGAGCTATGAGGAGAGGCTGAATAAATTAGGCACGTACTCGTTAGAGTTTAGAAGAATGAGGGGAGATCTCATTGAGACGTATAAGATGATGAATGGGATGGATAGGATAGAGGTGGAGAGACTCTTCCCACTCAGAAAGGATAGTAGGACTAGGGGGCACAGCCTCAAGATAAAGGGGGGGTGGTTTAGAACGGAGTTGAGGAGGAACTTCTTCAGTCAAAGGGTGGTGAATCTCTGGAATTCTCTGCCCGTTGAAGTGGTGGAGGCTACCTCGCTAAATATTTTTAAGATGCGGGTTGATGGGTTTTTGATAAGAGAGGGGATTAAGGATTATGGGGAGAGGGAGAGAATGTGGAACTAAGCTACGACAGATCAGCCATGATCTTATTGAATGGCGGGGCAGGCTCGAAGGGCTAGATGGCCTACTCCTGCTCCTATTTCTTATGTTCTTATCCCCATTCCCACAGAACTACACTCCTCTCCCCCCATGTTCAACTGAGTGGGAACTTCCAACTCCCCAGTCTGCAGGATTCCCTCATAACGCTTCCACCACCAGGCCTGACCACCTACCTTTCTTCCTTACTACTCCCACTGCCCCCCCCCACCCACATCCCCAATTATCCCTCAAAGGTTTGATCTAAACCAACACCTGGCCAATCCCTAGCGCCAGACTTCACCAACACCACCACTTTGAAAATCCAATTTGACCTGACACCGAATCTTCTCCAAGGACTGCCAATCCCCTCACATCCCCTCCCAAAGGCCTAAATTAACTGGACACCTCCCCTCGCCCCGAGATCCAACTTGACTTGACAATGCCCAGATCTGACCCAACCACTCACCTGTTTTGTTTTTGGTCCTGGTACCTTTCAAGATCTGTAAGTACACATGTAGGTACAGGTGGTGGTTAACATTGCATTTGCCCTTTTATTGTTTCAGCAGTCAAATTAACAAGAAAACATGCATCCTGTGATCCCAAAATGCACTGGCTTGTAAAGCATGGAAACACATTCATCCCGCCTTATGGGAATTGTTAGTTCTATAAACATTTTCTGAACTTGGGAAAAAGGGTGGACTACCTCAAAAAAAAAGCACATGGGTTGGCCTTGTTCATGTATGCTAGTGCTCCACCATTCAGGCTTGGTGTTTACTTGTTTCTAAACTGTTCTCTTGGAGTCTCTTACAATGTGTTGGAATACATTATTGTGTGGCTGGTGCTATTCTCCAATCTCATGTTAACCCTTGCACTGCTGAGCGCTGTTACCTTATAATACATGCAGGTAAAACTTTGAAAAAATTTCCTCTCTTCTAACAGATGTAATTTACACTTCATATCATGATGCGTTTTTTTACTTTCTTGGTGTCTGTCATGTTCATACAAACGTACCCATACATTTCACAATTTCAGTTCCACTTGTCGTAACTTCAGCCAAACAGTTGTTTGTTATTTTCTCAGATTCTTTTGCAAAGTTATGAATCTTTTCATTCAGCTTGGCTTTTCCTTCCTCCAGTGCTTTGTGCTTCAGTGTTGAACTTACGTTTTCATATCTCACTCGTGGCTCTTATTTTTCTGCCCACAGCAGAACTTTGGTCTTTGTCCTTTCTTTTAGTTTCACTGTTACCCAGGTCTGTCTCTGGAGAAACGCTGACTTGTTTTCATTCTGCAATTGTTGAAGTGCAAATCAGAAACCCCAAAATATGTTATGAAGCCCAACAAGGCTCCGAAAGGCATTCTATTTTGGCATTAGTGTGAGGATAAGATGTTTCACTCCAGATGTGATTCCATTGACACACTAGGAAGCTTTTGTCAAAACAAACTTTATTTAATAATACTGTAACAATTGAATTAGCGTAACTTTTACCAATTGAAATAGTCAAACATAACAAGTTGCAATTCTTAACTGTTAATCTATCTTTATTAGTTCCAATTCAAGCAATATTCCTCTTATAGACTTAAACTCCTCCGCAAAATCAGTTCGCCAAGTACAAGTAGACAGTTTGTGTACTCGTACTTGGACTGCCAGCGAGCCTCCAGAACGCCTTTGGAGATAAAGACAGAGAGAGAGACAAAGACAGAGACCTATTTTTCCTAGCAGGTTCCAAACAGTAGCTTCCAGAGAGAGAGACAGACCTCTTGTTTCTTTCAGAACCTAGCAGTAACTGCCTGCTTTTCCCTGTAAACTTAGCTCCTCCTCTTAAGCACACGATTCCGTTAATCAACCTAATTAAAACCCTACTCTAAAGCCCCAGGGGAAAAACCTATTAAACAAAAATACATTAACTCAGATTAAAATAAACACATCCCTAAATAAAATCAATTAGCCGGCATTCTCAGCATCTAAACTTCCTGGTTTTGTAGAAAAATCAGCACCAAGTATAACAAAGCTGAATTTTAAACATACATCTCATAAAAAAAGTATGAATACATTTATTAAAATCCAGTATTATTACACACCCCTCATTAAAAAACGAACCAATAATTTGAAAAAGTGGCATAATTTTTCAAAACCTCTAGTTTTCACACTATTAGTATGCTATTTATACATTTTATTACATCTAAGCATGTAAAAATAGCAACAGTATAGTCCAATTCAGTCTTTCTCTTCCAACATTGAACATTCCTTCTTTTCTCATGAAAGTCCTGATGATGCAACAGTAATCATGTTCTCTCTTCCTACTTTTCTCAACACTGTTACTGTTGAGCTACTTCCTCTTTCTTTTCAAAGTCTTCCTTCTGTAATTGATCCTGTTTTAATTCGAAGTCCGAGCTTGATCCTGTTCTCATTATCGTAGATCAATTCTGGTAATGTCCTCAGAAAGCTGAGCAGGATCAGGAGGATAAAATATTTGAGTGCAAACTGGTACAAACTACCTCGGATTTGTTTATTAATTTCTTTCACTGAGTCTGAACAGTTCTTACGATTTTGAGAGTCCCAAAATGTCAAAGCAAGGTAATCTTTTTCAGAAGGTTGAGCTGCTCACATCTTCATAAGAGAACCTGTCCCTTTGCACACTTATTCAACTTCACATCTGTGTGTTCAAGGCCATCATCATTGTGTATTGTCACACAATTCTGTCATCTTCTCTTTCTGGTGTTATTTGTTGAACCCTTCCTCTGGGGTCTTTCATTGCCTCCTCTCAGGTCTTCTGATGCCTCCTTGCTGAGGTTTTCTGTTGCTCTCTCCTTGGGGTCTTCTGTTGCCTTCTGAAGTCTTTCATTGCCTATGGGCCTTATCTGAGATTTGTCCTTTATCTGGAGTCTCTTCTAATTTTCCTGTTCATAGCCTTTTGTTTATATGGCTGCTGCTTTAAATTTTGTTACCTCTTCAAGATTGAGCTTAATATTTTTTCCCCTCCACGCGCTATAGTTGCTACATTTGGCTTCCCTCTTTGTTTTAACGTTTTATTGCTAGCTATTTGAAAAAGAAATCTGCAGGTGCATTTTTTAACATATTTATCAATTAAAGTACAGGGTGTTCCAGCTTGTTCTGACCGTGCTGAGTTTCAAGCTTAAATCTATTTTCCTTATTTAAAATTAGTATTTGAAGACATTTCCTTTCAGCTTAGTGATTTTAAAAACAAAATTTCAGCATTTCACTCTGCTTGTCATGAATGTTTTTTTTAAACTTTGGGAGTGTTTCGAGAAATTTCACTGCCTTTTACATCCGGTCGTTTCTTTTCTTTTTAAATTTGGAGCTACAGCTTTGTTTTATAGTGCCAGATTCCTCTTAAGCTTTTGAACTTCTATTTTCATGCGGTTAGCTCTGCTTCTCTTAAACTCTAGCTTTCTTAATGTGAATGTCCCACTTAGGGAAGACTCGGTCATTTATTGTGGCCTTTTTTAAAACTAGTAATTTCTGTTTACTAGCTTTTTTTTGTTATCAATTTTCTTTTAACTATTCCTTTTTTTAAACTTAACACTTGATTGCTAATTTTAAAAAATTCTCAAACAGATGCAATTCTATATTATTAGTTGTATGGTATAGTTTCACTTTATTTTTTTGGCGGGGGGGGAGAGAGGGGCGCGGGTGAGCACGGGGGAGAGAGGGGCGCGGGTGAGCACGGGGGAGAGAGGGGCGCGGGTGAGCACGGGGGAGAGAGGGGCGCGGGTGAGCACGGGGGAGAGAGGGGCGCGGGTGAGCACGGGGGAGAGAGGGGCGCGGGTGAGCACGGGGGAGAGAGGGGCGCGGGTGAGCACGGGGGAGAGAGGGGCGCGGGTGAGCACGGGGGAGAGAGGGGCGCGGGTGAGCACGGGGGAGAGAGAGGCGCGGGTGAGCACGGGGGAGAGAGAGGCGGGTGCGGGGAAGACAGTGAGTGAGGGGGAAGAGGTGAGAGGAAGAGAGATGGGTGAAGGGGGAAACAGCTGAAGGAGGGAGAGGTAGGTGGTGAGAAAGAGGTGAGTGAGGAGAGGAGTTCAGGCTGGAGGGAGAGTTTAAGGGGATGAGTGAGGGGATTGTGAGGGAGAGGGGGTGTAACGTGGAGGAGGGTGTGGTGTGGGGGATGGGGTGTGTGAGAGGAGGGGATGTACGAGGGGGAGGGGATGTGTGAGAGGTGTGGGGGTGGAAGTGTGAGGTGGGGGGGGTGGAGGTGTGCGCAGTGGGGGTGTGCCAGGTGGAGCTTGGGAGGTGACAGGGCGGGGAAGTGTGAGGTGAGCTGGATGTGAGGTGGCGTGTGGTGGGGCGTAGGGTGGGGTGGAGAGGTGTGTGGTGGGGGCGGGAAGGTGTGAGGTGGATGTGAGATGGGGGGGGGGGGGCTGGATGTGAAGCGGACGGGGCTGAGGCGGAGTTTGGAGCCGTTAACGGTCCGGGCGCGAGGCCGCGGTTTGAAACAGACGCGCGCTCCGCTCGACGCTCAAGCAGCAGCGGCGGCCTCGTCTCCCACACTCAGGGCGGGCGGTAAATGAAACCACTGAGTTATGGTCACCCTTAAACGCGGAATGTAATGTTTAGTGGCCCCAATTTCCTTCCTCCTGGCCACGAGGTAACTATCCGTACCTGAACTGTGTCCGCTCACTGCCGCCAACACACCGACTGGCCCCAGGCCGCATGCGCGGAGGTGAGCGGGAGCAGCGGCGGGGGAGTTGAACACAGACGACGCGACGGGACGGGACGGGACGGGTGGGGGCGGGGGGGGGGGGGGGAGCTGACTGAAATATATCCTCTCCCAGCGTATCAATAGGGCCAGCCTCATATAGCAACACATTGCACTTACATAGTTTTTTACAAAAACTTAATAGAACAAGGTGCTTTGCTGGAACATTGTGGAACATCATTTGACATGGAGGGCGGAATTTTATCGGCACGTCCGCCCGAGTTTCGCACGATCCCGCCCGAGGCCAACGGAGAATGCCATTCTCCCAGCTGAGCCCGCTCCCAGAATCAGGGCCGGCATGGCGGAAAAACTCTGGCTGGAGTTCTGGTGAGCTGGCAGGTTTTGCTGAAACTTTCCTGGGTTTTCACTAAAAGTCCCAGAGGGAATTTTTCTGTCCTGCCCGCCATGGGAATTTGTAGCAAGCGGGGGACAGATCACGGGAAAGGTGATGTTTGGGGCTGTCTTGTGAGTGTGGCTGATGAATCTGGTGTTGACACAGCTCCTGACGGCTTGGACATACATGTCAAGTCGAGGACAGCGGCCTTCCGGCGGAAGCCAACCACCAGTTCTTCATCCAGACACATGGAACAGCCGTGGGGACCAAATTTGCACCTCAATATGCCAACAGCTTCATGCACAGATTTGAACAAGACCTCTTTGCCGCAAGGACCTTCAACTGATGCTATATAGTAGATACATTGATGATATTTTCTTCTTTTGGACTCATGGTGAACAATCACTGAAACAATTATATGATGACTTCAACAAGTTCCATCCCACCATCAGACTCACCATGGACTACTCTCCGGAATCGGTTGCATTCTTGGTTACATGCATCTTCAGCAAGGACGGTCACCTTAGCACTTCACTGTACCACAAGCCCATGGATAACCTCACGATGCTCCACTTCTCCAGATTCCACCCTAAACACGTTAAAGAAGCCATTCTCTACGGACAAGCCCTCTGTATGCACAGGATCTGCTCAGGTGAAGAAGATCACAACAGACACCTTCAGGCGTTGAAAGATGCCCTCACAAGAACAGGATATGGTGTTTGACTCATCGATTGACAGTTCCGACGCATCACAGTGAAAAGCCACACCGATCTCCTCAGAAGACAAACACGGGACATGGCAGACAGAGTACCCTTCATCATTCAGTACTTCTCTGGAACAGAGAAGCTACAACATCTTCTCTGGAGCCTTCAACATATCATTGATGAAAACAAACATCTTACCAAGGCCATCCCCACACCCCCACTTCTTGCCTTCAAACAACCTCACAACCTCAAACAGACCATTGTCTGCAGCAAACTACTCAGTCTTCAGGAGAACACTGACCACGACACCACACAATTCTGCCACAGCAACCTCTGCAAGATGTGTCAGATCGTCGACACGGATGCCATCATCTCACGTGAGAACACTGTCCACCAGGTACTTCCAACTCGGCCAGCATTGTTTACCTAATACACTGCAGGAAAGGATGTCCCGAGGCATGTTACATTGGGGAGACCATGCTGACGCTATGACAACGGATGAAGGGACACCACTTGACAATCACCAGGCAAGAGTGTTCTCTTCCTGTTGGGGAACACTTCAGCAGTCATGGGCATTTGGCCTCTGATCTTTAGGTAAGCGTTCTCCAAGGTGGTCTTCATGACACATGACAACACAGAGGCGCTGTGCAGAGACTGATAGCCAAGTTCCACACCTATGAGGATGACCTCAACTGGGATCTTGGGTTCATGTTACACTATCTGTAACCCCCACAACTTGCCTGGTCTTACAAAATCTCACTTACTGTCCTGGCTGAAGATAATACACATCTCTTTAACCTGTGCTTAACCCTCTCTCCACTCACATTGGTTGTACCTTTAAGACTTGATTGCCTGTAAAGACTCACATTCCAACCATTATTTTGTAAATTGACTTTGTGTCTTCATATGCCCTGTTTGTGATGCCCACTATGTATGCCCACTTACATGATGAAGGGGCAGCGTGCCGAAAGCTAGTTGCTTGTGCTACCAAATAGACCTGTTGGACTTCAACTTAGTGTTTTGAGACTTCTTACTGTGATTACCCCAGTCCAACGCCGGCATCTCCACATCACGGAGAATTGCCAGAGCAGTGCCTGGCCATGTCCATCTTCCCTGGGGGCTATGCTCACCTTTACATCCCCAGGGAGGAATCCCTACAACAGGTTCACGTCCGGGTAAACCTGTTAGAAATCGTGCCACGTGATGTCACATTGGCAAGGTTTGAAAATATGTTGCGGGTTCAATATGTGGCAAGGGGTGTCTTTAATAACATATTAATATATTCAAATATATTGAAATCAAATTCATGCCCATTATGGGTGTGAACCTGATTACGTTGCTGGCCTAAGGCAGTGAAAATTGGAAGTCGCGATCTCATTAGCGAAATTCACAACTTCTGGGTTTCATTGGATCATGAGCCCCTGCCGCCATTCCTGTGGACTCTGAGCACGGACTCAAGATCGCCCCCGATCTGTTTCTCTTTTATTCATCTTATCACAATAGACAATTTGACATTTTTCCACATTGTACTCCATTTACTAGAACTTTGCCCACTCACTTAACCTATCTATATCTTTTTGTAGCCACCTTATGTCTTCTGTACAACTTCCTTTCTTACTTACCTTTGTGTCATTAGCAAATTTGGCAACTGTCCCATCCAACCCTTCACCAAAGTCATTTATATAAATTGTAAATACTTGAGGTTCCAGCACTGAACCCTGTGGCACACGTTGCCAATCTGAAAAAGTCCCAGTTATGCATACACTCTACTTTCTATTGGTCAGCCAAATCTTCTATCTGCAAAGATTGATAGAATTAAGAGTAATTATTCCACTGGCAAACATTGAGGTGCCAGATTACAGGTCCTCTTTAAACAAACTACAATTCAGAGATGAAATAGTACAAAACAATAGTTGAGGAACACTACTAGAGATCAATGTTACAGCTATTATGTTTGAAACAACCGCCATTGCAGTTAACACAGGTAAACATCCTAATGCACTTCATAGGCGTTTTATCAAACAAAATTTCATACTGCGCCACACAAGGAGATATTGGAACAGATGTTTAAAGGTCTGGTCAAAGAAGAAGGTTTTAAGAAATATCTGAAAGGAGGAAACGAGGTGGAGAGGTTTAGGGAAGACACTTCAGAGCTCAGGGCCTTAGCAATGAAGATGTGACTACCAATGTTTGAGTAGCTAAAATTAGGGTTGTACCTTGCTTGATGTGCTATGAGTTTACAGATTGTGGTGGAATAAATTTCGGCTGGTGCTGATATCCCACAGGGCCTCATGGATGCCCAGTTTGAGTTACAGAGTTTGAGTTGCAGAGTTTGAGTTGCAGATCTAATCCCAGCACCCTGATAGCTTCTCTCAATACAATGGAGGGTGTCATCAGTAGGCAGTCAGAACTTCATTTCTACAAGGACATTGCATTTGTTACTCCTCTTAATGCTGCCGTGGACAGACGCATCTGAGGCAGATCTATTGGTGATAACAACGTCAAGTGGACTTTTTGCTCATGTTGGTTCTCTCACCACCTACAATAAGCCCAATTTGGCTGCAATGTCTGTTAGGGCTCAGTTAGATTTCTTTTTAGGTGTATTTTTATGCAAACACTTTTTTTCTTCTTTGGGGAAGTGTGTGGAAGTAATGGCAGGGTTCCATTGTCAGCCAATTATGAGCACCCCATCAGTGGCCAACAAGTCCTGGCACTGGAATAAACTCAGTTTCTTGTCCAGAGGTGGGGATTGTTCCACAATCCCACAATACCTCCTCCAGTCAGTGATGGCACGACTGAGCCACTGTATGTCTAGGATAATGGGAAGGGCTCAGCTATAAATTTCAACGCAGTTGAATAGTCTGCCAGCCTTCCAGATTGGACATTTAGAGAAATAATGCAATGTACGTAGAACCAAACACCATGAGTTACTATCTTCACAAGAGGGGGTAGAAAATAGAGACAACTGGAAAACATTGCTGAGTAGGACAATTAAAACAATTTTAATTTTGCACTACATTCATGCAGATTAATGTATATTGATAAAACAAAATATTCTGTTTATTGAAAATTATGAAAAATCTGCACTATTCAGGTAATGAAGAATTTATTATAAAATATAATCAGAGTGAACAAGTTAAAGATTTCTTTTAATATAAATTTAATTGTTATACATTTCTGGATGTATAATTTTCAGTAAAAATCTAAACATTAACTCAGAGGACAAAATCCCCAGTGTCTGTATTCATTTACCTTCATTCCAGTTCTGTTAAATTTATCATTTCGGTGCAAATAATACTGCTAAACAGTTTTCAAAGACTTTGACCATTACTGATCTTGTGCAATATTGCTTGAGATTACACTTTACCAATCACATTTTGCTTATCTTATCTTTGTTTTTCCTTTACTAATCCTTCAATGTGTATTTACTTAATGTAGGTTAATCCTTTGTTTATTTTTCAAATAGTAAGAAATAATCTTCAGTTGATTTGTTTATTGCTGTAGTGTCATTCAACTCCTCAAGAAAATGAATATTGAACCATTTTATTGCAGCATACCGAAGGACCATTACCCATCCATCTTCATCATACCTAAGATGTAAATCAATAATAATTAAACTATAACAGCAATGACGGGATTTTTGATCTTGTTCGGGTGAAGGTTACAGCCCTAATGTCATCAGTATTGCAAATGTTCACACTGGTTGAGTAATACTTGTGTCAAGTAACCTCATATTACAACATATTTCATTGCAATAGTTAATCCAATGAAAATTAATATCACTATTGCTACCACATTTATTATGTCAGTCTACTGTAACTCTTACCATATCAATGAGCTGTGGCAGAATGTTTAATTACTATGTTCACAAATGATTAGTATTGCATTCACTGTTGCCTAATTATGATTGGTGCTAAATAATATCTTTGCAGGCAGTTAAGGCTAGAAGATATTAAAGCAGCATTGTCTTCATAAATAACAAATCTAGTACTGCACCCTTCCTTGCTGGTCATACAGCCTGAATGCGTGCTTGACATTCTTCCGTCTATGAAAGATGATGGACATGCAACATACAATCCATTTCAGACAGGGAGTCTTCACGTTTATGGATGGCTGAAGAGGTCAATACTCGAGAGGCAGATTCTGCCAAAAGTGCCTACATGAAGCCCTACCAAGTGTTGTGGGTTGTTGGATTCAGGACATGTCAGCAATTTCTTCAAGCATCAGCTAGTGACTCCCAGATGTAATAAGAACATAAGAACTAGGAGCAGGAGTAGGCCATCTGGCCCTTCGAGCCTGCTCTGCCATTCAATAAGATCATGGCTGATGTTTTTATGGACTCAGCTCCACTTACTCGCCCACTCACCATAACCTTTAACTCCTTTACTGTTCAAAAATTTATCTATCCTTGCCTTAAAAACATTCAATGAGGTAGCCTCAACTGCTTCACTGGGCAGGGAATTCCACTGATTCACAACCCTTTGTGTGAAGAAGTTCTTCCTCAACTCACTCCTAAATCTGCTTCCCCTTATTTTGAGGCCACGCCCCCCAGTTCTAGTTTCACCCGCCAGTGGAAACAACTCCCCTGCTTCTAACTTACCTATTCCTTTCATAATCTTATATGTTTCTATAAGATTGCCCCTCATTCTTCTGAATTCCAATGAGTATAGCTCTGGTCTCCTCAGTCTCTCCTCCTAAGTCAACCCTCTCAACTCTGGAATCAATCTAGTGAATCTCCTCTGCACCCCCTCCAGTGCATCTTTTCTCAAGTAAGGAGACCAAAACTGTACACAGTACTCCAGGTGTGACCTCACCAGCACCTTATACAGCTGCAACATAATCTTGCTGTTTTTAAACTCCATCCCTCTAGCATTGAAGGACAAAATTCCATTTGCCTTCTTAATTACCTGTTGCACCTGCAAATCCTTGAAATTCCTGCACAAGGACACCCAGGTCCCTCTGCACAGCAGCATGCTGCAATTTTTTGCCATTTAAATAATAGTCCATTTTACTGTTATTCCTACCAAAATGGATAACCTCACATTTACCAACATTGTACTCCATCTGCCAGACCCTCACCCACTCACTTAAATTATCTATATCCCTTTGCAGTCTTTCAGCATCCTCTGCACACTTTGCTCTCCCATCCATCTTAGTGTCATCTGCGAATTTTGACGCACTACACTTGGTCCCCAACTCCAAATCATCTATGTAAATCGTAAATAATTGCAGTCTAGGTCCTTCATGTCATGCTTGCAAGCATCCTTGAAGTGGAGCTTTGGATATCCCACTGGTCATCTGAATCCCAGTGACATTGTGATATAGAATAGGTTTTGTGACCATCTTCCATCATGTGGATGTGCCTGTGCCAATAAGAGCCACTCTGTCTAAAAAGTGCCAACAAACTTTGAAAGGTCTGCCACCTTTGTGATTTTTGTCCTGACAGGATATAATCATAATGACTGCAGATAGCAAAGATGGAAATTGTTCAGGTAGCTTTAGTGATAGCTGTAAGTCATCTATATTTCACAGCCAAGATGCTGAGAACACAGGCTTTATAAACCATTAGCTCAGGCCCAAGGTTGAGTTTGATGTTATTTCATGCACATTTTGTGAGTTCGCCAAAGATGATATCAAATTCTACATCCTGAATGATTGGCATCCAGGTTGATAAAGTTGTTAAGAAGGCATATAGTGTGTTAGCTTTTATTGGTAGAGGGATTGAGTTTCGGAGCCTTGAGGTCATGTTACAGCTGTACAAAGTTCTGGTGTGGCTGCACTTGGAGTATTGCGTACAGTTCTGGTCGCCGCATTATAGGAAGGATGTGGAAGCATTGGAAAGGGTGCAGAGGAAATTTATCAGGATGTTGCCTGGTGTGGTGAGAAGATCTTATGAGGAAAGGCTGAGGGACTTGAGGCTGTTTTCATTAGAGAGAAGAAAATTAAGAGGTGACTTAATAGAGGCAATATAAGATGATCAGAGGATTAGATAGGGTGCACAGTGAGAGCCTTTTTCCTCGGATGGAGTTGGCTAGCACAAGGGGACATAAGAAATAGGAGCAGGAGTAGGCCATCTAGCCCTTCGAGCCTGCCCCGCCATTCAATAAGATCATGGCTGATCTGTCGCGGCTCAGTTCCACTTTCCGGCCCTCTCCCCATAACCCTTAATCCCCTCTCTTATCAAAAACCCATCAACCCGCTTCTTGAAAATATTTAGCGAGGCAGCCTCCACCACTTCAACGGGTAGAGAATTCCAGAGATTCACCACCCTTTGACTGAAGAAGTTCCTCCTCAACTCCGTTCTAAAACGCCCCCCCTCTATCTTGAGGCTGTGCCCCCTAGTCCTACTGTCTTTTTTGAGCGGGAAGAGTCTCTCCACCTCTATCCTATCCATCCTATTCATCATCTTATACGTCTCAATGAGATCTCCCCTCATTCTTCTAAACTCCAACGAGTACAAGCCTAGTTTATTCAGCCTCTCCTCATAGCTCAACCCCCTCAACTCCGGTATCAGCCTAGTAAACCTCCTCTGCACTCCCTCCAAGGCCAAAATATCTTTGCGCAGGTGCGGCGCCCAAAACTGCACACAGTACTCCAGCTGCGGCCTCAAGATACAGAACAGATGGAGGTTCTTTACTCAGTAGAAATCATAGAAGAAATCGTAGAAAACCTACCATGCAGAAGGCGGCCATTCGGTCCATCGAGTCTGCACCAACCACAATCCTACCCAGACCCTACCCCCATATCCACCCACTAATCCCTCTAACCTATGCATCTCATGATCTAAGGGGCAATTTTTTTTTTTAAGCATGGCCAATCAACTTAACCCGCACATCTTTGGACTGTGGGAGGAAACCAGAGCACCTGGAAGAAACCCATGCAGACAGGAGGAGAATGTGCAAACTCCACAAAGACAGTGACCCAAGGTGGGAATCGAACCCAGGTCCCTGGAGCTGTGAAGCATCAGTGCTAACCACTGTGCTACAGTGCCTGCCATAGTAAGAGCGTGGAATGCCCTGCCTGCAACAGTAATGGACTCGCCAACATTAAGGGCATTTAAATGGTCATTGGATAAACATGGATGATATTGGAATAGTGTAGGTTAGATGGGCTTTAGATTGGTTTTCACAGGTCGGCGCAATATCAAGGGCCAAAGGGCCTGTACTGCGCTGTAATGTTCTACGTACCTATGAATGTTGTAAGAATCCCCATTTTGAACACCAAGGTTTTTCTTATCCAGGTCTATCTTGGGTGGCACGGTGACAGTAGTTAACACTGCTGCCTCACAGCACTAGGCACCCGGGTTCAATTCTGGCCTTGGGTGATTGTGGAATTTGTATCTTTCCCTGTGTCTGTGAGGGTTTCTTCCAGGTGCTCCGGTTTCATCCCACATTCCAAAGATGTGCCGGTTAAGTGGACTGGCGATAGTAAATTGTTTCGTACCTTTGTAGGTTAGGTAATGCCATGGTAAGCGTGCAGGATTACAGGGATAGGATGTGGGCTGAACCTGTGTAAGATGTTCTTTCAAAGAGTTGGTGCAGACGTGAATGGCCTCCTTCTGCACTGTAGGGATTCTATGGCTTGGAAATGCTAAACCATCAATTATTCTAATTTTGTTACAAATGCAGATCTCGCTTAAATTACCTGCAAGTCTCAGTCTTCTATACTTAGTAGTCTTCAATATGCTCCCAATATGGTAAACAAGTTTTTCTATCGTTTAAACCGGGAAGCTAATCTTGGTCATTGTTTCAGTTGTGACTCAGTATGAACACTCTCACCTCAGTCAAAAGGCCATGGATCCGAGTTCTACTCTAGAGATTTGAAATCATAATCTAGGCTTTCACTTCAGTACATTACTGAAGGAGTGCTGCACAGTTAGAACTGTCATCTTCCAGATGAGACAATCAACCAAAACTAACCTGTTCTCAAGGTGGATGCAAAATATCCCATGGCACTATTTGAAGAGCATGGGAAAACTCTCAGGTCCCTTGCTAATATTTATCTCATCTGATATCGCTGAAATATTCTGGTTGTATGGCTCACTGCTATTTGTAGAATGCATGAAAATTATCCCCATTATAACAGGCACAACTCTAAATGTATTTAATTGTTTTAAGATGCTATATAAATGTAATTTTTTTCCTTTTCATTTATTTGAGCACTGTTATGTTCTTAAATAGCAAAGGCAGATCTCTCTCTTTCTCTCTAACTCTCCTAAACATTTTCTGTTTAGGAATGTTTAGTGCCTCTCATTCAAGCTGAAACCAAATTTGTCAAGGCTACAGTTTTAGGCTGTTTAATCTTAAAAACATCTTAAATAATTACATTTCAAAATGATCAAACTGAAAATTCTAAATTATTTCTGAGTTAATTACTTGTAATGAGTTCATAAATTGATGCTAATTATTTTGCTGGCCTGAAAGTACAATGGCCAGAATTTTACCAGCTCGCCTGCCATAGGAATTGGAGTGGGCGAGGGGTGGAGTGTGGGAAGGTACGCTGACCTCGGGTGGGATTTTACCGTCTTGAGACAAGCGAGGCCGTAAAGTCCTACAGTCCCAGCTTTCTAGTTGTAATTTGATTAACAAACTGGGGATACTAAGTATAAATATCGGACTGGACTTCAATTGGAATTCATAAAATGTGGAGTAGATTACTTTGGATCCTTCTCAGGTTCCTCCCTAATATTTGCCACCTGTACATCTAAATTAAAAGGAAGATTTCAAAATGGCTTAATGTCAGTCCTTAAATCATTGGGAAGAATGAAGCCATTACTTTTGGTTCCCACTGCAACCTACATTCTTTAGTTACCTCTCCTTAATCCCTCTCCGTTACAACTGTCTGAGACTAAATCAGACTGTTCACAACCTTGGCATCATATTTGACCCAGAGATGAGCTTCCAACCATGCAACTCTTTGTCGCTAAAAGTGCAATTAACAGTGCCTGACTCTGTCCCTGCGTGAGCTCGTCTGCTTCTGAAAACATCTGGAATTCGCTACCCCAAAGTGCAATGGATGCCGGAACATCGAGTAAACTTAAAGAGCTAGACAGATTTTTAATTAGTAATGGGTTGAAAAGTTATGAGGAGAAGACGACAGGAAAATGGGGATTGAGAAGCATTTTGGCCATGACCGAATGGCAGTGTGGACTCGATGGGCTGAATGGCCTAATTCTGCTCCTTGATCTTATGAACTTATGAACTATGCAGTATGGCTTTATTGCCTCTAGATCTGACCATTCCTGCACACTCCTGGGCAACGTCCCATGTTCTCCCCTCTGTAAACTTGAGGTCACCCAAAATGCTCCTGTTCATGTCCTAATTCACACCAAGTTCTATTCAATTATCACCCTTACCCTTGCTGACTTTTGGTTCCTGGTTAAACAATGCCTTGATTTTAAAATTCTGCATGTTTTCAATTAACTACTAAAGGCAAAAAAAGGTAAATCACGTGCATAAACGTTCATGCCGATTAGAAGTGATAATTTAGTTTAAGTAAGAAAAAATACAGATGAAACAGTTTGACTTGCGACGAGGAGATGATTGAGAATTGAGATTTGAGGTTCCAGGAGCATCAATTTCAGCAGACAAATAGTCAGTTTCAAGATTCCAGCAGGGCAGACTTCATCAGGTGAATATCAGTTTCGATATGCCAGTGGTGCTGACTTCAGCAGGTGAATAGTCAATTTCAAGATTCTGGTGTTCAGCAGTTTCACGGAGAAGCTTCCCTGCTTCTGTTTCAGAACTGGTCTGGGATTCTCCCAGGCCGCTGCACTGCTCGAGAAATGGCTGTTTTGCAGGATTCATGCTGGGCACCCAGGCCTTCAGCATCTCCCAGGTAATTTTTTTTTTAACATAATCATCTCCATGACGGAAATGAGCATTTCAGTATGATTAGTTGGCCCAGGACCAGATTCTTCCGGCCCCTTGTGTCTCCCACCTGCCCCCACCCACACTACCCCATTGAGTGGTTCGTTCCAGCGACATTTATGATTGATCCCCACTAATGGGAAATAGGCACCCTGACCCTGCTGGAAGGAACAGATACCATTGAAGGCCTGGCCTGGGGAGGTCCAGGAGCCAGCAATCAGGGAGCGGGGCATCGGCTATCCAGGGCTAGCCAGTGATTAGGAAGGCTGTCAATGGGGTGGGGGGTGGGTGCGCCTCTGTGCATGTGCCAATCTCTGCTCTGACAGATCAGTACATGTGCAGTGGCCCACTCAGTGCCATGCTGCCGTCTTCTCAGGCAGGAATAGGCCCTACCCCCTACATACCAGAGTGATTCCCGCTGAGGCAATTTGCAGTGCTCAGAGTGTCAGAGATTCACTCTGGTAATTACTGAAAAAAAACAGGCAAAAAATACTCACTTTCCCACAAGTTGGGAACTAAGATATATTTTTTGTGAGAATCCCAATTGTGGTCTTTGCTGACTTGGCTTACTTCAACAACCAGAGACATAGAAATATACCTGTAAAAAGCTGTGGCAGAGTTGGTGCTGCCGGCTGGCTTCTTCTGTGTCACGCTCATTCTAACACCTGACACTGGTTCACACGAGCACAACCGCTTGAGTCAGCTTTTAGCTGGTTTTTATCCCTCTCTTTCTATATTCCTGGAAGGCAAAATCCACAAATCCGTCTGGGCGTTATGCACAGGATATATCTTGATGAGATGATACTCATTTTCTATTATGTCCCATTGCCTCCATTGGAAATGGCATTTAGTTTCAGCACGCTTTTGAGATATTTTGTCCAGAAACGGTGGGGTTCCATTGTCTCAGAGTCTCATCTACCGGTAATTCAGCAGTGATAGACTTTACATCCTCAGCCATCTTTGGCTTGTATGTCCTATTTAAAAAATGCTGCAAAGTAAGCTTTCACCAAGTGAGGCTTTCTGGAATACACTGCAATAACTGTTAAAAATTGTCAGAGTTTTATTTTACTGTATTCAAAATTAGAACCCGTGTTTCAGATTTTCTAACCAATGTAGCATATTTTTAATTCCATACAGAACATTTTCTGAATTGGTTTGGTGATTCCTTAGAAAATGACTAAATAGAATTCTAGATGCCCAAAATATTCCTATATGTGTTTGGAATGTGACTGCTGGAAAATATTATAAAAATTCTGCACTTTTCAAACACTTCTTATCGGCTAACCTTTCATTCCTAGCGTTCTTAAAACATTCAAGCATAAGTAAAGGATATAGTGGGGATAAAGCTTATGAGTTTCAAATTGCTTCATTCTTTATATATATCTATACTGTGTCAAAATTTGTACAAGTGAGAGGCTGCCACCTGGAACCAACAGACCCTTCCCGATAAGATAATCAGGGTTAAGGGCATTGGCAAGTCTGCAGTCAGGGCTGGGAGAAAGCTGGAGCACAGGATAATTTGTCTAGGTGAAGCACTTTTGCTTTCTGTCAACCATATGGAACCTTTATCTAAAACATTATAGATGATAGGTTCTTAGTGCTGCCAGGTTTTATTGATGGGCTCAAGATCCTGTAAGCCATTAGCAAGCCCTCAGTTAAAATGCTGTGCATGTCCCAGTGGTATTAATGAGATGCAACACTATCATTTATCTTCGGTCCCTGATTCAACGGAATGGATAATCTTCCGATAAGCAAATTTGGTATGATTTGGAAAGGCCACTGAAAACCCTTCTTCATCTTAACCGTTTGCCTAAATGCCTCCACTCTTGACATAATTCATTGGCTCACAGCATCAACCTCTACCTTTCTGCTACCATTCTTGATTCTACAAACAATGCAATGCTTTCTAACAACGCTTATCTGACAATACATCATGAATGAGCAGGAACTTCCTTCAACTTAATATTACCAAAATGGAAGCTTGCCTATCAGCTTCTGACCATCTCCACTCCCCATTTTAACTCAATCACTGTCCTTGACTGCTTATTGACAGTCAGTGCTGTATAGAGTTTTGAGGGATGGTAGGCATGAATAAAGTAGGTGTGGGGCAGATGCTTCCTCTTGTGGGGCATTGTAGGATGAGAGATCATAGCCTTAGGATAAAGGATAGCAAATGTAAAACAGTTGAGGAGAAACTACTTCTCCCAAAGAGCTGTGAATCTGCGGAATTCGCTAGCCCAAAGTGCAGTGGATGCTGGGACAATGAGTAAATTTAAGGACAAGTTAGACAGATTTTTAATTGGTAATTAGGGAGAGAAGGCAGGAAAATGGGTATGAGGAGCATATAAACCATGATCGAATAGTGGAGCAGACTCGATGGGCCGAATGGCCTAATTCTGCTCCTATGTCTTATGAACTCATAGCACTTTATGACACAGCACGGTGGTAATATCACTGGACTTGTAATCCAGAGGCCCAGACTAATCCTCTGGTGATACGGGTTTGAAACCTACGACAGCAGCTGGTGGAATTTAAATTCAGTTCACACATTTAGAATTTAAATGTTAATCTCACGAATAATAACTATCAAATCATTTATGATTGTTGTAAAAAACTGATCTGGTTTACTAATGTTGATTAGGGGAAGGGCATGGCCTACATGTAGAAAAGTAGCAAGCAAAGTTAGAAGGCAGGTGAAAAAAAGCCAAGCATCAACTATGCTTTGAGTGTAGAATAATGTTAAAAAGATAAAATTAAGGGCGCTGTACTTGAATACATGCAGCACTCGCAGCAAACTGCAAATAGAAGTAAATGGGTATGATCTAATTGCATTCACAGAAACATAGCTACAGGGTGACCAACACTGGGAACTGAACATTCAAGGATATTTGACATTTAAGGACAGGCGAAAAGGAAAAAGAGATGGTGCTGTGCTGTTAATATGGGAGGAGATCTGTACCTTGGTAAGGGAGGATCTCAGATTGGAAGAACAAAATGTACAATTGTTTGGGTGGAGCTAAAAAACAGCAAAGAGCAGCAAACATTGGTAGTTGTTTATAAGCCACCAAACAGAAATAATAATGTGTGGAGCATGGTATTAATCAGGAGATTAGAGAAGTATGTAAGCATGGTAATGCAGGAACCATGGGTGACTTCAATCTGTATATAGATTGGGTACACTTGATGAGCATAAATGCCGTGGAAGACAAGTTTCTGGAATGGTTTTCTGGAACTGTTTTCTGGAACAGCATATTGAGGAACTAATTAGACAATCCAGTAGATCTAGTATTATGTAATGGGAAAAGGCTAATTAATAATTTTGTTGTAAAAGTGGCTATAGATTTGAGTGACCATAATAATGATAGGCTGAAATATTATAATTTGAAAGTGAAGTAGTTCAATCTGAAGTCAGGCTGTTACATTTGAATAAAGGAAATTATGAAGGTATGAGGAGAGAATTGGCAGAGTTGGATTGGGAAAAAAAATATCTAAAGGCACAACAGTACACAGGCAGCACGGTGGCACAGTGGTTAGCACTGGTGCCTCACAGCGCCAGGGACCTGGGTTCAATTCCTGGTTTTGGTCACTGTGTGGAGTCTGCACTTTCTTCCTGTGTTTGCGTGGGTTTCCTTTGGGAGCTCATGCTCCGTGCCACAGTTTGATAGACAAAACGTTTATTTTCAGCAACACTCAAGTTACATATTAATTAGGGAAAACAACAGGGGTGATTTCCCCCATTCTGCTGCGCAGCTTTTTTAGCACAGCAGGCTGGGAGACTCTAGTGGGGACCATTTTGCAGGCTCCCCATTGAGTGCCTGGGCTTGATGCAACAGTTCCATCCTGAAAATTGGTGGGGGTGGGGTGGGGGGGGGGGGCTGGTGGTGGTGGTGTCCGATACCACTCTGCAGTCAGGATTGGTGGGGGGAGAAGAGGAAAGGAGGGAGGCCAGCGGATAGGGCTGGCCATCTGGGTGGCGAGGGTGGCAGGGGCAGACTGCTGGGGAGTGTCGGGACTGGGGTGATGGGGGAGTTTGAGGCTGCTGGGGGCCGTGGGGTTGGGGGTGGGGGGGGGGGGGTGGTCGAGGCTGGCCCAGACATGTCTGGGGGCGGGGGGTGAGGGGGGGCAGTGATCAGGTTGTGATGGGGAGTGTGTGTCGCCAGCATTGCCGGGTGCTGAACTGGCCAGCAATTGAGCTGGCTAGCCATCGGAAGGCAAACTGACAGATCAGCGCCTGAGCAGTGGCCTGCTCAGTGTTATGCTGCCGGCCTGTCCAGTGGGGTTAGCCCCAGCCCACTGATTTTTAACATGGTTCACGCTAGTGCATTCTGTGGTGCACAGACTGTGGGAGATTAGAACATAGAACATTACAGCGCAGAACAGGCCCTTCGGCCCACGATGTTGTGCCGACCAGTTAAAAAACAATGACCCACTAACCTAAACCAATCCCTTTTCGTCCATAAACCTATCCACGGATCTTTTAAACGCCCCCAAACTAGGCGCATTTACAACCGCAGCAGGCAGGGCATTCCAATCCCTCACCACCCTCTGGGTAAAGAACCTACCCCTGACATCCGTCCTATAACTACCACCCCTTAATTTAAAGCCATGCCCCCTCTTGCTAGCTTTCTCCACCCAAGGAAAAAGGCTATCACTGTCCACCCTATCTAAACCTCTAATCATCTTATATGTTTCAATAAGATCCCCTCTTAGCCGCCTTCTTTCCAGCGAAAACAACCCCAAATCCCTCAGTCTCTCCTCATAGGACCTCCCCTCCATACCAGGCAACATCCTGGTAAACCTCCTTTGCACCCTCTCCAAAGCCTCCACATCCTTCCTGTAATGTGGGGACCAGAACTGCACACAGTACTCCAAGTGCGGCCGCACCAGAGTTGTGTACAGTTGCAACATGACGCTGCGACTCCTAAATTCAATCCCCCTACCAATAAACGCCAAGACACAGTATGCCTTCTTAACAACCCTATCTACTTGATTCCCAACTTTCAGGGATCTATGTACACATACACCTAGATCCCTCTGTTCATCCACACTATTCAAAGTCCTCCCGTTAGCCCTATACTCAACACATCTGTTATTCCTACCAAAGTGAATTACCTCACACTTCTCCGCATTAAACTCCATCCGCCACCTCTCGGCCCAGCTCTGCAACCTGTCCAAGTCTTCCTGCAAACTATGACACCCTTCCTCACTATCTACCACACCTCCGACTTTGGTGTCATCAGCAAATTTACTGATCCACCCAACTATACCCTCATCCAGATCATTAATAAAAATTACAAACAGCAGTGGCCCCAAAACAGATCCCTGAGGCACACCACTCGTAACCGAACTCCATGATGAATATTTACCATCAATCACCACCCTCTGTCTCCTATCTGCTAGCCAATTCCTGATCCAATTTCCTAGATTACCCTCAATCCCATACATCTGCATTTTCTGCAGAAGCCTACCATGGTGAACCTTATCAAATGCCTTACTAAAATCCATATATACCACGTCAGCTGCCTTACCCCCATCCACCTCTTTGGTCACTTTTTCAAAAAACTCAATAAGGTTAGTAAGGCACGACCTACCCGCTACAAAACCATGCTGACTATCTCCAATCAATTCATTACTCTCCAAATAACTATAAATCCTATAAAAAAACCAACGTGATTTGTTTCAGTTTTTACGCAAATTTGACACTTAGAATTTTTTTCAGAGAATCACATCCAACATTTTTGGACTGTACGAGAAGAGAGATTCTGATTGCTATGGAGAACGCGGGGAACTACAGAGTTATTCCCCTTACATGAAGGGGGATTGGGAAAAATGGGCCTGTGTTCTCCAGAGTTTAGAAGAATGAAAGGTTATCTGATTGAAATCTACAGCATACTTAATGGAATAGACAGGCTAGGTGTAGGTAAGATGTTTCCCCAGGTTGGGGAGTCTAATACCAGGTGACACATTTCCGATAGAAGGAGAAAGCCACTTAGAACCGAGATGAAGAGAAGTTTTTAGACACAGAGGGTTGTGAATCTTTAGAACTCTTCACCCCAGAGGACTGTGGTAGCCCAGTTACTGAGTATGTTTAAAGCAGAGATGGATAGATTTCTAAATTTCAATGACATCAAGGAACATGGGGATATTGTGTATAAAAACCATTAAAGCCAATGATCAGCAATGATCAAATTGATTGGTGGAGCATATTGATGTATAGATTGGCCTCTCCCAGCTCCTATGTGAGTTCAAATTCACAGTAGTGTGGTAGACTCTTTTTTGCCTTCTAAAATGGCCTACCAAGTCATTCAGTAGTATCAAGCTGCTACAAAGCCTGTATTTTGTCTCTCCAATTTTTTGGGGAAATCACATTATCAACAGCAAATATAGTATATGAACTTGGAAGAAGTACAAATAAATTGCTGTTTCATTTGGAGTGTTTGGGATTTTGGATGATGAGGAGGTTGGAAGTAAAAGGGCAATTGTTTCATCCCCTGCACTTGCATGAAATTGTGCAGTAGGAAAGGGAAGGCTGTTGGGGGTGTCTGATAGGTGGAAGAGGGTGTTGCAGTGTGAACAATATCTTTGGAATTCTGAAAAGAGGGGGCAGAAAAAGACATGTCAGGTGCTGGAACCATGTTGGATGTGGCAGAAATGTTGGAAGGTGATGAACGATTGAATGAGGAGGTTGTGGGGTGAAAAGTCAGGACAAGAAGAATCCTATCTTGATTCTCGGGGTAGTGGGGGAGGAGACAAGATGAGTGCACGAATGCACGAAATCGATAAAACATGGTGGATAGCCCTGTCAATTAGGTTGGGAGGAATCCTTGGTTGAGGAAACAAAAACACATCAGAAGCATTATGGATGATTACATTGTCAGTGTAGTTGCAGAGAAACTGGCAGAATGGATTAATGTCCTTACAGGAAACATGGTGTGCAGAAGTATGATCAAGCTAACTGTACTGTTGTAATGAAGATTGGCTGATAGCTTTTCCCTACAAAACGAGACAGAAAAATCAAGGAAGGGAAGGGAAGAGTCAGAGATGGGTCAGACAAAGGTGAGAGAAGGGTGGAAATTGGAAACAAGATCAATGAAATTTTCCAGTTCAGAGAACAGAAAAAGACACTGATACTGTCATCAACATACCAGAAAGGGAGGAGGGAGGCGATCTGAGTAGATTTGAAATAAAAATGTTCCACATTTTTCACAAAAAGGCAGAGACAGTTAGAATCCACGTGAGTACCCAAAGCAACATTTTTTATTGAAAGCAAGTGAGTGGAGTTGAAGGAAAAAGTTGTTCAATGTGAGGACAAGTTCAGCCAGAAGAGGAGTGTGGTGGTTGATGGGGATTGTATGGGCCTCTGTTCAAGCCTTTTGGGGGATGGAGGTGGTGAAGTTTTGAACATCCATGGTCAGAGGAGATGGCTAGGGCCAGAAAACAAATCTGTAGAAGCAGTGTGGTGCGTAAGTAGTGTTGTTGATGAAGATAGGAAGAGACTGGATAAAGGGAGATAAAGTAGAGTGGAGATAGGAAGAAATAAGTTCAGTGAAGTAGGCACAAGCAATGGGTCAACCCAGAGCTCTTCATGGATTTTGGGAAGGGGAAGTGGACTATTCAGAGTTGGAAGCTATGAAGGTAAGACCCCCAGAGGAGGTCAGGTTAGCGACAGCCCTGGATACAATGGTTTGATGATTGATATTGATGATCACTCCATAGATGCTGCCTGACTTGTTAAGTATTTTCAGCACTTTCTGTTCTTATTTCAGATTTTCAGTATCTGCAATATTTTGCTCTTGTATTACTATTAAAAAAGACAATCCTCTTTACTTTAATTCTCTATACACCCCAACATTTGAACAAAATTTCAGTCAATTGCACAAATACTTAAATTACTGGTGTACTTGATTTGTTTTTGGCAAATAAAGATCTCACAATCTGAACAGTTACTTGAAGGATCTGGAAATTCTTATAAGAAAATGTGTTGACAGAGATTATTATATCTGCATCGTAGCAATTGTCATCACTTTGTTATCAAACCTTGGCTTCATTGACATTACACAAGTTAAAAGAGCTGTTAAGCTGGCTAAGTCCAATAAGGTACAAATGGATGTTATAAGTTAAACTTAAAGTAAACTGTTCTTAACTTCCAATTATGCTAAGGGTCACACTTAGAGATAAGCTATGTCATAAACATGGCTATTGCACAATAATTAATAACGATTATCAGGTATAGCATTGAGTGCAGGTACTCAGTACATTTCTGATGAGACAGTAGCCCTTTGTTAGCCTTCACAGGCTCAATTTCTCAGGGGGATCAAAAAGCTGCACGATATTCCTTGCGTATCTATGGCTCACAAATTAATTTGTTACCAAATGAGTTGAACTTGCTTAGTTTTTAACCACGTTATGTGACTGAGACTTACATTCATTGGAGAATGAATATTTTGTATAAAGATAAGTGCTCCTTTTGAAGGGAGTTATTTTCATTTAAGAAAATCTGAGTTGTCCTGGATTTAACTAGAGTTATGGCACTCAAAATGCCACGGGACTCAGCGTTCTGCCAAAACTCCAATGTAGATCTTCCAGATAAACAACAGCTCGATAAACAACAGCTCATCCTCAGCTATCTGCTATTTCTCTGAGAGTTCCCATCTCCATTTTAAGTTACAGGTAGAGATAGTGAGAGCCCATGTGAAATTTCAAAATATGCTTCTGGAATTTAGTTCCCTTAATTTATTTTATTTTTTTAAAGTGGAATTGATGCTTTTCTTGAAAGTCTGTTATATTCCTGATGAGCAGTAAGGTCGGCATGATGGCACAGTAGTTAATACTGCTGCCTCACAGCGCCAGGGACCCGGGCTCAATTCCAACATCGTGACACCGTCTGGAGTTTCTCCCCATGTCTTTGTGGGTTTCCTCTGGGAGCTCTGGTTTCCTCCCACTGTCCAAAGATGTGTGGGTTAGGTGGATTGGCCATGCTAAATTGACCCTGTCAGGGGGCATTAGCAAGGTAAATATGTACGGAAATGGGGCCTGAGCGGGATTGTGGTCGGTGCAGACTTGAAGGGGTGAATGGCCTCCTTCTGCAATGTAGGGTTTCTATGATTCTGGATGCGATTCCTGTTTTGCTGATCTTGGGATGGTCAGCAGTAGTACCCGTACCTGGTCGCAGTGACCCTGAGGGAGGGAAAATAAAACCTGCCAGGAGTCTCACTTCTGGTCATTACACTGTGACCTGCAGTGGAAAATGTACATTTGCAGATATCATATCAAAAACCATATTGGGCCTTGGGTGTGCTACACCACTACTGGATAACGTACTGGCATTTCCCATCAAGGCTCATGGTCGGAGAATGACGATTTGGTTGAGATGCCTGTAGCACTGTTTTCCAATGTGAGCAAACGCTTATAGGAGAAAAAAGGAAGAAAGTGGAAAACAAATAAAAAAGGTGATATTTGTGAAGCATTTTTAACTTGATGTTCATGAAACACTATTTGTACAGACAACTTGAGGCTATTCACTGCATCAAGTGTATTATAGCCATAATGTATTCAAAGTCTTGTTTCTGCACATATTGCAGCCTTCTCCCCTCCTCCACGGCAGAACCTCAAACTGTTACTTATTGGATCACTTGCTATTTTCCCATCTTAAATTCACCATGAGTAACACCATGGGAACTCCATATGTATGTGTGTGTTTGAGACCTTCCTTTGAAGTGGTAAAAGCAGTTAAAAAGAGAAAGGAGGACAGCCATTTCATGCTGGCATGTCTTCTGACCTGCAATGTAACTGCCTTTCGACAAACTTGCCTCATGAACAAGAATTAACTGTAATTGACCGCTGGCTGTTTACATTAATGAGATTTTGAAGTCTTAATGGGACAGGCTTAGCTTCCCCTTAGCAACAGAATAATGTATTTGCGGTACATAATTTAATGCTCCTGTCATAAAAAAATGCATCATCCAACTTGCTGTGAGTAATGGCACAAGAGATCTGTTAGTTCCAACATACGTACTCTGTCCTGCGTTGACAGTAAATATAGGGTAATGCATAGCCTTTGGGAGGGAGAGTTGTATAGAAGGAAAATAGGTATAAAATTAAAATATATGCATATCGTAAAACACCTATGAATATTTTACTACATTACAGGTGCTATGTAATTGCAAGCTGCTGATGTAAATGAATATAATCAAACAGCAGTAAGGGTGCATATTGATTTTTTTTAAACGTATATTTTATATGCTAAATTAGCATTATCCTATTACAATAAATTTAAACTTACCGATTCAGGCTGTAGGATTTAATACTAAACTTAGATCAATATTTTTAAACACTTCAAGTAGCATAAGAATGGGTTTCCTTTTGTAAAGATTTTTTAAAAATTTACCATCTACCCGCTCCAAAAAAAATTACCGCTTTGTGCGTTATAAAATATCTGCAGCTGTAACCTTACTAAATCTAATAAATTCCAAGACCCTTCACAAATCTCAAAATTGACTGCTTTCAGATTCCTATTTACTGACTGTATGTTTCCCTGGGTGATACTTTATTTCTGCCTTTGAGGATAGCTGCTTTGAGAACCAGTGATAGCGAAGAAAAAAAATAGCATAAACCTCCACTGAACATTAATATAAGCTTGTAGTGAATAATAATAAAAAAAATTTATTTGAGAGTATTGATATTGCAATATGCAATTCTTCACCTTGATCTTTTTATAGCCATTAGGGTTCAGAACACAATTTAATTCTCATTCTGGTCAATAATTATTATTTTTCATGGGCTCTGAGACGACTTGTATGATGAAGAATTTATAGTATTGTGTTTGTGAGAAACACTTGTAAATTAAACATCAAGAAACCAGAAATAAAAGCATCAACATTACATTTGCCTCACCTCGGTTTTAGATGCAGTTTTTTGTAAGAAATATTTGATGTGCAATAACATTATCCGGAAACTTATAGTGTGATTGTTAGATTTTTGGTTAATAGTCAAAAATATTTTTAACTGTAGATCATTTCAATTGGCATAATGACAGTGCTGTGCGATGCATATAAATTGCCCTTTTTGAAAATGCCTTACAAGATCAGTTGAAGATGAAGTGTTATAGATGTGGGTGGATTCACTAGTTGGTATTGGGCCAGTCTTTATCTGTCTACCATTATCATGTGTCTACGTAAGGCCAAAAACCAACAATACACATCTGCACTTCATTCCCCAGCCATCCATCGTTTTGTGTTATGTACTACAAGCACTCTACTTTTGAACGTTGGATTGCTGTAGAAAGCATTTTGAGTCAGTGTTATGTTCAAAATTGTCACCCAGTGCCAATATTAAATGCTCCCAGCTGCAAAGTAAAACTCCTGCTTTGTCCCGACAATGCGCCTTGACCCCAACTTTTGAAGAATATCTTGTACAGCATAAATTTGGTTTTGTTTTGCTTTCCAGAAGCTCTCCCTGTGGTCTTTGAGATTGGCATTTGATACCTAATCAGAACCAATTTTATACCTATGGTTAACTGTCCAAGTCAGTTTGCACTTACAGTTAATAGGTAAAAGGGCTCCCTCATATCATATTGAGCTGGATTCAGTCCTAACACTAGAGATGGAAGAATAGCATCTAACCACGTTTTAAACAATATGTTTTAGCTTATGTCATTAGTCCATAATTCCAGTTGAAATTAGACAGGACAGCAGTTGAAAATTATGGGGATTTCAGGCCAGTAAAAATCCATCTGTCTCGAATTTAAAATTTCAGCAGGATCACAGACGTACACAGAAAAATAGATGTAGGCTTGAGGCTGTTACAAAGCTCTCTTTCTCCAGCTGGGATAATAGTGACATTTCCGATGGTCCACTGACACACAGCTGATTGTCACTTCCTGCAACTCTGGCCAAGATATCAGGAAAATCCATTGGATTAATAGGGTGTCGATTTTAGCGAGAAAACTTGAGTATCCCACCAACATTGTCAGTGAGAAATCATGCCATATCTTCAGGCACAGTTTTGATAAAGGTTTCCACGAATTTCATGGTGTGCCCATGGCAGCCTGCCTATCATTCGCTTCCCCCAGCATCACTTGAGCTCAATCATGAGAGTGCCTTCTCAGTGCTTGCTCCAAATACAATCAGGGGTTGTCTGCCAGGAAAATTGCCTCGAGGTTCTAAGAGGTAGTGCTCATGAAAATGCTTGATGTGGTGGAGAAGAGGCAGAGGATGCACACCAAGATCATTTCAGGCAACAGGGTGTGATGGACAACAGACAGCCTCCACCTCAGTTGTAGACCCTAGGGAAACACCTAGATGTAGCAGCAGTGTTATGAAGGCGAGGAAATTATTGTCACAGTGCCGGATGGGTGATATTAGGCACAGTAAGATATTAAGCACTGATGTAACCACCATATAATGTATTAAATATCACATTATGCACTCTCCTAGTGCCTCCATTTCAGTGCTGCATGCACTGCATCCTCCACGTCTAAGCTAGATGGCCTCTGATGGTACCTCCTCCATCTCCTTTCTTCAAGGATTTCAGCTGAATGGTTGAGATTCCCTCACATTATCATGATGCAGCGATGCTGGTGTGATCCTGGTAATCCATGCGGTTCATGAGTGAGGCACCATGACACCATGGGGACCATAGAGTCACATGCATGCAGTCAATTACTCTTTGCACCCGGAGGAATCCAGCAATGTGTGTGAACGCCACAATTCTGACATCTTAGCTAACATGGTCCTAGTCAAAGTCAAAGTAGCGATGTGCCCTTGCAAAGAGCACATCTGTCATCTCCCTAATGCATTTACGTGCAGCGGACTGGGAGATTCTGCAGTAGCCATTTGCGTAGCTCTGAAAGGAGCTAATAGCGTAGAGTTTCAGGGCCGTTGTCACCTTCTGGGTGACAGGCAGTGGATGACTTCCCAGCCTATGTGGCGTCAACTCCTGCATAATCTGGTGGTTGGCCATCCCTCAGAACATAGGCAGTCTCTGCCTGTACTGGGTCTCAGTCATCTGCCATTGGGAGACTCTGGCCCAGTATTGTTGCCTCCAAGCAACACCCCTGTTGACTCTAGCAGCTAAGCAAGTCCTGCCACCCCTTCCTCCTCAGGGTGCTGCTCCTGCCTCCATACAGCTACACAATGACACTGGCATTGTCTCTCCTACCACTGCTAACAGGATTGCTGCCAACTCCAAGGGTTCCATGATTATATAAATGCAATACTAAATAGGAGGAAACAGAATATTAACACTAAGGAGTCCAGTCAATGCCCTGATCCATTGCCCATTCAAGACTTGGAACATATCACTGATGGTCATCACAGTTGTGAGCGCCTTCTCACTGAGCTGAACTCCCTTACTCTCACCCACAATGGCCAAGACCCCATATGAGCCTCTCCCAACTCCGTGTGACAGATGGGTATCAACATTGGTTAAGAATGCTGGGACATAGCCTCTTTATGTGTTGTGGAGTGGGTTGTTGGGATCTGCCCAGGGTGGGCAATCTACGTTTGGAGTCTGGACTGAGTAGATTGAATAAAGATCTGTGTTTTCTGACTCCTGACTGTGAAGTAGTTACTGAGAAGACACCTCAGTACTCAGTGATTTAATACGAGCAATGAAGGTTGGCATGTTCGATGGCTTGTAAACTGAGAGACAGGAACCTTCAACACAGACTGCCTGGAGATCCACAGTGCTCAAGAAAGGGTAGGATCACGGGAGTCGGAGAGCATTGTGGGAAACAGTGAGTGAACGGATTTGGGAGCTGTCAACGGTTGAAAGTCCTTGATTTAACAATATTGGAGACATCTAGAGGCCCTCAGGATTCCCTAGGAGTAAGAACCAAGGGCCGTGCATTAAGTGATGGGCCCTGTATACACACACCAAGTTGTGGGGCGGGGCGGGGAGGGGAGATTGGGAGGCAGTATGCATTGGGGAGGCCAGCGGGCATACCACTGCACATCCACCAGCATGGTTTACCTATGGTGAAATGTTTGCCCTCCAGTTTAATGAATTTTTTGAACTTGTACAGGAGGCATTAAATTCAAATCCATTAAAGGATCCTAATCTAAGTATTAGAATCATTCTCTCTAAAGAAGTTACTTTCATCTACAGCTAAATAAAAAGGAGATGCTTTTATCTTGGGTTATGTTTGTGTTTTCATGAATTTAATGCCTGATCCTCTCCCAACCATTGTGGGGGTGAGAAGCTTCAAAGCTGCCCTCTCCCCCTCCCTTCACCCTCGGTGTTGGCAATAACTTCCCCACAACAGATAGTAAGTGGGATGAGGTTGATGTTACTTGGTATTTGAGCTGACAGATATCTGGACATGTCAGAGTAGTGAATTCCAAGAGATACTCGATTGGCATTAACACCTTGTCAGAATTATGGAGGTGAGGCCAAAGACCCAGTTTCATGAAGTATGAGTTTTGAACACATTGCCTATTCCAAGCTGGTTCCTCACAAAAGTCAATTTCTCCCGCAATGACTTTTGTCATTAAACTTTTTAATCAACAATATGTTTTATAATGTAACTAACTGGATATTTTTAATATATGGTTACATTTCACTCAGCAACTCATGTTCAAATTGGATTTGGGAAGGCAGAATTCTGTGTCTCTTGTCTGACCATCTATTACGTGTACAATGCCTCTACTTTCTCAGGAGGCTAAGGAAATTTGACACGTCAGCTATGACTCTTTCACAGATGCACCATAGAAAGCATTCTTTCTGGAAATATCGCAGCTTGGAATGGCTCCTGTTCTATCCAAGGCTGCAAGAAACTACAAAGTGTCATGAATGAAGCCCAGTCCATCACTCAAACCAAGCTCCCATCCATTGACCCTGTCCATACTTCTCGCTTCTTGAAAAAGCAGCCAGCAGAATTAAGGACCTCACGCACCCTGGACATACTCACTTCCACCTGTACCAACCAATTCAAGAACAGCTTCTTCCCTGCTGCCATCAGATTTTTGAATGGATGTACCTCGCACTAAGTTGATCTTTCTCTACACCCTAGTTATGACTGTAACATTACACACTGCATCCTTTCCTTTTCTATGAACAGTATGCTTTGTCTGTATAGTATGCAAGAAACAATACTTTTCATTGTATACTAATACATGTGACAATAATAAATCAAATCAAATTAAATCAAATCATATCAATGACAACTGGAATCTGACATTAGAAACTTGCTTCTTCGTGTTGTCGTTAGCATTCTTGGACAGTAAGGATAGTAGATAAACAGCAATTCTTTAAGGTATGTTAGAATCCAAAATGAAA
Source organism: Carcharhinus amblyrhynchos (assembly GCF_965287045.1). NCBI lineage: Eukaryota > Metazoa > Chordata > Chondrichthyes > Carcharhiniformes > Carcharhinidae > Carcharhinus > Carcharhinus amblyrhynchos. The sequence continues at coordinate 9,758,624 of NC_137341.1, read as the reverse complement.
TAATTCCAAAACCCTTCGTAAGGGGGCATCAGATACGAACCTTGTCTAATCTCTTCTGGATCACAGCTGGAATGAAATGATTCAGGAAAGTGAAAAGCAGGCTTCCATGGATGCCACCATGAAGGTTTGGGAATTTAAAAATCTCTGATTAAAAAAGTGTTGCTGAATAAAGCCCCAAAGGAATTAAACTTTGCCCTGACCTTCCTTCAGAATCAGGCCATCTCTGCAGAGCTCTCAAATGCTTCTCCTATTACTGTTTCCAACTTTGTGTAACTGACTACTTTGTGGTTGCTCTACCTGATTTGTTATGAAGTTTTATGGAAACAAATATAACACTGAATAGGGGCCTATGTATTGTTCCACTCCATAATTATGCATCTGAAAGGAAATGAGTAAATTTGATGACTTGATTCCATCCATCAGACATTCATGACCATAATTCCTACTGCATCCTCAGCATTACGAAATTCCCATTCAAACTTGAACATCTGTTGCAGGTAAAGTTACCAGGAGCCTTTGTCTCTATTTAGGTTTTAATCACCTTTTCTCACTCTTGGCTAATTCTTAGCTGTAATCTGAATCTCATTTCATTTTACCTCTCCTCAAGGGCACGAGTCATGAACTAACACCAAACAGAACAACAAAAGCACTGTTGTCACCATAGCTTGTGTCACTTGTTTGATGGTCTGGTAACCAGGAACATTAGTACCTTTGGTCTGAACTTTACTGCTGTCATTTAAACCTTGTTTATATTAAATCTGTGATTTGCATCACATCACGATCAAAAGCAGGAATGCATATGGAATCCAGAGGCCATAGTAACAAGATTGGATCATAGAAACCCTATAGTACAGAAGGAGGCCATCTGGCCCATCAAGTCTGTACTGACAACAATCCCACCCACATCCTATCCCCATAACCCCACGTATTTACCCTGCTAAGTGCCCTGACACTAAGGGGCAATTTAGCATGCCCAACCCACTTAACCTGCACATCTTTGGACTGTGGGAGGAAACATAACAACATAAGAACCTGGAGGAAACCCACGCAGACATGGGGAAAATGTGCAAATTCCACACAGACAGTGACCCGAAGCTGGAATTGAATGTGAGCCCCCGGCGCTGTGAGGCAGCAGTGCTAACCACAGTGCCGCCCCAGATCAATTTGAAGATTACACCAGAATATAACCGCAGCCAAAATGGAACTCACAATTCTTTAATTTACTGAGTAGATTTGGTGAACTGAGACATTCTTTGCATGACTATTACTTTGTTAGAATCAGATTATGATATTAAAACAGAAAATAATCTTGCACATTCAATGTAACAAAAAATACATATTTTTCAATTTGAAAATGTCTACCTGTTCAAAGTAGCTGATGCTTCCTTTTGAACTATTTTTGCCGTACAACTTGATAGTGGTAATCGAGAAAGCCCACCTGTATTGCAATGAAGACTTGACTGTCGATACTTCATAGTATAAGTAGTGCAGGTAAAAGCAATGCATTCTACTTACTGCAAGTGATGGAATTCCTGTGACAAATCGTCATTTAATGGACAATTGTTCGTCAACAGTGTGAACTTCCTTCCATACAAGAATTGGTGGAATCTCTTTACTCTAAAGATAATTCCTAAGGCTTCTTTTTCAATTCCTACATGGTTACTTTCAGCTTTGCTCAAAGCTCAATAGACTCAACAACAATGGGTTTCTCTTCACCTGGAGGCATGATGCAAGATATCAGTGCTCCAACACCATAGGAAAAGACGTCACACACTAACTGTAGAGGTAGGTTTGGATCAAAATATTTCAGAACTATAGACATGAGCAACACCTTCTTGGCTTGCACAAAAGCGTATTGCATTGATCTGACCACTTCCATTTGTTTTGGCATAATAGATTGTTCTAAAACCGTTGCATAGTCACCAAATTTAGAACAAATCTTCCATAGTAGTTCAACAATTCTAGGAAGGATTGCAACTGGTTTACATACTGAGGTGCGGGCATCTCTTTAATAGCCTTGACCTTTGAGGGAGATTTGTGAAGGCTCGTGGCATCTATCACATGTCACAAATACTTGAATGAAGATTGGAAGAATTTGCACTTGTTCTTGCTTAGCTCATAATCCTCTAGTCTTTGATGAGAGGCATCCATATTCCAAAGATGTTCTTCTTGTCTTTACCGATAACCACAATGTCATCCAAGTAACACTGGACTCTGCTTAACCAACTCAGGATTTGATCCATTGCTGTTTGGAACAATCATGGAGCTGAGGGGATATCAGCTGGTAATCTTCGGTACTGAAACAGACATTTGTGTGTCACAATTGTCAGACGTTCTTGCTACTTCTGGTCTACATTCATTAATAGATATGCCTAGTTAAGTAAAACGTTGGCTAAAATGTTGGCCTCCTGCCAATCCTGCGAACAGGTCATTGTGATGGGGTAATGGGTATTGTTCTGCACACACTATTGGATTTAGACAGACCTTTGAAGTCTCTGCAAATCTGTATGGATCCATCCTTCTTAATGGTGTAGCCCATTCACTAATGTTGACAGCTTCCAAGACTCCTGTCTTCACCTGTCATTCTCAGTCAACCTCTATTTTAGGCCTCGTGGCATAATGTACTAACCTTGCCTTCAAGCATTTTATTTGGCTCCCTTTACTAATCTTCAGTTTCAGTGTGGTATCTTTCATACTTCCCACCCAGTTCTTCATCAAATACTCAGTCTTGTTTTTGAGAATTTTTGTAAAGCCTGATTCTGTATTAATCAGCAGGTTGACTTCAGCCTAATTTTATCATGGAATTATTGTAGAATCCCTACAGTGCAGAGAGGCCATTTGGCCCATCAAGTCTGCACCAAACACAACCCGTCCCAGCCTCTATCCCCGTAAGCCCACACATTTACCCTGCTAGTCCCCCAGACACTAAGAGGCAATTTAGCATGGCCAATCAACCTAGCCCGCACATCTTTAGACTGTGGGAGGAAATCTGCACAGACACAGGGCGAATGCGCAAACTCCACACCGACAGTGACCCAAGCCGAGATTTGAACTTGGGTCCCTGGCGCTGCAAGGCAGCAATGCTAACCACTGTGCCACTGGGCTGCCCCAATTGGTTGATTAGTTGAATCTTTTCTAACTATGTTTGATCCATTAGTGCTGGATAATTGTCCTTTTCTACATGTAAAGACATATCTGTTTGCACAGCTGTTCCCGTGGCCATGGATGTAACTCCAGGATGATATGTTGCCTCCTGGGTGTCAGGGTCAAGGATGTCACCGAGCGGGCGCATGACATTCTTCTTGGGGAGGATGAAGAGCCAGAAGTCCACATTGTTACAAATGATTTAGCCAGGAAGGGGGACGTGTTCTTGCAATCCGAATAAGAGAACTAGGTAGAAAGTGACCAATGTAGGAATCTCCAGATTATACTGTGCCACATGCAATTGAGCACAGAAATAGGAGGATAAGACAGATGAATGGAAAGATGATGCAGAAGGGAAGGCTTTCAATTCCTGGGACAATGAGACTGGGTCTGTGGAAGGTGGCACCTGTATAAATCTGACGGGTTGCATCTGAACAGAGCTGGAACTGAGTTCCTTGGGGGCGGGGGGGGGCGTTGGGGGGAAGAATTTTGCTATTGGGAAGGCTTTAAATTAACTTGGCAGGAGTGTGGGAACCAAAAAAGGATATTAGAGTGGAATACTCGGGTGCACAAAGGAGACATAGATAGCACTAGTACAGAGAAGAGTAAGTTGAGGTGGAGTTGGCATCAGGGAGAAATAATGACATCTAAATCAGTGTTACTGTGCATGCATGTGAATGCACGGAGCATAGTGAATAAGATTGGGGAGTTACAGACTTAGATTGCCATGTGGAAAGATATTGTGACAATAACAGAGACCTGGCTATAGGAAGGCAGGACTTGGTGTTAAATATTCCTGGGTATAAGAACAAGAAACAATGTGCAAAGAACAATACAGCACAGGAACAGGCCATTTGACCCTCCAAGCCTGCACCGATAAGGTGTTCAGAAAATATAGGAATGGAAGAAAATGTGTGATGGTGGTATTGGTCAAGGAAGGCATTAGAAAGAGGACAGAATCAATTTGGCTAGATTTAAGAAACAAGAAGGGTGCAAGTACACTGCTTGGTGTAGTCTATAGACCACCAACTTGTGGGAAGGATGTAGAGGAACAAATCTGCAGAGAAATTATCGAGAGATGTAAACATTATAGTGTAATTATAAAAAACAGAACAGGCTGGATAAATGCAGCAGGTCTGGCAGCCTCTGTGGAGAGAAACATAGAATTCCTACAGTGCAGAAGGAGGCCATTCAGCCCATTGAGTCTGCACCGACAACAATCCCACCTAGGCCCTACCCCTTAATGTCAACTATTTACCCCACTAATCCCTCCAATTTGTGCATCCCGGGACACTAAGGGGCAACTTAGCATGGCCAATGCACCTAACCCACACATCTTTAAACAGTTTAAATTTATGTGGAGTGAATGGAATTAACTGAAGAATGACCTCTGTAATGGTGTGGTCCTCAGGAGTAGGCCAAAGTACAGCATCCACACTGGGCAAATGCTTTAACCTCATCTCTTGCAGGGTACGTTCATGGAGCCTCATCCATCATCATTCACAACTGGATGTGGGAGATCTGCAGAGCTGTGAGGTGATCTGTTGATTATGGGAGCTCTGTCTCCAACATGCTGCTTCTGCCTTTTGCTATGCACGTAACCCTGTGTTACTGGCTTTATTAGGTTAGCACCTTATTACAGGTACGCTTGGTGCTACTTCTTACATGCATCCTGCAAGAAGGTTGCTATATAATCAACATATTGCATTGTCTGGTGCACTGCCACCCTGAACTTCTTTGCCTCTGTCTCTTTGTGTGTGATACCATCAGTCAGGCCATGTTTAACTTCTTTAAAACAAACTTGAATCCATTTACTCGTCCCTGCCTCAATGATGTCACTTGCCACAGCCACTCTGTGTTACTGAATAATTGTGCAACCTTTGTAGTAACTTCAGTGAACATTATGCCAAATGTCTTTGGTAGTAAATGTGTACCATGTGCACATATATTTTCTATTAAAATCCTAAAAACTATTAATAAAAGGACATAAAATAAGCTGGAGACACAGAACTAGTCTAGTGGATTTCTTTTTTTTTCAAAAATTCAAGTAACTCAGCAAGTCTACACAATGAGTAAAGCCCTACAGATCAAAAAGGTCCTTCAATCTGTGTTAAATTAGTTAATCCCAGCCAGACTGGTATTTGGCTACTCCAATTAGCGTCAGTGGGCTTGAGTTAGAAAACAGAATATTAAGAGGGGTTCCTGCTTCTAACTGTTTTTCAGCAATCCCTTTCTAAAAACGTGTGCAAGGGCAGGATTTGATTTGATTTGCAATCAAATAACCTGTGGCAACTCACCTTCTTCAACTTGTACAGCGATCACTTGCATAATCGACTCAAGAACAGCTTTTTCCCTGTTGCCATTAGACTTTTGAATGGACCTACCTCGCATCAAGTCGATCTTTCTCTACACCCTAGCTATAACAGTAACACTACATTCTGCACTGTCTCCTTTCCTTCCCTATGAATGGTATGCTTTGTCTGTATAGCGCATAAGAAACAATATTTTTCACTGTATCCCAATACAAGTGACAACCTAAAAGAGGCCAATACACGTGGCAATAATAAACCAAATCAAATCAGGTTGGAATTGTACACCAGCAAAGAGTTCATCTCTTCAGCAAGGGAAAAGGAGTCAAGAAAATGAATATTGGGGTGGCACGGTAACACTGCTGCCTCGCAGCTGCCAGGGACCCAGGTTCAATTCTGGCCTTGGGTGACTGTCTGTGTGGAGTTTGCACGTTCTCCCCATGTCCCCATGGGTTTCCTCCAGGTGCTCTGGTTTCCTCCCACAGTCCAAAGATGTGCGGGTTAGGCTGATTGGCCATAATAAATTGCCCCTTAATAGCAGGGGATTAGGGGATAAATATGTGGGTTACAGGGATAGGACCTAGGTGCGATTGTTGCCAGTATAGGCTCAAATGGGCCGAGTGGCCTCCTTCTGTACTGTAGATTCTATGAACATTATGAAAATAGTGCCTTTTCCATTATTGACAAATAAACAAAATTATAAGTATTTTAAAATGTTGCCTTTTCTGGTATATTCCAGGATTGTTGTTCATTTTGAAAAATCTAACAGACTATGATCATTACTCTGATTGATGCTTTAGCTATTTTATTTTTCACAAGGATATCACAAAGGTTATTATTACTATAGTGCAGTATTACAGGAGCCCTGTCTTTGAAATACATGGCTGCTATCAACCCAGTAAGATCATTTCATGCTTTATCAATTATTGAGACCTTAATGATAGATTCAGCCATTGTCTAATGTCTATCATTCTCTCTAATTGAACATTCTGACTGCAAAATTGCAGTAGTGATTGAATATATTCACTTTTTATAGACAGGAATGTTATCTGATCTATTTGTGAAGTGAATGGAATTGAATGAGAACCTCACATTTGATGGTGAATATTTAGGTGCTGATTTGATGAAACAGATGCTATATGAACAGTGAGATACTTGATCTCACCAGCCCCTCCTCAGGCCCTGATCAGCTATTGTTAATTCCACATAAAAGTAAAACTCTCTCTTCTTTAGTCTGGCATCCATTAGAATAAATTAACTAAGTTTAAGTAGAGAAGGCTCAAAGAAAGCAATATTCGACTCAGGGTGGTTTGCGATTAACTCCAAAGGTCAAAGTAGCAAAAAGAAGAAAATGGGCGAAATGTTGACATTAAATATCTCTTCAAAGGACAATGAGTGTTGAATTTTCTCTAATGATGCAAGTTATACCCAAAAGGTTAAACCTAATTCTAATTCTGCCTGAGTGGCAATGTGCAAATAGCTCTCAAATTTCCAGCTCATTTATGCCATTAGCCAGAGATTAGATATAGACCAATGCCAGAATTGGGGACGGGGAGGGGGAAAACAGCACAACAGTACAAACATGAGTTTAAATTGGCCTTAAGACATCAAAAACACTCTTCTTTTTGTTCCATTCAACGTCATATCATTGAGCACCCAGTTATACTAAGCATTATATTCAATTGCTGTAGACATGAGTCTGAATTTTTGCTCCCAGCATTGCCAACTAATGCTCACCCACCCACACCCTTTGCCCTTACCTTACCTACGCCAATTCACCCGGTATCCATCATGGGCAGCTCACAGGACCCACACTGAGGTAAATAAATTGAAGTGTCTATCGCTGAATTCACTGGCCTGGATTTTTATCTGCAGGCAAGGTGTACAGAGTTGGGTAATTCTTGGCTCTGCCCATTTGTTTTTTTTTTAAGAAATGGCTGCCTGGAGGACATTTTCAGTCCATGGAGGCGTCGGGTTATATTAAAAGTTGGGGAGAGAACCTCAGAAATAGTGAGGGGGATACCAGGTGGAGAGGTGAGTTGGGTGGACGGCCTGCCTTAGGGCTCCAACAATGTGTCCAAATTTTGAAAAATGAATAAAACACAAAAAATCCTCTATCCCTCAGCTGCCCCCCCCCCCCGCCGCATACTCCACATGCTCTATACTAATCCCCGTGGCCCTTTAAGCTGTTATGCCAAGTTGTGCTAACTCATGCCAATCCAGGTTCTTACACCTACCATAAAAACTCACCTAGTATCCACCATGGGCAGACCTCGGGACCCTTGTGGAGATGAAATAAAACAAATAAAGTTCTATGGGCAGAATTGTATTCCTCAATCACAGTGGGGAGGAGCTGTAAATTGTGGTGAGCCATTAAGAAGTCTGACAGCACCAGATAATCCTTGCATATTTCCAGTAGGTAGATGATGTGTTTGCTATATTTTAATCTGCAGCTGCATGTAAGAATTTCTTTACACATCTTAAAGGGTTCTATCCTGCACTCAAATTCACCTTTGCAATGGAGCAGTCAAATGAGCTCCCTTTCCTCAATGTGCTAGTTGAGAAATCTGCCAATGGGTTCTCTGCTATTGTCTATTGCAAGACTACCTTCATTGGTCAATATATGCATTGGGATTCCTACAGTTCAACGTGCTGCAAAACTGCCTTATTGGCAACCTCATAAGTAGGGTATGAGCCACTTGCTCACCATTCAAGCTTGATGCCAAATAGAGCACATCAAAGCCATCCTGCAGGATAATGGCTATCCTGATTAGATCATTGTTCGTTGCATTTTGCAAAAACTCATGAATGACGTAAGAACACCACTTCCAGTCCTGAAAAGTGTCCTTTCTTTCTTTTTTAAATTGATGGTGTCAATGAGAGTTTTATTTGGATTAACATAGAAACATAGAAGATAGGAGCAGGAGGCCATTTGGCCCTTCTAGCCTTCTCTGCCGTGGCTGATCATCCAACTCAATAGCCTAGTCCTGCTTTTTCCACACAACCTTTGATCCCATTTGTCCCAAGGGCTACATCCAGCCGTCTCTTGAATATATTCAATCTTTTGGCATCAACGACTTCCTATGGTAATGAAATGTTTTAGGTACGCTGAACAGTGTGGTTGTAAAGTACTGCAGGGTTAATATGGGACCCTCTGGCCCCACCCCTTGACACTGCCTGATGCCTGGTGGGCAGTAACAATGAGCCCTTTAGGCATTGCCAGCTTTCCCATTGGGCAGTGCCAGGGAGCCAGGCTGGCATTGCCAGGCTGCCACTGCCCAGAGGGTACCCACCCTCTTATCCTAAACTCCTGGGGAGGCTGCCATGGCCCCTGTTCCTTCCAGTGGAATCAGGCTGCCAGTTCCCTGATAGTGGGGAGCTGTTGTAAACCCCACTGGAGGTAACCAGTCCTGCTGGGGGTTGGGGGGAGATACTGAGAGATAATAGCATGTTGGGAGACTTCAGTCCCAGGCCTGCTAATCACATTCAAATTCAAATTTTAATGTGGAAATTAGCTGTGCGCCAGAAATCGGCACAGAGCTGATTACTCGAAAAATCTTCATCTGGGAGACACACGGTGGCCTTGGTGCCCAGCGGGGAGCCCGCTAAATGACCTCGGCTGATGTTTCCAGCTGATGCTAGAGCAGTGCAGTGGGCTGAGTGAATTGCCCCCACCAGCTCTGCAGGCAGTATGTCCTAATAACTGCTGGATTGTATCAAACTGTTTTATCAGCTGTTCACAACAGGCTGATCATGCTGAATCAGCCCATGCCTGCAAAACCCAAAACATGGCCCTGGTTTTACCAGCACGCTTACCCCAATTTCAGGGTGTGCAAGGCTTGCAAAACGGCATTCTCCATTGGCCTTGGGCGCGATCATACGAGCCTTGGGCAGGCCTGCCGGTAAAATTCCAGCCACAGTGTCATCATTAGGTATGACTCTGTGATTGGACAGCACTTGCTAAACTACTAAGAATTGTGACAAGAATTACATTGACAACAAAATTAAGATTACCAGTGGGCAGTGCAGTGTGCTCACTTACCTGTGCTAGAAGTGACACAGTTTGAATTTAAACAAACGCTTGGCAGTTAATTGTTCCCTGGTGCATCCTCAATGGCAATCGGACAACCATTAAGACTGCACTCATCAACCAATCAGCACTCTCTTCTCACACAGGGTTAGTCGTATTCTTTTAAAATTGGTAATTTGTCCTGATAACTGCAAGATGAAAAGCTTCAACAGCATGTGTCTTTTCTCAGCAAAACTCAAGTTGTGTACGACTAAACAACAACTTCCTTAATTGCATCATTTTGCCATCAACCTGACTTTAACATGGCCCTGCCTATCAAAAGATGTTTAAGCCAAAGTGAAGCAGAGTTCTCAAAAGTACCATATGATACATATAGTTGAAGGTTGTCTGAAATCTACCACTGTACCTTCTTTTAAAGTGTACACCTCCTATTGCCTAATGCATCCAAGTGCTCCACGAGTAGGAGGAACAAATATTGTTTTTGTTCAGTGCAGGCTCTGAGGGAGGGATTTAACAATAACTATGGATCGTAAGATAGTTCTGTGACAGCTGCAGTCACATCCACAAAGATAATGACAGCTAGTTGCTGTCCACAGACAAGGTCTTCTTTAATCATTGAAATGGCAAGCTGGTTTGGAGGGATGCTAAAACACCCTGAAAGGGAACTACTTCATATTTCCCTTCTCTTGCCTCGCCCCAGATGCAGGGTAGACCTCCAGAATGCCAAGTGATCTGCATTAAAGCAAATCATAGAGTGAAACTGAGCAGCCAATGTAAACATGTCAAATACTGAAGTCATCGACCCCCATAAATTCCAGCCTAATATTTCCACAGACTCACTACAATGCTGATGAAATCATATACGAGTCCGGTCTCTCTGGAGCCCCCCTGCAAATTGGCAAACACTTAATACGACAAATCCAAATTCACGCACGACATGTTTGGGGTATCAGGACGTGGTAAAAGACATGCCAGGTCCCCACCCTGTTTCTGTAGTTACAATGGACAGTTGAACGAAGAGGAATGATTATGCTTGAAATGGGTGAATTTTCATCAGAATCTTTTTTGCTAACATTAATCCCTTGGCCTGAATTGTTGCATAGAGAGCCTTAGCGAAAAATGGTTGCATTGGCATGAATCTGGAAGCCTTGCCCTGAACCTAGTCCCACAACTTCCACAGGGCGAGAATGGGACAGGTTCTAAATAGCACATCCATTGTTCATGGAAGCAACCACACATGGTAAAGTACAGCATCTTCAACCAGATCTGATTTTTACTAATGGGATGTCCAAAACTCAACTTGTGACCTGGAAAGTGAATTTCTAAATTTAGTAGAGTTCTTGAGAGAGGTAGGGTAGCTTTTGGAGAGTATGTTACTCTTTTAGATATTGCCCAGGGACCTTTGGGAGAGGTGAGGTCCCCTTTGGAATTGTTAAAAGTAGGCATGGATGTGTGTAAAAAAGGACCAGAGCAAACCCGTCTACTTTGAATTTAAACCCAAATTTGGTGGTCATCTGTTCCCTGATGCATTCAGTTCATTATTCCCCGGTGCATTCTCCATGGTAATGTTCGTAACAATCAAAATCCACCATGCCAACCATTCAGCACTCTCTTCTCATACAATACATAAATTGTTGTTTCCTTAACAATTTGTATTCTTGCGAATCCATCCTAGTGAGAGCATGATGAAAAGCTTTGACAGCCTGTTATTTTTTCAGCAACAGTCAAGGAAGTATTTAGGAAGTTATTTATGGAAAGGCCAGAGTAATTGTGGCTTCGATATTCCCAGTGATTCAACAGAAATTCCCAAATGCATTACTGGTAGACATAGTAACGTATTAAAAATGCTAATCCAGAAAACCTATCCACAGTGTAAGATTTTGATTACTGAAATATCAGTGGAGCTGCTGGAAGAAGCAGTAAATCATTATCAATGAATATCTTTTGCACCAACAGCTACACCTCTGTTTCTTCCATTTCTGTTGCTGTAGCTGTTCATGGGCCTCATTTTTATCTGACTACAATCTAACTATATTGCATGATTATGCAGCAGCCTGTGATTATTTTGGTGCTGTGTTGTAAATCATCAACTGCTTAAATGGTCCAACACTGAATTCTTGCTTTAGTATTACATACTCCATGGACATTCTACTTCCATGTGAATAGTAATTGAATGCAAGCTTTTTCCGGGGCACAATGGTTAGCACTGCTACCTCAGAGCTCCAGGGACCTGATTCTGACCTCAGGTCACTGTCTGAGCAGAGTTCTGTGCAAAATGTGCACATTCTCCCTGTGTTTGCATGGGTTTCCTCTGGGTACTCCGGTTTCCTCCCACACTCCAAAGATGTGCAGTTTGGGTTGATTGGCCACGTTCAACTGTTTATAAAAGCGTCAGGGAGATTAACAGGGTAAAATATGTTGGGTTACAGGGATAGAGGCTGGATGGGATTGTCTTGATGGCTGAATGTTCTCCTGCTGCACTGTAGGATTCTATGATTCTAGAACTGTTTGTAGCTAATGGAGTTTATGCGAGGAATCCTCGTGCCCACTTGATTACCATGTACTTTCTGAAATCTTTGTATTTGTGCCATCCAGCAAAGTTACCTCCAGCTGTCTGATTGGAGCCTGCTTTCCATGGAAAAGGTGCTGTTTCCTGCAAATGTGGCTACTTGGATGATGACGAGTTGATTTGGCAGATGTCTCCTCTGGGTGCATGGAAGATTCCAACAGCAGAACAACCTAAGCGCTATGGTAAATTTCTCAGCCTTGATTGACATTTTCAGCAGTTCTCCCTCACATAGGTAGTATAGCTCTATGTTAACATATGAAAAATAACATAGGCAATGGAGTCAAATCTCTTCTGACATGTTGAAGCTGAACTGTTGGGATATATACCTGTGGGTAATGGGGTACCAACGGGAATGAGCCTCATCTTCTATTGATGTCCACATGAACTCATCCCTTTCATTTAAGTTGCAGAGCAGCGAGAAGTCCCACAACACCAGGTTAAAGTTCAACAGTTTATTTGGTAGCACAAGCTTGCGGAGCGCTGCCCCTTCATCAGGTGAATTAAATTGCAAAATGCATTGGGGATCCCAAAACAAGCCCCCAATTTCAACACCCTTTCATTGCAATAGCAAGTGTACACCTGAGGGAATGACTCACCCAGCAAACTGTACATGTGAAAAAGTGTCCCCCACCAGACCTGATAAACATGCATCAATGCTTCTTGGAACACCCCACCCTCCGACAAATTTAACACTAAAGTTTACTATATTTGCACTTCCTCATTAGTATAGTGGTCAGTATCCCCACCTGTCACGTGGAAGACCAGGGTTCAATTCCCCAATAGGGAACTGTGAAATTTCCTGACTGTGCATCAACAACCTCGCAAGGGCGAGGTTCGTAAAATCCTGCCCCAGGACAATGGATAATTCTGTTCTGCGAGCTGTGCCCATCCTGATTCTGGGATGGATATGCCAGTAAAATGCCAGCTGATATCTCTATCAATCTCCAGCAAAGAGTTTAAAACAGACACAGGCATATTGAGGAAAATCCACCTTGTGGAAAGTTTTGGGGACCAAAGGTCCAAACTCACCTGCATATAAAGCTTGGAATCTTGTGTCCACATGAACATGAGATTGAGATCCATGTTTTGACACAGAAATTCATTTGGGTCCAGAATTAAGCATCGCTGGCAGTTATTCCCCAACTTCAGGCTTGACAATTTAGGTAAACTGCCAATGTCTTTGTGGGGAATCCCATGGCAGCTTGTCCCTTTCAACAGCTGAATTTGAGCCAGTTGCCACATTGGCCGCAGTCTTTGGGCAAGTCTGGGAGGGGTATGAAGTGACAGAGAAGACAGTGGGTGAATCACAAGTTGGCAGAGACCCCACTTGGCCCCAAAATAGGTTCTGAGCTCCTTATTACCATGTATGGGGCCTGATCATAGAATCCTACACTGCAGAAGGAAGCCATTCAGCCCCTCAAGTCTGCACTGACCACAATCCCAACCAAGCTCTATCTTCATAACCTCATGCATTTACTCTAGCTAGTTTCCCTCGCACAAAGAGGGCAATTCTCCCAAAAAAGTGCTGAATTGGTGGGAAAACTGTTCTAAATCCTGACTGTTCTGTCCATTAATCTTCTCACCTGAATCTCTGCACTGCAGAGGAGATGTGGAGATGCCAGCGTTGCACTGGGGTAAGCACAGTAAGCGCTGGTGTTGTGAGACTTCTTACTGCAGAGGTCCCAGTCGCGAATCTCATTAAAAATCCAGGGACACAGGTCTATCTGCACCAGAGTCTGACAGTTCGAGAACTCTGCTCATGAGCAGTGGTCCCGGTCTCCCCATTTGCTGGCCAGCCTGGGACCACTGCAGCGCAGGCCCTCCAATGCCCCCCGGCCCGAACGCTGCCCCCACAGCAATTCCCGGGCCAGCCCTGACACACCCCTCCCCCCCTCGCTCCAGAACGCCCCAATGCCCAGCCCGCACCCCCCTCCCCTGGCAGTGGTGATCTCCCCACCCCCCTCACTCCAGCAGACGTCCCTCCAAACCCTGCCTGGAGTCAGATTCCCCTGGAGATAGCCCCCCATCCCCAGCAAACCACACACCCCACCCAGCCTGCCCCCATCGCTGCCCTCCCGCCATCCATCCTAGGCCAATCCTGTGTGCACAGTGACAGCGTGACCCTCCCCCGCCCCCCACCCACCCCGCCGTTCGTTCCCTAGGACCGCCCACAATAGGCCCCACCCCTTTGGGCATCAGGCAGTTTCAATGGGCAATGCCAAGGTGCCCCCAGGGCATGGGCAATTTGCCCCTTGGGCAGTGCCAGGGGCACAGGCTACACCGTCAAGGTGTTCAAGCCCAGGGGGCACCACCTCTCCTGCTGCCTGACCCTCTGGGGGCGGTGGGTGGCAATTGACCCCCCCCCCCCCCTTCATTCCAGCGGGATCTTTCACCAGTTCCCCGAATGTGGGGAGCTACTCTGAACCCCTCTGGAACGAAATACTCCTAGCGGGGTGGGAGATTTGATCAGGACCTGAACGGCCCCGATAATGAACTATTAAACATATTTAAAATATATTAAAAGAATATTTAAATTACTTACCTGCCCTCCCGTCAGTTCCCAGTGTTGTCTGACAGGCGATTATTCGCCGGTTCTGCGATACGTGCACGCGTTCCCGGCGATGCACAAATCCCTGTTCAAGGCTGGCAACACACATCTCCCACTGCGACCCGACGGAAGAGTTGCGGGTCACAATGGGAGAATCGTGGCCTAAGGGTCAATTTAGCATCCACCTAACTTGCACATCTTTGGAATGTGGGAGGAAACCAGAGCACCCGGAGGTAACCCACTCAGACACGGGGAGAATGTGCAAACTCCACACAGACAGTGGTCCAACTCGAGAACCTAACCCGGATCCCTGGTGCTGTGAGGCTGGACCACCCCCCGCCACCCGATCGCCCCTAGGACCGCCCACAATAGGCGAAACACTCTGCTACCTAATACCTGCCTTATCACCATGCTGTGCTAACATCTGCTTTAGGCCATTGCACTCAATTTTTAAAGTAGTGATCCAAGGCCAATGGTGCTCCGAATATTTTTTAAGCACCTTTGGAATGCAGGGCATAGCTCTTCAAAAATTGGTACTTCTTAATCATAATTTTAACCTGGGAACAGCATAACAATGACCAATTTCTATCCTCTCAATGAAAAGACACAATGTAGCGGCCCCTTGTTAATGAGCAATTGTGCCAACCTAGATTATGGGTGGGATTTAATGGTCACGGCTGGAAAACCAGTGGCAACTGCAACCATTTTCAGGAACCCCGATGGGATTAATTTCCAGTCAGGCACGGCCTGCTGCCAGGCCCTTGTGAGGGGAATTTCCTCCATAAATCCTGCTCATTCGAATTCTAATAATTATAATATTTGTGATTGGGAGTGTGTTTGTAGATGTTCTGCAAAAATGCACATATAAAAAACTGAAGGAACCTTTGATAATCAGTTATTTTCCAAAGACTCTAATTCTTCACTATTATTAATATTTCCACCCAAATATGTAACTTCTCACAAAGAATCCCTTTGAGTGTGCCTCATCAATTCTGGTGTTGACGACTTTTGCTGTTTTCTTTTTAACTTTTTCCACATACATCATCCAGGGTGATAATGAACTCCTGCTGGTAAACAGTCGTGTTGTCATCCGTTTAGCCAAACAAGCTTCATGACCAATTAGCCTTCAAAGGTTGCAAGCCAGATGCCACATGCTTGGTTCAGGTCTGCTCGGCAGTGACCTCATAAATGTACATTTTTTTTTTAAAACAGAATGTCATCTTAAAGCTCAGCTTGAAATAATAATACAGCAGGCAGGGCGTGGAGTCTGGGTAACCTCATCTCTTTATCTAATACAGATCTTAGCTTCATATCGCCTAGACCCTTTCACTTGCCTCTAGTAAGCCCCAAATGTCCTTTGCTGTCACAGATTGTTGCCTGTTATTTTTCTCTTGTTTATCTCAAGGTTTTGCAGAAATTTCAATGAAATCCATCTGTTTCGTGAACACTTCAGATGCCACACAAATGCCTAATATTATCATTTGTGTAAAAAGAAGTGGAGATACAGGCAGAAATGCGGGTTACTGCTGCCCGGAAAGCTTTTTATTTAAGACAAGATATAGACTTGTATTATTGCAGTTATGTTTTTCACAAAGCAACATATATTTAGGGTCAAACAACCCCCCGCCAGAATTCAAAAAATTCACATCAAGGATTTATATTTCTATGTTGTACTTTCTGAAGATTCGAACATTGGTCACAATGTTCTGGAAATTCTTCACGGCATTAAAATAACATTAATACAACATACTGAAGTGCTGTGTAATTGTCCATCCAACAATCTGAGTACACGCTAAACCTCAATTACATCCATGCTATGATGAGACACCCAAGAGTGGGAATGAGGCAATTAAACAGAGCCAAAAATGAACAGCAAGTCTTTGTAGTAGATACTAAAGTGGCATGGACAAAAGATTTTCCCGCCATAACGAATGGAGATAGGCACTGAATTTTCCCACTTTGGTGCAGCAAGAACATGGCGTGAACGGCAGGTAAGATCGTGCCCTGAGACAGTTCACTTGCACAGAATCTTGGTTAGGTACTCACGGTGCACGAATAACTTTACACAAGGGAATAGCATTTCATTGGAATTTTAAAATAAAATTGCATACCATAACTTTGCAAAAGTCTAACCTTCAGTGTAATTTACATGAATACATTCAAGACATTTCATCGCCTATCTTAAGGATCAGTAAAAACCATAAAAGGATGGCGGAAATCGTTGTTTAGATAGCTGGAGTCACTGATAAATGAAAATTGCACTTGCTCACAGGCTTTCCATGAGCTTTTGCATTGGAATTTACTGTTACCCAAGCATCTAAAAAGTGCAGCACCCTCTTCAGATTATCTGGAATCTGTGAACAGGGCAAGTAGCTCTGTGTCTCCTTTATTGGAGAGAGTTTGAGCAAGGATGGGTGACTTAGAATATTTAATTCAATGTCAGATCAGATATGGAAAAGAAAACGAACGAAAAAATTAGATTAGGAGGGAGTGTGATAGAAAACAGACTGAAAGGTAGAGTTCAACATTTAAAACAAAATCCAATAGTAATTAACGCATGCAGGAATGAAACTCCACACTTGCAAAAACAAATTTTAAGTTTCAGAGAGATTATTTGGCAACAATTAATGCTCACTACAATACTAACAAGATGTTTACATTGGAGCAAGCAAGCCTTATTTATTTCTGTAGTGTTTAATTCAGAGCTGGAATTCTCCAACCGTTTGTGTCCCGCTGTCACTGCAAGTGAGAATGGAGAATTTGGCGCTCAGCCAAATATCCATTCACTGCAGCAGAACAGAAGAATCCCACTGGACTGAACAGCTGGAGAATTCTAGCCCATATTTACGAGATGTGTATAGAATTTTATAACTTTCAAGGTAGTGGCAAATGAAGCGGCGAGATACCCGTATAGAACCTCACAGACATCAAATTTCAGACTAAAGAACTAAACATATTTCTAATATTTCTAATTGATGTACAATCTCCTTCCATACAATAATATTAAAAGGGAATGCTAATCCCACCAAATCATTTACTAAAGGATAAAGTTCCTGCTACTTTAGCGGTTCTTTACCCCTCGTACACAAGCACTAGAGGTCACTGTAACTTGTATAGATTAATTACTTAAATCACATCATGGAAGCAATTCATGAGGACTAATGGTTTCATTATAAATTGGATGTATTTTAATTATGTAATCAGCTTACAATTATTTTCTTAACAGGACAAATTAAATCTCCCATGCCATTTAAAAAAAAGTTTGTGTACTGTTCTGCAACATTCCTAGCACATTTTGAATTGTAGTGAAAATATGTACCTCATGTTTGCATATTCATTTTATACTTGTTTTATACTGAAGGGAATTATCGGTGTTTAATGTGGTGACCTTAATTCCAAGTGCAAAAGAAAAGAACTGACATAGAAATGAGAGAACTTAAATTTATACTGGAAATACAAATGAAGAAATGAAATGGTAAAAATATTCTGTTAAATGGAATGAATAAAATGTCAAATTACAAGTTATTGACTTTTAAAGAACTTGCTTTCTTTCATTTCAAAAGCTGTTAAGAATTCAGCTTTCACCATTTCTTCTAAAAGGATTTTTCATTTCAGAATCTTCTCTGTAAAAGAAACTTTTGAATTCTTTCATTCTAATCTTACATTTATGTTATAATTATTTAACAACTCACCAGTGGAAATAATTCTTCCCAATTTATACTATTGGAACTCTTCATAACTTTGAATATCTCCATCAGGTCCCTTTTGACTGATATTTGCTCTAATCTCCCTCTTTTTTCTCAGCACAATTGAAATATCTCATTCCTATTTTTAGTGGAGAAATGATGGCATAATGATAGTGTCACAAGATTAATAACCGAGAGTCCTGAGGGGGCATAGGTTCAAATCCCACCATAGCAGTTGGTAGAATTTAAATCCAAGTAATAGAATTTAGAGACAAAAGCTAGTCTCAGTGATGGCAAACAAGAAAAATATCATCAATTGTTGTAAAAACTCATCTGGTTCACTAATGTCTTTTGGGGAAGGAAATCTGCCATTCTTACCTGACCTGGTGTATATGTGACTCCAGATGCACAGCAATGTGGTCGACTCTTAATTGCCCTCTTAAATGGCCTACCGATCTGATCAGTCAAAAGCAGTTAGGGATGGACAATAATTCCCACATCCCACAAAAGAACAAAATTTTAAAAACGTTGTCCGTGTGACTCTCTTTCGTAACCTCCATAGCCCAAAATAAATTGTTCAAAAGTGGACGTGACATTATAACTTTGTGCAAAAAAGGTATTTTTTATTCATCCATGTGTTGCATTTATTGCTAGCGAGGCCAGTATTTATTGCCCATCCCCAGTTGCCTTGAAATGACTTACTAGTTCATTTCAGGTCAACCAGATTGTTGTGGCTCTGGAGTCAAATGTAGTCAGACCAGGTAAGGACAACAGATTTCCCTGCAGAAAGGACATTAATGAACCAGCTGGGTTTTTACAACAATCAATAATTAGGCTTTTAATTTCAGCTTTATATTGAATTTGAATTTCACTGCCTGGCATGGTGGGATTCAAACCCACTGCCCTGGACCATTACTGAGTCCCTGGATTATTAGTGACAATAGGACTACTCCACCACCTCCCCACCTATTTTTACAGGTTCAGCATTTAATTTTTGTTGTTGTACGCTATGGTCCTATTTACCAGAATTAAGAATCAATGTTTCTTTTTTAAGATTGGTCAGTTCCGTTGCTCCTGCAATCCTTTCAACATTTACCATTTAATATGCATGTCCTCTTCTTATTATTGCCCCCAAAATCTCTCTCTTCTCATTTCTCTACATTAAGCCACAAAAATACTGGAATTTTACTGCTCAACCCACCACAGGAATCAAAGTTTCAAAGTTGATTTATTTATTAGTGTCAGGGGTAGGCTTACATTAAGACTGCAATGAAGTTACTGTGAAAATCCCCTCGTTGCCATACTCTGGCACCTGTTCGGGTACACTGATGGAGAATTTAGCATGATCAATGCACCTAACAGGCATGTCTTTTGGAGGAAATTGGAGCACCCAAAGGAAACTCATGCAGACACATGGAGAATGTGCAGATTCTGCACTGATAGTGACCCAAGCCAGGAATTGAACCCAGGTCCCTGGCACTGTGAGGCAGCAGTGCTAACCACTGAGATATTATGGCACCTGAAGCGGGCAAGGGGTAGACAATGGAAAGGTCTGTTGGCTCGGGTGGGAGTTTATGGTTTCGGGACAAGCGGGCCCATAGAATCCTGTGCGAAGAGTTAATAGGACAAATGACCAAAAGTTTAATCAAGCCAGTAGATTTCAAAGAGTGATTTAGAGGAGAAGGAGGTGCAGAGTTGGTGAGGTTAAGGGTGGGAATTCCAGAGTTTAAGGCCTAGACAGTTGAGGTCATGCATAAGAAAGAACTTTCATTTATGTGGGACCTTGTCTTACTTAACATACAACAGATTTATGTGAGCTCTAGACACCACTATTGTGTAGGCGGTGGACAATGTGGTAATTTTGCACACAGCAATGAAATGAATCTGCTCCTGGTTGTGCTGGCTGCAGGAAGAATGTTGACTAGGACTCGGAGATTTTCCTGCTCTTTTTGGAATAGCATTTTGGAGTCTTTAGTATTTGACCCACTAGAAAAGATAGAAGGGCCTGAGTTCAATATTCCCTTCAAATGATGGCAGTTCTGATAACCTAACACACTCTCAGCACTGATCAACTGAAATGTCAGCCTGAATTATACGCTTAAAACCTGAAAAAAGGATTGAATCAACAACCTTCTGACCCAGAGCCGAGGGCAAGCGCAGTGGACGCATGTCATTAAGTGTCCTCCCCACATCCATTCTGTTACTAAGACAGCTGTACTCGATCTTCACGTCTCAGAATTCAGTTTCGACCTCTTCACCGAAAGCCTAGTCCGTGCACTCATTATTCCACAGCTCGACTTCTCTAACTAGAAATACACTGCAATCTATTAAAATACTTTAAAAATAACTGTTAATGTGACTGTAGGTAAAACAGATTGTGTGTAATCACTTAATGAATATAGAAAAGTTTAAGTCTAGTGAAATAATCCTAAGACAAGCCCACGTTTAAGTTCAAAGTTTATTTATTGGTAACATAAGTAGGATGACATTAACGCTTTATTGAAGTTACTATGAAAATCCCCTAGTCACCACACATCGGTGCCTGTTCGGGTATACTAAGGGAGGATTTACCATGGCCAATGCACCTAACCAACGCCTCTTTTGGACTGTGGGAGGAAAACGGAGCACCTGAAGGAAACTCACACAGACAAGGGGAGAACGTGCAAACTCCGCACAGACCCAAGGTGGGAATCAAACCCAGGTCCCTGGCACTGTGAGGCAGCAGTGCTGACCACTGTGCCGCCATGCCACTTTGAAACAACATAGAATGTGGCTTATTCCTCTGATCAGTCAGTTCCTATTTACTTTCAATTTTATTTATTGATTTATATTTTGACTATTCAACACACAAAATATTGTACTTTATTATATAGAAGGAAAATTTAAAAAAAGTCTTTGACACATTCAAATTGAATTATTACACAACATACTTCATGCAATTCCAGTGAGATTTGTGGCCCCAGCACCAAATATCAGTTTCTGCTTTAATAGCCACAAAAAAACTAAACAAAAAGTGCAGTTTGAACTGTGTTAAAATGGTGCCAGGCATTATTTAATTCAAACGCTTGTATATTGTATTGTTAAAAGTTTGAATATCACTGGGGAAGCAATCTCCAATAGTATACAGTACTGTTACATTAATGTGTTAGATTGTCACTTGCCTGCGTTGTAAGGTATTTTAAATTGCAAGCACACAATGGAGTTAGCATAGCTCATGCTGTGGGATGCTGTCTTTGAACTGAGACTGAATTTACATGAAACACAAAAGATGAGGTACCTTTCAATTGGGAATAATGACACATGTGTCATAAACAGTCAGTTAATATTCTGTGGACAGTTGATTGTACCCTTTGGGACTGAAGGACACTTATAATTTGAAATACACTCTGCTTCTGTTTAAATTCAAAATTACGCGCTTTTCAAAACATGTTGAATATCCACTTAATTGGTGAAGTTTGTTAAGTGATATTTCCCTTCTAAAATTATAATTGATCGGTCACCAGCTATAGATTATTATTTTTAAGGATGTAGTAAAATGTCAATTGTCAGTCATTTTGCGGCATGGTATGGACACGATCATTGTCCTAGAATTGAATCCAAATTAGATAACATTGAATATAAATGCATTGACATAAAAAAAAGATACAAGGAAGCAACTGTATGGGTGCAATCTAATCTCAAAACACAGGTTACGATACTACAGTTTCTGTGGTTAGTATATGAGCTGACCTCCTCAATTAGACGATTCCTTTAAATCTCAAGTAACAAAGTCTAAACCTGATTGATAAAAATCTTTCTGGTGAAATACACACGCACTGGGGCTGAGGTGTATCAGATTTTCAAATCGTAGGAACAGGAGGCCATTCAGCCCTTTGAGCCTGCTCCACCATTCAATAAAATCATAGCTGATCTTGTTGTGGTCTCAGGTCCTGTTTACTTCCCATAACCCTCAACTCCATTGACTACCAAAATCTATCTAACTCTACTTTAAATAAATTCAAAGACCTGGCCTCCACTACTTTGTACGGAAGAGAATTCCTCATACCGACAGTCTTTTGGGAGGAAAAACAATGTGGGTGATTCTCCCATCCCGCTGTACTAATTTTTTAGCGCAGCTGGCCCGGAGAATCACGCGTCGGCCAATTTGCGGGATTCCCACGAGCGTTTGCAAAACACTTGCATCTTTAAATGCTATTATCAGGCGCAGGACTGAATTCTCAAGGCCCGCCAGCATCTCCCACCTTGCCAGGAGTATTTCACTCCAACGAGGGTTCAGACTAGCTCCCCACTTTCGGGGAACTAGTGGCCTGACCCTGCTTGAGTGAAGGCAGGGGGCAAATCGGGACTCCCCAAGGTGTGGGGGTGGGATCGTCTCTGCTGGAGGGGTGTTGGAGATCAGGATTTGGGGGGGGGGGGGGGGGGTGGTGGGGTGCGTGGGTTTGGGGCTGGCTCGTGAATGGACAGGGGACTGTGATCGGGCTGTTGGGGGGGGAAAATCAGGGAGTCAGCACTGCGGATGGCTGTGATCAAGCTGGCCAGCAAACTGTAGGCTGAAAATTCAGAGCCACTACGCGTGTGCAGAGACCCTGAACTGTCAGCCTTCCAGGTAGGAATAGGCCCCGCCCCTGAAATTTAATGATATTCACGCTGGTGGCCTCTACATTGCAGAGTGTGGGAGATTCTTATGTGAATCCCACTGAAAAAAAGTGTTATTTACTCCAGTTTTTCCACAAATATTTCCGTCCGTCTTAAAAGTGTGACATTTAAGTCTCCCCCAGAAGAGGGAAAATCCTCCTAGTATCCACCCTATCAAATCTCCTACAACCAGCTCTTATTTTATTCATTTCCAATGGATATAGGCCTGAATAGGATTTATGAATGAGAAATCATGTTTGATGAAGCTGTTTTAGAGGATATTGCTAACAGAATTATAAAAGGGGAAAATCGGTTGATGTAGTATGCTTGGATTTTCAGAAGGCTTTTGAGAAAGTCAAGGAGGTTGGTGAGAAAAGTTAAAAGCACATGGGATTGGAGGTAAAATGCCAGCATGGGTTAAGGATTGGCTAACAGGCAGAAAACAGAGAGTAGAAATAAATGGCACATTCTCCCATTGGCAGGCTGTGACTAGTGGGATACCACGGGGATCAGTATTCAAGCTCCAGCTGTTCACAATATGTATCAATGAATTAAATGTGGGGACCAAATGTAACATTTGCAAGTTCGTAGATATCACAAAGCTATATGGGAATTTGTGTTGTGAGAAAGATGCAAAGCAGCTTCAAGAGAATTTGGACAGACAGTGGACAGGAGACAGGATTTTCCACTGCTAATGATGAAAAGGAAATTCACTATCACAGAAAGTAGTTGAGGCCAAAACATTACCCGATTTCAAGAAGAAATTAGATCTAGCTCTTGGGGCTAAAGGGATCAAGCCCAAGATGGAGTGCAGTGCCTTATCTTGTCAGCTTGTACCTTGTTTGTCTCTCTTGTGGGAACCATGAATTGGATTCAATTGGATTTTGAATTTGGTTTTTGGAGTAAGTGAGAAATGGATTTGGGTTTGCCCGGTCCACTCTGAGCATTGGGTTTCTAACTTCAAGGATGGAATAAAAAAAAATTTTCTAAGATTCCTCCAAGGTGAAAGGCATTGTGGCTTCTGATGGTTGGATTGTTTGTGATGTAGAGGTTAACAAAATGGTAGGTTCTGAGGCAGGAGGCAGTACCTGTTTGTGTGAGGCTTAACAGAACCCTTACAGTAATGAACTGTGAGGCAAGAGCACTAAAACCAGCTTTCATAATGTATTTTCAGAGAGATAAGATTTGATTGATATACTGAGGAACCATACAAATGTATGCCAGCCATACAGAGCGGGAAAATTGCATTTGCATGAAGCATGCACTCTAAACCGTGCAGAGTTTCAATGGTCAATATTGATTCAGCCATTATACATCTCTCTTCATTTTCATTTCCATTAACTTCAAACCAGAATAACTTCTTGGTGTTTTGCTCAAGTTTGTTCAAAATAGGCTTCCAAAAATAACATCACATTATTGGAAAGAAAAACTAGGAAATTGCATCCTGGAGGCTTTCATTTTTTTGAAAATAAAGCTTTGAAGTTCAGTGGGTGTTCTTCAATCACCAGTTGATGGGAGTTTGATAGAGCCCAGCCCTGGAGATATGGGCCAGGAAATCCAGTTGCCAGTGTGATGGGGGAATGGATTTGGACATGGTTTGAATCTTGAGGTCCCAGGGTTTGGACACGGTTTGAATGTTGAAATCCCAGAGGGCGGCGCTGGATCTGCTGCCTCCTGAACACAACACAATTTTCAAAAGGACAGTGGGAGCTCGTTCATCTTCAAAACGGTCCACAAAGCTCTTTGAGGAGATTGTTAACGGGCCAGGGAAGGTGGGAATGCAATTTGAAAAAAACTGAAATCATCAAATCAAAATAGTCTGTTGGTTTCAAAATGGGCAAAAGTCAAAGTTGTTTCTAAAACATAGAAAATGTGGAACATAGAGCAGTATAGCACCGGAACAGGCCCTTCGGCCAATGATTTTGTTGATTTTTTTCCCCTTGTCTGTGTAGGTTTCCTCCGGGTGCTCCGGTTTCCTTCCGCAGACTAGATATGTGCATTAGGTTGATTGGCCATGATAAATTGTCCCTTAGTGTCAGGAAATTAGGAGGGTAAATATGTAGGGTTACAGGGATAGGACCGGGGGAGACTATTGTCCATGCAGATTTGATGGGCCAAATGGCCTCCTTCTGCATTGTAGATTCTATGATGTTGTGCTGAACATGACATCAAATTAAACTAATCTCTTCTGCCTGCCTTTGGTCTATAGCCCTCTATTACTTGCATATTCATGTGCTTATCTAAAAGCCCCTTAAATGCCCCTATTGTATCTGCCTGTACCACCCCACTGACAGCGTGTTCCAGACACTTACCACTCTGTGTAAAAAAAACATGTCCCTCACATCTCCTTTGAACTATCCCCCTCTCACCTTAAGTGCATGCTGCCTTGTATTAGATATTTCAACTCTGAGAAAATGATTCTGTCAATTCTCTCTATGCCTCTCATTATTTTATAAATTTCTATCAGGTCTCTCCTCAGCCACTCCAGAGAAAACTATCCCAGTTTGTCCATCCTCTCCTTATAGCTCATAGCCTCTAATCCAAGCAGCATCCTGGTAAACCTCTTCTTGCACCCTCTCCAAAACCTCCACATCTATCCTGTAATGTGGAGACCAGAATTGAACGCAATGCTCTAAATGCAGTTGAACCAAAGTTTTATAAAGTTTAAAAATTTCAGAAGCTGGCGGGGTCTTGCACCGGATTGTGTGTTTTACCTTCCATTTATCCTCGGGCCACTTTTGTGCTTGGTGAAGCTTCATAGCTGTCTGTTCTCTTCTATAAAGCGCGGCAGGCTGCATCATGTCACTCACACTCTACCTCCTGGTAATGCTCTGTGCCGCTAATTGGATACCAAGCTTGCTTCCATCTTGCTTAGAACATTTACTGATTAAGATTTCATTGACCAAGCGATGCTTTGTGAAGTGAGGTCAGGACCTGGAAGTTATCGGGGTGTTCTCTGATTCGAAAATTAAGCCTCTAATATCAATGGCTAATAACGGCCACTATTAGCTGAAATGCTGTTTCCCTATGGGTTCCACCAAATTTGCCAACTGGAAAACCCTCCGTAGGAATTACAGGGTCAAATTTTCTGATACCATAGACCTACTAAGCCTGAGCTTCCAAAAAAAAAAACCCTCTCTTGATATGCCTTGATTTCCCAGAATCACATCAATGAAATATGTACATTTGCTCAAGTAACCCAAATAAACTTCACTACAGCAGGCTACTGTGAATAAATATAATTGACTGCTGTCACGTAAGGGTTAAAGAAATAGTCAGTAGCTATTATTTCAGTTCAGTGAGTAGGAACTGAAAACAAATCTCTACAATTGCTGAAATACATTTAGCCGTACAATAAATTCCAGTAGTCAAAAGAGAATAATTTTCGTCTCCCGTCATTTTTCCTGAGCCCACATTTATTAAAAGTGTAAATATTGGCACTTAATAACAGATCTTTCCCTTAGGCCTGATAGCAATGAGTTATACTAATGAGATAAAAATATATAACATAATTCACATAACTTCAGCAGTTTTGCTTTAAAGTTAAAAGCATACTTCTAATATGTAAGCATGCTGTGAGGAATAAATAGAATCCCAGATCATTAATAATGGCTGCTGTTTTTCTTACATACCATTTGCAAAATGCTACAATCGCGTGTTGCAGATTTGTGTCCAGCAAGAAAAAGACAAGGAGACAATTTCACTGAGAGGCGTTCGGGTAGTTAAAAGAGATTGATAGGAGGAATGGAATCTCTGCAGCCCCATTCATGTCAATGTCCAATATTTTTAAAGTGGTGTGAATGGGTTGAAGTGAACTGTAGCAACTTCTAACTCGTGCTGTGCACATTTTGTGGAATTGAATCAAAGAAAGGCTTGTATTCATATGACACTTTACATGACCATTGAATGTCTAAAAGCACTTCACAGCCAATGAAGTAATTTCTGAAGTGTACTTGCTGTTGTAATGTAGCAGCAAGTCTGTTACATCCTCTCACATATTGGAAGAGGTTGAGGGATGTGTCAGATATTTGGGATTTTACCTGTATTCAGTGGAGTGTAACAGTGGGTGGCAAAACAGCGTTGAAACCTCCAACCTTTTTCTATCATACTGTTGGGAACATGAAGAATGGCACTCCTTAAAATATTTTTTCTAAGGCTGCCTCAATGCACGTAAATTTGCTAGGAATTCCACACTTCCCTCATGAAAATCCCCCCCCTCTGTATTGGGCTTGACAACACGCACAATGTTGCGCCCTAACAGTGATAGCTGAGTTGGGTTTGATCGTACGCCTTAACCATCTTGTCTTGTGCATAGATTTTGTCGTCATTTGCAAACTCCCATCTCTAATTGCCACTCGATGCTTACCTTGCCACTGGGCACTCGGATCCCCAATAGCAGCCACCAACCACTCTGAATCTCATCCCTGCCTACTGGACTCCTCATCTTTTGAGCCACATTTGAGAGAGAATTTGTGCCACAGCAATGAAGCTGGGCATTATGCCATTATTAGTGCTCCATTACTTTGTTGCACATGGACTAAGTTGGAAGGAGTTTAAGATAATGGTGAAGAACAAAATCTGGGAGATCTGGCAATAAGACAAGTGGTAAACTTCACTGGCTTCCAAAGTTTATTCTCCATTATTTGTTTATTAATTATATAGCAATCATAGTTTATGACTTGAATTCATGCCATACAGTCCTCTTTCACACTGGCAGACTTTTCTTCTCCATTTATTATTGTATTTGAAGGTTGTGATTATAAAAACATAAGAAAGGAGTTAATTCACTTAATATGGTACAATAACCAGATTCTTGCTGTCAATCATTCCACTTTTGAACTACCAGAATGTTTCTTATTTGGCACAGGTGGCATCGTGGCACAGTGGTTAGCATTGCTGCCTCATGACCAATTCCTAACCTCAGGTGACTGTCTGTCCTTATCCGGTCTGGCCTACATGTGACTCCAGAGCCACAACAATGTGGTTGACTCTCAGCTGCCCTCCAAGGGCAACTTGGAATGGACAGCCAGTGATGTCCATGTCCCACGAATGAATTAAAAAAAATGATGAGAGATGGTTAAGGAGGGAATTCCAGACCTTGGGGCCTTGGCAGCTGAAGGCAAAATGTAGCCAAGTGGGGCAATAAGACTCAGGGCTACTCAGAAGTGGAGGAGTGCGGATATCTCAGAAGCTTGTAGGGCTGAGGGAGATTGGATAGATAGGGAGGAAAGAAAGTTGCGGAGGGATTTGAAAACCAGGATGAGAGTTTTAAAATTGAAGCCTGCTGAACTGGCAGCCAGCGCACGCCAGCAAGCAAGGAATGATGGGGTGAATGGGACTCGATACAAATTCGGAAGCAGGCAGCAGAATTTTAGATATTGTTGTCGCACTATTGCCTCTCAACTCCAGGGACTTGGGTTTGTTTGCAACTTGGGTCACTGCAGAATTCACATAGACATTCTCCCTGTGTGGGTTTCCTCCCACACTCCAAATATGTGCTGGTTAGGTGCACTGGCCATGCCAAATTGCCCTTAGTGTACCGGAGTGTGGCGACTAGGGGAATTTTACAGTAACTTCATTGCAGTGTTAATGTAAGCCTACTTGCAACACTAATAAATAAACGTTAAACTTTACGGAAGCTTGGTTCTGGGGCGCCAGCCAAGAACGTACTTGAGTAGTCAAGTCGAGAGGTAACAAAGGCAAGGATTTCAGCAGTAGATGACCTGAGTTGGGGCTAACAGGCAATACTACAGCAGTGAAAAATCGCTGTCTTATTCAGAGTCATTAGGCACATCTCTATCATATGCCATACCTATTCGCACAGAATTTTAGAATTAAAGTTGTCCATCTTCTGGACCATGAAAGGATGGTTCATTAAAACCTTAACATCAAATAATCTGGACCTGAAAACCCACGTAGAGTATTTGCACAGATTTCTTTACTCACTGATTCTACTTTGGAGATACTTCGCAAGTTTCATCTTTTACAACATTTTCTTACAGTTTTAAAATATATCAATAAATCTCAGTACATACATGGGACAGCATGATTTACAAGCGACAGCAATACTGAGTAGATATATGCATGCTGCAGATATATGGCATTAAATGAAATGCAATGAGCGATTGAGATTTTTTTTAGTCAGTAAACTAACTGGGATATGACTGCTTTCAAAGTATACATTAAAATGAAAGCATGTGTATTTTTCACTTGCAGAATTATGACTCAACAGGATATAATAGAACGAATAGAATCACGGAACAATTCAGTGTTAACATATTCTCTCAATAATTAAGCCATATATTTTGTACTTTTCTAAGGAATGATCTTGTGCAACACTAAGGGTTAATTGAGTCTTTTTAAAATTGTGTTCTTGCTAATGAAAATATCTTTGCAGGAGAATGCGCACAGCTGGAACACTTCTGCAAAATGATCTGTTTTCAGTCTCATTAATATGATGGATGAGAATGGTAGAGTGTGGAATTGTATTCTGCTTTGCTTTGTGTCCACTGTCAGCGTTAAGCACTGTTTTGTGAGGGATGGTACAGATTAATGCTATTGTGGAAGATCTGCATCCATTTCACACAACACAGGTCTTTTGTTGACCTCTTCTGAATGTGACCAGGTAAGCACTGCATCTCGGTGAAGGACGTTTTGAAAACAGGGTTCCTGTTAGCATTTTAAATCATCAACTTTGCTTTTGCAAACCTAGCTCTCGTTTTTGAGTGGGACAGAAAAGAAACATGAGAAAGATAGCAGTAAATTTACAGAAATGTTTTAGCACAATTTTCACAATAGTGTGGGATCACAGGTACAAACATAAATCTTCTATTTTAATATCATTCTGGAGAGAAAAAAGCACCCATGGCTCTTTTCCTCCACTACCAACTGTCTCTTTAAACTCCTCTTCGTGTCCCCACCACTCTCACCTCCAACAAGGGGAGGTGGTGGCCGAGAGGTATTATTGCTAGGTTATTAATCCAGAAACTCAGCTAATGTTCTGGGTTCAAAGCCCACGGTAAATGGTGGAATTGGAATTCAGTAAAACAAATCTGGAATTAAGAATCTATTGCTGGCCATGAAACCATTGTTGATTGTCAGGAAAAGCCCGTCTGGTTCATTAATATCCTTTAGGGAAAGAAATCTGCCATCCTTTCTTGGTCTGGCTTACATGTGACTCCAGAGTCACAACGATGTAGTTGATTCTCAATTGCCCCCCTAGGGATGGGCAATAAAAATTGCTGGCCAGCCAGTGATGCCCATGTCCCAGAAACAGGTGCGAGGAGCTGAGAAGTTTGTTGGTCACCAAGGTTTAAAAACAGCCACTCAGCTGCCTCTGCAGCTTCTTTTCCTTATCTTTTGCCTGAGGTAACAGGAAGGCCCTGGGTGGGACTGTGGTCAGCGCAGACTGGATGGGCCGAATGGTCCCCTTCACTGTAAGATTCTACGATGAAAACACAACATTGTTAATTGATTTCACACTCAGCCAGCAGCTCAGATACATTCGAGGAAAGCCAAACTGCCCTTCTGGTTTCTCCAGGCATTTAGGCTGCCTTTGCATGACTTCAGGCTGGAAGTTGCTTGTTCTGTGAAGGAAGTTGAAATGTGATTGAAATGATGGTTGGGCCCACTGACGGAGTTAGTCACCAGTTCTACGTTGGAAAGAGTAGGCTCCAAGTTCTGTATAAAGCTCTGTGCCATGTTAATGCTGGACTCCCTATACTCCTCGTCATTGATCACAGGCTGTCCCAATGCCTATACCCATTTGCACTCTTACATAGGCTGCCCCATCAAAGTGCGCAACTGAGTTACCTGCAATGGGACCAGTGTGCTATCCCTGCAGCAAGCTAGCACCTCAGCAATCCTTGCCCCTGACATGACTGCAGACCATTCATACCTGGGCTCTCACCATGCGCCAATCCTGGTGTCTCACTGTGTGCCCATCCTATCTCTGTTTTCCTCTAATGTGTAGCACCAGTATCTGAGCTGCTGGCTGTGAATGTGAAATCAATTAACAATATTGTGTTTTCATCAGAGAATCCTACAGTGAAGGGGGCCATTTGGCCCATCAAGTCTGCACCGACCACTGACCCACCCAGGGCCTTTCCCCACAACCCCATGCACTTACCCTAGCTAGTCCCCTGACACTAGGGTTAATTTAGCACGGCTAACCTACCTAACCTGCGCATCTTTGGAATGTGGAAGGAAACCGGAGCACCCGAAGGAAACCCTCACAGACGTGGGGAGAATGTGCAAACTCCACACAGACAGTGACCCAAGCTGGGAACCGAACCTGGGTCCCTAGCGCTGAGGCAGCAGTGCTAACCCACTGTGCTGCCCCATCACTGCCTTCTTGTTGTGCCTCCACCGCCTTTCTAGGCTGTACCTCTGGAATCTGAAACAAGAGATGTCCAAAATCCAAGGGTAAGGCTGTGATAAAAGGAGGGGTCAGAAATGAAGAGGTTAAATGTTCATTCAATCTGAGGCTTGTGAATCAGAAGAGAATGTGAAGTGAGATGTGAGAAAAAGGGTTAGGTGTGAGGATAATGTCTTTGATAGTCACAGCCTCAGCAATGACCATCCCAATATAGCCAGCACTGTCTCCTCCATTGTTGTCAGAATCTGTCCCCTCCAATTAGCCCCTATTGCCTCCAAGTGTGCCCAGCTTCGGTTGCGAGAGAGCAGAGAGCGTGTTAGTGAGTGCAACACAATCTGTTTGGCTTTGCATGCAGGCAGAAAGATATGTACCAATGTTTCAGGGTCATCCAGAGTCAACGTTGGCTCTATTCTCTCTCCACAGATACAGTCAGACCCGTTGAGATTTTCCAGCATTTTCTCCTTTTGTTTCCGATTCCAGCACCCACGGTAATCTGCCTTGATTATAGAAAGATACGGATATGGGTCTGTAGCAACATTGAGTGGGAGTATGGTAGAGTATATGAATGTCCTGACTCAGACGTTGTTCACAAGGAGTGCTGCGGCTGTGGTGATTTGAGCATTGCCGGAAGTTACTGTGTCATTTGTAGGATACAACATTTGATGATGCATTCAGTAATCTTGATCACTGAATTTCTTGCAGTCCTGTAACCAGATACTCAGGTCTGACTCCAGCCATTATCTGCATGATTCTCTTGTTCTGCTGCCGTTGAGTGTGTCGGGGGGTCTCTGGAGGCCCTTCGGATACAGACATCTCTCCTCCTTTCCAACCCTTCCAGTGAGACCTCCAGAGCAGCATCTGATAAGCTTGGAGTCTGCTCTATCCCATCTTTAGCCATTAGTCAGTTCTTCCTGGGTCAGATTCAGCTCACAAAGGCCCCCCAGTGCCTGCCCCAGCTGCTTTGCACCTCCTCTTTCAGTGAGGCAGGCGAGCTTTAAGCAGTATTGGCTAAGCACTCAATGCGGGCTCTCTGGAGTCCAGCTAATTAACAGTGCAGTTCCCACTGGCTGGACACTGCTATTGTATATAGCTGCACAAAGTTAGTGTGCTGTCAGTATTACAGTTAACAGGTGCAGGTCAATCGTACATTGTAATCCCTGTGCTCAGTTCCAGAGATACAGTATAATTTATCTCCCTCTACATCTACATTATAAAGCAATCCCCAAGAAAATGTGCTGGAGGGAAGACCAATTAGGGTTGTTTTATTCTATTTTCACATATTGACATTCTTGTGCTATATTCTATCTTCAGCTGGGTAGTAAAAGAACCCATTCAAAAGCCTCTGAGTGAAAACCAGCCTCAGAATAACCATTGGACGAGCAATGGCTTGTCTGTTTCCCTTTCTCTCAAAGTCAAGCCTTTGCTCACTGCCTTCTTAGCATCACACAACTAGCAAACAGTAACTTATGGGGGTGGCATAGTGGTTAGCACTGTTGCATCACAGTGCCAGAGACTCGGGTTCAGTTCTGGCCTTGGGGTGACTCTGTGTGGAGTTTGCATATTCTCTGTGTCTGCATGTGTTTTTTTTGGGTGCTCCAATTTCCTCCCACAGTCTAAAGATGTGTGGGTTAGGTGGAACGGCCATGCTAAATTGCCCCTTAGTATCTGGGGGATTAGCAGGTAAATACGTGGCATTACGGAGATAGAGCCTGGGTGGGATTGTTGCCAATGCAGGCTCAGTGGGCTCAATGGCCTCCTTCTGCACTGTAGGGATTTTACAATTCTACCCTGGAGAGAGTGGTGGAAATGAATCCTACAGGTGGTACAAATTCTTTGCTGTCTACCAGAATATAACTGGAATGACATTGGTTCCAAACTCTACCTGCTACAGCGTGCAACAAAATGTCTGATGCCTTCTGTGGAAAAAATATTGGGAAAGTAACACATTGGAGAGAAAATCATGCATCTCAAAAATCAATACTCTTCCGCCCAGTGCGCCACTTTAATAAGTTACTATCCCTTTCCTGTGAGGGAGCAGAGGAGAAGTGGGTTAGCGCTGAAAATGAGTATGGGAATCACAGTGCCCAAATAACCTGTACCCATTCATTGAGTTGTAAGCAGTGTGGTAAATTCAAGCTGCCTGCTGGTTTACTTGGAGTACTGTGCTCAGTTCTGGTTGACTCATTACAGGAAGGACGTGGAAGCCATAGAAAGGGTGCAGAGGAGATTTACAAGGATGTTGCATGGATTGGGGAGCATGCCTTATGAGGATAGGTTGAGAGAGCTAGGTCTTTTCTCCTTAGAGAAATGAAGGACAAGAGGGGACCTGACAGAAGTGTATAAGATGTTGAGAGGTATTGATCAAGTGGATTCTCCCAGAGCTGAAATGGCTGTCACAAGAGGGCACAGCTTTAAGGTGCTGGGGAGTAGGTACAGAGGAGATGTCAGGAGTAAGTTTTTCACTCAGAGGGTGGTGGATGAGTGGAATCGGCTGCCGGCAATGGTGGTGGAGGCGGATTCGATAGGGTCTTTTAAGAGACTTTTGGATAAGTACATGGGACTTAGTAAGATAGAGGGTTATAGGTAAGCCTAGTCGGTAGGGACATGTTCGGCGCAACTTGTGAGCCAAAGGGCCTGTTTGTGCTGTAGTTTTTCTATGTTCTATAATGATTACCATGTGCAACAATGTTACTGTCTGCGCAACTCATTGGCTGCGTATGCCAGACTGGCATGCCTGATGGCATGAGTGGCCTGTGGCAGTTAAAGGCAGCTTCGCAAAGGAAGGTTCACTCTGACTGCAAAAGTGGTGGGAATCCTTTGAAAATGTGTTGGTGAGAAGGAGAGAAATGTTCCACATCCGCAGGTAGGAAACCCTCCAGGCAAATATTCACGAGGCAGTGGGAACAAATAGAAATGAAAGTCAATGCCCAATAGATTGCTCCGAGTACGTGAATGCTGCGTAGGAAGAAACTTAACAATCTCGAATCAGTTGTCAATGTCAGCGAGTTCATCTTAAAATATCATCACTGGCCTCACCCACTGCTCTATTCACTGCACACCATCAGTCATCCACCACCAATCTTTAGTCAGTCAGCACTTTACTCTAACATCTTAACTTACCATCACACACTGGTATTCACCCAGTGCAGGAATCCTGAGAATGAAAGCCCTTCAATGTTTTTCAAGGGAATTGGCATCAGGAAGGTTGGGGAAGAGCATTAAGAGAGCCATCCACTTCCCGCCATCATCCCCCTCCGGCCTGGGTTGCTCAGCTTATCCTACTGGTGCTGCTGAGTAATGAAGGGCTGCAGGCCTTCTGCCTCTGGGGTCCTTGATCCTGGGGAAGGCCTGATGCTACCCAGTTAAGTGCCTGATTGGCAGTTCCCAAAAAGAGGTGACACAGTGTTCTCCCTGGCTCTCCAGCCAGTGGGCAAGACGCTCAGCGTCTCCATTCAATTCTGCTCGTAACATTTGTATCTAATTATATAGGGAGTTGCTGAGGATGAAATTCATGTTTCGTGGTAGCCTAAAATGGATAATTGGGATGGAAATCTCATTTTTCTGCTTGTGAAGGTTCAATATGAAATGGATCTGGGCAGACTTAATACAATTCTAAAAATCAGCTGCACAAGGGTCTAAGCACAAATTTGCTCTTGATTCAACACTGATCCACACTTGGTGAGAAATTTCAATAAAAAAAGTAACTACAGAAGGGTTAGTATAAAAAGGTCACATTGGCACAGTTTCGACAGCCCTTCCCAAATTAGGGATAGTATACTGCCAGCTGAAAGGTTATATCTGCGCTTGGAATATTTGATGCCTGATTCTAATATCTTTCTCTTTAACCACAACAAAAAAAAAAATTCTGTCTTTAACAGAAAGAAAAACATTTGAAGTTTATTAGTGTCACAACTAGGCTTACATTAACACTGCAACGATGTTATTGTGAAAACTCCCCAGTCACCATACACAGGCACCTGTTCGGGCACTGAGGGAGAATTTAGCATGGCCAATGCATCTAACGAGCACAGAGCACCCGGAGGAAACCCACGCAGAACAGACAGCGACCAAAGGCTGGATTGAACCCAGGTCCCTGGTGCTGTGAAGCAGCAGCGCTAACCACTGTGCCACAGCATTTGTGATGATACTAAACCCTGGCTGCAATGCCGCACGGTAAACCTTTTGTATGGATTATCATTGAAATGAAATGGAAGTTTCCATTAAGAATTGCTTGGAGATGAAGCCCAAATCCATATGAAGAATTAATGTCTGAAACCAAAGGATCTGAAGGGACTTTTCTTTCTGTGCCAGTCTGCTCTTCAATGGTCTTCATTTGAGAAAAT
This sequence comes from Carcharhinus amblyrhynchos, assembly GCF_965287045.1. NCBI lineage: Eukaryota > Metazoa > Chordata > Chondrichthyes > Carcharhiniformes > Carcharhinidae > Carcharhinus > Carcharhinus amblyrhynchos. The sequence goes on along the minus strand of NC_137341.1, from coordinate 9,722,983 downwards.
ATCCCTTTCTTTAGCTTTCCCAAGAGCGTGTGAATGGGCAGGGTAGAGAGACCTCAAGTTACTTATGGCCCAGCTGCTTTTGCAGTTATTGAATCCATACGCTCTCAAGTGAATTTAAAAAACATGCGAAAACTGTCTAACAAGCCAACCAAGTAAACAAAGGAAAACAAGTCAAAAATAAACCACTTGCGGCAGACCAAAGCACTTTCTTGATGGTTTCATGGCTACTCTTGTAAATCTATTACATCCCAGCCCAAGTGGCAGAAGGCAAAACGACTATTCATGTTTGGCTTGTGTGCCAGCAATTGTCAAAATTAGACCAAGTGTACGTTTACTTGAGGCCCTTTACAAGTTAGTTAGAAATGGCAACTCATTTCCTAACCTAACTAACACATTGAAATCTGCTTTGATGTCCTTGACTTTACTCACCCGGACGTTACAAAAGTGTAGCTTGAAGCAGCTAAACACAAGTATTCCAAAAACAATGGCAAAGTTGCCACGTAATGGAAAAATCTGAAACCAGAATCTAGTTGGTGGCGCTCGCCCCAAAGTCAAAGTCAGCACGGAACCATAAAGTGCTGTGGGGTGGCTAAACGAGGGCCAAGTTGGGCTTCGGCCCCTCACTGGGGCGAGGTCCTACCCTCTGGAGCAGCCAGCCAATTGGATTGGCTGTCCTGGCAGTGCCAGGAGTGGGGCATTGGCAGCTGCTGGAGTTGCAGGTGAAGGAGGAAGGTGGCCCATATGTCCCGGGGACAAGTATGTCTTTATCGGGGGGGGGAAGCCGGGGGGCATGGGGTGCGTGGTTGGGTTTAAGGTTGTGAGTGGGTAGGAAGAAAAGGGAGGGTTCACTTTGAGGGAGGAGGTGGCAAAGTGCAACCCTTGAAGAATGAACCCCTCATTTTCTTCTTGCTCTTTAAAGAATCAGGCAAAAAAAAAAATCAACTGCCCACTCTAGCATGGCTGCCCATGCCAAGGTTTTAGGACATTGGCAGTGTATTATCTGGGTCAAATCAGCTTGATAACCAGTCTGATTGACCTTGATCAATGATTTGAATGTAGTGGGCAGGCTGCCAAGTTTGGCACCACATCTATGAACATTCATTCCTTTCACCACCAACATTCAGTAGCAGCGATGTTTACTATCTACAAGATGCATTCACCAAAGATCCTGAGACAGCACCTTCCAAACCCATGACCACTTCCATCTAGAAGGACAAGGGCAGCAGATACAGGGGAACACCACTACCTGCAAGTTCCCCTCCAAACCACTCACCATCCCGACATGGAAATATACCACCGTCCCTTCGCAATTGCTCAGTCAAAATCCTGAAATTCCCTCCTTAACGGCATTGTGGGTCAACCCACAGCACATCAACGGCAGCGATTCAAGAAGGCAGCTCACCACCACCTTCTCAAGGGCAACGAGGGATGGACAATAAATGCTGGTCAGTCAGCAATGCCCATGAACAAAAAATTAATTTTAAAAAAATCTGCCCACCTTCTGCCCCGCCCCCCCACCCCTACAACCATACCCCCCTCATATGATGGGGGTGAGCGCAGGAGCTGGTGGGCTAAGCACCTGTCCTATTTTACATGCTTTCCCAACCTGAAACACACTTGGTGGGACATGTAAAATACAACACGTGGTCAGTTTTGAAGTAATGATCGTCTGTTGTTACAAATAATACTAAACTAACTTTACCTCAGTGCCTTTTTCAAATATGTGCGCATTTTCTCTTTAAATCCTTACAATGCAGAGCACTTCATATGTAGAAATAATCAAGGTTTGTACGCGATCAATGTTAATATCAATGACAAGCAATCCTTTCGAGCTTTCTTCCTCCAAAAAAATGTATCGTTGGGCCTATCAAGCAGGTAGGTTCCGACAAAAAGTCATCACACAATTACCAGATGAATGGTATGGCAGCTGAGGGATTTTATTCTGTCATCTCTGGACTGAGGGAGAAAAAGGGGAGAGCACTCACAGTTACATTATCTGCTGTATCTCAACATGTGTTTTAACACAACCCGTGTCTTGAGGCATTAACTACACTGCAAGCACAAGCCTCCAACTCCTCAAATGTCAAATTTGAAGAGGGCTTCCATCTGTTGGACCAATTTTTGGATTTCATTCCCTGAGAAAATATGTATTTATGTGAAGTGTATATTTTCCAAAACTACTGCTTTTTAAACATTTGCGTTGAGTTGCTGGGAAATACATATATAGGATTGCCTTTGGGTGATTTAGACACTAATTTCCCTTCCTCGCTGTAGACAAAGTGGTTAACCCTATCTGAAATGCTGCAGACAAATGGGATCACCAAGAACAGATATAAAAGGGAGTTAATAGTGGGTGACTGCGAAGGAAATTACTTCCTTTATTATTCATTCTCAGCACGTGCGTACTGCTGGAAAGTCTAGCATTTAGTGTTCATCACCAACAGCCCCAGGAAGCTCATGATACAACTGGCTGGCTTTCTGGGCCACTTCAGGTTGCAGTTAAGAGCCAACCACTTTGGTGTCACATCAAGACCAGACCAGGCAAGTATGACAAAATTCCTTCCAATAAGGACATTAGTGAAGCCCCAACTTCAAACTTTCAATTACCACCCCCCCCACCCCCCGAGGGGGCTCAATTGCTGGCCAATCCTGATAGCCCACATTACTGGCCACAGGAGGCACCCCCGCCCCCCCCCCCCCCCCCCCCCTCCCAACTCCCTGTTTGCTGGCCTCCCAGATATGTCCAGGCCAGCCTCAACTCTCCCTCCAGCCCACCTCGATCTCCCCCCTCACCAGCATTGGGGATAAGGGAGCCAATCTCCTGAGGGGCCTCCATGGCCCTCTCTTCACTGCAGCAGGGTGGGGCCACCAGCTCGCAGCAAGTGGGGAGTTATTGTAAACCCCACTGGTGTGAAACACTCCTAGCGGAGGATAAGTGTTGGGGGGAGACTCTCGTGGGCCCAGAGACTTCAGTCCCGGACCCGCTAATTATATGCTAATTCTAATTTAAATAATTTATACAGCTTCGCACCGATTTCTGGTGTGGAGCTGACGGTACTGGAAATCTGGCAGCTGCAGATTTGCGAGGACATGGATCCCAGCAGGGAGCTTGCTAAACGGCCATCGCTCGAGTCTCCCAGTCTGCTAAAACAGCACTGCGGACTGGGACAGTTGCCCCCCGCCCAACTCTCTGTAGTGTCAGAGATAAGTGACCAGAATATCAGTCATCTAGATTATTATGAAATAAGAAAAAGCTAAATATATGGAAGACAAGAACTAATTTTTGCAGTGCCGTTGATTTCAGATTGAAATTAAGATGCACTATCCGACATTCTGTGGGGAACTCTCCTATCCCGCCCGCCATGGTGATCATAGCAGACAGGACTGACCAAAGTTCCATGGACCATGGATAGGATCACAGGCCCTACATTTGCCATAATATTACCAGTGACTGGTCATATGAGAGCAAAGTTAATTCAATACTTACAGAGGATGCGTTTAGGATTTAAGTTTATCCGTTTGTGTCAGAAGTAGGCTTACGTTAACACTGCAATGAAGTCACTGTGAAAAATCCCCGAGTCGCCACACTCCAATGCCTGATCGGGTACACTGAAGGAGAATTTAGCATGGCCGAGGTACCTAACCAGCATGTCTTTTGGATTGTGGGAGGAAACCGGAGCAGCCGAAGGAAACCCACGTAGACACGGGGAGAATTTGCAGACTCCACACTGACAGTCACCCAAGCCGGGAATTGAACCCAGGTCCCTGGTACTGTGAGGCAGCTGTGCTAATGCCATCCCCATGTACCTGCAACAGTCCCTTGCTTCTATTTCATGATAATGTGAATTTTGAGACTAATCTGGAATGGAGTTATGTCAGATCGGTGCAGAGTTAGTGCAGTCACTGTACCCGCCAGCAGCAATATTATCGATCTGTACTGACCTACCACTACCTTTCCTCTGGAGTTTATTAAATTCCAAGCTCTCTTTTTTGCCAATAAATGTTTCAATGTCTCTTCTTCATTTAAAACTTCATCATTCGCAGTAAAAGCATTTCTCGAACTATTAATTTTAAAAAACACAAGCAACCAAATCTAATTATGTTGGTCTCAATACGGTGACTGTTTTTGCAGAGCTGCATAATCATGTTGTACCTTTGTGAGTTAATAATGTCAGTGACATCACTGAGTTTCTGGTGAACACCAGCCAACCTCTCAAAATAATTGGGGATACCTCCAATAAAAGTCACAAAAATTATCTATAAAAGTTCCAAGGACAAAGTCATAACTTTTTGGGAGAAGTAATGAAAGTTTGTACTAACACTGGCATACTGCGCAACATGCAGCACAGGGCCCTAATTTTATTATATATTGCTACTCAGTTCAAGGGCGGGATTTTACTGTCCCGAAGCCATAAAATCCCATCGCAAGTCAACGGTCTTTCCCACGCATTCCGTTTCCCCATGGTGGGTGGTGTGTTAAAATTCCCACTCAAACGGAGAGCTATTGGAGTGTGGGGAAGAAAATGACATACAAAATGCAGTTTATTCCTAAGGAGCAGCACAGCTCCAATCCAACTTTTATAACTGACTATTACCTCTAATATGTCAGCATTAGGTATGCTGAACAGAATCTGGGGCCTGGTATAACATCTTCCTTGGGAATGCAAACACATTTTTTAACCAAATGTGTGTAATCCAAAATCTGCTTTAGATTGTAAACTTATGAAATTTAGAAAGTATTAGTAAATTTTAGTAAGTGTTAGTAATTATTAATTTTAAATAATTAATATAAAATAATATTAATATAAATCAAAAAGGCACATGAGTAGCCTGTATAGCAACTGAAAATATCAAATTCAGCAAACTGTTCTGGAATGACAAGATCACTTACACAAAAAGTGCCTATGATTTCTATAAATTTTAACTTCTTTTTTCTATAGTATTCAAAAAAAAAAGCAGTAAATGTAATAAAGACAAATCTTTGCCAGATTGGGTTTGAATTCGTTACTTGGTGATGCTGGGTTGCATCACTTAATTCAGAGAATCCCACCCAAAAAGGATAACCGATTAGAATTTTGAAAGGTTCTTGGTCATTGGCCGTTTCTCAATTAGTGATCAGCTTTAGGAGGGCACGGTAGCACAGTGCTGCAGGGACCCAGGTTCACTTCCAGCCTTGGGTCACTGTCTGCGCATTCTCCCTGTGTCTGCGTGGGTTTCGTCTGGGTGCCACCGTTTCCTAAGACTCCAAAGATGTGCAGGTTAGGTAGATTGACCATGCTAAATTGCCCCAAGATGAGTAGGTTAAGGTGATTAGTGAAGTAAATATGTGGGGTTATGGGATCAGCTGTGGGTAAAATACTCACCGCACCGATCTCCTCAGAAGGCAAACACAGGACACAGTGGACAGAGTACCCTTCGTCGTCCAGTACTTCCCCGGAGCGGAGAAGCTACGACATCTTCTCCGGAGTCTTCAACATATCATTGATGAAGACGAACATCTCGCCAGGGCTATCCCCACACCCCCACTTCTTGCTTTCAGACAACCACACAACCTCAAACAGACCATTGTTCGCAGCAAACTACCCAGCCTTCAGGAGAACAGTGACCACAATACCACACAACCCTGCCACAGCAACCTCTGCAAGACATGCCGGATCATCGACATGGATACCATCATCACACGTGAGAATACCGTCCACCAGGTACATGGTAAATACTCTTGCAACTCGGCCAACATTGTCTACCTGATACGTTGCAAGAAAGGATGTCCCGAAGCATGGTACATTGGGGAGACCATGCAGACGCTACGACAACGGATGAATGAACATCGCTCGACAGTCACCAGGCAAGACTGTTCCCTTCCTGTTGGCGAACACTTCAGTGGTCACGGGCATTCAGCCTCTGACCTTCGGGTAAGCATTCTCCAAGGCGGCCTTCATGACACACGACAGCGCAGAGTCGCTGAACAGAGACTGATAGCCAAGTTCCGCACACATGAGGACGGTCTCAACAGGGATCTTGGGTTCATGTCGCACTATCTGTAACCCCCGTGACTTGCCTGGGTTTGCAAAACCTCACTTACTGTACTGTCTGGAGACAATACACATCTCTAAACTGTGATCAGTGCTCCTTCCACTCACATTATCAGCCACTTCAGGTCTTGAACAGCAGGTTAGGTGTAAGGATTCGCATTCTAATCAGTAATCTGTAAACTGTCTGTGCTTTATATGCTCTGTCTGAGGCCAGAACTCTCCATTCACCTGACGAAGGGGCTAACCCGAAAGCTTGTGAGTATATTATCAAATAAATAGGTTGGACTAAAACCTGGTGTTGTCAGACTTTTTACTGTGTTTACGCCAGTCCAACGCCGGCATACCCACATCATGGTAAAATACTCTGTCAGAGAGTCAGTGTAACTTGATGGGCTGAATAGCCTCCTTTGATTAATGTAAAACCTCTCAACTAGGATGACAAAGACAGGCTTGTGCTTCACAAAAAGAGGACAAAAAAAAATCTAAAAAGCGAAACCCAAAGAAAACAGCAAAATACTGTGGATGCTGGAATCTGAAACAAAAACAGAATGATGGAAAATCTCAGCAGGTCTGACAGTACCTGTGAGGAGAGAATAGAGCCTGAGAGTAGAATGAATGTGACTGGACAGTGGGTGACACAGTACACGGTTGGTTACAATTTGTGTCGAATTTTCCCATGCTTTAAATATTGTGCTGCATATTTTGTGTCTGTCATCAGCACAGAAATAACACTTAATACATTTAAGTGTGAAGAACCACCAACATTCAACAATGGGTCAAAATTCAATGGCTAAGCAAATCGTTCCATTGAATAGGAACATATGAATTAGGAGCAGGAGTAGGCCACTCAGCCCCTCGAGCCTGCCCTGCCAGTCAATAAGGTCATGGCTAATCTACTTGTAACCTCAACCCCACACTCCCGTCTACCTCCAAGAACTTCCAGCCCCTCATTAATCAAGAATCTTTCTAGCTCTGCTTTAAAAATATTCAAAGACTCTTCTACTGCCTATTGAGGAAGGAAGTTCCAGAGACTCTCAACTCTGAAAGAAAAAAAAAATTCTCCTAACCACTGCCTTAAATGAGCGACCCTTTATTTTTAATAGGTGGCCCTTGGTCCCAGATTCTGACAAGAGGAAACATCCTCTCCATCGCCACCCTGTCAATACCCCTCAAGATCTTAAAAGTTTTGCCCCTTACTTTTACTTAAGTTGCCGTTTATTTTTCTAAACTCTAGTGGATACAAACTAGTGGATAACCTCTCTAACCTTTCCTCATAAGTCAACCCGTTCATTCCTGGTATTAGTCAAGTAAACCTTCTCTGAACTATTGCTAATGCATCTTTCCTTAAATATGGAGATCAGTACAGTACAATATGCCAGATGTGGTCTCACCAATGCCCTGTACAACTGAAATATAATTTCCCTACTCTTGTAATCAATACCCCTCACAATAAATAACAACTTCCTATTAGCTGTGCTAATCATTTGCTGTATCTGCACAGAAGCCTTTTGTGATTCATGCACGAGGACACCCAGATCTCTCTGCACCTCAGGGCTTTGCAATTGCACTCCATTTGGATAATATGTTTTTTTAAATCTTCTTGTCCAAATGGGCAACTTTGCATTTTCCCACATTAGACTCCTTTTTCCAGATTTTTGCCCATTCGCTTAACCCATCTACGTCCTTTGGTCTCCTCTGAATATCAAAGAATCCCTACAGTGCAGAAGAGGCCATTTGACCCATCGAGTCTCTGTGTACACTGAGAGTATCTTATCCAGGCCCCCTCCCTATCCCCATGACTCCACACATTTATTATATATATTTACATATCTTTGTAGTGAGACTTCTCACTCTGCCCACCTCATTCCAATACCAGCATCTCCACATCACACACATTTTTGGACATTAAAGGGCAATTTAGCATGGCCAATCCACCTAACCAGCACACCTTTGGAGTGTGGGAGGAAATTGGATCACCCGAGGAAACCCATGCAGACACGAGGAGAACGTGAAAACTCCACACAGTCACCCAAGGCCGGAATTGAACCCAGTTCCCTGGAGCTGTGAGGCAGCACTGCTAACCACTGTACCACCATGCCAATGGATCCACTAGCTCACTAGCCACATCCTTCAATGTGATCTACCTCTCAAGATCTATAGATGTTAACCTGTACATCTACGTTGTATAATCTTGTAGTGATTAAATAAAAACACCAATGTAAACTGAAAGCCTTAAAATAAAATTTTATTTATTATCTATTATCCTTACTGCACGTTTTATTATTTGAGTTTCATTCATAAATTTGCTTCCCCTCTAAGCATTTCTCTCCACTTCTCCCTTCCCATATTCCATCCTTTAATTCTCCCACACCATTAAACTAGACCCTTGATGTTTTCATCCATCTCTCTTAAAAGAATCAACTCCAACACATTGTCACCCATCCTTTCCCCCCATAAGTTCCAGGAATCCGCACCCCTCATCTTCACAAACTCTGCCAACCATCCAGACTATCTCTCTCCACCTCCTCTGCCTCACCCCTCATTTTCTTCATCTTCCTTCACTTTGCATCTCTATCCCCTCTCCTCTTCCAACTTCCTGCCCTGCTCCCTCTTCCCCCTTCCTTTACCCCAGGTATGGGCTTGTTATAAAATGCAAAAATCATGGCTTGAAGATATCATTAATACCAAATCCTATTTTTTTAAGCAGAACTCAGGAGGAGTTCAGTAGATTATAGAGAAGAGACTGTGGTCGTTTTAATTTCCTACTCTTTGGAAGGGCATTAAGTGTCAGCTGTGACTAGATTGGTCACACTCTTACCTGCAAGTCAGAAGGTTTTGGTTTCAAGTCAGTATTTGAGAACAAAGATCAAGACCAATGCCCCAGTGCGGGGCTGAGGGAGTGCTGGTTACTGCATTTCTTATATTACAGCAATATTTCATCGTCTGCAGCACTTTGGGTCATCCTGGGGTCAAGAAAGGTGCTATCTAAAAGCCTTCATAGAGATTCATAGAGATATACAGCATAGAAAAAGGCCCTTCAGCCCAACTTGTCCACGCCAAGCAGGTTTCCTAAATTGAACTAGTCTCATTTGTCTGCATTTGGCCCAGATCGCTCTAAGCCTTTCCCATCCATGTACCTGTCCAAATGTTTTTTTAAAATGTTGTAATTGTACCTGCCTCCACCACCTCCTGTGGCAGCTCATTCCCTACGCACACCACCTTGTGTGAGAAGAAGTTATTCCTCAGGTCCCTTTTAAACTTTTTCCCTCTCACCTTAACCATATGCCCTCTAGTTTTAGGCTCCCCTACCCTGGGGAAAAGATGATTCTCCCACCCGCTGTGCTAATTTTCCAGCGTGCTACAATGGGAGAATCTCGCTTCTGGGCGCACACAGGATTCGTGCTTACGTTTCCCCTGCGCGCATCTCCCAGCGCTGGATATCCGGTGCCATCTCATTCATGCTGGAAACCGCAGGAACACTAGGTAGGTATTTTACATCTCATTTGAATGTGATCAGTGGGCCCAGGATTGCATTCTCTGGGTCGCTCACATCCCCCATCCCGCCAGGAGTATTTGACTCCAGCTGGGTTCAGACCTGCTCCCCGCTTTTGGGGAACTAGTGCCCTGACCCCACTGAAGTGAACAGGGGCAATCGGGGGACCCCAGGGGGTCAGATGGCAGGAGGGGGTGGTGCCTCCTAGGCATAGGCACCCTGGCCGTGCTGCTCGTGTCCCTGGCACTGCCCAAAAGTGAAAGTGCCCATGCCTGGGGACTGTCCACCGGCAGTGCCAAGGGAATGGGTGTCCTGCTGCCACTCTGCATGAAAATCAATGTGGGGAGGAGGGAGGCCAGCGATTGAGGTGGGCTGGGGGAGGACTGCTGGGAAGTTTGAATCTGCTTCGGTGGGGACTGGAGATCAGTTCAGGTTCAGGGCTGGCCACGATCAGGCCATTGGGGGTTTGGAGGAGGCAGCACTGTGGGGATCGCAGAGCAAACAGGGAGGCTGACAGTTGGGGGCCACAGTGCATGTGCAGAGACTCACTGGTTTCAGCCTCCCGAGCAGGAATAGGCCCTTCCCTGAAATCTAATGGTAATCACGCTGGTGGCCTCAGCATTGCACAGGAGTGTAGGAGATTCTAGTGTGAATTCCCACCGAAAAAAAAGTGTGATTTACTCAAGCTTTCCCGCAAATTCGACAGTTAGAACTTTTGTGGGAGAATTCCACCTCTTGGCGGCTATTCAACTTATTTATGATCCTCATGATTTTATAGACCTATAATGTCACCTCTGATCCTCCTACGCTCCAGAGAGGAAAGTCCCAGCCTCTCCTTATAATTCAAACCTTCCGGTCCCTGTAACATCCTTGGAAATCTTTTTCTTGGAATCCTTTGGAAGAGTGCACATCTGACATTTAGTTAGCCTCAAAGTTTTTAAACAACTTTGTTAAATTGCTGGACTGAGGAGAGAAGTGGACCAGAGTATTTTGGAAACAGAAGAATGGAATAAGCTCAAATTTTCTTTCTTTGAACATTTGAAATACATAAACACCAAGATGAGCTACAGTTTGGTAACAGATCTATTATATGTAAAAGGGCAGAAAATAGTTATTCAAGCAGGCAAAACATGTAGGAGAAATATAGGTATGTGCCAATATAAAAATCCCTACAGTGCAGAAAGAGGCCATTCAGCCCATCAAGTCTGCACCAACAACAATCCCGCCCAGGCCCTATCACCGTAACTGCATGTATTTACCCTGCTAATTCCATTGACACTAGGGGTCAATTTAGCATTGTCAATCCACCTAACCTTCACATCTGTGGACTGTGGGAGGAAACTGCAGCACCCAGAGGAAACCCACACAGACACAGCGAGAATGTGCAGACTCGACACAGACAGTGACCCAAGCTGGGAATTGAACCCGGGTCACTGGTGCTGTGAGGCAGCAGTGCTAGCCACTGTGTCATCCCACCGCCCCAAATCAATTGGAAGAAATAGTGTGGAAAATCAAATCAAATTGCCACTACCAGTGGTGCATCATAGACTGCTTTACAAGTCAAAGGGACTCTGACGGGGAGTGAGTTATGACTCATACAATTTTCCAGTCCTCAGGGAAACAAGATACATATTAACTCAAAGACTTGCTCCAGGCCTAATTTTCTTTGAGGAAAAGAGAAAAAGAGAAATAGATAACATCTGACCTATAGAAAATCATCAGGTGCTTTCCACTGGCAGCTCCTGTCAAAACCCATCTCCTAAAAACACAAACTAAATGGCTGCATTTTTTTTAGGGTAAGTCTGATATTAATCATCAGACAATGATATGGAAAATCGTTTAACTACAGTCAGAGTATTAAAAGCTTTACATGCGACTAACCCTGCAATGTATAATGATTCTATCAGTAATCAACCAGATGTAGACTGTTATATTAACCAGTCTCCTGGATCGGTCCTTGTAAACAAAAGCAATCCTTTATAGAAATGTGCTTTGGGTGCGCCTATCCTCCCCCTTCAAAGCCAGCCGCTTGTGGGTCAGGAGAGGAAGAGTTCTGTGTGAGCGGGGAAGAGAGTCAGTTTTGTCTCTTATGTGAAGAGACCTTTTTTTCCTCTTGGTTTGATCTCTAAAATCCTCTAATTGAGCAGGCATTATCTGCACAGTGTTTTGTCTGGAACTCATTTAGACACAGCCCAATGAGGGAAATGGTTACATTGTTCATGGAGTTGAAAGGCCTTCGTGGATTTGAACCCTTCCGAACAACACAACCGGCGATGTTTTTTCCCTAATCTATGAAATCTGTGATTAGCCAGTCTTTACACTGGTTATTTTGTGGTAAAACAGACCACTACATCATTTTAACTTGATGATCTCCAAGCAAAGGGGGAAACAGTTCATGATCATTATCATTCACTAAGACAAAAAAATTATAATCATAAAATTCATATTAGTGCGAGGTGATTCATTTTGGTAGGACAAACTTGAATATGGATTACAGGATCAACGGCAGGGTTCTGAGGAATGTGGAGGAACAGAGGGATCTTGAGGTTCATATCCACAGATCTCTGAAGGTTGCCATTCAAGTGGATAAAGCCATGAAGAAGGCTTATAGTGTGTTAGCGTTTATTAATAGGGGGTTTGAGTTTAAGAGCCGTGGGGTTATGCTGCAACTATACTGGACCTTGGTGAGACTACATTTGGAATAGTGTGTGCAGTTCTGGTCACCTCACTATCAGAAGGATGGGGAAGCATTGGAGAGTGTGCAGAGGAGATTTACCAGGATGCTGCCTGGTTTGGAGAATAGGTCTAATGAGGAAAGGGACCTGGGGCTTTTCTCTTTAGAGCAGAGGAGGATGAGAGGCGACTTCAGGGGGATAGATAGAGTGGATGTTCAGAGATTATTTCCTTGGGTGGATGTCGCTGTTACTAGGGGGCATAACTATAAAGGTTCATGGTGGGAGATACAGGAGGGATGTCCGAGGTAGATTCTTTACTCAGAGTGGTTGGGGTGTGGAATGCACTGCCTGCTGTGATAGAGTCATCGAACACTTTAGGAACTTTCAAGCTATTGGATAGGCACATGGAGCGCAGCAAAATGAAAAGGGAGTGGGATAGTTTGATCTTGGGTTTGGACATAGCTCAGCACAACATCGATGGCAGAAGGGTCTGTACTGTACTGTGCTGTATTGTTCTATGTTCTAATATAGTGCAGAAGTAGGCCATTCGGCCCATCGAGTCTACACCAGCAGCAATCCCACCCAGGTCCTATCTCTGTAACCCTATGTATTTACCCAGCTAATCTCCCGGTGCTAAGGGGCGATTTAGCATGGCCTAACTAACCCTCACATCTTTTGACTGTGGGAGGAAACTGGAGCACCCAGGGGAAACCCACGCAGGCAAGGGGAGAATGTGCAAACTCCACACAGACAGTGACCCAAGGCCAGTATTGAACCCCAGCTCCCTGGAGCTGTGAGGCAGCAGTACTAACCAACCACTAGCTCACTAGCCACTTCTTTCAATGTGATCTACCTCTCAAGATCTGTAGAGGTATGTTGTATGATTTTATAATGATTAAATAAAAACACCAATGTAAATTAAAGCCTTAAAATAAAAATGTATGAAAATTCAGAAGTTATTTTTTATTCTATTATCCTTACTGCACATTTTATTATTTGAGTTATATTCCCTCACGAGCATTTCTTTCCACTTCTCCCTCTGCTCTCTCTTCCCACCTCTCCCACGCCGTTAAACTAGACCCAAGGCCAGAATCAAACTGAGTCCATGGCACTGTGAAGCAGCTGTGCTAACGACTGTGCCACCATGCCACCTGATATGCCCATATGCCAGATAGTAAAGAGTCACCTGAACAACGTACAACTTCTTGCTTCGTATATCAAATTAAAAGCAATAACAACATTCAAAGTGCTCCAATTTACAATGCCTTTCATTTTACAAATATTTATTCAGCATTTCCCTTGTGGGAAGATTGGCACAGGAGTGGCGCTGTCCATCTGTCGAAGCTAGTACTATATTACAGTGCCAAAGAAACTGAAGAATGGGTTCAATGGGCAGAGACATAAGAAACATCAGCTTCTCTCCTTTCCAGGTTGAACAAGCTTAGGTGTACACCAAGGGGAGTGGGTAGCATGATATGTGGAGCCCAGGTACCTTCTGGAAAGGGGGAATGGAGAGAAACCCAGCATTCTAGGAACTCCTTGCTCCAAACTGATGCTACTTTTGAATAATACATGTTGCAGGCGTGGCCCACAAAAGGGAGGCTGAAACCTGAGCTAATGTGAGCTCGAAAAGTAAATTACCATCGGCTTGTTAATACTTACTACTCTTAAGAACTATTATTGGAAATGATAATTAATAAAAGATGTTTCTTTAGGTTAAAGTTGAAATTATACCTCAGGGCGAAAAAAGTGAGGCGAGATCAGCTTGCTGCATAACTAGACAGTCACTTTGTCTTGTAGGAAAAAAGAGTAATCTGCTCCCTCACGGATTGTACAGTAAACGTGTTGCTTCATAGTTTCTGCCTTCAAATTTCGTAAAAATAACCCTGACGCCGGAGACACTCTAGATATAATGACCCTATCCTTGCAAGGAGCCCTCATCCTCCCCACACACTCGGAGAAACCTGCAGATGGAGAGAAATTGCCATCAGAAAGTCATCAAGAAACCTGCTGAAGATCAGAGTTTCAAAGCCCAATTAATCATTCTAATGTGAGCTGCAAACAGACAGGCTCAGGAGACTGAAGCAGTACATTGCAGAGCAAATATGTGTTTATAACTGCCACGATAGCAGAATATAATTACATGGAAACAAACTTTCAAGAAGCAGCAAATCCATTTTTTTGTGAATTAATTAGGAATTGACTTAATACAAAATGAAAAATAATTCTCCAGCGTTTTGGTTTCTTTGCATTTCATTGGTTTTGCAGTTGTGTTGTTGACAACATAGTGCAGTCCGTGTGAAGGAAACAATAAGCAGTCTCACAATACCAAGTTAAAGTCCAATAAGTTTATTTGGAATCACGAGCTTTCAGAGCACTGCTCCTTCTTCAGATGAGCGAGAAGCAGTGCTCTGAAAGCTCGTGATTCCACATAAACCTGGTGTTGTGAGACTGCTTACCTGTGCCCACGCCAGTCCAATGCTGGCATCTCCACATCATGCAAAGAAAGGACGAACAGCATTGTTTCAGATTCCAGCATCTGCAGTATTTTGCCGTTACCCGAGTGTTTAACTCATTGCCGCTTCTCTTCCAGGAATGTCTTCCCGGAAGAAATGCTGCTGTTGCTCTCCGACAGAATTTCTATTTGCCTCTTTCACCCCATCCATCTTCATTGCTTTCCATTTCCCTTCTGGTGTCCCTGCTTTTATCCAGCATATTTTAATGTTCAGTTAAATGTGTCATTCCAGTTTAACATGGATCCTGGATCTCACCCATCCTGCTGGTGAGAAGTGAAGTCAGTGGAATTCACTACTGCTCTCCACAAACAGAGACCAGATGTAATGACCTTGCAGGGGGCTTAGAGACCATTGGAGCACACCCCCACCCCGGTGATCAGGGACATGGCTAGGACCATGACATTGACACTGCTAGGGTGCCAGGGGCAAACTAGCAGTGCCAAGGGGTGAGGCCTGGGTGGGGGCTGAGGCCTGAGGGCGTGTGGTTTGAAGGGGACAGGGCCTGATGGGCTGAGGCCCTTTGGCGACCCTCAGTGGGGTCTCACTCATGCCAGGGTTAGAGATGTAGGCATTTGGGGAGGAGGGGGTGGGTGGCTAATGCCAGACATGGGGGGGGTGGGTAGTCTTGAAGCAGATTTTGAGATTGGGATGCCCTTTAAAAATGTGCCCAGTTCTCTGAGGCACAGGCCTTCTGGTATCTTTACGCCCCACCCCTCATTCTTTTGGAGATGGGGTTATTTGTGTTGCGAATGACTAAGTAGGGGAAGGACCGCAGTTGAGAGATTGTGCCAACTGACCCGGTGGGAATGGCATTTCCCATTGGAGATGACACAGTCATTTTTTTGGAGAATTGTGCCCAAATGCTTTCATCCACAATATTGTTATAGAATCATAGAATCCTTAAAAAAAAAGGCCATTCAGCCCATTGAGTCTGCACTGACCACAATTCCATCCAGGTCCTATTCCGTAACCCCATGCCTTTACACTAGCAAGTCCCCTGGCACTAAGGGACAATTTATCACGGCCAATCCACTTAACCCGCACATCTTTTGACTGTGGGAGGAAACCAGAGCACCCGGAGGAAAGCCACGTAGACGCGGAGAGAACGTGCAAAGTCCACACAGTGACCTGAGGCTGGAATTGAACCCAGGTTCCTGGCGTTGTGAAGCAGCAGTGCTAACCTGTCACCATCCTTTCATACAGTGGTTAGATTTGGGGCACCAACCAAAAGCACCTCCACCAGCGGTATCTCCACAGGGTATACAAAGTCTATAGCGGAAGGACAAGTGAATGAATCACAGCATCCTCACCAAAATCAATTTCTCCAGCATTCCAACTATATAATCAATCAGCTCCACTGAGTTTACATATCAAGTAATCAGCTTCTGAACCAACTTTTACAGATGCGCCATAGAAAGCATTCTTTCTGGTTGTATCACAGCTTGATATGGCTCCTACTCTGCCCAAAATTGCAAGGAACTACAAAGGGTTGTGAACATAGCCCAATCCATCATGCAAACCAGCCTCCCATCCATTGGCTGTGTACACTTCCTGCTGCCTTGACAAAGCAGCCAGCAGAATTAAACACATTCCCTCTTCCACCTTCTTCTGTTGGGAGAAAGATACAAAAGCTTGCGGTCACATACCAACCGACTCAAGAACAGCTTCTTCCCGGCTGCCGTCAGACTTTTGAATGGACTTACCCTGCATTAAGTTGATCTTTCTCTACACCCTAGCTATGACTGTAACACTGCATTCTGCACTCTCTCGTTTCCTATGAAGAGTATGCTTTGTCTGCATAGCGCGCAAGAACCAATACTTTTCACTGTATGTTAATACATGTGACAATAATAAATCAAATCAAACCAAACCCTCTTTTCAAAGCTGAAGGATGGCAGTCTCAAGGACGACAGAGAAAACATTTTAAGGACATTCCGATGGAAGTGAAGAGACCACAAATTGACATTGGTGCTTGGGAGGAACTTTCTGGAAACAGTGCTATGTGGTGATGCTTCATTCAACACAGTGTAATGGAATTAAACTCTCCTGTGGAGAAGTGATCGAAGCAGAAGGAAAGAGCTGAACCCTGGCTGCACTGGCTTTCCTCAGGGACATTCCTATCTCCTCAGAGAATAGAGCTATGCCAGGGATTTTCAACGCCCCCGCTGCCCAAACCACACCCCACCCCCGCCCCCCCCACAATCCTGCCACGGCAGGTTTTCTGCTGGCAGAGATGGGTCACCTTTGGTGCCAGTCTGACCAAAGTCAATGTGTTGCTCGTTGGCCATGCCCCCGGGGAGTTTGCTGTGGGGAGCAAAAAGAGAAAATGCTGGAAAATCTCAGCAGGTCTGGCAGCATCTGTAAGAGCTGATGTTTCAAGTCCAGATAACCCTTTGTCAAAGCTAAAAAGGTATAGACAGTGGGAAATATTTATACTGCAGGGTGAGAGAACAAAAGATGAGTCATAGCCACAGAAACCAGGGGAAATGATAAAGAGGCAGTCCATAGTAAAAGCTGAAATTGTGAATGGCAGAGAAGCTGAAATCAGAGAGTAAGCTGTGAGAGATGAAGATGTGGGGAGAGCGGGGAGATGGGTGGGAGAGAGGTAAAATTAAGAAAAAAGGAGAAAAGGGAAGCAAAGGGGAGAAAAGGTCACTTTTCACTTTCAGTTTCAGATTCCAGCATCTGCAGGAGTCTGCTTTTATTGCAGTGGTGATGGGGGGAAGCGGGGTGTGATGGTGGGGGGGGAATGCAGGGGAGAGGGGGTCTTGCCTTTGGTGAGACTAGAAGATCCCACCAGTGGAAAGGGCCAGGAAACCCACCCAGGGCTGAGACTGGCCTGCTGAGTTACCTGAAAACACACAGATCATGAAGCCCAACAGACATTATCCTCGCTTGGAGATGGGTAATAACAACGATATGGATGCATTCTCTGGTGGGATTTTACTGCCTTCATCCATAAGCTCAGGTGGCACCCTCTCCTGACAGAATCTCTGATGGTTTCTGAGGCCCACCAGCCTGAGCGCCAATTAACACACTGCCTCCTGTAGCCTTGTTCAAGTAGGGTGAGGGGGTGTGCTGAGCAGATAAAAAGGGCCAATGGGAGAACCAAAGGCTCCTGGAGTGATAGAATTAATGTTTATTTATTAGTCATAGTTGGCTTACAGTAACACTGTAATGAAGTTACTGTGAAAATGCCCTGGTCACCATGCTCCGGTGCCTGTTTGGGTACACTGAGGGAGACTTTAGTGTGGCCAATGCACCTAACCAGCACTTCTTTCAGACTGTGGGAGGAAACTGGACCTCCCGGAGGAAACCCATGCAGACACAGGGAGAATGTGCAAACCCTGCAGACAGTGACCCAAGCCACTGTCACTAATGAGGTGGGTGGCTCCTTCTGAATTTTTTGAGTGCTTAAAAATAAACCATGTCAGAAATAAAGCATGTCTGACCATCATTGCAGGAGGGGAACCACCCACCAGGCTTTGGCCTCAACTGGAGACATGTTTGTTGTCAGGAAGATCCTGATAGAATGACTGATCTGCCCGAATCTGTGTTAGTTGTACAAGTTAAGATTAAATGTCTACAGGTGGGGGTCACTCATTGGATAATGACTTCTGTACATGTAAAGAGACACTTCCTGGTCTTGGTCATGGTGGCCATTAACAAGTCCAGGTAATGGACAGTCAAGGGGTTCACCTGGCCTAACTATCTACCCCACTACCGGGACTACCTTTGTAGCTGGGTGGCCTTGGAGAAGGAGCATACAGGCTCGAATTTTACCGCCACGTCTGCTCCAGAATCACTAACAGAATGGAAACCTCCATTGGCCTCAGGTGGATTTTACAAATCTCACCCGAGCAAGGTCGTAAAATCCCGGCCACAGATTCCAGCAGTACGGTTCAGGCCTTGGTGGGTGCAGTGGAGGTTGCAAATACCCCGTCATCCCCAGATATGATATTTTGGTTTCATTAGTTAAGGTTCTTTGACATTTTGGTTACCTTGCCCACCGTAGACTGTAACCCCTGTTGTTTTAATTTAGTTTACTGGTTCTATTGAAATAATATAAAGAGTCACTTATTGACACTGGTTACACGTTTCTAATGCTTTACGTTTTGCATAAATCTAACACTGAGTTAAGAACATAAGAACATAAGAAATAGGAGCAGGAGTAGGCCATCTAGCCCTTCGAGCCTGCCCCGCCATTCAATAAGATCATGGCTGATCTGTCGTGCCTCAGTTCCACTTTCCCGCCCTCTCCCCATAACCCTTAATCCCCTCTCTTATCAAGAACCCATCAACCCGCTTCTTAAAAATATTTAGCGAGGCAGCCTCCACCACTTCAACGGGCGGAGAATTCCAGAGATTCACCACCCTTTGAGTGAAGAAGTTCCTCCTCAACTCCGTTCTAAACCGCCTCCCCTTTATCTTGAGGCTGTGCCCCCTAGTCCTACTGTCTTTTTTGAGCGGAAAGAGTCTCTCCACCTCTATCCTATCCATCCCATTCATCATCTTATACGTCTCAATGAGATCTCCCCTCATTCTTCTAAACTCTAACGAGTAAGATGGCTGCCTCCTTCACCAACTGGCTATAAGGATCTTGAGTTCATGTCACGCTATTTGTAACCCCCATGACTTACCTGAACTTGCAAAATCTCACTAACTGTCCTGTCTGGAGACAGTACACATCTCTTTAACCTGTGCTTAACGCTCTCTCCACTCACATTGTCTGTACCTTTAAGACTTGATTACCTGTAAAGACTTGCATTCCAACATTATTTTGTAAATTGAGTTTGTGTCTTTATATGCCCTGTTTGTGAACAGAACTCCCACTTACCTGACGAAGGGGCAGTGCTCCAATAGCTAGTGGCTTGTGCTACCAAATAAACCTGTTGGACTTTAACCTGGTGTTGAGACTTCTTACTGTGTTTACCCCAGTCTAATGTCGGCATCTCCACATTATAACAAGTTTACCATTTGAAATTTAGTTGCCAAGAATTTGAGAGTCACCCCAATCAGGTCAGTAGCCAGCAAGGTCATATAAATTACGACAGTGCAGGAGGCCATTCAGCCCATCAAGTCTGCACTGACTCTTCGACAGGGTACCTTACCCAGGTCCTATCTCCGTAACCCCACATATTTACCCTGCTAATTTCCCTAACCTACACATCTTAGGATACTAAAGGACAATTTAGCCTGACCAATCCACCTAACCTTCACATGGTTTGGACTGTGGGAGGAAACCGGTGCACTCGGAGGAAACCCATGCAGACTTAAGGAGAAATGCAAACTCCACAGACAGTGGCCTAAGACTGGAATTGAACCTGGGTCCCTAGTGCTGTGAAACAGCAGCGCTCACCACTATGCCACCATGTCTCCCCACTGGGCATGATCATGTAATGATGATGTGGATATGCCGGTGTTGGACTGGGTAAACAGAGTAAAAAATCTGACAACACCAGGTTTAAGTCCAACCGATTTATTTGATAGTAAACTCACACAATGTCACAATAGTGTGACATGAGTTTACTATCAAATAAATCGGTTGGACTCAAACCTGGTGTTGTCAGACTTTTTAACCATAATCATGTAATGAGCCAGTGTGATGCTCATCTTTCCAAAGATATTGCCTTCAAAAGTGCCTTCATGTGGCTGATAAGTCTAACATCCATTATACCTCTTCACCCTTAGGTACATAAAGTACACGCTTTCCACACTATCAACTCTCCACTGCAGAGATATGTAACTTAACTCAATTGCTGCCTCTGTTGTGGCATCCTATCAATAGTAGCTGTCTGTATCTGCCACTTTGCTACTCAAATACAAATTCATCTGTTGGAACTTGAAGTCTTTCACCCTTTCAAGTACTTTATAAATAGCTAGGGGCCTGCCAGACTTCAATATTTTATATTTTGTAGACTGAAGCAAATTTTAAAACCAATTATTTAATGTTCTCAGGGATTCAGTGATGCACGTGGACACACATGCACATTAGTAGAAATTCCCAAATATCACTGAAAGGTACAAGCCAGAATTATGTGAACTTTATTTCCTCTCTGAGGGAGAAACCTCATTTGCTTTTCCAAATGGATGTTAAATTCAAGTGTTGATTGTGCAAAGCTAACACCCTGAAAGAGTTTGCATTTCAGCTTTCTGCCCAATGCAGAGTCAATACCAGCTGCGGTGGGGTGAGGCCCTTAAGAGGGCATGAATTGCCCACCTAAGGGTCTTAATTGGTGATGAGACTGTAAGGCCATCAATGAGCCTTCCTGACATGGACTTAAACGGGTCTCCCCTTGCCGGTCTCCCACCCCAATTAACCACCATCTCCCCTGCTACTAAACCCAGCAGGGAAAGGGCATTACAGTCCACCTTCAGAGCCGACTGAATCCACCACACTCAGATGTGATGGTCATAACTCATCTAAGCATCTCAAAGTACCCCATTGCTTTCTACCACTGTAGTTGCTTCTTCCATTTGAGGAGCACTTTCTCACTGATCAAAGATAAGCACTAGATTGAGCTCAGCTTACACAACCACCTACAGGAATTGTACACATAGAAGATGAATAAGGTCAGGTTGGCGTCGTTCAAATAAAATGTTGAAACTTTCTTTGACTTCCCGGAAGTGTTTCAATTCAGTTGTGGTCAGAGGAGTCTACAATTATGACACTATCTAAATAGCTGCCACCACCTTCAAACATTGCCAGTCTTGTGGACTGCTGAAGGAGATAGCATTGTGATGCTTCCTGGACAGTTATATTTGCATAGTACCTTTCAAGGCCCCAAAACCTCCCAAACCACTATACAAGCAATAAAAAGCTTTGGAAGTGCCATCATTATTGTAATGTAAGAAATATAAGCAGTTTGCAGACAGAAAACCCCACACAAATAGATGATTATCATCTGTTTTAGATGCCTGCTGAAAGTTTATTTTACTTAGTTGTTTACTGTCACAAGTGGGCTTACATTAATACTGCAATGAAGTTACTGTGAAAATCCCCAAGTTGCCACACTCTGGCGCCTGTTTGGGTACACTGAGGGAGAATTTAGCATGGCCAATGCATCTAACCAACATGTCTTTTGGATGTGGGAGGAAACCAGAGCACCTAGAGGAAACCCACACAGACAGGGGGAAAATGTGCAGACTTTGCACAGACAGTGACTCAAGCTGAGAATCTAACTTAGCTGCTTAGATCTGTGAGGCAGCAGTGCTAATCGCTGTGCCACCTTGCTGCCAAACGATCAGGGTCGACTAAGATACACGAGTATAATGTTTATCAAGCAATTAACCGAGGACAGTGGGGAGAACTCCTTTGCTATCGACACACCGTGCCAGGGGACAGGGACAGCCTTTGGCTTTGGTTTGATATCTCCTCTGAAAAAGCACCTCCGATAGTGCAGCACTCCCTCAGTAATGCATTGAAGTGCAGATCTAGATTTTGTCTTTGAAGTGATTCTTGGATCGCAATATTCTATTTGAAAGGCAAGAGTGTTACCGGGTGATCGAAGATTGACCGTATTATCTCGCCTGAACTTATCGACTTCACCCATGGCTGGGATTATCTGGTTCCACTGCAGTGAAGAGAGATTTGGCCAAGTGCCAAATTCTCCGTTATCACTGGCAGCAGGAACAGGGCGTGCGAGGCTGAAGGATTGCAGCCTTGACATCCAAAAGAATTGCATCAGAAATCGCCTATTTATTAATGGAGTGGAAATCCTTTCTGATCATGCATCAAGTTATGATGAAAAGTCTTGATGTTTATGTGGATTGCTGTCAGTTGGTAAAGGTTCGTGTCCTCTCCCGTTCTGGACATCATTCCACTAAAATGTTGTTTTCTTTAGCTTCAAGGTGTGGGTGATATGGTGGCACAGTGGTTAGCACTGCTGCCTCACAGCTCCAGGGACATAGGTTCAATTCCGGTCTTTGGTGACTACCTGTGCAGAGTTTGCACATTCTCTCCATGTTTGCGCAGGTTCTCTGTGTGCTCTGGTTTTCTCCCACAGTCCGGAAGATGTGTAGGTTTGGTAGATTGGCCATGCTAAATTACCCCTTGGGGTCCCAAGATATGCAGGTTAGGGATATTAGTGGGGTTACGGGGTAAGCCTAGCTAAGAGTCAGTGCAGACTCGATGGGCCAAATGGTCTCCTTCTGCCCCGGAGAAATTCTGTCATACAATGATGTCCTTGGTAATTCTTTAATGCAGAATGAACTTCACACTGGCTTATCTGACAGATTTATCTTGATAGTTAGGAAGGATTCTAGAGCCTAAACCTGTCGTGACCTTCACAGCAACATGAAAAGCTAGAGAGGTCTTTGGTTGGACTTGTAGCAGATGGCACACAATAGTCACTGCATCTGTCAGAGCATCTGAAGACTGTTATACTTCCGAAAGCCAGTTCACGACGAACGGAACTGGAGGAAACCTTTACTCAGTTTAAAGTGAGACATTACAAGTAAATACCTCCAACTCAACTGCATCACAGTGTCAGTCTCACATTATATGTACTCAAGTAACAATATAATTGATGGCTTCCACTTGCATATACTTAATCACAGTTGATTTATAATTAGCAGACAAACCTCATCTGTTGCACAAAGAAAGAGTAGTGCAGTCGATAGTTTTGGACCCAGGACTAGTTGGGGATTTATAGAAAACACTTGAGGTTTTTTCTTTGATTTGCAGATGTCTCAAAGAAGGAACCTCTTTATCCCGATTAGCACGGGAATTGATATCGTCAGACCCTCCCACACCCCAAACACCACCCTCTCCCCGCCCAGTTTTCACAGGCCGTACAAGCTGTTTGATATTTTGACATTAAAACAAAAATGAAGTCCAAAGATGTGCTGGTTAGGTTGATTGGCCATGCTAAAATTGCCCCTTAGTGTCCTGAGATGTGTAGGTTAGAGGGATTAGCGGGTAAATGTGTAGGGATATGGAAGTAGGGCCTGGGTGGGATTGTGGTTGGTGCAGACTCGAGGGGCCAAATGGCTTCTTTCTGCACTGTAGGGTTTCCATGATTCTATGAAACGTGTGCAAAAGGCCAACACCAGGGACCTCTGGAAGTATATGACTGAGGGTGAAGACACAAACTTCTGAATGAACAGAAAAAGGAAAGGAATTTGACTACCAAATACAAGCAAAGCAGCAATTAATGCATCAATTTCCTAAGGCCTACTAACAAGGCCCACCTTGCTTGCCGAAGCAGCCAGCTATTAAAAGAAATTCAGTGTGAAATCCGGAAAAGCTTGATGTAAGTATTCGTTTGAAGTCCCACCTGTGTGTGTGCCAGTTTCCACGGCATCCTAGAACTCCCTCAACTCACACCTCATAAAATTGAGTGTGTGTTCTTATGATCCCTGGCTGTATGTGTGGTCCTACCAGTGGCGTGGCACCTCACAAGACTTCGCCTTCAGCCTGCAGTGTAACCGTGGAGACTCAATTAAACTAAGCAGCAACAAGAAATTAGTCTTAAAACTGCTGCAACTTGGCACTCACCTCAACGTAACTGCAACCCACACAAAGGGAACCTGAGAAAGGACTGATTTAAGCAGTTTAAAGGAATCATAGCACGCCTACAGTGCTATTCAGTCCAATGAGTCTGTACCAACAACAATCCCATCCAGGCCATATCCCTGTAAAACCCCTGAGACTGGCAGCGGGATTTTCTGGTCACACTCGCCCCAAGGCTGGAATTCCCACCCGAGGTCAATGAATCTTCGCTTGGTCTGCCTCCACCTGCTACGATTCCCGTGACAGGAGGGACGGGAAAATTTTGCACTGAAGCTCAATTTAGCACTAAAGCTCAATTTAGCATAGCCAGTCCACCTAACCCGCACATCTTTGGACTGTGGCTTTGGGTTAGGAGACCAGAGCACCCAGAGGAAACCCACGCAGACATGGGGAGAGCATGCAAACTTCAAACAGACAGTGACCCAAGCCAGGAATTGAACCTGGGTCCCCGGCACTGTGAGGCAGCAGTGCTAAACCACTGTGCCATGTTAAACGGGTCCATGTTTTAAATTAGCCAAGACTCAACCATTCTGTTGCCTCATCACTAATGTTAAAAACAATGCCAGCAGTTGGCCAATGGTGAGGGTTTTTGAATTCAAATTAGTATTTCTTGCACAGTATTCTGCTTTCTCTTCAGAGAGGGCGACGGATACAACTGAATAACCTGACGTTGTTGACTCACAATCGACTGATTTAGACGCTGGTGTCAGAACTCCATTATGTTGCGTGCTTGGGGGGTGGGGGGTGGCAGGGGACACAAGTGTTAAGAGCAGGATAAGCCGTGTAGTTGAGGAAACAGCTGGCATTCGTCTATTTGCATCTCTAAAAACATTGCAGGTGGATAAATAATGTACCTCTCCTATACAGATGGCAAATTGCTCCTGTACGAATGGCTAACAGCATGCACAAGTGCCAGGATTTTCACCGTGTGCACTGTAACCCACGGTGCTGTACAATCTCAACATCAGATCTGTAGTCAAATACAAAGGAACAGCTTATCCTAATTAGGCAGACAAGACTTGTCTCTTGGCACACTCAGCGCCATCCAGAACGGATTGAGGGCTCTCATAATTCCACTGGATAACCCGCAGAACAACAAGAGCCCCTGCAAGCCCTGAAGGCATCTGCAGGTTTCTCATCTAGCCTTTTGGTTGGAGGATCCCATTAGGTTTAAGTGGCCATGCATATGGAGCGAGGAAAAATGAAAATACTGAAGGTTGAAAAGGATATTTAAAACCCTGTTTCTCCCCCCCACCCACCCCCACCTTGTTCATTAAATGAGCCAACGATGGTAATTGAATAATGACCTATGGTAGTAGCACTGAGCACTTCCAACTCAGACTCAAATTCAAATGCCAGACTCCCTTCAATGCTTTAAGATCTTCTTTTTAGCCAGGAGTACCTTAAAAGATCCCAGTGTGACGTTCCACTGATCACACTTCCCTATCATTTGAGGTCCTTGCTGAATTGACAGCCAAATGCTGCACTGTAAACTCTTGTCTGCGAGAGACTGGATTTAGATTTCAGTCTGTCAGAATTCATTTCACTCAGGCCACACTAATGACCACAAAGCCTTCATCCCATCTGTCTAGCATGGACGCGATCCCATATTTCAGGGGTGAGAGGGTACTGTTCTAACACGCTGTGGCAGCCCACCATTTCCAGGATCAATCGGATGTATAAATATTTAAAGGTATGACAAATGGGGCTCAGTTATCAAGTTAGCAGAATTTTTCCTCACCACCCCTGCCCATCAGTGTATTTTTTTACTCATCCTGTTCTCTTAGAAACATTGTATGATTTTATTAAAATTCAAATTTTGGAGCACAAATGATAAATTCTTCATATTAAATTTAAGTTTGCTACGTACAGAAAATCCCTACAGTGCAGGAGGCCATTCGGCCCATCAAGCCTGCACCGACAATCCCACACAGGCCCTATCCCCCCCATATTTACTCTGCTCATCCCTCTGACACTAAGGGCAATTTTTAGCATGGCCAATCGACCTACCCGCACATCTTTGGACTGTAGGAGGAAACCGGAGCACCCGGAGGAAACCCACACAGAACTTGCAGACTCCACACAGACAGTGACCCAAGCTAGGAATCAAACCCGTGCCCCGGCACTGTGAGGTAGCAGTGCTAACCACCGTCACCCTGCCACGCCCATATGTTAAACGCTGCCATTTCAGCTTTCCTGTAAGCTTAATTTGTTGTAAAATTTTAAGCTTTGCGTAATGTGTGTTAACAAGTATATATCCTATTCCCCGTGTTCTAATTGATAGACATTTATGGGGATAGTGGGTGTAAAAAGGCATTGAAGTGTCCAATCAGCCATGGCCAGATTAGATGGCATAAGGAGTCTCAACACCAGGTTAAAGTCCAACAGGTTTATTTGGTAGCAAACGCCACTAGCTTCCGGAGCGCTGCTCCTTCCTCAGGTAAGTGGGAGTTCTGATCACAAACAGGGCATATAAAGACAAACTCAATTTACAGAATAATGATTAGAATGCGAGTCTTTACAGGCAATCAAGTCTTAAAGGTACAGACAATGTGAGTGGAGAGAGCGTTAAGCACAGGTTAAAGAGAAGTGTATTGTTTCCAAACAGTGAGATTTTGCAAGGTGTGCAGGTTACAGATAGTGTGACATGAACCCAAGACCCTGGTTGAGGTCATCCTCACGTGTGTGGAACTTGGCTATCAGTCTCTGCGCTGTCGTGTCTCGTGAAGGCTGTTTTGGAGAATGCTTACCCGAAGATCAGAGGCCGAATGCCCATGACCGCTGAAGTGTTCGCCAACAGGGAGGGAACAGTCTTGCCTGGTGATTGTTGAGTGGTGTTCATTCATCTGTTGTCATAGTGTCTGCATGGTCTCACCAATGTACGATGCCTTGGGGCATCCTTTCTGCAGCGTATCAGGTAGACAACGTTGGCCGAGTGCCTGGTGGATGGTGTTCTCACGTGAGATGATCCGACACGTCTTGCAGGGGTTGCCGAGGCAGGGTTGTGTGGTGTCTTGGTTAGTGTAAATATTACATTATGGTTAAAAAAACTACTCCCATATATTTATGTAAATGTTTACCCTGTGTAGCTAAAGAAAATCTTTACAGCAAAAATTTAAGTAAAAATATTTAAATAGCGAACTGGTTTGTTCACAGTCATCCCTTTTCCACCTTTCTTTTAACTTCTAGGACCCTTGCTGTTTGTCATTTTCATAAATGACCAAGATGAGGAAGTGGAGGGATGGGTTAGTAACCTTCGTATTGTCGGCGAACTTGATTGTTTTGTGGATAGTCTGGAGGGATGTCAGAAGTTGCAGCGGGACATAAGTAGGATGCAAGACTGGGTGGAGAAGTGGCAGATGGACTTCAATGTGGATAAATGTGTAGTGGTCCATTTTGGCAGGACCAACGGGATGCAGGAGTACAATATCAAGGGTGGGAGTCTTAGATGTGTTGAAGAGCAGAAGGATCTTGGGGTCCGGGTCCATAGGACTCTTAAAATCGGCCTCACAGGTGGAGGATGTGGTCGTAATGGTGTACCGGCCTTCATTAATCAAGGGATTGAGTTTAGGAGTCGGGAGGTAATGCTGCAACTTTATAAGACCCTTGTCAGACCCCACATGGAGTACTGTGCGCAGTTCTGGTCGCCTCACTACAGGAAGGATGTGGAAGCTATTGAAAGGGTGCAGACAAGATTTACAAGGATTTTGTCTGGATTGGGAGGCATGCCTTATAAAGATAGTTTGAGGGAGCTAGGTCTCTTCTCCCTGGGAGAGATGAAGGTTGAGAGGCGACCTGATAGAGGTTTATAAAATGTTGAGGAATAGATAGCCTCTGAGAATCCACCCTATTTCCCAGGGCTGAAATAGTCGCTACGAGAGGACACAGGTTTAAGGTACTGGGAAGCAAGTACAGAGGAGATGTTAGGGGTAAGTTTTTCACTCAGAGGGTGGTGAGTGAGTGGAATCGACTGCCGTCGGTGGTCGTAGAGGCGAACTCGCTGGGGTCTTTTAAAAGACTTCTGGATGAGTATATGGGATCTAAATGGCATTGGAAGTTACAGATAGTTCTATGGCTTGGTAGGTAGAGATGTGATCGGCGCAACTTGTGGGCCAAAGGGCCTGTTTGTGCTGTAGTGTTCCATGTTCCTCATTCTCTAGCTTATTTCTACTTTTGCATTTTTCCATCAGTTCCTCACATTTATAGCACTCTTTTCATCATGTTAAAGATCTAGACTGGAATCTTACCACCGTTCATGCCAGTGGGATTTTCCCATCCCGCCACAGTGAGCGGAGATTTGGCTGGCTGCCAAATTATTCCGACATTGCTGCAGTTGGGCGTGAATGGCAGGTAAGATTGCATCCATTTGGGTGTGATATTGGGGGCGGGGGGGGGGGGACGACTTTCCTCCTCATCTGTCACCAGGATCAAAGGGTTCCCACCAAAAGCAAATGGACTTTTAGTTGGGCTACCAAATCTCCCACTGCGAGTCCCACCACGACAGGACTGGAAAA
This sequence comes from Carcharhinus amblyrhynchos, assembly GCF_965287045.1. Lineage (NCBI taxonomy): Eukaryota > Metazoa > Chordata > Chondrichthyes > Carcharhiniformes > Carcharhinidae > Carcharhinus > Carcharhinus amblyrhynchos. The sequence goes on along the minus strand of NC_137341.1, from coordinate 9,694,239 downwards.
TCACAGCCGTTTTCTTACCATTTTGCTGACAAAAGCAATTTCCTGAGACCCGTTGAAAACAAATTTGACTTGGATTTGCTGAAATTTGGCTGCAAACACTACTTTACTACTTTTTCCCAGATTGGCAGATTAATTGGAGATTCATCTCATTGCTATTTGTGGAATCATGCTATGTGAAACATAGAATTCCTACATTGCAGGAGGCCATTCAGCCCATCGAGCCTGCACTGACAACAACTCCACCTAAACCCTATCCCTGTAATGCCAAACATTTACCCTGCTAGCCCCCCGACACTAAGGCCCTGATTTTACTGGCATTGCCAAGGCTTGTAGAACAGCATTTTCCACTGGCCTCGGACACAATCTTACGAGCTTTGGGTGGGCGTGCCGGTAAAATTCCAGCCCAAGGATCAAGTTAGCATGGCCGACCAACCTCAGCTGTACATCTTTGGACTGTGGGAGGAAACTGGAGTATGTGGGGGAAACTCATGCAGGCGTGGGGAGAACATGCAAACTCCACACCAAGCTAGAATTGAACCCGGGGTCCCTGGCACCGTGAGGTAGCAGTGCTGCCGTGCCGTGACTGTGTTTTTAGTCTAAATAATAACAGTGATTGCCCTTAGAAAATATTTCATTGTAGTTGGAGTGCTTCTTTGATCCTTTCTTAGATCAATGCTGTCTTGAAACACCAGGAAGCTGTGAGGGCAGGAATTCTCATCAGCAACATCACTGAAACTAATTGTCTGCTGCGCTCTGGAGGATAAGAGGTTTGCAGTAGTTCTATGGACTGTGATTATTATAACATTATCAGTCGTGTATTGTTGTTCAAGCTTTCCTTTGAGGTTGGCTTCATTCCCCCTGAGCTTGTAAGTGCTGCTGGAATGTGGTTAGGTGGTTAGACTTGCTGCCAAATCAATCCTCATAACCATTACCTGGAGGCTTTAGACCAGGTCAAACATGCCAGTCCCCTTAAACGTTCTATCCTTTCGGATGCTGCAGGAACTGAGCAGACAGTTTGGCACCATTTGTTGTCTACGTTTTTGTGACCTAGTGATCAGCGTCACCCCTTCCCCAACAAACAGTGACATGTTTTAAAAAGTTTATTTATTAGTCTCACAAGTAGGCTTACATTATATTGGGTGATGAAACAGTTAAACTGACAATCAATAACACTTGAACTGATGTGGTTACATGGGAAAATTATATTTTTGTCCCATTTTTATATTAGCAGCCGCACAAAATGGTACCGCTTGTGTCAAAACTCAATCACAAAATCATTTCATTCGCATTTCTTTCCCTCAAGAGTGTTTGCACAATTCAATATTACTGTAAAGCTTTTAAAAGATTCACAATTTATTCAGCCATTGAATTAATCTGAAATGTGATCTACCCTCAGTTGCATGGTTGCCACAAGACCAGGCCTCATGAATCTCTCATTGTGTACTACAGGGTGATCACATTGCACAGAGACTGGTCTTTAATACATAGGCTTAGTTATGGAAGGAAAGGATGGGGCAGGCCGCTGTTCCCCTGACAGCACAATGGTAAACATGTTTCACAAGCCAATGCACTCTCTCCTGTTAAGTGTTGATCCTGAATTTATTTTGAACAATTATGCACCCGACATAACTGGTCAGAAAAGTGAATCTTGCACAGTCCCGTAAAAGGGCATTATAAACAATTCTGGACAAGTATTTTGCACCAGTGTATAATGGTATAAAGTGTTCAACCACTTCTCTAATTGAAGGAGGTTGAATTCAAATGATTGCATTCGAATATACAATCTCTACAGCACGGAAGGGGGCCATTCGGCCCATCAAGACCGCACCGACAACAATCCCACCCCAGGCCCGATCCCCGTAGCCCCACTAATCTCCCTGACATTAAAGGACACTAAGTCCACCTAATCCTCACATCTTTGGGCTGTGGAGGAAACCCCTGCAGACACAGGAGAGAATGTACAAACTCCAGACAGCCACCCAAGGCTGGAATTGAACCTGGTGCTCTGAGGCAGTCGTGCTCACCACTGGGCCACCGTGCTGCCCAATAGCCGAGTTGTGACAAGCTACCAGGATTAAAGTTGACCCCGTGGCACAGAATTGCTCATACTGTCACACTTAGAGTTAACAAGGGTAGACATGGCATGAAATGGAAATCCTGGGCAGACAGGTTGGTTATGCCATTTTCTGGATGTGGGGCTCACATTGTGATCTGTTCACACCTATTCAGGGGGAGCTGGGCAGCACATAAACGTCATGCTGACATGCTTCGTAGCCCGGGTGCAATGCTGGCAACTTCTGCACTCGCATTCGAGTCAGTAATCTGTAAACTGTGCTGTTATATGCTCTGTCTGAGGCCAGAACTCTCCAGTTACCCGACGAAGGGACAAACCCTGAAAGCTTGTGAGTTTACTATCAAATAAATCGGTTGGACTTAAACCTGGTGTTGTCAGACTTCTTACTGTGCCAACTTCTGCACTCAGGAGGGAGCTGAGCGGCATTTGCACAGAGAGCATGAGGTGCAGCCAGCCTACTGAACTGAAAGGCAGTCTGTCCCTCTGAAAGGGAAGCTGCACTGAGGGGAATGTGTTGCTGAACACACTGTAGCTGTTACTGTGATGAAGGAAAGCTGAACATTACAGCAGTGGGCTCCAGGGTCACAGGTGCCAGACCGAAGGCCTTCTGAGTGAAGGTGGGCAGAGTGAGAGTTGCCATGGTTTCATGGCATGAGACACAGGAGCTGGGGGAATGAATTCCTGCTGTCTGGCCCTGAGCTTCAGGCTGCCGTGACACAGGGGCTGGAATTTTGCCGGCATGCCGGCCCCGATTCCGGAGGCAGAGTCCGCTCGGAGAATAGCATTCTCTGTTGGCCTCAGGTGGGATCGTGTGAAACTTGGGCAGACGTGCCGGTAAAATCCCGCCCCAGGAGTGCAGATGCTCAGTGAATGCACCTTCACATCTCATTTCCTACTCACCGTTTCAATATAAATCTCATTCTGCTCAATCACTGACAGTCCCAAAGCTCATCCAGCAGTGCTCCCCGCCACTCTGAATACATGCCTGCCATCGGGATCGTCCACCTCACCTACAAATGCTACCAGTCTCACACCCACCTCTCACTATCTCCACATAACTCCAGCTATTCGGCTGTGGCAGGCAGCACATTGACCAAAAACAGTATGACACAAATCACAGAAATTCTACCCTTGCTTTTGAAAACCAGGCAGTACACAATAACAAGGTGGCAGAGCAGAACTGGCATGGTGACAACCAAGGAGGTGGCAGTCCCCAGAATGATGCCAAATTTGACATGCTCCATGGCATTTAGAATTGCTGGGAACATGGAGGATGGAAACCTGCCTTATGCCCCTTCCCAGCTCCCAACTCGCCCTCTTGCTGCTGTCTGCCACGGTGAACCAGCTGCTGGTGGTGTGACCATGAACCTCTTGTCTCCCGTCCCATCGCCCCTGTCCTCATCCCAACTTCACTCTCCTTGGTTTCTACTTTCAGATGCCCAAGAACTTCCACCTAACCAGACATGGCAACTTCAGGAAGAGAAGAGAAAAAGGAAAGCGCTATTAAATGGACCCTGTTACTTGATAGGCCAATCACAGCCATTTAAATATTAGCACTGCCTATCACACAGGGCAATGTGGTGGCACTGCTGCTTCACAGCGTCAGGGTTCAATTCTAGCCTCGGGTCACTGTCTGTGTGGAGTTTGCACGTTCTCCCCATGTCTGCTCCGGTTTCCTTCCACACTCCAAAAGATGTGCGGGTTAGGTGGATTGGCCATGCTGAATTGCCCGAGTGTAGGGGATTAGCAGGGTAAATGAGTGGAGTTATGGGGATAGGTTCTTGGTGGGATTATGGTCAATGCAGACTCGATGGGCCAAATGGCCTTCTCCTGCACCGTAGGGATTCTATGAGAGTCCACCGTAGAGTTAGGGTCAGTGTACAGCGAGAGTCACTCGGCACAGGTAGGTGCAGCCCTGCCATGCAGAAAGGAGTGTTTGTGTTTTCGGACTGTGGGAGGAAACCAGAGCACCCGGAGGAAACCCGTGCAAACACGGGGAGAACATGCAGACTCCTCACAGACAATGACCCAAGCCAGGAATCGAACCCAGGTCCCTGGTGCTGTGAGGCAGAAGTGCTAACCACTGTGCTACTGTACTGCTCTCTAACAGTGATCAGTACAATCTCTTGTATACCCGGGCTTGTTTCATTACTGTGGGAGTTGTTTTCTTGGGCTAGCAAAGTTTGAATTATCCAAAAAGTCCAATTAAATTATGTAAACAGAAAAGTGGAAATTTAAGGGTGAAGAATGAATTATATATCCCAAATTCAGCAAGTTTGAGTTAAGCAGAATAGATTGCATTAGACAGGCAAGGATTGCATTTCTGAATTTGAGAGAGAGTGGTGTTGAGGCAACTTATATTGTATCTAACCTGTGTCTACCTGAGAAGGAAGTATTTCATACAATACTGAACAATGAACAAGAGCTCTGGAAGCAGTCTCCATTGAAATAAAAGCTGTCAGGAGATACCTATATGTAAAAGTATCATTTATATGCTGTACAGAATAACTGTAGTAGTAACTGTGCACATCGATTTAACAGTTCAACAACTTCTGATTGCTTTCCCCATTCTTTTGTTGCAATGGGAATGTCTCGGCCCTCACCCAAACCTCCCCTTGGGTCTGGCATTTTCTGATGACATGGTCGGGGGAGGGTTTAGCTCTAGGAAAGGGTCCGGGGATAGCTGGCATTGGAGGAGTGTCAGAAATGTTGGAATGGGCTGCATTAGGTGATCTGGTATCTAGCGAGTATGTCAAATACTAGGGAATGTCCCATGCAGAGTAGCTCGCTTAGCGCAGTAATACTTTATACAAGGTCGGGTCTTAAAACAGACAAAGTGATGAATTGGATTCTCAAATCAACACCATGTGGAAATTCATCCCTTCTTCGATTACCTGCCTTAAAATGTTTTGCAGCTTTTGACTGGAAATTGTTAATTGTGGCTGAGGTCATCGCCTCCCCTTAGACATTACAATTCCTGAGCGATGTTACTTAAGTCTGCATGTATATCTTTGGTCAGTAAAAAAGGCATTCCACAGAGGGGGCTGGAAGTCCTGGGGAATAATAATAACGATAAGAAATAAAAACTGATAATTAAAAAGCAGATCTGAACAGCCACAAATATCCCAAGCACTCCCAAGGCACTAGTTGCATTTGCCTAAAGAGCTTATGTCCAGAGGGATAATAATTTGGCACTCAACTTTGGAACCACAACTACAGAAATCAATTTCAAAACAGACAACTTGTACAAATAACTATTACCCAATCCAGGACAGTACAACGACAGATATACAATGAAACCAGCTGCCCAATGTATGAAACACTTCATCAGTCAGGAATGCTTGTGTATAGTGGGAGTCTTTTAAATGGAAATCATCAGAAACAAGAGTTTTATTGATTTTTTTTCCAGAAGGTGGGAAAGTTTTGATGGGGTTAGTTGGCTTCCACACAGAGACAAAAGGAGAAGTTAAAATCCTATTAGGATGTATAACACAAAGTGCACCACAAAACTGTCTTTTCATGTCCATAGCTGTGTCTGCGCATCATGAAAATTAAATTACAAGTTTTGACGTTATTAACTTTTTTTGGTGCAATTACAATCTTGTTTCTAGACAAGTCGGATTCAAGTCTCCCTCAGTAATATGTGATTCAGACTTTTCAGTTCATTGACATTTCCCTCTACACTCAGTAATTGTATCCACGTAGACAGTAACTGCTCAGCTTCACCATTTACTGTCATGCGAAGACCAGCCATGGTAGGGATAGTATATTTGAATTGCCTGTGGCAAAATGTGGCTCATTTTCCACAAGGATTTGTTTTACATTTTTCACTTTTTCTGCTGGTATCTGAATTTGTGCATCTTTCCCAGTGGTGGTGAGGTGGTGAACCTTCTTACAGTGTAGCAGATCATCTGGGCCATCTCCTCTGTTCTGGCTGTTTCCAAGAACAATCCCACTGACCCATGCTTTTGTCTCATTGTTGCTTCAAAGGTTTGGAACAGTGGCACAGTGGTTAGCCCTGCTGCCTCAGGTGTCAGGAGCCCGGGTTTGATTCTCCCCTTATGTCGCTGTCTGTGCAGAGTTGGCACATTCTCCCTGCGTCCACGTGGGTTTCCTCCAGGTGCTTCGGTTCCCTCCAACAGTCTGAAAGACATGCTGGTTAGGTGTGTTGGCCATGTTAAATTCTCCCTCAGTGTATCCAAACAGGCACCAGACTGTGGCAACTAGGGGATTTGCACATGCAAATGTTAATGTAAGCCTACATGTGACACTCAAACTTTAAACAATGTTTCCTTAAAAGGTGAATTAAAACATAGAAATTGGTCTGTGCAATCTTGTTAATTCTTCAGGAAGATGAACTGTGTTAATCATTTGGAGTGGTTTCCAGTGAGATCACTGCTGACCAGCACCCGAGGTGTTCTCCTACACAGAGGACAGGATAACGCCAACAGCTGAATTTTTTATGAGCTGCCAGCTTGGAATTTCATTTCCTTGAGTTTTTTTTCTCCCCTCTGCCTCTGTTTTCTTTCATGGAAATCAGGTCTTTTTTTTTATTATTTACGGCAGGTATTGTAATCACTGAGCAAGCCTTTTCGCAGGACTTAAAATCGATTTCCAAATTCTTAAGTGAAACCTGTAGGTCGAATCTTTGTAGCACTTCCTTTAAGCACTGTGATTGTGCTCCCCAGACTGAGATTTCCATGGAGGATTGACTTTGGTAAGTATCAGGCATTTGGGCTACATGACCAGCCAGCTCAGCTGTGAGACTGTCTCAGTACGGTGTGGGTTCTTTGGCAATGCCAGCTCAGGTGGCACCTCAGTATCAGGTATTTTCGCTCTGTCATCTGATCTTCAGAAACTTCGGAAGGTTGTTCGAATGGAAGTATTTGAGCATTCTTGACATGACACTGATACACAGTCCAAGGCTGCAATTTCCCAGAATTGTTGGAGTGTTGGGGGTGAGGTGAGAGTGACTGCCCTTGACTTCAAGACAGGATCTGACTGAGTATGGCATCAAGGAGCCCTAGCAAAACCAGAATCTATGGGAATCAGGGAGCCCATATCCGGCACAAAGGAATATGGTTGTGGTTGTTAAATGTCAATCATTTCAGCCCTGGGACATCATTACAGGAGTCCCTCAGGGTCGTGTCCTCGGCCAACTATCCTTAGCTATTTCATCAATAATCTTCCTTCCATCAAGGTCAGAAGTGGGGATGTACGCTGATTGCACAATGGTCAGCACTATTTGCAACTCCTCAGATACTGAAGCAATCCATATCCAAATGCAACAAGACCTGGATAATATCCAGGTTTGGGCTGACAAGCGGCATTTGTGCTGCACAAGTGCCAGGCAATGACCATCTCCAACAAGAGGAGATCTAACCACTGGGCCTTGCTATTCAATAGCATTACCATCGCTGAGTCCCCTACTATTAACATCCTGGGGGTTACAATTAACCTGAAACTGAACTGGACTAGCCATATAAATACTGTGTCTACCAGAGCAGGTCAACAGCTAGGAATGCTGTGGTGAGTAACTCACCTTCTGACTCCCCAAAGTCTGTCCACTATCTATAAGGCACAAATTAGGAGTGGGATGAAATACTCCCCACTTTTCTTGATGAGTGCATCTCCGACAACCTCAAGGTAGTTTACACCATCCAAAACAAAGCAGCCTGCCTTAAACATTCAATCCTTTCACCACTGATGCACTGTGGCAGCTGTGTGTACCATTTACAAGTTGCAATGCAGGAATTCACCAAGGTTCAAAGAACAGTACAGCACAGGAACAGGCCTTTTGGCCCACCAAGCTTGTGTCAACACAGATACCTCCCTAATCTAATATTTTCTTGCCTCTATGTGGTGCATATCTCTCTATTCCCTGCCTATTCACGTAGCTATCCCAATGCCTCTGAAGCATTGTTATAGAATCTGCTATTACCACCTCCTCCAGCAGCACGTTCCAGGCATTCACCACCCTCTGTATGAAAAACTTGCACCTTACATCTCTTAAACTTTCAACCTCTGTCCCGAGTAATTGACTCTTCCACCCTGGGAAAATGACCAACTATCCACACCATAATCTTATAAGCCTTTATAAGGTCATCCATCATATTCTGATCCTCCAATGAAACCAATCCAAGTTTGTTCAACCTTTCTTCATAGTCCATATCCTCCAAATCAGGCAACATCCTAGTAAATCTCTTCTTCACCCTTTCCAATGTGTGAACAAAGAACAAACAAAGAACAACACAGCACGGGAAACAGGCCCTTCAGCCTGACGAGCCTGTGCTGCCAATGCGAACATCCTTCTGGTAGTGTGGGGGACCACAATACTCCAGTTGTGACGTAACTAAAGAAGCACCCTTTAGGATTGTTAAAATTAGACATGATAGTACGTAAAAAATTCATAGACTCATTGGAACTGTAAAGCTGAAGAATGGTCAAAACTGTCAAAGAACTGTCGCAACTTATTGGGATTGCCAAAGCTCACAAGAACTTTAAATGTTATCAATGAATCTAACCCTGGTGGGCTTTAATGATATAACAGCATGAGCATGCGCATTTTCATAAGAGATCAGTTGAAGGAATTTCCATATATTGATTTTTATCAGAATGATTTTTTTTGTTTAACATAGTGATGTCATTGATAGATACATAACTTTCATCTTTTTACCAGCATGACTCCTGGGGATTCCCCATGGTGGATAGCTGGCATGGAGGGGGTAAGACCAATGTGTAGTGGGTTGGAGACATGGATGGACATGAGTTAACATTAAGATGGCATGTGAAAGGCTATGAGGATGAGGTGGGGTTAGCCTGGGGATATGAGGGACCTGGGATATAAGGGGCCATAGACAGTGGACAGGATGAATGAGGCAGCCTTCACATTCATTTCAAGGTCAGGCCGGCCTGACGTCTAATCCATCTTGCAATCCGCAAATTGAAAATGGAACTGCAGACCACTATTTTTAAATGTCGGGTTTGCAGAACGAAGAATTCTCCCATCTCTGCACAACGACCCACAGGGAGTGAAAACATGGCCCTCAGTTTCTACCTGCCCCATCTAATCGTTCTGTAATTTTAAAATATTGCTATCATATTCTCTCAAAATCGCTCTCTAATCTTTGAAACCTTGGTGGAACAGCGGATGAAGTCCATGGAGAAACAGGCTCGAGGAGCTGAACGGTCTATGTTTTCTTGCCTTTCTGATATGCCCCTTGCCCTGGCAGCTGGAAAGCAGCAATGCACCTGGGACTCCAGTTCTTCAAACAATACTCGTCGCCAATAACAAGCCAGTCTCCTGTTACCACAGCATTCCTAATTGAATTGCTAATCGAGTCCGCTCATGTTTCCCACTGCCATTGTAATCCATTTTAATGGCTTGTCCAGGAATCATCCTCCTCCCCACTGGAGTGCTTCAAACTAGTTAGTTGGTGTAGTTTTCCCTGAATGTTCCGATTGAACCATATCCCTTCTCAATTTCTCTGACCTGTGGATCATCACCACTCTTTCCTCTATTGCTGTTACTTTGTACTGAGTGGGATGACAGCCCCCTGAAATCCATGGTCAGAAATTTGATGATAATGTGAGATAACATTCCTGCTCATAGGATCCTACAGTGCAGAAGGAGGCTATTCAGCCCATCGAGCCTGCACTGACCACAATCCCACCCAGGCCCTATCCCCGTAACCCCCTGTATTTATCCTGCTAATCCCCCTAGCACTAAAGGGCAATTTAGCATGGCCAATCAACCTAACTCACACAACGTGGGGAGAAACCGAAGCACCCAGAGGAAACCCACGCAGACATGGGGAGAATGTGCAAACTCCACACAGCCAGTGACCCAAGCTGAGAATCGAATCTGGGTCCCTGCGCTGTGAGGCAGCAGCGCTAACCACTGTGCCACCGTGTCGCCTCAAATCATGCTCCTTCCTATCTCACAAGCGATAAGGATCTCAGTTCCCAGGGTCCCCTTCAGCAGGACTGGGCATGAGGAATTTTGTTCATCCCACCACACTGCCAGCAGGAATGGGGAATTTGGCACTCACCAAAACTCCATTCACTGCATGGTCACCGGAGAATCCCAGCCGTGGCTGGGGCTGGAGAATCCCGGTGACTGTTAACTGACAAAAGCAAAATACTGAGGATGTTAGACTGAAACAAAACCAGAAAATGCTGGAAAATCTCAGCAGATCTGACAGCTTGTGTGCAGAGAAAGAGTTAATGGGGGTGATTCTCCCAAAGGTGCTGAATTGGCAGGAAAACTGTTCTAAATCCCAACTGTTTTGTCGGTTCAGCTTCTCACCTGAATCTCCGCACTCTGTGCAGTGAAGAGGTCCCAGTTGTGAATCTCATGAAAAACCCAAGGGATGGGGCCCGATTCGCACTGGGGTTTGACTGTTTTCTGGAACTCAGATCGGGGCCACTGCGCATGCACAGTCAGACTTCCTGTTTGCTGGTCAGCCCCAGGACCCTCACAGTGCTGCCCCTCCAGTGCCCCCCACCCCACCACTGGCCCAATCATGGCCCCCACAACAATTCCCAGGCCAACCCTGCACCTATGTCCCGGAGCACTGTGATGTCCAGCACACACCACCCCACCCCACCCTCAGCAGTGGCGATCGCCCCACTGCCACAACCTGGCAGACCGCTCCCCCCCCACCCCCCCCCGCCTCAACAAACCCCCCTCCGGAGGCAGGCACCCCCTCCCAGCAGGCCCACCCCTGCTGCCCTTTCTCCATCCCAGACTAATCCTGTCTGCAGAGTGGCAGCAGGACCCCCAAGCCATTGCCCCTCAGCCTCACCCACAATAGACCCTGCCCCCCCTTGGCAATGCCAGGATGCCCATGCCCAGAGGGCACCCCCACCACTTGATCCTGTGGGGGACCCAATTGCCCCCCTTTACTCCGGTGGGGTCTCTCACTAGTTCCCTGAACACGGGGAGCTAGTCTAAACCCCACTAGGATGAAGTACTCCTGGCAAGGTGGGAGATTCGATCGAGATGATAACGACCTAATATACACATTTACAACAGATTTAAGTTGCTTACCCGCCTTCCCCCTGGTTTCCAGTGTGGTCTGACCAGTGACTGTTCGCTGGTCCTGGGAGATGTGTGTGTATTCCCAGGACATGTGCAAATCCCTGTTCAAAGCCGGTGATGTGGGTCTCCCACCCCAACCCGCCAGAAAATTTGCGGGTCACAATGGGAGAATCGTGGTCAATGTTTCCAGAAACATTGGCTCTATTCTCTCTCCAAAAGGTGCTGCCAGACCTGTTGAGATTTTCCAGCATTTTCGGTTTTTGCAACTTAAAGCTGACATTGGTCAGAGAGGAACAACCTCCATTCAGCTCAGTCCAAAAAATGTGATATCAGCATCATACTGACATCATGCATCCCCAATTTCAATGTCTAAATCTGCTGCTTACACTTCTGTCACTCTTAAAATCCTGGAACCCTCTGCCCTGGTCATTACTGTGGGTGTACCATCTTGCCCATTGTGTGTTGGGGGGGGGTGGGTCTGCAAGCCTGGCACTAGCAAGACCCCAGATGATCCAATGCCACATGCCTGCAGTGCTGGAGAGCAGCTGCCCTCTGACTGGTTAGCACCGTGCTAACACAGGACTCCCTGATCCAGAAGGATGGAAGTCCCCCCTCCTATCTCTGAATGACCCTGACTGAGGGCCTTGTCCCTGACATTTTAGCTGTCCAACCAATTTCCCTTTCCAATCACTGATCATCTGTTTCCAGCACTCCCATGGACAAGTTCCTGGTCATTGTGCAACCAAGTCCTTCCCCTTCATTCCCCACTGTGTCTCTAGCCCAGAACCTGAAATATATTTTCCCTTAGTCCTTATACCAATGATTAATGGGGACAGCTTTTTTTTTATATATATCTCCCTTATCTAAGCCTGTAACAACCATGTACGTCTCGCTGACATTCCCCACAACCTCCTTTACTCCAAGGAGAATAACCCAATCTTCTCCAACCTAAACTTGTAACTAAAATCCCTCATCTCTGGATCCATTGTGATAAATCTCCTCTGCACTCTCAGGGACCTTCACTTCCATCCTAAAGTGGCACAATGGTTAGCACTGCTGTCTCAGTGCCAGGGACCTTGATTTGATTCCAGGCTTGGGTTACTGTCTGTGAGCAATCTGCACGTTCTCCCTGTCTCTATGTGGGTTTCCTCCAGTTTCCTCCCACAGTCTGAACGACATGCTGGTTAGGTGCATTGGCCATGCTAATTCTCCCTCATTGTACCCGAACAGGTGCTGGAGTGTGGCAACTAGGGGATTTTCACAGTAACTTCATTGATGCAAGTCTACTTGAGACGCTAATAAATAAACTTTTAAATTTAAAGTGTGGTAAACAGGACTAGATGCAGTCCTCTAGTTGTGAGCTAACCAGAGCTTTAGAAAGTTTCAGTATAACCTCCCTGCTTTCATACTCAATATTTTTGTTGGATTCTTTCCATCATCTCTCAAGATAAAGGCAAATCTGCTGTAGTGATGACTATTCTCCCCTAAACTGGGATAGATAAGTCATGCTAAAAACATAGTAGCTTTCTATTTAGGAATTCCAGTAAATACTACTTTAAGTATTGATGGATATGTTAAATATCTCTGTTCAGTTAATAAGATTTGGATTCTCGATTACAAACAAGATTATACCTTCTTTTCCTTGAATTTTCAATGTTATAATTACCATGAAAAGGGGAAATGCATGTTTGGTTCTTCAATAAAATTTTAAATCATTATATTATTTCATATAATCTTCTGTATCCAAAATCAGAGAACCCATCTCCATTCATTCTTTGGTGGAGATGCATTGTTGTGGAGAGATGCTTCTAAATTTATTTCCATTCTGTAAGACTGCGAAATGTAATTTTGGACAGCTTTGTATTTACCTAGCGATCCGACTATTCCAGAATTGAGAATACCCACATTGAAAACAAAAGTCAGAAACTGGCAAAGTACAATTTGATTGTTTTTCAGCCACAATTGATATGAGGAAAAAATGCAATTTGTTCAGTATCACTCAGTGCTTATTTAATGCACACAGAATTCAGCCAAGACATCTTAGCACAGGCTCTGTTAATTTATCAGTGTTGGTAATCTGACACATTTTTCATTTGTCCTTTCTAGAGCAGATTTATTGATTTTTTTTCCAGCATAACGTGACTGCATGATCACTGATTATGATTATACGTGCTTGAACAGTACAGAATGATATCAAAAGCCACAATAGTCAGAGATTGATAGTGAACAAGTCTACCATCATTGGTTTTATTTAAAAAAAAAAGGATTGTTTCATCTTGTCAAAATAGTGCTCCCACCTCATCCACCCCCTGTCACCAATCCCAACCAGGCTCCCTTCCCACAATCCCACATATTTATCCTGCTCATTCCCCTGACACTAAGGGACAGTTTAGCATAACCAACAGGGGGATTAGTAGGATAAATGTGGGGTTATGGGAATAGATCCTGGGTAGGATTGTGGTTGGTGTAGACTCAATGGCCTCCTTCTGCATTAGAGATTGTATTCTATGATTCAACCAACCTAACCCACAGATCTTTCGACTATGTGGGGGAAACCTACGCAGACATGGGGAGAATGTGCACAGACAGTCAGCCAAGGTTGGAATTGAACCTGGGTCTCTGGCACTGTGAGGCAACAGGGCTAACCACTGTGCTGCCATGCTGTCTATGGGACATTACAATCCATACTACAGGTACTTACTTCAAACCTTGGCAAATGAGCAACATTCCTAAGTTCCTTTCAATCCATTCCTATCAATCAAATCCATTGCAAGAGTTGCTCTATTGTTTTAAAATTGCTATTTTAGTCAAATGTAGTTTAATGTACAAGGTGTACATCTATTACTTGCAGGATCGAAGCATATACACGTTGGAAAGGTTTCTATACCAGAGTTGAAAGCATCTCAGAGAAATGAACAGGGTGATCTTGCAGTATAGAGCCTGGGCACGCTGATCAGCCACATTGACACTGGGGTTCAATGAAAGGTATAACATGTGCTGGAATTTAACTACATTGACATCTGCAGCAAGGACCAAGCCAGGAAAGGGAAAGGCATGAGCTTACCAAACCACAGCACTTCCCTCCTGAATTAATTGGAGATGCACATTGCCAGAATAGAAGTGCCTGAAGGCTGCATGGCATTAAATAGGCACTAGATTGCTTTACTGTCAATTTGAAGCACTATTATTGGAGTAGCTTCCTATTACTGCAAGTTACATTCACATGGATAGGATGAAATGGTTGCCAAATTCAAGCAGAGGTCAATTAGATACAGGATATACTTTCTCTCTTGCTTAACATTGATATGGTTCTAAGGGTCTGGGTTTTACCTCAATACAAAAAGGTGTTAATTATATTTTTCCGTCACATTAACATGCTTCAGTTTTATTCGGAGTTGACTCTCTTCAGTTGCGTTTGAGGTACAGGACAGATGATTCCGAATGGGTTTATGATCTAACCATTCTTTTCTCAAGTGTTAGGCCTTCAGCTTAGTAGCCCCAATATAGATGCTGCACAATTTCCTTCCTGTACACAGCTGGATTTCTGTTTTTCCTTCAGGTGACCTGCATTGTGTTTCCAACAATCACTTTACGTTAAATCTGTACATGTTCCACAAGAATATTCCCCAGGGTCAGCAGAAATGTACTGGTTACTTGTTGGCTGGTCTTCTCTTCACAGTTTCAATGTTGGTAGGGTCAGTGGAGAAAAGGTGGATAAATTTAAAGATGAAGTCAACATCACTGGATCAGAGTATAAACGCTATTTGAATTTGTCTGCATTCACTCTGCAACACACGGGAGATTTCTGCCGAGTGTTCACACCTTCTGTCAACCTCTCCACTGCCAGGTAACTGCACCAATTTGGATTTTTGACATTTGGCCGTGAAGTCATAGTGCCATTCAATCTGGATAAACATTTATCTCCCCCACAAATAATCTTAGTCCAATTTTACTAACTTACTTTCCACTCATACTTATTTTATGTAGTAATATTCATCCTTTTATATCATCTGTTTCTCCATCCACATCCTCCCAGCCCTTGGCCAACTTTCTGTACGAGATATCCAGCACACTCCAGCAATTTGATCCTGTGCCAAATATTTATTTCTTGTTAAATGATTCCTGTTGTTTTTTGTTTAAATTGGAGAACAATTATAATTGAGAATTTAACCATGCTTATCTATAGTTTATAGAAATTATGATCCAAAAAGCCTTGGCATACATTCATCAGCATTCAGCTGTAGTTAGAGTTGTGTCGTACTCTTAAGCTATGTTTGGGGAGTATATGTTGAAGACATAACATGATTTTGCACAATTAGACTCCTAGTGAAACATCTTGGGACGTTTTATTATATTAAAAGGTGTTGGATAACTGCAAGTTGTCAATGTTGATTGCTTTCAAAGCTGTAGCTGCTGAACTTAGAGCAGAACATGAGACTTCTTATTAACTTAGGCTGATAGCAAGGATGATGTAAGGTGGGAGGAGGCTGTTGTGAAGCACATACACTACCTTGGACCAGTCGTAGAATGATCCCATTTCTGCATCAGTCTGGTTTTTGTGCTGTACCTCCTATTGAAGACTATAACATACTTTTGTTGTAGGTTTTTCATCTGTGGGATCATATAAAAACAAAATCCCTTGTGTCTCAAGCCCATTGTATGAGATCAAATGAGATCTTTACTTTGATAATTTATGCTGCTGAATTTTTTCCTCTCACCCCACGACATACTCTGTTACCACCGCCCTGTTTTGTTCCAGCGCAGTGCTGGTGCCATGCCATACACAGCTGGCAGCAAGAACTCTCTGCTCCGTGGCAAAATGAATGATTGTCAGTTCTTCCTGTCTCGAAATGAAGGGCTTGGCCACATGGGTACTTGTCTTACATGGCAGCGCAACTAAGAATTGATAAAATTTGTTCCTACTGGGACTGAGGGTTATGAGTTTCAGCAGCCTGGGGACTTAGATCACCTAATGGGGGATAGTTCACAACCAATTTAACTACTACACTCCCAGCTTCTTCCCAAAGACTGTCACTTTTGTTAAGGAAGTATCACTGTGGTCTAGTGTTTTACTGTTTCATCGTTCAAGATGAAATTCTATTTCAAAACGAAACAAACATTGACTTCAACAGCATTCACCATTTTTCTTCTTGTAAGAGAGCCTTTTGAATATTAAATGTTTTCTGGGTTATAGTACCTCAGCTAACCACAACTGAAGAGATTTTAGCCAAACTGCAGGGTATCACATCTGGCCTGAATGTGCAGCTTGTCATTAGCCACATATATCATTATCCTGAATATAGTACTGACTGTAGCTAACCCTTTAATCTCTTCTTCAGAACTTAATTTCATAAAGCTCACTTCATAAAACTGCTTCCTTAATATCTGGACAACATTATACAGATAACAGGGATAACTGGTGACCTGCTGTTCGCTGAGGACAAGTGGTACACTGTCAAAATCATTTCAAGTCACCCAAGGTCAACAATAGTTCATAAGAACATAACATCAAAACATCAGGAGAGGCAATGGCCTGGTGATATTATTGCTAGACTATTAATCCAGAAACTGAACTAATGTTTTGGGGACCTGGGTTCAAATCCCTCCATGGCAGATGGTGGAATTTGATTTCAATAAAAAAAAACTTGAATTCAGAACTACTGTTGATTGTTGCAAAAACCCATCTGGTTCAATAAGGTCTTTTTAGGGGAGGAAATCTGCCATCCTTATCTGGTCTGGCTTACATGTGACTCTAGAGCCATAGCAACTCCCAACTGCCCCCTGAAATGGCCTAACAAGCCACTCAGTTCAAGGGCAACCAGGGATCGGCAATAACTGCTGGCCAGCCAGTGAAGCCCAACTCCCACCAATGAATAAAAGAAAATTCATAAATATGAGCAGAGTTAGACCATTCAGTTCATTATGCCTGCTCTGCTAGAGTCAGAGGTTTACAGCATGGAAACAGGCCCTTTGGCCCAACTTGTCCCTGCCATCCTTTTTTTTTAAACTAACTTTTAAATCTGTAAACTAATCCCAGTTGCTTGCAAATGGCCCATATCCCTCTATACTCATCATACCCATGTAACTATGTAAACGCTTTCTAAAAGATAAAATTGCACCTGCCTCTACTACCACCTCAGGCAGCTTGTTCCAGACACTCACCACCCTGTGTGAAAATGGCACCTCGATGCCATTCAATATGATCACGGCTGATTGTCGCCTTCATTCCATCATTGTTGTGAGATGTGTAATTCACTTGAGAAAAGCACGTCATTCTTGTTTTGTTCGTATTTGTATTTTGGTGCCCATCACTGCTGAAGATGGGTCCATGGATTCTGCCGAATCTAACCTGATGCTTCCAGTACAATTAAAACTGGTCACTTTGCATTCTTAAAGTGGAGGCTGAATGTGCAATTTTAAAACCAGATACATTCCAAAAATAACTACACTCTTACTAATACAAGAATTAAAAGGTTAATTTTCCATTGCTGCAGACAGTTGAAAATTGACGTCAAAATCCTTGAGTTTACAAAAACGCACATACAGAACTCTTTCAACCATGATGGCATCCTTGTGATCATTTGTTCCCCGTCCCATCTCTAGCTCTCGTTTCTAAATGTTTTTTTCTCCCTTTCTTCTGGGGAGTTACAGTATTAAAACTTCATTTTGCTCGTTCTTCTTGTTTCCCCAAAGAAGAAAAGAACAGCACACAAATGCGATGATTACGGAGCCAACCATATCATTTGAGCTGACAGACCTTCAAGGATCACGCTGGGAAACCTGTTGTTTGACCAGGGCTCTTCTCTTTTTCAGGCCCCATTTAGTCTGAGAAGAAGGTTATTCATAGGCAGTGCCAGTCAGCGTGCAACTTTGATCAGGGGACCATTGAGGAAAGCAAAACTAATGTTTGAAAGCAAAGGAGTGTGAAAATACAACAGATTGCCTTTCCTATTAAAATGTAGTGAAAATGGTTGCTTTTTAGATGGTTTAACCATCTCATTGCAGCATTACTTATAATACCTTTCTAACCAAAAGGTTCAGTCAATAAAATTGCCATGAAGATGTAAGTGATATATTTGTGACAACCTGCAATGCCGCTTCTTTCTAATTCCCTCGCTCAAACATTTTTCTCTCATCCACCAGCTCTTTCAAGAAGGCAGAGAAGGGAGCATAACAGAATCTGTCAGGAGTTCAGAAATGAATGTGGTCTCAGCTATGAGCAAAAACAATGGTCAGGTGGAGTGTGTGAGATGGGGAGGAGGGGTGGTGCTAATATGTGTGTAATGCTGTAAAGTGGATGATATTGAAGTGGCCAGCCATTATACACCACAGCTCACATCTCTTTCCATGAAAGTCAAAGGAAGAGACTGGAAATCTAATTCATTAACATCTACGCATTTTATAGTTAACATTTCTCCACAAGTGTCATATTTCCCCATTTGTCATGCAATGTCATTCTTCCAAAGGCAGGTTAGAACTGATGAACTAACCATACAGGCAAATTCAGATGCACCACACTAGAAATCGGAGAATCCTACCGTGCAGAAGGAGGTTATCTGGCCCATTAAGTCTCACCGACCACAATCCCACCCAAGCTCTATTACTGTAACCTCACTTCTTTACTCTGCTAGCCCCCCTGACACTAAGGGGCAATTTCAGCTCAGCCAATCAACCCAACCTGCACATCTTTGGACTGTGAGGAAACCAGAGCACCTGGAGGAAACCCACACAGACACAAGGAGAATGTGCAATCTCCACACAGATAGTCACCTGAAGCCGGAATTGAATCCAGGTCCCTGGCTCTGAGGCAGAAGTGCTAACCACTGTGCTGCCCATTAAAGTAAAGGACATAGCAAAATTTGCAAATGACACTAAAATAGGTGAAAAGCAGGCAGTGAAGTGGAGATAAAAATTTTACAGATTGTTCTCAATAAATAGGCTCAGAGAATGGGCCAAAATTTGACAGATGGAGTTTAATGTGGATACTTGGTGAGGTTATCTGTTTAGGCTGAAAAAAAAGGGAAAGCATTCAAAATGCATTTGGGCAGAGGGATCTGGGTGTCCATGTTCATGAATCACAGAAAGTCAATATGCAGGCGTAGCATGTAATAAAAGAGGCAAATGGGATTTTAGCATTTATCACAAAAGGATTGGAGTATCGAAGTAGAGAAGTGTTATTGCAATTGTACAGGGTGTTGGTGAGACCACATCTGGGGTATTGTGTCCAGCTTTAGTCTCCTATTTGAGGAAGGATGTGGTGGCATTGGAGGCAGTTCAAAGAATTCACCAGACTGATTCTGGGGATGAAAGGGTTGAGATATGAGGAGAGATTAAACAGTTTGGGCTTGTACTCACTGAAGTTTAGAAGGATGAGAGGGGATCTGATTGAGGTGCGTAAAATAATAAAAAAGGGAATTATAAAGTAATTGTGGACCAAAGGTTTCCCAAGGTTAGGAGGGGAAACTAGAACAAGAGGTCACAGGTATAGGTTGAGAAGTGGTTACAAGGAGACAGATATATTTCTGATTTTAAAACAGGTATTAAAAGGGATATATGGAACAGGTGGGAAGGTGTATTTGATGCCAGGGAGAGATCAGCCACGGTCCAATCGAATGGCCAGGTCACTTTAACCTCCATAAAACCCCACCCTGGGTCACCTGCCATTGCATCATTCCGTTCTGCAGCAGAGATTTTCACATCTCCCTGTCTGAAGCTGCAGGTGTGAGCAGACCCCTTTGAAGTTCTCTGACAGAGAGGAGATGTCAACTCACTGAGGCACGGGTGGGGGGTGGGCAGGGGGCAGCGATGGTGGTGGACAGGGGTGGGGAGGAGGTTCAGTTCTGCCCAGCTGTGCACTCAGTGCACTCAAACCCAATGTATGCACACAATTTTGATTTGAAGAAGTGTCTGAGGCTTCCTAGGAAGCTGAAACCTTTGGAAAGCTTTGTTCTCTATCAATTTCAATGACAGAGGATTTCAAAGTTCAGCACTTGAGGCCTTCATCGACAGCTGTGTTTATTTTAATTTCCCTTCCTCTTTTGCAAACCACTTATTCCTTTTGAAGATTCCTGATTGAGAGCCACAGGCTCAGTGCATCCACTGATCTTACCTGTGAACATTGCTGTTAGGATCAGTGGATGCATTCAAGTATGAAGGGAAGTGAAAAAGGGTGTACCAATCTTGGAACAGCGGGGCTGGTCTTCGGGTTCCCCAAAATGATTTCATTAGCATCTTTCAGGTGAAATGAATCCCACCTGACAAATGCAGCGGATCTGGTCTGAACTCCATGTTGAGAAGTTCATCTCACTGCCAGTTTGGTTGCTCCATCCACAACCTCCTGTTTTGTTCTAATGAAGCTCAAGGAATCTCATCTTCTAAGTAGACATTTTATAACCTTCTGGCTGTGAAATGGTGAATTTGCTCTCTACATGGCACGCACACACACACACACCCCAACTCATCCCAACTACAGGAACCGCATAGCATTTGCATGACTGCGGCCGTTTCCAGGGAGTTGCACACTGTTGGCTAACTCAGCACAGAACTGGAACTGAACCTGTGAACGCAAGAGTTAAATCAGTTCAACGTTATTGTACAACTTACATCCCATTCAAAAATGAAACAATTATGTCTGCGCTGAAACAAATCAGATCTCAGTGGGACTGGCTGACAAAATTTAAAAAAAAACCATTACAAAATAGATTCAATTAAATATTATTGATCAAAGTCTAACAGGTTTTATTGAAGAGTTTCCTCTTTTTCCAGTCAATATTTATTTATAAATGCCCCCCAAAAATTAACTTTGGGTAATGTTATGAGAACAATTAATTTTACATAGCTTTACACAATTGGATTTAGCAATTTTAAACCAGCTGAATTAATAATATTGGACTCGCTGCGTCACTGTGACACAGAAGAAACCATTCTATCCATCAAATCCATGCTAGCTCTCTGCAGAAAATTCTAGGCTGGAATTCTCTGACTGTTAACGCCGGTGGGTTTCTCCAAGATATGATTTAATGGTCATGTTACGCTGAGTGGCAGGGTTGAAATATACCTTGGGACTCATTGAGTCCAACAACAATGCACCCCAACCTGTGGGTTCCTGCTGGCGTGGGATGACCTTGTTGGGAATTGCCATTGGCAGCAGTGGGACCTGAAAATCCTGCCACTAGCAAACAACATGCCATCTCCTGCCAGTGGGAAGCACGTGGCTGGGAGGCTGGAGAATCCCACCCCTTAAAGTATCCTTAATATCCTATCATGGAATGAATAATCAACCAAATGATGACACTTTAATGGAACTGCTGTAAGATTAAGGATAGTACAGGAGAGCATTGTTCATGCAGGGTTATTTATCAGAGAAAGGGGTAAGACGTCAGACGTGTTCATTCAGCAAACAGTCCGAGCCTTTTCAGTCAGGGCCACACACTTGCAAAATGGACCAAAACGACCAGTTCTGATAATACAAAGACTCGTGCTAACTGCCTCACAGAGCCAGGGATCCTGGTTCAATTCTGGCCTCGGGTGACCGTGTGTGGAGTTTGCACATTCTCCATGGGTTTCCTCCTGGTGCTCTGGTTTTCCCCCCCCCCCCCCCGCATACTCCAAAGATGCGCTGGTTAGCTAGATTGGCCATAGGAAAATTGCTCCTCAATGTCTCAAGAGGTGTAGGTTAGGAGAGATTAGTGGGGTGAATGCGCAGGGTTACAGGGATAGGGTGAGCCTGAATAAGATGCTCTGTTGGAGACTCAGTGCAGACTGGATGGGCCTAATGGCCTCCTTCTGCCTGTACGGAGGCTATGAACCCCATCTTTTGCCTCTCTATCAAAATATTTCATTTAGCTAAGGCAAAACAAGCCAATTTGAAAGGGTTAAAGTCACACTGAGTAAATTGATTTAGGATATGATTTAATGGTCATGTTACACTCAATGGCAGGGTTGAAGTATACCTTGGGACTCATTCTTGAGTCCCACAACTGACTCATCAATATCCTATCACTTGTTCTATAGTTCTTCATTGATTTTTTTTTTCAGTTCTTATTCTAAATTTCACACATGTACAAATTACAAAATGCGCAGCAAAAATTCATTGTTACGTAGAGTACCATAGCGACAGTGCGCAAGTACATGGGATAGCAACAAGATAAAAGTATAGCCAGTAACAGCAGTCGTTGATTAGCCATTTGCAATGTAAGGAATTCACTTTGTTTTCTCAGCCTTTGTGAAGTGTGGCAGTGCAAATGAGCCAAATGTATCACAAAATTGTTGAGCTCATTAAGTCAGCGCTTGTGTTATGAGCCTCTTAAAAAGGCTATAGTAAGTTCAAAGATGATAAAAATGAGAATTGTTTTTTTAAAATCACTGACTGGAATAAAGTATTCATATTCTTGCCACTATCATGGAATGAAAAATCGACCAAGTGGTGATACCTTAATGGAACTGCTATAAGATCAAGGATAGTACAGTGGGGCATTGTTCATGCAGGCTTGTTAGTCAGGGAAAGGGTTAGGATATCAGATGCGTTCCTTCAGCAAAACAGTCCGAGCTTCTTCAATCAGAGCCACATGTAAAATACATCAAAACAACCAGTTCAAATGATATAAAGACACACGACAGCAAATCGATGCAAAGTTAGCATATTATGCTCATCAGTAATGGGATTGTAAAACTAAATTTCAATTTTGTGCAATCGAAATTCAATGTCTTGAGAACATTAAAACGTATTTGCTATCTTGTCAAATGTTTTGTGTATCTTTTCTTCAACAATGTAGTAGTCAAATTCATGACCAAATTATTATTTGTGCAAGATTGTATATTCTCAATGAGACAATGCGCACAATCAGCTTGGATTTGGTGATTGAATATTTAAATTGAAAAAGGGGATATTTGAAATGTTTGTATATACTTATTTATTTGCTGTATGCATAATCTGAGGAAATTCCAAGCTTTGCTCTGTTGAGGAGATGCTATTCGGCTCTGAAGGTAAGAAGTCTCTCAACACCAGGTTAAAGTCCAACCAATTTATTTGATTGTAAACTCAAGCTTTCGGGGTTTGCCCCTTTGTCAGGTGAATGGAGAGGTCTGGCCTCAGACAGAGCTCCACATCATGGCTCTGAAGGTGCCAGCTGTGACACAGCAGGCACCACTTGACCTTGGAGTCAGATTGTACATTTAAATCCCACACTAGATATCATCCAGGCTGGTATTTCAGTATGGAACGGAGGAAGTGCTTCCTGGTCTGGTGTAGTCCCTCCAGTTAAATCTCACATGGGTGTGAAAGATCCTGTGGCACTGTTCAATGGACAGCATAGTGGTTAGCACTGCTGCCTCACAGGGACCTGGATTCAATTCCCGGCTTGGGTCACCGTGTGGAGTCTGCACTTTCTCCAAGTGCTCCGGTTTCCTCCCACAGTCCGAAAGATATGCTGGTTAGATACATTATTCACGCTAAAAAATTCTCCCTCAGTGCCTGAACAGGCGCAGGAGTGTGGCGACTTGGGAATTTTCACAGTAACTTCATTGCAGTGGTAATATAAGCCTACTTGTGACACTGATAAATAAACTTAAAACAATCTTTAACCTTCAACCAACACCAAAAACACAGCGATCGGTTCATTTCTTTCATCGCTATTTCCAGGATCTTACTAAGCGGATGTTACATTCTCTGCATTACGACCGAACCTACCCTTCAAGAGTACTTCAATGATTTTAAAGCACTTTGGAATATCCTGAAGTTATGAAAAGGTGCTATATTAATGCCCTTTTTGAAACAGTGAGGATATGCGAATGCAACTGGGAGAAAATCTCCAATCATGAAGCACTTCCTTAAGCATCAAGAAATAATGAAAATGATTTTAAGAAATGCACAGTTATGTGGGAGTACAATACTCAGGTTCTTAGTATTTTTTATAATCACATTTGGAAGCTTTTAAAATCTATCAATGTCCAAAAAAGGCAGCTTAACCTTTCGAACTTGAGGCTTTAAATGAGCACAATGGGCAGAAACTTGCTGTGTTGATTAATTCAACTAATTTAGTGGGTGGGGTAGCTTTTTAGCACAATGGTTTTTAAGTTTGTGCAAAAGCTCACAGAAACCAGTTTTGTGCAGAATTAATTTGCGCCTGACAGTTCACAATCTTTTACGCAGGTTATTTCAAATTCAGGTGCTGAAAGACCAAAATAACCGCATGGAAACTCTACCTCCGCTCATTTATTAGTATTCTCAGTGACACTGCTATTAATTATCCCACTTAACTCAACGAGTGGGATTTTCTGGCTACGCTTGCCTCAAGGCCGGAAAATCCCGCTGAGGTCAATGGGTCTTGGCACGTCCCTGTCCTGCTGGCTACAATTCCTGAGGCAGGCGGGATGGGAACATTCCCCCCAAAGTATCAATGTTCCCAGAGCAAAACCACAGTTATATAATGCTAAGCACCGTTTTTTATTTATGCAACAGTGAGAATGAATGTAAAGAGCGTGTATGGGGACAGTGTCATGACCAGAGCTGACATATATTCTGAGCTTCAGTTTTTAAAAATAACAAAAAAATTGGAGAGATGATGCCCAAAGTCACCTGATGTGGATTAGAAACTCCTGTCTCAAGATGGAACCAAAGAACATTCCAAACTGATGAGTCAATGCCCTTCCCTGAAGCCAATCAAAAATGTATTATTTGATATGAATGGGTCATTCTAAAACAAAGACACTGACTGTTTCAAACCCTCAGAAGCATTAACCCACAACACCGGATGTGGAATCAACCTGAACTTCACACCCATATTTAAAAAAGGCCTTGAACATGTGAAAAGCCACATGGAGACAGTTCCATTTTCTTTGTCATTAGAAGCTGTGTGCAGGCAGTTCCATCATAGTTTCACAGACTGGCTGAATTAGTCTCAGAAACAACCTGCAAGACACTCGGAAGCCAGAATACAGAGCATGATTCAGTTTAAAGTTTGCCTGAGAACCAACCTCCTAGCCATTTGACAACAAGAAACCTCACAAGCTGCCATGAATCCTTCACTTCACAAAATAGTCACTTAAACTTTAAATTGTCAAATCTACTCAAAAGACCATCATGGGCAAGCAGTGGTTAGCACTGCTGCTTCACAGCTCCAGGGACCTGGGTTCAACTCCTGGCCTGGGTCACAGTCTGTGCAAACTCCACACATTCTCCTCGTGTCTGCGTGGGTTTTCTCCCACAGTCCAAAGATGCGCAGGTTAGGTTAATTGGCCATGCTTAAATTGCCCCTTAGTGTCCTCAGATGTGTAGGTTCGAGGGATTATTGGATAAAATAAGTAGGGATATGGGGGTAGGGCCTGGGTGGGACTGTGGTCGGTGCAGACTCGATGGGCCAAATGGCCTCTTTCTGTACTGTAGAGTTCTATGATTTCTATGACTACAAACTCACCAGATGGCAGAATGAAGGTCATAAGGCAGAGATTCACTAATCCGAAAGAGATCATGACCTTTATCTGTATCCAATCTTTATGTGTGGGACATGATAGAGACCATTTAATTTGGAACAAATGAGAAAAAAAACCTATGGTTGAACTCACAGCAGCTTGCTGCTGAAATATTTAATTAGAATCTGCACAAGGGTAAAAAAAAATCTACATACCTCTTTCTATACAAAAGATATTGATCATGGATAGTTAAGAAAATACATAGATTCTGCTGGTGACAATCCATAATGATTAGCAGCACTTTTCTAGACATTAGTCCTCCATGTATCATATAGAGAAAGTCACAGCAGAGCATCACTCATTTCAGTGTTGATGGTGTAACTACACTGTGACAAATGTACTTTATCATTGGGAGAGCTCCTTTTCCAATTGAAACTGTCCAGCAGATAAATTAGATATTTTAATTCTGCAAAGACTTTCAAAACTACATTTATAGAATTCCTACAGTGTAGAAAGAAGCCATTCAGCTGGTTGAGTCTACACTGACTCTCTTACTGACCATCCCATCCAGGCCCTATCCCCGTAACCCCATGCATTTAACCTACTATTCCACCGAATTTACACATCTTGGGACATCAAGAAGCAATTTAACATGGTCAATCCACCTAACCTGCACATCTTTGGACTGTGGGAGGAAACCATAGCACCAGGAAGAAACCCACACAGACACGGGGAGAACGTGCAAATTCCATAGAGACAGACAGTCACCCAAGGCTGGAATTAAACCCAGGTCCCTGGTATTGAGGCAGCAGTTCTAACCACAGTACTACCCCAAATTCAATTAGCCTTCTTCCACTCTGTGATGAGTGCAAAGTCACATAAATACACTCATGTGTAACCTTGAGTAACCTCATTACAACATATTTGGGGACACCGTGGTACACAAATACAGTGACCTGCCTATACACAGTGTTATTATCCCTGACACTAGAGAACAGCATTAGCTGTAATACCTACTCAAATGGAAAGACTAATTTACACAACAGGCAGTTCAATCAACTTTGCTAGTTGTTGTATAACAAATGCTTTATGATTCCCAGATTCTAAGTATGAGCTAGAGGCAAAAAAAAATCAATGCTTTTTTTATAGTGGTTTTAAACCATCATACATTTTGGCATTTTCTTCATCTTTCTTTTTATATAGATGTCAGAGTTAGGGCAAGCATGAATGAGGCACATTTAAGTAGGAATTGACTGGTGCTCCTTTATGTCTAATTAAAATGGCAGGATAGACTCACAGGCAAAAATGGTCTTCAAGACCAATGCTCCCAGACTCTTAGATTCCAACTCCTGCCCTGCATTCAGATTTTAGAATGGGTTTTGAAGTTAAGAGTGAGGATGATAATTGGATAGAGTAGTTGCATTTTGTAACCAGGTCATTTTCAAAATGTGAATGCATTTTGTTGTGTACCTTTAGTGTGACTATGGACTTCTATTACTTAGGTAATCCTTAGAAAGTAGCAGCCTGGTGCTGCATTGGGCAAGTGGATGATCAGGGGAATGCAGTACCATGTCATGCACAGCATGCATTTCTGTCAGGTGTAGTTGTGCCTCTTTAAAGGGGCATGAAGTCCCCCAGAGAAGTTTTCCCTGGCTGGTATTTCTTTCAACCAACACAAGACCAATTGGGTGGAACTTTCTGGCCATTCACGCTGGCAGGATTTTCTGTTCCCACTGTGCCAAATCTCCATTCACCGCAATGGTTAACACTGCTGCCTCAGTGCCAGGGACCCAGGTTCAATTCCGGCTTGAGTCACTGTCTGTGTGGAGTTTGCACATTTTGTGTGTCTGCGTGGGTTTCCTCCCACAGTCCAAGAGATGTATGGGTTGGGTTGATTGACCATGGTAAATTGCCTCTTCATGTCTGGGAGATAAGCAAGGTAAATGTGGGGTTATGGGGATAGGATCTGGGTGGGATTGTTATTGGTGCAGTCTCGATGGGCCAAATTGCTTCCTTCTGCACTGTCGGGATTTTATGATTATCTGTTTGAGATTTTTCTGTGGATAAATTGGCTGCCAAACTTCCTACATTACAACAGTGATTACTCGACAAATATACCTCATTGGAGCCAAAGTGTTACAGCCAAAGTATAATGTTAATGGACAGATGGTCAGTCTTTGGCAGAAAGAGATATGCATGCCTGAAGTTTCCAGCATATTAATATTGGCTGGAACCTTCAACCTTCTATATTTCCACTTGAATTCGACAAGCCAATCTCGCGCAAGAAATTTCTAGCAAATACTAATTCAACCCTGACTCATTATTGCCACAATCATATTCAACCTGTACCAGGTGGCTAGTTTAATCTGCATCTGATGGTGCCAGTTTATTATAAATCATTTTATTCATTCTATTGTTAGATTGAAATCTTGGCCAAACTCAAAAAAACTCTCCATCGTAAAAATAAAGGTTAGTGACAACTAATCATTTGAGTTATATGTTTTCACTCAAAACATTCCTGCCCTTCTAAACCACAGCTCCAGATTTAGCTCTAATTTGAGATGAGTTATCTATACTATGCCAGGTTTTTAAGCTTACATACCCATGGCAATTGTGGTTGTGCCAGCCTATCGTATAATCGGCTGACAGCTACAAGATGAAGACCTTTAGTGAATATATAACAGTTAATGATGGTGACTGGAACTGGATCGACTCCAAATTTTCTGACCAGACTGAATACCGGGTTACTTGTCACCTAAGTTCTATGGACTTCTGATCGTCATCACTGCAACAAATCTTTTAGGCAAGACTTCTTGCCCTGAATAGGCTGTGATCCAGTAAATTATTCAACTGAAAATCCAGAGTTCAAACTAATGGGGCACAAGAAAAAGAAGATTCCTGTTAAATGACGCAACAACGAGTGAATGTCAGGTGCAGCAATAGTTAGAAAGTAGACGATAGTGGAATAAAAAGGGGGCTGATTGGAACTGAACTCAGGCTGTCGTAGCTTCAGAACTTTCCTGTCCCATGTTCAATTTCAAACGGCAATCTTAACACTGATTTGAACTGTTACATTCATTTTCCCTAGTGAGAGCTTATATTGAATCCACATGGAGTAAGCAGCTAAACGGTGACTGACCTCTTCTTACCATTAAAGAAACAACATCTGATTTTTTTTTTTCATTCATTTGTGGGACATGAGTGTCACTGGCTGGCCAGTATTTATTGCCTGTCCCTAGTTGCCCTTGGAGGGCAGTTGAGGGTCAACTGTGGCTCTGGAGTCACATGCAGGTCAGACCAGGTAAGAATGGCAGATTTCCTTCCCTAAAGGAAATTAGTGAACCTGATGGGTCTTTCCAACAATGACTACATGGTCAGTAGATTCTCAATTCCAGATTATTTTTATTAAATTCAAATTCCATCATCTGTTGTGGCAGGATTTAAAAAATGGGATTCCCAAACATTTAGCTGAGTTTCTGCACTGACAGTCTAGCAATAACCATCACCACTAGGCCATCATCTACCCTCAAATAATTATCAGAATATACTTTGGAAAGATCTGTACACCATTTTCATATACCTTGACAAGTAGCATGATAATGTTTCCTAACCAATATGTTTTTATAAAGTAAGGATTAAATGTGCAGTTTAAAGGTTTAAATAGTTGGAAAGGAAATAGTGCAATGTTAAATATTCCTGTTCCTCTTTCCTCCTTGACCCCCAATAACGTTCACATGCATTTTAGTTCCATTATTCATCTTGATGTGGTCATATCTTCCTATTCTTTCAATGTCACTACATCAAAATGTGTCAAAACACAATGCAAGAATCTCTTTACCATACAGACTACAACAGCTCAAGGAGACTCACCATCACCTTCTAGGGGGCAATTAAGGATATGCAATAAACAGAGGCCTTGAAAGTTTATTTATTGGTGTCACAACTAGGCTTACCTTCACATTCAATGAAGTTACTGTGAAAATCCCCTAGTTGCCACACTCCGGCGCCTGTTTGGGTACACTGAGGGAGAATTCAGCATGGCCAATGCACCTAACCAGCACGTCTTTCAGACTGTGAGGAAACCTGAGTACCCGGAGGAAACCCACGCAGACACGGGGAATGTGCAGCCTTTGCACAGATACTGACCCAAGCCAGGAATTGAACCCGGGTCCCTGGCATTGACGCAACACTAATCACTGTGCCACCATGTCTTCCACATTCTGAGAATTATTTTTTAAAATATTGGTGCTGTCACAAGATAATGTAGAGAGTACCGGTCTTCAAAATGGGGAGATCCAAGAGTCTAACTAGTTAGCCAAGTGTTACCATCTGTGATTCTTTAAAATAGCGCTTCAGACAATCT
Source organism: Carcharhinus amblyrhynchos (assembly GCF_965287045.1). NCBI lineage: Eukaryota > Metazoa > Chordata > Chondrichthyes > Carcharhiniformes > Carcharhinidae > Carcharhinus > Carcharhinus amblyrhynchos. Next base: position 9,664,350 of record NC_137341.1, on the reverse strand, counting down.
TATGGGGAAAAAATGTATATTCATCAGTTTCTCAGGGCAGGCAGCACAATGGGCTGCTACATTTCTCATTGATATTATTGTTGAAGAACACTGGATGGGTTGCACACGTGGTCTCCTCAAACACTGTCTGCTCCCACTAGTTTGTAAGTGTTACTTATGATGGCTCTAAATACACATATTTCTCTGATATTTTTAGAAACTCCTTAGTAATATGTTAATAACACCCTGCAATATGTTCCACTTCATACCAATTTTTTCAAAGGTAAAGAAAAGGCTATTTATGTACACGACAGATATTAGAAAGGAAAAGTTTTAAAGTTTATTTAATAGTGTCATAAGTAGGCTAACATCAACACTGCAATGAAGTTACTGTGAAAATCCCCTAGTCGCCACATTCTGGCACTCATTCGGGTACACTGAGGAGCAATTCAGCACGGCCAATACTCCTAACCAGCATGTCTTTGGACTAAAGGAGGAAACCCATACACACATGGGGAGAATGTGCAGACTCTGCTCAGAGACCCAAGCTGGAATTGAACCCGGGTCCCTGCTGCTGTGAGGCAGTAATGCTAACCACTGTGCCACCATGATGCTCCTTAACTCTACCAAGATAAGGCATACAGACCAAACTACGTGCAATTAGGAATGCCAGGAATTTCAGAAACAGGAGAAAGCCATTTGGCTAAAAAAAACCTTCCATTTGTAGCTAATCTTGGCTCCTACACTACCTTCTGCCTTCTCATGGTATCATCCCATCCACACAGTATTTAGAAAACAGAAGTTGGTGCTATAACACTTATATAATTTGTTTCAGTGGTCTATCAGAGTTTGCGATGGCTCCCCAATATTTAACGAGAAGGAATTATGGATGTTGTTAACCACGCAGGTGGATTGGGAGAGGAGGCCCAGCTGCAGAGATGGACATTTCCCACTGATGTGTTGAAGCTGATGCCATGTCCTCGCATCGTGGCACCAACTGACAGCACAAAGGAAGGGGAAAGGTCCAAGGGTAGGTCTGTGAGAAACTCAGTGACAGTGCCTCCAGGGGGGTAAGAGGAGGAATTGCAGGTGTTTCTTGGACTGCCATTGAATAATCAAGTTTGAAACCAGGTGAAGGCAGTCACAGTGAGCTGGAGAACAAGAGAAGAGGTGTTACAGGAAGACTGTGTGCTTGACCTGCTCAAGACTGGACAGAAATGGGAGGGAAAAAAAAAAATCACAAATGGACAAGCACTGAGCACATCATTTCCGATTTTGATTGAGGTCATTCAATGAAGAGACAGGGAAAAGCATCAATAGAATCACAGAAATATATGGTGTAGAAGGCCCATCATGTCTGTACTAGTCGAGAAAGAACCCAATCCCACTTTTTGCTAATTGATCCATGGCTCTGCAGACTCTGGAGATGATTTTAAGCTCGTGTTCGCTGTGTGAATGCCAACTGGGCCTCAAGATCGAGAAGTTGCATTTTCATTGGCAATTTCAGATCTTCCCTGCCTGTTGCCGGGGACATCAGGTTCATGACCACAATGGGTGTGAACCCACTTTACATTCGTTTGAACATATTTAATTATTAACCCATCCCCCCTTGCCAGATATTAACCCACCACCCCTGCATATACTGACACTACACTGTTGTGACATCATGTTGGCACATGCTACAACAGGGTCACACAAATCATGGGGGGGGGCTCCCCATGGACATAAAAGTATAGCCCCCAGTGGGAGAAAGGCATGGTCAAGCAGTGCCCTGGCACAGGTTGGCATCATGCTCATTCTGACCTGGCAGAGCCAATGAACAGTCCCAGAGGACAGATGGGGAGGGGTCAGTGGGGGGAAGGGAAGTAAGGGCTAATCTTGGGAGGGCGGGGATTATTTAGTTACTCACGCCCTCCATGGCTAAGAAAAAACAAATAATTTCTTCATATAAACACACTGAGTACCAGCAGTAAGGGAACATATACATATATGACACATACAAAATGGTTTTCAGTCAGCTTATAAACAGTCTTAAACCCCCTGCTTCCTCTCTACATTCAGTCTCAGACCTCTCGGGGTCCTTTCATCATTGGAGAGATTTAAATCTGGATTTGCAGGAAGGACGTGAGCTAACAGCACAGTGAAGTAATCGAGAGGAAAGCAATTGGAAGCTGGGATGTTAGTTGGTGAGGATGGTGGGGTTGTGGGTGGATTCCCACATCTTCAGTAGGAAGGTAGCGTTGACCTGCCTCCTGTGTTTTTCTACCTACTTTCCCCATCCACTTTACATCTTTAACCCTCTCATCCTTTTTCATTGTCTATTTGAGCCATTACACTGTCTTCGTAATGCCTTCAATTCCTGGCTGTGAGCAGGATCTTGTGCTCTCACTGAGCTTAAATCTAAAATATGGTCATTTACAGATTCACTGCCTTTTCTCAATTCTTTGGGGGGGGGGATTTTAAGCCGGTGCTCGCCATCCGAGAGAACGACGTGGACGGAAAATCCGGGAGACTTGGGAAATGCAGTTCTTGCTCGAGAGATTCTGATTTTCTGGTGGCAGTGCAAGGTGCACGCCCACATACGGCAAAAACCTCTTTTTAATGGTTTCGAATCTCATTAGCCAGCCTCCCTGTCACACGATTCCCCTCCTCCTCACCAAATATTCAAACCTCAGCGTCATGGTGTCACATCAGCAAGGTTTACAATAGGCTTTTGAGAAGCAGGATTCAGACAAGGGGATCTCTTTCGGTGCGCAAAGCTCAGTATAGACCCCTAGGGGTGGAAGAACATGCCTGGGCAGTGTGCCCTGCACTGACTCCTGGCACTGCCAGGTCAGTATTGCCAGCCTGTGCTGCAGCAGTGGAAGGGTCACCACACTCGCGGAAGGATGTATCGGCCTTGGAGGGAGTGCAGAGGAGGTTCACTAGGCTGATACCGGAGATGAGGGGGGTTGGCCTATGAAGAGAGATTGAATAGACTGGGTCTGTACTCGTTGGAGTTTAGAAGGATGAGGGGGGATCTTATAGAGACGTATAAGATAATGAAAGGGATGGATAAGGTAGAGGTAGAGAGACTCTTCCCGCTCAGAAAGGACAGCAGGACTAGGGGGCACAGCCTTAAGATAAGGGGGGGAGGCAGTTTAGATCGGAGTTGAGGAGGAACTTCTTCACTCAAAGGGTGGTGAATCTCTGGAATTCTCTGCCCGTTGAAGTGGTGGAGGCTACCTCGCTAAATATATTTAAATCACGGGTAGATAGACAAGGGAATTAAGGGTTATGGGGAGAAAGCGGGACTGATCCATTTCAGATCAGCCATGATCTTATTGAATGGCGGGGCAGGCTCGAAGGGCTAGATGGCCTACTCCTGCTCCTATTTCTGATGTTCGGACCTCCTAACCAGCCCCATGGCTGGGGTTCCCTTTGTGTTGGGGAGGGCTGATGTCGGAGAGAAGTACATTTCCTGAGAATCTACACCTTTGGGAAGAGCTGATGCCTGTGAGGGGGTGTGGGGAGGGGAAGCGCGCCCTGGAAATTGTGTGGATTGTTGGGGAAAGAGGGTGGTAGCCCTGATGTTGGCATTGAGAGGGGTGGGAGTGCCCTGTAGTTGGGGGTGAAGCCCTTGATGTTTGTAACATGTACGTGGAGGGGGTTCAGTGTTTATTGGGGCTCCTTTTAGAGATGGCGCACTCATTTCTGTGAAGCCAGCCTCTCAGGCCCTGCCCTACCAAAGCCATGCTATCATCCCTGCGCAACGATTGTTTTTTCCCCCCTTCGAGTGGTTCAGGAACTGGGGTGAAAACTGGACGGTGCACAGCTGCAGAGAAACAGTCAGAGCCTGAGACTTCTTTAAAAATGTGGGAAAATTCCATGACCGTTCATTTAATGGCAGCTGTGGACGTTTACTAGCATGTCAAATAAATGATAAAGAGCGTGCGGGGAAAACAAAGTATAAACGTGTGAGATTAAAGGATGGAATTGGCGGTGACTTTGGCAGATGTGAACAGCGATGATGAAGAGTGATTGAAATGGATTGACAGGTGGGAAGTGGCCACAGAGTGGACAGTAAGTGGATTGAGGGAGATTGATAGTCTCTGCATATCCACTCCATTTCCTCGGGTGAATGTAGCTGTTACGAGGGGGCATAACTATAAAGGTTCATGGCGGGAGATATAGGAGGGATGTCCGGGGTAGGTTCTTTACTCAGAGAGTGGTTGGGGTGTGGAATGCACTGCCTGCTGCGATAGTGGAGTCGGACACTTTAGGAACTTCCAAGCAGTTATTGGACAGGCACATGGAGCACACCAGAATGATAGGGAGTGGGATAGCTTGATCCTGGGATTGGACATAGCTCGGCACAACATTGAGGGCCGAAGGGTCTGTACTGTGCTGTACTGTTCTATGTTTTATGGATTCTTCTGTTCCTGATTATTGATCTAACTGTATCATTCTTCCTATTTAAAATTAGTATTGTGGTTATACATAAATCATGTAAAGCTACCAATAAGACCAGAAAGTCTGCTGGTGAAGCAGATGATTGTGAATAGTGTCAATGTGGGAACATGGAATTGGGTGAAAAACAATACTGAATTCTAACCTTAACACGCAATTAGCTTTCAAGACTAAATCAGATAATTAAAGAGCATTTTTTTAATGTTAACACATTCAAACTAATCAGGGATATGTCAGAATTGTGATACTCATTATCAGGATCTGTTAAACACCTCATTAATTAACATTTCCTATTTTGCAGTCTTACAAATCTAATTTGTAGGTTACTGCTGAAGCCATTAGCATACCAGCCATACAGTTACTATTTCTAGACTTGACTATCCTAACGTACCGTAGCCAGCCTCCTGTACTCAATCTTCTGCAAACTTGAGGTGATTCATCACACTACAGCTTATTCCCATCACATCAAATCCTGCTTTTCCTTACTCATCCAAGAGATATAGGCATCACTGGCAAGGCCAGCATTTATTACCCAATCCTAATTGCCTTGGGAAGCTGCCTTCTTGAACTGCTGCAGACATGTAGGGTAGGTACACACAGTGCTGTTAGTGAAGGAGTTCCAGGTTTTGATCCAGTGACTGTGAAGGAACAGTGTTTCCAAGTCAAGGTGGTGACTTGGAGGGAAACATGCAGATGGTGGTGTTCCCATGTTTTTGTTGCCTTTGTCCTTCGAGATAGGAGTGGTTGTGAGTTTGGAAGGTACTGTCTAAAGTGTCTTGAGTTCCTGCAGTGCACCTTGTCTATAGTACACACTGCTGCTACTACGCGTGGATGATGGGGGGAGTGGATATTTGTGGATAGGGTGTCAATTAAATGGGCTACTCTGTCCTGGATGGTGTTGAGCTTCTTGTGTTGTTGGAGCGGCATCCATCCAGGCAAGTGGGGAGTATTCATCACACTCCTGACTTGTGCCTTGGGAATCGTGGACAGGCATTGAGGAGTCAGGTGAGTTACCTGCAGCAAGATTCCTATACTCTGACCTGCTCTTGTGACCACAGTATTTATTGGCTGGTCCAGTTTAGTTTCTGGTCAATGGCAACACCCAGGATAGAGAGAGAGAGATTCAGCAATGGAATGTTAAGCGGCAAAGGTTAGATTCTCTTGTTGGAGATGGTTATTTCCCAGAACTTGCATTGCATGAATATTACTTGCCACTTGTTAGCCCAAGCCTGGATGTTATCCAAGTCTTTCTGCATTTGAACATGGATTGCTTCAGTATCTGAGGAGTTGTGAATGTGCAATGTTAGCACCAGTCTTCAGTGATGGACCATAGTGGCTCATGGATGTCCAGTTGAGCTGCTAGATTTTGAGTCTACCTCATTTAGCACAGTGGCAGTGCCACACTCCACAATAGTGGGGGTCCTCTGTGAAGATGGAACTTTGTTTCCACAAGCACTGTGCGATGGTCACTCCTCCCAATATAGTGACGGAGGGATGCATCTCTGCGATAGCTTGTTGAAGATGAGGTCCATTAGGTTTTTCCCTTTACCCAGTCTAGCAGCTATATCCTTCACCATCTGGCCAGCTCAGTAGAGCTGCGACCCAGTCAGTTTCGATGATGGATCTCACAGACACCCACCTAGAGTGCCTAGTGGGCTTGTTACCTTCAGCACTTTCTCCAAGCAGCGTTCAATGCAGAAGAGTTCGAATTCATCAGGCTGTAATTGGCAAACAGCAGGAAGCTCCACTGTTGGTTCTGAGTACAAGTTGGTACAAGGTTATCCTTATTGGACATGTCAGAAATATAGAAAGAGGCAGCAGTAGGCCATTCAGCCCTTTGAGCTTGCACTACCATTCACAGCCAATCCAAATTAATATCCTGATCCTGCCTTCCTCCCATATCCCTTTAGCCCCAAGGATTATATCTAATTCCTTCTTGAAATCAGAGATGGTTTGACCTCAACTACTTTGTGGTAGTGAATTCCAGATTCACCACCCTCTGAGTGAAAACACTTCTCACCCGAGTTCTAAAAGGTTTACCCCTTATCCTCAAACTATGACCCCTAGTTCTGGACCCCCACCATTGGGAACATTCTTTCTAAATCTACCCTGTCTGACCCAGTTAGAATTTTGTAAGTTTCTATGAGATCTCCTTTCTCGTCCAAACGCCAGTGAATATGATCCTAACCAACTTCGTCTCTCCTCATATGAGGGGCCTGCCACACCTTTGCTGCTCTCCTTCTATAGCAAGGCAAATAGTGATGGAGTTTATGTCACATTGGCTTTAAGGTATGTTTTGGTAACTAAGACAGCTCTCCAAATTTTGGCACAATTCTGCAGATGTTAGTGAGGACTTTGAAAGGTCGATGGAGTCTTTGTTGTCTCTGGTGCCAAGGTCAATGCCAGGTGGCCCATTTTCTTATTCGAACCCAACTTTCCTGAAGCAATTTGATGCAAATGAATGGCTTGCTCAGCTGTTTCTGAGGGCAGTTAACTGTTAACCACATTGTTTTAAAGTTTATTCATTAGTATCACAAGTAGGCTTACATTAACACTGCACTGAAATTATTGTGAAAATTCCCCAGTTGCCACACCCCAGCATCAGTTCGGGTACGCTGAAGGGAAATTTAGCACGGCCAATACACCTAACCAGCATGTCTTTCGGACTGTGGGAGGAAACTGGAACACCTGGAGGAAACCCATACAGACATGGGGAGAACGTGCAGATTGCTCACAGACAGTGACCCAAGCCATGAATTGAATCTGGGTTCCTGGCGCTGTGAGGCAGCAGTGCTAACCACTGCGCCAGTCACATGTAGTTTAGAATGACATATTTCCTTCCCTGAAGCAGATGGGGGTTTGTGGCTATCCAATGTTCCTAATAAGACCAATACTATTTTCCAGATTTGTAAATTTAAATTCTCCCAGCTGCCGTGATGGAATTTGAACTCCTGTCTCTGGATCATCAGCCTGGACCTCTGGGTTACTCACATTCTAATAACATTACCGCTACGCCACTGTTCCCATACCCAAGGTTTACTCTCAATATCCTGTGTTGAGTCTAACTAATACCTCTTACAAACATGCATCCAGAACGACAAATGGAAAAGTTAGTTAGTTATCAAGCTTATCCTAAAGAGTCATGATGTAGCTATGCACCGCAGCTTGTGGTGTACTTCACATGTGCAGTCCTGTAATCTCTTGGGAAAGTTAAAACAACGGATTTAAAAAAAAAAACAACCACCCTCGGGAGAGTCAATCTGGGAAATTCCTCTCTGACCCTAGGGGCAATTAAAACAACTTCTAGGAGCTGACAATAACATTACGGTCCAAAATGCCATCTGCTTTTTTATAAGTCACGTTAAGGAACTTATTCAGCTTTTCATCTGCAGCTAAATAACTTTTGACATATCTCCTTGGCTGGAATTCTCCGCTGCCAGAGGGACAGAGAATTTGGCACTCCACCAGACATCCGTTCACTGCAGCAGGAGAGGAGAACCCCACTGCTGTGAACGGCCAGAGAATTTCACCCCTTGTTCCTCTGGTCACCTCAAACTTAATTTTTGCACCTTTTTGTTTTTAGCCTGTGAACCTCATCAGGTTTTAATTTGGCATGTCAGCTACGACTCATCATCAACTTCTACAGATGCACCATAGAGAGCATTCTTTCTGGTTGTATCACAGCTTGTTATGACTCCTGCTCTGCCCAAGACCGCAAGAAACTACAAAAGCTCATGAATGAAGCCCAGTCCATCACTCAAACCAACCTCCCATCCATTGACTCCGTCTGCAATTCCGCTGTCTCAGAAAAGCAGCCAGCATAATTATGGACCCCATGCATTCCGGACATTCTCTTCCATCAGGAAAAAGATACACAAGTCTGAGGACATATACCAACTGGCTCAAGAACAGCTTCTTCCCGACTGCCATCAGGTTTTTGAATGGATTTACCTTGCATTAAGTTGATCTTTCTCTACACCCTAGCTATGACTGTAACATTACATTCTATACTCTCTTCTTTCCTTCTCTACGTATGGTATGTTTTGTCTGTATAGCACACAAGAAACAATACTTTTCACTGTTTACTAATACTTGTGATAATAATAAATCAAATCAAGATCTGTAGATAGATTTTAGGCCTGACATTGGGCTGCAAGAGCAGATCTCAGGAGGGATAGGGTCTGTTTTCCAGAAGAGAAGCGGTTACGCTGAGTGCATGGTGAGGGAAGGCATTCCTGCTTCTCTTGGCCCACAAGCAATGCTGTAAAGGCACTGTTACATCCCACCATTCTCACTTCCCTTCTTCCTGAGAAGCTTGGCCAACTGTCTCATTGAAATATTTAGGGACTCACTACCACTACCAGTTTAGTTACTGCAATCTATACACATCCTCAGTCTACATCTGTTAAAACTGAAAATAAATCACATAGGAAGCAGACTGTGGTTGGATTGCCTACCTTATTTTGAACCTTGGGCTTGCTCCATTGCCCCCCACATCACCACCTTCATTTCTCACCCCCAAACCCCTGCTATCTGGAAATTAAAATGATGATTTCAATCTCAGCGGAGATAGTATCATCACTAAGCTATTAATCCAGAAACTCAACTAATGTTCTGGGGACCCAGGTTCAAATTCAATGAAAAAAATCTGGAATTAAGCATCTACTGATGACCATGAAACCATTGTTGACTGTCATAAAAACTCATTTGGTTCACTATTGTCTTTTAGGGAAGGAAATCTGCCATCTTTACCTGGTCTGGCCTACATGTGACTTCAGACCCACAATAATGTGGCTAACTCTCAACTACCCTCTGAAATGGCCTAGCAAGCCACTCAGTTGTCAAGAAGGCAGTTCACCACCACCTTCTCAAGGCCAACTAGGGATAGACATTAAATGCTGGCCAGCCAGCCACACCCATGACACACAAAATAAATTAAAAGAAAATTCAATTCCATTTTGTTAATCCATTTGGAGTCTGCTTCACTACCAAGATGGATTGGGCAAGATACTTCAGTACGAACATATTATGATGTCTAACGCAAAAACAGTTTCATAGAATTTTACAGTGCAGGAGGAGGCCATTTGGTCCATCAAGTCTGCACCAACCACAATCCTACCCAGACCCTATTCCCACCATTTATCCTAGCTAGCCCCCCTCCCCGATACTAAGGAGCAATTTAGCATGGCCAATCCACCTAACCCGCACATCTTTGATGTGGGAGGAAAGCCACGCAGACAAGGTGAGAACGTGCAAACTCCATATAGGCAGTGATCCAAGCCGGGAATCAAACCTGGTTCCCTGGAGCTGTGAGGTAGCAGTGCTAACTTATAGATTCTTCCACAGAAATCCATTTTTGTTGACACCATCCTTTGTTTATCAGGGAAGTACTTTCTTTGGGCTGGTAGACCTGGTTGTTTTTGTGCAAGGAAGCTCAGTGAGAACAAAAGCAACAGCAAATATGTAGCTTTTGCTGAGGGGAATTAGCACGGCCTATGTTGTGGGACAAATACAACTAGCAAATTCTCCATGCATGTGGCATGAATCAAAGTGGAGGTTTTTCATTCCAACTTATTAAATTAAATCTGCAAGTACAAATATGGTTTCTTTCTTTCCAATTTTGCTTTGAGGCACACACAGCTGAACCCTGATGAAAGGATAACCCATTTCTGAAACAGTGTTGTCTCCTTGTTGATCTGGGCACAACGGAATTTTCTTCCCAAAGAGCCACTTTTCTTTTCACATTACATTCAAGTGTGCACAAGAACCAAACAACTAATATCTTGTAGTTGTCAAAGTTATTTAATTCAAAATGGTTCAGACAATTCAATTTTGGTGATAATACTCAGCAAGCTATTATCCTATGCATGACCCATGATATTGTACGCTGGTGGGGTACATCACATGGAACTGATCCTGTCTTTGTCCAACATCCGTTCACGTTCCAGCACTGGTCACTAGATATCAACCAGAGATGAGAACCCTGCTCGGGGTTGGGGGTTGGGGGTTGGGGATCTGAGTGACAGGGTGTGTGTTTGCAGGGTTGGAGTCCATACCCATTAGAATCCTGCAGTGCAGGAGGAGGTCATTCAGCCCATTGAACCTGCAACCACAACAATCCCACCCCCTAATTCCCATGGGTATTTACTCTGCTGGTCTCCCTGACGCTAAGTGGCAATTTAGCATGGCCAGTCAACCTAACCTGCACATGTTTGGGACTGTGGGAGGGTTAGCACTGCTGCCTCACAGCGTTCAATTTCCGGCTTGGGTCACCAACTGTGCAAACTCTGCACATTGTCCCTGTGTGGGTTTTCTCCAGGTGCTCTGGTTTCTTCCCACAGTCTGAAAGACGTGCTGATTAGGTGCGTTGGCCATGCTAAATTCTCCCCCAGTGTACCTGAACAGGTGCCAGTGTGGGCCCATTCGAGGATTTTCACAGTAACCTCATTGCAGTGTTAATGCAAGTCTACTAGTCAGACTAATAAATGAAATTTAAAAACTTATACCAGAGCACCTGGAGGAAACCCACGCAGACATGGGGAGAATGTGCAACTCCACACAATCATCCAAGGCTGGAACCTAGCCTGGGTCCTTAGCCCTGTGAGGCAGCAGTGCTAACCACTGTGCCACCCTTTTGACTTCTACATCAGAAATAGCAGCAAGCGCAGGGAATACACCTCCTTCTACCCCCACTCGGAGCAATTTACTCAAACAAAGGGTTTCTTCGGAGAAGGAAGCTCTAATTGAAGCAGTGTCAATCTGTTAATGGTCTCTTTGCATAGATTAGATCAACATATCCTCTCCATCACCTCTGTCTGCCAAGTATACAACACATTTCTCTCTTGCCATCACTTGGTAGAAGGAGAGGTGTCAAGAATGTGTCACTCTAGTCTATGCATACAGTCAATTGAATCCCTACACCAACAAACAGCAGGAGGTTGAATGCAGGCAGTATGATCCTACGCCACCTTCCTCTTTTCTGTATGCTGGCTTCTTGCCCTAATGAGTTCAGCTATTATGAGATTAACTAGCTATGTCTGTGCGTACATTCTTGATAGCTTTACGGGATAAAAGTATTTTTTTGTGAAGAATCATTCTAGCTCCTCCTTATGCTGAAATATATGATGATTAGGGTATCCACCACATTCTGAATATAAAACCAAGGTCAGATTCTGGCAACAGAGGCAGGAAGCTCGAGTCGGAAAGTTTTCCCAAATTTCCGGACCCACCTGAGTGAAAAGAAGTGCGCCACTATACCATGCCTTTGCTCTGGGGGTGGGGGATTGCGGGGGGTGGGGAGGGAAGCAGCATGGGTGATGGATGGAGTCGGGCCCTTTGTCCCAGGAAGCAGAACATCAGCAGTGACAGGGACTGGGAAATGCTGGTTGGAAGGCTCACTTCAATTCTCAGTTCTGAGTCCTCACACCTTCTCACCCACCCACTGATCACCATCACACCCCTCCCTGTGACCTCTTATACCTTCCACGCCAACTCATGCCCACCAGCATGGCTGGGAGTGGATTGAGTTGGCATGGAGTGTGTAAGGGGCATGGCGAGGGGTGGTTGGGGGCATGATTTGACAGAGACTTGGCATGGACAACATGAGGGGCCACAGGGAGCGGATAGGGGCCATTTACTGACATTGACATTGCAATGGAGGGGGCCTGAAAAGAGCATCGACGGGGAGGGGGAGTTTTTGAACTTGCCTTTCAAAAGCTTACCGACTCCAGACTACGGACAGAATTTTCCTGTCCCGCTCACCATAGGAAATCGTAGTGGGCAGGATACTGACCTGTTGACCTTGACTGCCCTATGGTTCATGATTCCTCTGAGGGGCCTTGAACCAAGAGTCAAGCTGGTGTGAAAGTTGTGGTGGGCTAGAAGATGTCTGCTCCACAGCCAGATCTGGAGTGCAGACTGTAGGCTCATTACCTGCACCCTATTCCGTGCTGGCAAAAGTGGCTGCCACTGGGAATGGGGACAGGAATCATGGAACTTGGAGTGGTTTGCCATTTGCTCAGGCAATGTTCCGTCTCTACAAAAACCTGGGCCCTCATGTTTTTCAGGATAAAAACGGTCCTATGATTCACCCTCTTGGATGGCATCTAACGGTTTTGCATTTTCTGAAAATACTGAGCAAAGCATCAGGTGTTGGCTTTTTTTTGAAAAAACGATTCTGTCTGGATGCTTGGCCAAGAAATGAATCCTTGATTCAACCACACAAATAGTTGCGGATAAAAGAAAGTAACACTTACAGATTGTATGGAACGATAGCTTCCACTTCATATTTTTCTCATGTTAGCTCTGGCTACACTTTAAGAATACACAGCTTAATAAATATTTATTCTTTTCTATCTCTCATTAAAGTATTTTAATTCTTATTTACTTTATCTGCCTTGATGTTAGTTCAAGATGTAATAAGATTTAAAGAGAAGGTGCAGACCATAAAACAGAAGAATGTGGTGGGCAGATGCACATATTTCTGAGTGATGAAGAAACTGTATTGTACACATCTGCTATAATATGAAGTATTACAATTGGTATTTCTTTTGCAAGTCCGATCTTATCTGTTTAACTGCTGTTAAGAGCTTAAAAACTAAAATTGTAAATTCTGACCAAGTTGAATTATTCAACCAGAGAAATGTAAAGTTTTTCTGTAAGTTTTGTTAAAGTTACCAACAGTGACAGATTGTCCACTTAATTCTGCATCATTCTTAGACAATTTTCTTCCTTGATTACCACACGATTACAGCTTTGTCATTTATATTCAGTCAGCTGCACTGACTTTCCATCTAACCAATTGGAGGATCATTAACTCAAGTACATGAAACCCATATGCTCTTGTCACATATTATAGTCCAAATATTGGACTGAAACTCTGCAGCTAAAAGTGCAGATGAGAAATCCTTCAAAACTCCAGACATATACGACCACACACACACACGTTTCAAAGATGAGCAAGGGAGTTATCCCCAGTGTCCTGGACAAAATTTATCATTGAATCCCCACAGTTCAGGAGAGGCGATGCAGCCCATCAAACTCAGGGTACCTTTCCAGGCCCTCCCCTGCCCTATTCCCATAATTTCCCATGGCTAATCCATCTCATCTACACATCCTGGGACACTAAGGAACAAGTTAGCATGGCCAATCAGCCTAACTTGCAAATATTTTGACTGTGGGAGGAAACCCTTACAGACACGGGGAGAATGTACAAACTTTGCAGTCACCCGAGGCCAGAATTGAACCTGAGTCCCTGGTGCTGTGAAGCAGTGCTAACCACTGTGCCACCCCTTCAATCAACATCACACAGGGGAGAATGAGGGACACGGTCGCACCATCAGCAGCTTGTACATCATGTGAGACAACAGGACAAGGGTGAGCTGGGGGGTGGGTGTTGGATGTAGACAGGGAGATGCCATCGTCCTCAGTAACTGTGGGTCATGTTGCAGCTGACTCCAAGACAGAAGGCATTTTGTCAGGCACCTGTGTCCCCCACCACTTGTTCTGCCCTGGTCTCTTCCATTGTGTGCCACCTTATCCTGTATGAGAGAGGGCAGCATGCCAATGATGGTGTGGTATAGTGTTTGAGTGATATATCAGCCATTACTCAGTAACTGGTGGTATGTGGAGGTAGTGAGAGATAGGTGTGAGATTGACAGTGTTGGTGGGTGTGAGAGAGTGATTTGGAATATCTTAATGTTAGTCATGAGGCCAGAGTGCCAAAGAGATGCTGGTTGAGTATGTGTAATAAGGCTGCTGGATGGGAGATGTCACGAGAAGATACATTCGCTGAGCTTTACCACCCACGTGGTGTCATTAGCCTCTCGTGGCACTGTTACCAGGTACTCAGGTCTGGACTCCGGACATTAGAGAAGATGGTGGCATACTAGTAACGTCACTGGATGAGGAATTCTAAAGATCCAGACCAATTTTTTTGGGACCGGGGATTCAAACCCAATATGGCAGATGGTCCAATTTAAATTGAATGGATTTTAAAAAAAAAATATGGAATTGAAAACTTGTGTAAATACTAGTGCCATGAAACTACCTGGCTTCTGTGGAATTCAAATTCTACCAGAGTGACACTAACTCCCCAAGTTAGTCCATGCAGATCAGCCAGCACATCCCTTATTCCACATATAAAATTCCAACACAACTAGACAGGGCAGATTCAGCAAGAATGTTTCCGATAGTGGAGGTGTCTGGAACCAGGAGTCACAATCTGAGGATACAGGATAGACCATTTAGGACTGAGACGAGGAGAAATTTCTTCACTCAGATCGTGGTGAGAGTGTGTGGAATTCACTACCACAGAAAGCAATTGAGGCCAAAACATTGCATGTTTTCAAGGAGTTAGATATGGCTCTGAGAGTGAGAGAGAGAGAGAGAGTGAGAGAGAGAGAGTGAGAGAGAGAGAGAGAGTGAGAGAGAGAGAGAGAGTGAGAGAGAGAGAGAGAGAGAGTGAGAGAGAGAGAGAGAGTGAGAGAGAGAGAGAGAGTGAGAGAGAGAGAGAGAGTGAGAGAGAGAGAGAGAGAGAGTGAGAGAGAGAGAGTGAGAGAGAGAGAGTGAGAGAGAGAGAGTGAGAGAGAGAGAGAGAAAGTGAGAGAGAGAGAGAGAGAGAGAGAGAGAAAGTGAGAGAGAGAGAGAGAGAGAGAGAGAGAGAGAGAGTGAGAGTGAGAGTGAGAGTGAGAGTGAGAGTGAGAGTGTGAGAGAGTGAGAGAGTGAGAGAGTGAGAATCAGGCAATTGAGTTGGATGATCAGCCATAATCATATTGAATTGTGGAGCAGACTTGAAGGGCTGAATGGCTTCCTCCTGCTCCTATTTTCTAGGTTTCTATTAGTTTCAAACTGGGGGGAATCAACCTGTTTCAATGGAGAGTGCAGGAGAACTTGCCAGGAAGTAGCGAGTGAGGTACCAGCCTGGTGAAGCTCCACCATGGGCTGCTTAAGTGCCAAAACAGCAGGGGCAGCATAAACAGTGTTTTGTGATCCCATAACCAATGGATCAGATCCAAGTTCTGCAGTCCTGGACATAAAACACAAACTGGAGTGGGGGGGGGGGTGGGGGGGGAGCTCCACAAATATCCCCATCCTCAATGATGGGGAGTCTTTTGTCAGTGCAACAGTGCTGCTTAATCAATGGCCCCCCCTTCCATCAGGAGGTGAGAGACGGCTAACGATTGCACGATATTCAGTACCACTCAACCCCTGCGCTGCTGTTGAATGTCCAAATGCAGCAAGACCTGGTCAACATTTAAACGTGGACTGATAACTGGTAAGTAACACTCACACCGCACAAGTGCCAGGCAGCGAGCATCTCTAATGAGAGAGAATCTAACGGTCTCTCCCTGACATTACCACTGAATCCCCTACTGTCAACATCCTGAGAGACCAGAAACTGAACTGGACCAGTCATATAAATACTGCAGCTACAAGATCTGGCCAGAGGCTGTGAAATCTTTGGAGTGTAACTCACCTCCTGACTCCCCAAAGACTGTCAGGATTGTGGTGGAATAGTCTTCACTTGCCTGGATGAATGCAACCCCAACATTCTGGTTTGACACCAAGCAGGACAAAGCAGCCTGCTTGATTCGCACCCCACCTCATCACCTTCAGCATTCACTCTACCTACCTCCGGCCAACAGTAGCAGCAGGGTGTATGTATACAGGGTGCATCGCAGCAATTTCAGACTTCTTTGACAGTTCCTTCTAAAGTCAGGAACTAAACCACTTGGAAGGACAAGGACACCAGATACACTGGAACACCATCAACTAACTGCAAGTTCTCCAAGCCATTCAAGATTTGGAACTATACTATTGTTTCTTCACAGTTGTAGGATCAACTCCTAACAGCAGCGTGGGTGTACCTACACTACATGGACTGCAGCAGTTTAAGACAGCAGCTCACCACCATCCTCTCAGGGGCAATTAAATACTGGTCGAACCAATTCTAAAACATTACCTTCCTGATCACCTTTCCTTTCTGAGGGTGGTCTTTGAGAGGGTCCCTCCACGGGACCATGCCTCCCAACTGTAGCATTAATGCCTCCAGTACTGTATGTGACAGTTTGCTTCCGTCCGGCTTTCCACTTGTGTCCTTTGAGCTCCCCGCTCACCCTTGTCTTGCTAGCTGGCACGATGAACAAGGTGCTAATGGTGTGACCCACTTTCTCCCCTTCTCGCACACTTGCCTTTTCCCTTGAGTCACTGCTTTCAGGCACCCAAAGGACAGCCTCCTGCCCAGTGGCAGGTACTCCCAAGGAGGCAAGAGCCTCAGCACAGTACCAGTGAAGACATCCCCTTATTCACCTGACACTTGTAGCTACTGGCTCAGATGTTGGCAACATAATTACCTTCAGAGTTCCAAAGAGGTGGATTGGACTTGAAATGTTAACTGTTCCTCCCTCCATGGATGCTGACAGACTTGCTGAGCTTTTCCTCAGCTCTCTCTCTATTTCACATTTATTTTATTAGTGAGCTTACGTTAACACCACAATGAAGTTACTGTGAAAATCTCCTATTCGTCACATTCTGGCACCTGTTTGGGTACACTGAGGGGGGAATTTAGCATGGCCAGTGCAACCAGCACAGCTTTCAGACTGTGGGAGGAAACTGGAGCACTCAGGAAACCCATGCAGACACAAGGAAAATGAGCAAACTCTGCATAGACACTGACCTAGTCACATATCCAGCACTTTGGTTCTATTACAAAATTGTACTCACCTGTTGGCACAGTGGTTAGCACTGCTGCCTCAGTGCCAGGGACCTGGGTTCACTTCCTGGCTTGGGTCACTATCTGTGTGGAGTTTGCATGTTTTCCCCATGTCTGCATGGGTTCCAATTTGATCTCAGTCCAAAGATGTGCCGGTTAGGTTGATTGGCCATGCTAAATTGGCCTCACTGTGAGGGGATTAGCAGGTTAAAAGTGTGAGGTTACAGGCTTGGGGTCTGGGTGGGATAATTGTCGGTGCTGGCTTGAGGGGCCAAATGGCCTCCTTCTGCACTATGATTCTAGCTCTTCCAATTCCTTCACGTAAACTGTAAGAGTACGCTTCACAACACTGAGCCCTGCTAAACTGCAATGATCACAGCACACCACCCAGAAAACATCCCATTCATACAGGTGGCTACATGCCTGAACTAGTGATCCAGGGAATGCAGTCACCCTTGGCAGTTTAAGAGTTTTAAAAAACATCTGGAAATAACAAAGCAGCATCCAGTAAAAATGCCAATAAAGTTCAGGTGCTTTTGTTAAAAAACAGACCAATTAGTTTGTGAATGTCCTTACCTGGTCTAGCCTCCATGATTCCAGTCTCATGTCAATGCGATTGACTCCTCAATGCCCTCTGAAGTGGCTGAGAAAGCCACACAGTTACCACCACTATCTGGGCAATGTGCCTGCAATGCCCAGATCCCAAGAATAAATAATAAGAAGCACAGACTCTTTGGCTCCTGTAATGTAGCCACAATTCAATCCACCCCAGCTCAATGCCATTCTGTCTATTAATATCAGACCTTTTTTTTTAAAAAGTGAGTTATCTCATCAAATCCACATACACACTGCGACGTTCTCCTTTTGTTAATCTTTTATCAAACCGAATTTCCCAACATAACTCCCCAGCTTGTTCTTTCGAGTTAGTTTGTATTTAAAATGTTCCATGACTGTGTCCCCCTCAGTTGGCTCTCAAACTGCCCAGGAAGTCTTAGAACTCCTAATCCCTTCTCACCCATGCTGGCACTTTATCCTTTATTCTTCCATCTGATTGGTTTGTTTCCTTTATTCTCTCAGTCTTTTACTCGATGGCATTAGAAACTTGGGGTAGAGTTATGATGATGGTGAGCGACCAGTGCTTGTCATTTCGGGAATCAGCGTCTAATGCACAGCCAAGATTCCTGGAAGCCCACTGACACAATGTTCACTTGAGCATTGATTGGCATCGAACTGCATGCCCGTCCGCAAAAGCTGTCAGCCAATCCGATTGGCCAACAGCCCACCATCCTGGCCAGGAACATCGTTGCAGTGGCCAGAGGTGGTACTGCAGTGCTCTGCCTGGAACTCAGTCCCAGAAACATGGTAAAGAAAAGTCCCAGGAGTGGGAGGGTAGGGGCAATCATGGAATTGGGAGGGTTGGGGGTAGGCCGGTAGGCCAGGGGACAGGAAGGCTTGGAGCCTCTGGTCCCAAAAGGGGGAGATTGCCCCAACTCGAGGGATCCTTCAGATTTAGTCCTCCCCCCACCCCCAGCTTCCTGACTGAGGTGGAGAGAAGCTTTTTTTCCCCATCCTACTCGCACCAGCCCAAAAATTGAGGTTGGATGGGAACAGGCCCTTAGCGGCCATTAAAATCTCCAAGCCTGTTTCTTTTCGGTCTCACCAATACTGCCAGATGACCACCTGGTGATAAGACTGCAAGGAATGAACTTTGTAACCTACAGAAAGTCCATCCCTATGGGAGAATCCGGAAACAACTTTAGCATTTTGTCTAAACCACCTTTCAGGAGTGAAGATGTCTTCGTCATCAGGCCTTCCACACAAGTTTTCCAGATCAAGAGAATCACATGAATTTTGAGCTATTATTTTGCTTCTAACCTATAAAAGTGCACTATTCTCTTCAACTGTACCTTTCTTGTGTGTGTTTCTCTGTGTGACTGAGAACCGCAATGTTTGATTTTGGGGTAAGTGTGTAAATAATCCGTCCGCTTTATTTAAACTCACACAGAGCTTGCTGCTGGTTAGTCGAGTTGCCCTCACACTCAGGAGTTAAAGAGACACACAGCTCTTCCTCTCAGTAGCTTACAGAGTAGAGACCGTTGTGCAGAGAACAAAAGGTTTTAGCAGAGTGATTGGGAGTTTGTGATAAATGGGTGGACTGTATCTGTAAAAACTGAACAGTAACTGTTGGTCCTGACATTTCCAACAACTTGCATTTATATAATGCCTTCAATGTAAAAAGATACCCTGAGGCACTTCATGGTGGCGTGATCCGATTTAAAAAAATGTTTTAAATAAGTCAAGCCAGTTTGAGACATTTAAGAAAATCAGAACCAGTCAGTACTTTGGGAAAAAACGTCAGTGCTGGCATCAATCGTGAAAATTGGATATTTAGAGAAGTGTTCTGTCTTTGTGAAACTTTCCACAGTAGCTCAAGGGCTTGATATCTTGGAAAGAGGTTTAACTCTGTGACGATAATCAGAAGACGGGCTATGCACATGTAACATGGTAAGTAACCAGGCAATTTTAGAGGAATAGATCAGCAACAAATAAATTGAATGTGATTTTAGCACAAATAATAAAAATTGCCCTACAGCTCAAGTAATTTCAAAAACGGGTTTGTATCCTTTCCCCCCCCACCATCAAATCAAACTGAATAACTTTTACAGTTTGACACCTTATCCCGGCACACGGCTTGAGCTGTGTTTTATGTTAAGAATGTAACAATTCAAGAGAAATTCATACAAAATTTAGTATCATAGGATCCCTATAGTGCAGAAGGAGGCCATTCAGCCCATTGAATCTGCACTAACAAGAATCCCACCCATCCCCATAATCCCCATGCAATTTACGTTACCCAGTCCTCCTAACACTAAGGAACAATTTTGCACAGCCAATCCACCTAACCCACACATCTTTGGAGCGTGGGAGGAAACTGGAGCGCCTGGAGAAACTCATGCAGACGCAGGGAGTGACCCAAGCGGGGAATCAAACCCAGGTCCCTGGCGCTGTGGGGCAGCAGTGCCACCCACAGTGCTCTGCTATCAAAGTAGAAAGTGCTTTTTTTTTTCCAACATACTGATTCATTTTTGGTTTGACAAAAGCACTTTGTATTTATTCAGATGAACAATGCGCATCAGTGTGGTTGACTCAAATGCCCGAAGGCAACGAGGGATAGGCAATGAATGCTGGCCAGCCACCGACACCCATGGCCCGAGAATGAAAAAAAAACGACAAATAATATCAACACCAACTCCAGAACAAAAATGATTAATTATCCTAATGCAATGCTTGTTTTTGTCCTTGTTCTACAAACCCTATCCCCGGCAGTTACTGAATGGGAGATGACGGCTACTGAACTTCAGACACTATAAATGCCCACAGTGAGGGACAGTTGTGAGCTTGAGGGTTCAACCGCAGACTACAACACCTCAGTGTGGGCCTCCAGGTCAGTCTAATCCCTTGGACAGCACCTTCAAAGCCCATGACCATTTGCATCTAGAAGGACAAGGCCAGCAAATACATGGGAACACCACCTCAAGCTCCCCTCCAAGTTACTCACCGTCCTTGGAAATATGTTGCCGTCACTGGGTCAAAATCCTGGAATTCCTTCCCTAACGGCATCGCAGGTCAATCCACAACATGTGGACTGCAGCGATTCAAGAAGGCAGCTCACCACCACCTTCTCAAGGGCAACTAAGCGTGGGCAAAAAATGCTGTCCAGCCAGCGATGCCCACATCCTACGAATGAATAAAAAATCTCAGGACAGGGTCTGATCAATCTGCGGAACGGATGGGCTAAGTAATGGATGGAGAGTTGTATGGGGAGGACGGTGACGATAGGAGAGATAAATGGAGGAAAACTCCTGCTTCTCATTCCTCATAGGCCATCTGGAGTTCACCCCAAGGTTTCCTGAGATCTCAGCCTGAGTTCAACTGGAAAGCAGGTTAAATCTGGAGTTCCTCGCCCTGAGCAGCATGGGAGTTGGGTTGGCTGCTCACCCCTTTTTATATCTAAGGGGAGGCCTGAAGTTGGCTTCTGGAGCAGGGTTCCTGACATGTTTCCATTTCTAGCTGATCACCCACAATCTGCCATGTTAAAATTTCCCCAGATAATCTGTTTCCTGTGCGGAGGGAGGGGCAAAAAATCAAGAACAAGGAAAGAGTCTCAAAATCAGAGCTGTCAGCCTCAAGATGGAAACCAAGATGTATTTTTTTCCCACGGAAAGAAATCTGGAACCCTCTTCCCAAAAAGCTATGAGTATCTGGAGGATCCAAGTCAGGGCTGGCCCGGGAATTGCTGTGGGGCCCCGTGATCGAGCCGGAGGGGCAGCAGTGCAGGGGGTCCCGGCTGTCCAGCAAATAGTAAGACTGATCCATCAGAGCCACTGCCCATGCGCAGAGTTCCAGAACTGTCAGACTCCGGTGTGAATAGGCCCCACCCACCCCCAGGTTTTTAAACAAGATTCACGACTGGGACCTCTGCATAGCCCAGAGTGCAGAGGTTTTTGTGTGAAGTTGAACTGAGAAAGCAGTCGTGATCCAGAAAGCTTTCCCCGCCAATTCAATGCTCCCCACCCCCCCCGCCACCTTCTTTCTGCACTTCAGTGAATGCCTTTTGCTTTGTCTGACTGTGTCCAGTCACCTCCTTGAGGAGAGTAAATCCCTGCCGGTGAGAGTGGAGTAGGGGCTTCCACTCGAACATCCCAGATTGGGGCTCGTTCAATGTTTGAGACTTTTGAAGTCAGATTATCACCTACTCATCAGGAAAGTGGAGTTTTATTGTGACAGCGTGCTGCCCCAAGCCAGATTCCTTTTGAAATGAAATGACCTTTTGGTATTGAAGGATTTGCAGATATGCACTCTTTGCAATTAATTTCAGCTTCTCAGAATTTGCTGCGCGTTTTATGAATTTGTGGCTGAAATATGCAAATTTGAGCTGACTAATCCTGATCTTCTAGGTTTGTATCATGCAACGTACCAGTACTGGGAACATTAAGCAGCGATGACTCACACATTCTGTAAAGGGGCAGATTCAGGAACTGATGATTTGTATTTGCCAAACTGGCACCACGAAAGATTTGACAATTTAGGACAAGCTTCCTAAACTCCATTTACACTACCACGCAAGACAGCACAATGTGATTTTGTTAAGAGCTGCAGTGACTATTGTGTACTGGCTTGTTATGGAGGCTGAAAGAGTTAACGTTTTAGCTTAAACAGTAAAACTCTACGTATTATAGTTCCCTTTTTTCTACATTAATCTCCATTGACAATGTCTGCTGCCCTCTGTCTATAACGTTGACAGGGTCACATGATGAGAAAGTAAGAGCAAGGCCTTCTGTCCGTGTGACTGACAAGGTCACATGATCACAGGTTGACCCCACCATACATCGTGCACATCCTGAGTGACAGGGCAGAATGGGCCTATCCTCCTCCAATAGGATCCCAAAGGAGAAAGCCTCCACTGGAGTGACCTAAACACAGACAAATCCTTTTGTTGGCGAGGCAGGAAGAGATTAAAAATAAAACAAAAAAAAAATCAACATTCAGATATAAGTGGCATTCTCAACCTGAATGTAATCCACACAGCATTATCAAACATATTTTAAAAAGACAGCAATGTTACTGACACATTGGTGATTGAGAATTGGGTTACTATTTGATATTTTATGGCTTCTCACTTGTGAATTAATATTTACACATTTATCAATACCAATAGATAATGGATATAGTGTGAACTGCCTTCCCATTCTTTCAAACATATGACAGTAAGAAGAAAACAGCCCAAAAGAAAACCTCTCTTTAATATGGCTGACAAAATCATAAAACTTGCTAATACAAAGAATCTTGTAACCAAATTACAATACTTACAAATTTACATAGAAAATAGAAGAAATAATAGGCCATTTGACCCTTCAAGCTTGCTTTGGCTGATCATCAAATTCAATATCCTGATTCTGTGACTCTTAAAATCACACAACATTTTTCTGTGATAGTGAATTGTACAGATTCAACACTCCTTACCTCATTCCTAAAAGGTTTACCCCTTATACTTGTTCATCCAGCAATAAGGATCTTCAAGCAATAAAAGAACTAGCTTCATAGAGTAAATCAAAGAAAAAGGTTTAATGAAGAAACTTATTTACACTTGGACCACACCCTAGGCCCCACAAGGCCTTGCTTTCTATTTATACCAGGTCAGCTGACCACTACATCACTTTGCCATTGGTTACATTTTCTCTATTGGGTCAGCTGACTCTCATAGCCTATGACCAATGGTTACATTTTACAGATTCCAATGTTATCATTGGTTACATCATAACAAACCTCAAACTATGACCCCTAGTTCTGGACTTCACCATCATCAGGAGCACACTTTCTAAATCTACCCTGCCTTATCCTGTTAGAATTTAATAAGTTTTTATGAGATCCCATCTCACTCTTCTAAACTGCAATGAATATAATTCTAACCAACTTGGTGTCTCCTCATGAGTCCTGCCATCCCAGCAATCAGCCTGGTAAACATTTGCTGCACCCCCTTTATAGCAAAAACTTCCTTCCCCAGATAAAGACACCAAAATTCCACACAATACTCCTGATGTGACTTCACCAACACCCTATACAACTGCAGTAAAACATCCTTATTCCTATACTCAAGTCCTTTCACTATGAAAACCAACATACCATTTGTCTTTTATACTGCACGCTTACTTTCAGTGACTGATAACGAGGACTCCAAAGCCTTGCTCAATTTATATCCATTCAAATAATAACCTGCCTTCCTATTTTTGCTACAGAAACGGATAACCTCGCATTTATCCACGTTATACTGCATCTGCCATGCAAATGCCCATTCATTCAGCCTGTCCAAATCATGCTGAAACATCTCTGCGTCCTCCTCACAGCTCACCTTCCCACCCAAATTTGAATCATCTGCAAATTTGGAGATAATACATTTAGTTCTCTTTTCCAAATCATCAATATATAATATGAACAGTTGGGATCCTAGCACAGGTCCCTGTGATACCCCACTAGTCACTGCCTGCCAATTGGAAAAAGACCCATTTATTCCAATTCTGTCTGCTAACCAGCTTTCTATCCATCCCAAGACACTACCCATGATCCCATGTGTTTAGCTTTACATTGTAATCTGCTATGTAAGACCTTGTCGAAAGCCTCCTGAAAGTCTAATAAATCCCATCCACCAGTTCTCCCTGGTCAACACCACTAGTTACATCCTCAAAGAATTCCAGTAGATTTGTCAAGCATGATTTCCCATTTGTAAATCCATACTGACTTTGTCTGATTATAGCACGGCCTTCCAAATGCTGAGTTATGATATTGGACACGAGCAACCTCTCTACTATCAACGTTAAGTTCACAGGTCCATAGTACCTCCCTTTTTGAATAGCGGGCTTACATTAGTTACCCTCCAATATGTGGGAACTAGTCCAGAGTCCAAAGAGGTTTGGAAATGGAAAGAGTTAGTTTCCTTTCTTAAAAGAGCACAACAACATTCTGTGCTCTGCAAATAATTTTAATATGCAAAATACTTCAGTTTTTTTTTGCTTCCTTTCTGTTGATCATGCTCGTGCATGTTTCTGAAGCCCATCCTGAATGCTGAGAAAACTTATTGGAGTAACCCCTAAAATAGGCTGCTGTAAAGTATAACAAAAACAGAAAGGCTAGAAAACCTCAGCATCTGTGTGGAAAGAATTGGGGCAACATTTCAAGTCTGGATGACCCTTCACCAGCTCTGACTAAGGGTCATCCAGACGTGAAACATTGGGTCTATTCTCTCTCCGCAGGTGCTGTCAAACCTGCTGAGATTTTCCAGCATTTTCTGTTTTTGCTTCAGATTCCAGTATCTGCAGTATTTTGCCTTTATCTGCAGTAAAGAATATTTGTGTTCTTAGCTTCTATGTTGGAGTGTTGCAAGATTTCTGTATTAAATAAAAATAGTAAAAGCTCCCGACTTTCATTTTACTCTGCTATCCTTTGTGGCATTTTCATCCCAGTTACTATATATAAATATGTATGCATTAACACATTGAAACAGACCCAGTATGTGTCAACATTCCACAGGACTAAATTGCCCTAACCGCTGCACAATTTCGAAATCATTTACTCCACATTTTCCCTCCATCCATTTATCTAATCGAATCTTGAATGTTGACATTCAACCTCAATCACTTACCCTGCAAACCAGTTTCACAGTCTGACAGCCAGCCGTGTAAAAAAGGTTTTGTTTGTTCTCGACTCTAAATTATCTTTAGTTTTCTATTTAAGGCCTCTTGCTCTTGACCCAACACTGGGAACAGTCTGCTTCTGTCCCATCCTTCCATAATGTTCAACATTTCTATCGTATGGTCTTGCGAAATGCATTGTTCTAATAAAATAGACTCAATTTTTCAATTCTTTCTTTATATTTGTACTTCCTCACATCAAGCAGTATCCCAGTTAATCTGTACCTGTTGAAGTTATATCCACTCTGAAGCTTGGAGCTTTTCCCATAGAGGGGAGTACTGCACGAAACACTCTAACCAAGGCCTCATTATCATTTTATACGCTTTTTAACTTTTTTATTCTACAAAGTTTTTAGGGCAGCGCAGTCATTAGCAATGCAACCTCACAGCGCCAGGGACCCAAGTTTGATTCCAGCCATGGGTCACTGTCTGTGTGGAGTCTGCACATTCTCCCAGTGTCTGCATGGGTCTCCTCTGGGTGCTCTGGTTTCCTCTCGCACTCCAAAGACGTGCAGGTTAGTTGGATTGTCCATGGTAAATAGTGTTCCAAGGTGTGTAGGTTAAGAGAACTGGGCATGTTAAATTGCCTCTTAGTGTCCAAAGATGTGTAGATTAAGTGGATTGGCCATGGTAAATGCACGAGGTTATGGGGATAGAACAGAGGGGAGGGCCTGGGTGGGATACTCTTCCAGACAGTCAGTGCAGACTCAGTGGGTCAGATGGCCTCCTTCTGCACTGTGGCTCTATTCATTCTGATAAAACCACAAATTCTATTTATTTTTTACAACCTTAACAAGCGGAGGTGCTGCCTTTTATGTCCAAAGCACCCAAATCCCTCTAATGTCCCACAGTCTCCAGCCTACTTCCACTCAGAATATAATTATTAATGCTATTTTCTCTTACCAAAATGTGACATTGAATTCTATCTCCACTTCTGAGCCATTCCCCCATCTTACCCCCTATGCCCATTGCAGCTTCCTACAGCTTTCTAAAGGATGAACCAAACCTACATTTCCATGTTAGCTGAAAACTTTGGTGTCATTTCTTTTGATATGATTTGATTTATTATTGTCACATGTATTAGTATACAGTGAAAAGTATTGTTTCTTGCACGCTCTACAGACAGCATACCACTCATAGAGAAGGAAAGCAGAGCTGCAGAATGTAGTCTTACCGTCATTAAGATTATTTATTAGTGTCACAAGTAGATTTACATTAACACTGCAATGAAGTTACTGTGAAGATCCCATAGCCAGAGTGTAGAGAAAGATCAACTTAAAGCAAGGTAGGTCCATTCAGAAGTCTGACAGCAGCAGGGAAGAAGCTGTTCTTGAGTCGTTTGGTAAGTGATGTCAGACTTTTGTATCTTTTTCCCGACGGAAGAAAGCGGAAGAGAAAATGTCCAGGGTGCGTGGGGTTCTTAATTATGCTGGCTGCTTTTTTGAGGCAGTGGGAAGTGTAGACAGAGTGTCAATGGATGGGAGGCTGGTTATGCCAGAACTATTACTGCTCTGTTTTTCTACCCCTTCATCACCAAAATATGTTCAACCGTTATTACGTAACGTAGCCGGGAATTGCTGTGAGGATTCCGTGCTGTATGCTGTAGGTGGGAGAATAGAGGCACTTACAACAGGGACAGTGCTGAGCCGAAGCAGGTCCAGTCTGGACTGATTATTGTCAACAAATGGGGGTGTGTCACTGGCTGAGCCTCCACAATGCTGAGTGTAGCCATGTACAGAATAGAAAAGTACAGCATTCGGGGGTGAACGTGGAACGCAGAGCAGTCACTGCTGATTTTTGGCAGATACAGCTGCACAAATACTCACTGTCAGTGTTAGAATCTGATGATTGATGTGCAGAGAGTCAGAAAGGTTACATTTTTAAGTACTTCCAATATCATGAAGTCGACAGTCGGGAACAAGGTCAAATTCTTTTTCTGTTTTGTTTCTGATGCCTTATTATTTGTGATCGGACTGACTGAGTGGAAATTGTTATATTCAGGGTCACTTGGGCAAAAATCAATTATAAGTTGAATAAAGCAAGTTTTTTTTTAAAAAAAACAATTCTGAAGCTGTGGTCACAAGCAGCACTATTTATTATCCATCCCTAATTGTCCTGGAGAGGTTGAGGTGAATATTTAATTTATTTTATTTCATTATTTACTAGTCGCGAGTAGGCTTACATTAACACTGCAATGAACTTACTGTGAAAATCCTCTTGTTGTCACACGTTGGTGTCTGTTCGGGTACACTGAGGGAGAATTTAGCATGGCCAATGCACCTAACCAGCAGGTCTTTCGGACCACCTGGAGGAAACCCATGCAGAAACAGCGAGAATGTGCAGACTCCACACAGACAGTGACCCAAGCCGGGAATTGAATCCAGGTCTCTGGTGCTTTGAGGCAGGAATGCTAACCACTGTGCCACCGCGCTGCCCCTCTGAATATTCTGTTAGAACCCTAACCTTTACTAATCCCAAGATTTTGACCCAGCGGTACTGAAGGAACGATTATATATTTCCAGGTCGGAAATGATATGTGACTTTGTGGAGCTGTGAACTTACTGTTTTAGTTTAAAAACAGCAATGTATTTATTTCTCTGCCAACATGGTCTTTTAAAAATGGCCGCCTGCAGTTCTGACTTTCACTGTGGGGCAGCCAGGCCCACCACCCTCAGAGGCTGCTGGGTGTGGAGTTAGGCTGGGCAGAAGGTCTGCCTCTTGTGATCTGACATTTTGTTGAATTTAATTTTAAAAAATAATTATAACATACAAAACAATCTTCTAACTTTCACCCCTCAACTCTCCACACATGCCCCATGCTTCAGACACCCACCTATGTCACCTCATGTTCCTGCCCACCCCTATTCAAACCAATGTTACTGCACTCATCCCCATGGACCGGCATATCCTCTGTGTCACCCTATGCACCCCACTCAGCCCCATGGACCTTTATAACTCCAATGTCAACTTAGTGTCAACTCATGCCAACCCATTCTCCCAACCAACATCCTTTGTCCTTATCCCCTCCAGGTAACCATTGACTTACCTGAGGAAGGAGCAGCACTCCGAAAGTTAGCAGCTTTTGCTACCAAATAAACCTGTTGGACTTTAACCTGGTGTTGCGAGATGTTTTACCACTAATAAATAAACTTTAAATAGTGAAATTGGCTGCTTCTTATTCAAGTACACTGTGCTAAGTATCACCCTGTCTGATTAAACAAGCTGTAAGTTGTTGAATGTGATTGAAAACATTTGATAATTAATTTTATAAACGCAGTGCTTATTTCTTAACAACATTTATAAAGTGCCGTTGGTGTAGGAGCTTCCTGGAAGTGAAAGTAAGTCTGACATTGAGTCGCATTGGAAATGTCAGGGTTGATGATCACAAAATGATGAAAGAGAAATGGGAAGGAGAGATGGTTAAGGAGGGGGATTCAGACCTGAGGGCCTGGGCAGCTGAAGGCAAAGGTAGCCATCTGGGCCAGTTAAACTCAGGGTCACTCAGAAGGTCAGAAGTGGAGGAGTGCAGATATCTCAGAAGCTTATAGGGCTGAGAGAGATTGGATAGCTCGGGAGGAAAGAGGGTCACAGAGGGAAACAAGGATGAGAATTTTAATATGATTAGGGTTATGGGGATAGGGCTTGGGTGGGATGGTGGTCGATGCAGACTCGACGGGCCGAATGGCCTCCTTTTGCACTATAAGAATTCTATGATTCTATATGGCAATAATAAATCAAATCAAGTCAGTCATCCTCTGTCCAATACTGGCTTGGAGGTCAGTTTTGTCCAATTAAACAGGGTCAGTGGATTACTGGTCAGATAGGTGTGAGCAGTGTACAGTCTGATCAGTGCCTAACCTGAGGTTCAATGATAACATTTTTCCACTCATCACCTCGATACTAACAGCTTTGAGATGTGTACGTGTTTGTAGAGAATCAACTTGGTCAACCGACTATGGAAGGAGTGGCTGAGCAGCAAATGGCTGTCAACATTTTGAGTAACCTTTCCACAACCTGACTTTTAGCTCAGCGAGTAGGATAGATGTCTTTGCTAATTGATAATAAGGCATCCTGGTAGCCTTGGGTTGTTAGTTCAGTTGATTATCTGCAAGAGGAAACTGTGCATTAGGATGATAAAGTGTGGCCGGTTCCCAGCATGAGTCACAGGACAGATGTCTTGTCTGACCCATGCGTTACCTAAAGGAAGGAGATTGCAGATGTGCGTTTGGATCCCACCCATGGAGCAGATGGACTTGGCCGTCTAAGTACCAGAGGTTTAATGCTTGTATTGCAAGCAACAGCTGGGTATGTGTGGGACGGCAGCTCAGAGATAAATAATTTCATATTTTTACACTGTTTATTTAGAGTTTTGTACACAAATTCTAAATATTTAAAAGTTGCTGAGAATTGTTGACCTAGCAAACGTTGGCACGTAGGGAATCTTTGCAAGTATATGTTTGTTAGCTGCATATATGATAAAACTATGACAGATGTTCCATTAGCCTTCAAAATGTTCCTCGCATAATGTGAGTGTAATTCTGACAGTATGTCTAGCAAGGTGAATCAAATATTGGCCCGGTATTAACAGGGAGGTGTGGGGAGCTGAGAAGGGGTTGGTAGAGGGAGAAAGACCCAATATTTACAGCGGATACATGGGGCAGCATGGTAACCTGTGGTTAGCACCGCAGCCTCACAGTGCCAGAGACCCAGGTTTGATCCCCAGCTTGGGTCACTGTCTGTGTGGAGTTTGCATGTTCTTCTCGTGTCTGTGTGGGTTTCCTCCAGATGCTCCAGTTTCCTACCGCAATCCAAAGATCTGTGGGTAAGGTTAATTGGCCATGCTAAATTGACCCTTAGTATCAGGGGAAATTAGCAGGGTAAATATGTGGGGTAATGGGGATAGGTGAGATTATTGTTAGTGCAGCTTGATGGGTGGAATAGCCTCCTCCTATACTCTCTAGATTCTATGAACATCACCACCTACAATTCCCCTCCAAGCCACTCGCCATCCTGACTTGGAAATATATCACTGTTCCTTCGCAGTCGCTGGGTCAAAATCCTGGAATTCCCTTCCGAACAGCACTGCGAGTCAAACCATAGCACACGGACTGCAGCGATTCAAGGAGGCAGCTCATCCCCACCTTCCCATGGGCAATTAGGAATGGGCAATAAATGCTGGCCAGCCAGTGACACCCATATCCACAAATGAATAAATTAAATTGGCGCGGAGGCCCTGTTATTAATGGCAGTCCTTCATTTGGGTAATCTTCAGCAGACCCATATTCAGTAGCAAGCTAAAGTGACAGCCAGTCTGGCAGGCAGGCAGCCAAAACCATGGAGGATCCAGCCAGGGCCCCATGGGGATA
The DNA here is from genome assembly GCF_965287045.1 of Carcharhinus amblyrhynchos. Taxonomy (NCBI): domain Eukaryota; kingdom Metazoa; phylum Chordata; class Chondrichthyes; order Carcharhiniformes; family Carcharhinidae; genus Carcharhinus; species Carcharhinus amblyrhynchos. The sequence goes on along the minus strand of NC_137341.1, from coordinate 9,633,598 downwards.
ACGTCCAACAGTGAGTTCAAGATGGTATAGCTCCAAGTCATCATTGAGATAGTTGATTGGGCGGAGTGGGGAGGGAGTGTGACAAAAGGGAAGAGGACATTGTAGCTAATATTAAGCTATCAGTAGTGAGAGCAGAGCAATCAAGAGGCAACTGGAGATGGGGAAAGCGAACATTGGGGCTATCATGGCCAAATTCTTCCCTGCGAAGATGGTGGGCTGTTTTTATGTGGGGTGGGGTCGGGAGATGGGGGGGAGGTAACATTTTCCAACACCACTATTTTTTTAAAAATCATCGACTTCTCACAAGTTGTTCCTGGTTAATTTCTCCTGGCTCTCGTGACATCTCGACAAGTTGTTTTGTACTTTCCACAGCTCTTTGCAATTGCTGCAGGGAGAAATGTGACAAGGACTGAAGGACTTTTCCTGTTGCTCCAAAACAGGAGTACAGTAATAGACATTCCTTTTGGAATCATACCCTTGTGAAAAGAAAAAATAAAAAACACAGACGCCGTACAGAAATAAACTACTACCTCCTGTGGAGATAATGGGAACTGATTCTTATCTCAGCAGGACTACTATCCTGTGAGCCATGTCCCAGAACAGTTTGTAGATCCATGCTTTCCAAGAATATGCAAGAGACTGGGATAAAACTCAGCTGTAAAACTTGGTCGGTGTTGACTAATGTTGGCTGTGTTGGAGTGTGTGACACAGAAGAAAGACAGTGGCAGACCCCTGTAAAAGTTTTGCAGATGGCTTTCTCTCTCCAATTTCCAAAATAAGCCAAATCAGCAATAACACAGCTGGAAGGGAAACAGGGCAACTTCTCAATTAAACTGCACAACACCAGAATCTCAAATCCAACTATTCACCTGCTGAAGGCAGCGCTACTGTAATCATGAATCACAACAGCCACAATGTCCCACCATCTACAACTCACAGACAAATAAAACACTGGTTCATATAGTTTTCAAACTTATTTATGGACTCAATTCTTATTTGTGTTCTATATGAATGTATTTGCAAGTGTCATTATTTTTGCTGCGCTTAGTCGCTAATAAACATACCGGGAGTGATTTTCCCAAAAGTGCTGAATTGGTGAGGAAACTGGTCTAGATCACGACTGTTTCTTCAGTGCAACTTCAGACCTGAATCTCCGCACCCTGTGCAATGCAGAGGTTACAATCATGAATCTCATTAAAAACCCGGGGATGGCGGGGCCTATTCACACCGGAGCCTGACAGTGCTGGAACTCTACGCATGCGCAGTGGCTCCGATCTGTTAGACTCCCCGTTTGTTGGCCAGTGCAATCGTTGGCCAGCCCAAGACCCCCGCAGTGCTGGCCCTTCAGCCTCTCCACCCCCCCCACAACCTCTCCCTGTCCCGGAGTGATCCGATGTCCAACCCATCCCCCCCCACTGACTCCAGCAGTGGCTCCCCCCCACCCTCAACCTCCCCCACCAAGCAGAGCCCTCCTCACCAAACCCCCGGCAGACCAAACCCTCACCCCCCCTCGAGGCAGATCCCCTGTACAGGAGGCAGACCCCCCCCCCCCCGTGACAAAGCACCCCCTATCCCTCCAATCACTGGCCTCCCTCCAGCCTAGAATGATCCCCATGCAGAGTAGCAGCGGGACCCTCCCACCATCACTGATCGCCCCTAGGCCCCACCCACAATCGGCTCTGCCCCCTTGGCACTGCCCAATGCTTGGTGGGCAGAGACAAGGTGCCCCCAAGGCCTGGGCATGTTGCCCCCTTGGACAGTGCCAGGGAGCACAGGCTGGCATTGCCTGGGTACCCATGGCCATGAGGCACCACCCCCCCAACCCTGCCGGCTCTGATTGACCCCCTTTCTCCCAGGCAGGGGGGGTCTCCTGCTAGTTCCCCAAACATGGAGAGTAACCCTAACCTCCGCCAGAATGATGTATTCCTGGAGGGGTGGGAGATGCTATCAGGCCCGGCAAGTTCAGTGCCAGGCCCAAAAGTGAGATTTAAAATACATTTAAAATCTATGTAAAACAGATTAAAATCACTTATCTCTCTTCCCACCAGTTTGTGGCGCGGTTCCTACTGCGACCGTTCTCCGGATGTGGGAGATGTACATGCGTCGGGAACGCATGTATGAATCCTGCAAAATGGCTGATGTGCGATTCTCCGGATCGGGCCTGCTGGAAAATTAGGAGAATTGCCCCCACTTTCTCTTTAACTGAAGAGACCCTGGTTGAATTGACTCCCATTAAACAGAGATATATTGGGACTGGAAAACGATATCTGCAAGGGATCATCAAATCATAGAGTCAAAGAGGTTTACAGCATGGAAACAGGTCCCTCGGTCCAACTTGTCCATGCCTTTTCAGATTCACCTTGTTAGATCCTTTTCAGATTCACCTTGTTAGACCCTTTTCAGATTCACCTTGTTAGATCCTTTTCAGATTCACCTTGTTAGACCCTTTTCAGATTCACCTTGTTAGACCCTTTTCAGATTCACCTTGTTAGACCCTTTTCAGATTCACCTTGTTAGACCCTTTTCAGATTCACCTTGTTAGACCCTTTTCAGATTCACCTTGTTAGATCCTTTTCAGATTCACCTTGTTAGACCCTTTTCAGATTCACCTTGTTAGACCCTTTTCAGATTCACCTTGTTAGACCCTTTTCAGATTCACCTTGTTAGACCCTTTTCAGATTCACCTTGTTGGAACCACCCAAGGGGGTTGAATAAAGAAAGGGAGGCAGTTCATCCCTCCTCATCTGGGACATCCCATCCAAAATTCAGCAAATTGGGTAATCTCCCTTGGGGACAGGTTGTAATGCCCTGAAAGTTAGCCTGCCTTTGATATTTGCTGCTTATGTTAACTATCACTCAGAGCTCTTGTCTCTGAATCACAAGGTTCATGGCTCCTGCCCCAGAGACTTGAACACCACAGTCTGGGCTGAAACTCCAGTGTAGCACTGAGGGAGTGCTGCACTGTTAGAGGTACCGGCTGGAATGCTACCACCTCACCCACCACAGAACTTTAAAACTAGAAAAATTGATCATTTCTACATCTGTTGCTTTTTCTGCCAAAATATATGATTATCTCTTCTGAGTGAAAGAAAGGATGATAGCTGCCCCATTAAAACGGTACTTAGTGACCTTTTAAGATGTTAATAGAACGACATTGTCACTTTTCCTCCCAGGGCAGCACAGTGGCACTTCTCTTCACAACGCCAGGGACCCGGGTTCAATTCCCGACTTGGATTCCAGTCTGTGCAAGTCTGCGAGTTCTCCCCATGTCTGCGTGGGTTTCCTCCGGGCGCTCCGGTTTCCTCCCACAGTCCGAAAGATGTGCTGATTGGCCATGCTAAATTCTCCCACAGTGTACCCGAACAGGCCGGAGTGCGGCAACTAGGGAATCCCCACAGTAACTTCACTGCAGTGTTAATGTAAGCCTACCAGTGACACTAAATAAACTAAACATTTCATTCAAGTGTTTCTGACTCCACAGCAAACCGACCTGCACTGCAATCCTGCAGAGTCCAGCAACGGGAATCTCCACTGATCTCAGGCGAAGATTTCCAGTTTCACTCGAGCAAGGCCACAAAATCCCACCCAGTGTCTTTTGGACAAAGTGTTAAATTGAAGCTCCATCTGTCTAATTGTATGAACGTAAAAAATCCCACAGCACTACTTTGAAAACAAACTGGAAACTTGTCCCCCGTGCCCTCTCTAATGTTTATCCATCAGTTAACATCATATAATAAAATATTACCGGGCCATTATCACATTGCTGTTTGTGGGTGCTTGCTGAGTGCATTCCCTACACAGCAATGGTACACTTCAAAAGTGCATCTTTGGCTGTAAAGTGTTTTGAGCTGCTGGTAGTGGTGTATGGGAATATAATAGTGAGACTGCACTTCGAATACTGGTCAGAATTTTACTAGCAGAACGGCATTCTCCATTAGGTGGGATCTTCCGAGCCTTGGGTGGGCGGGGTGGTAAAATTCCAGCAACCGTGGATAGTTTTGGTCCCCGTACTTGGGGAGGAATGCAATTGCATCGAAGGCGGTTCAGGGAAGGTTCATGAGATTGGTTCCAGAGATAAAGGATTTGACTTAGGAAGAGAGATTGGGCAGTTTAGGTCTACACTCCCTGGAGTTTAGAAGAATGAGAGGAGATCTGATTGACGATAACAGAGACGTGGATGTTCCCTCTTGTGGGGTAATCTAGAAGAAGAGGTCACAGTTTTAGGTGGCAGATTTAAAACAGAGACAAGGAGAAATTACTTCCCTCAAAGGGTCATGAGTCTGTGGAATTCACTCCCCCAGAGCGTGGTGGATGCTGGGACTTTGAGTAAATGTAATGATGAGATAGACAGATTTTTAATGAGTAGGGGTTTGAAGGGTTACAGTGAACAGTAAGAAGGTGGATTTGAGGTCGAGATGAGATCATTCATGATGGTATTAAATGGTGGAGCAGGCCTGAGAGGCTAACTTACCTCCTCCTGCTCCTTGTCTTATGATGATATAAAGGTAAGTCTTTGTTCTGATTGCTGCACCTTCAGAGAAGGCCATTCACACCCCTTGCTTGTTACTATGCCTGTTATTTTGCTCCATGCCATGGCCTGCGCTGTGCAGAGTTGGCTGGTATTTTTACTCCATCTGTTCAGTATCGAGTCTCCCCCCACCCCCTCAGCTGACTGGGCTTCTTCAGCCTTGCTTCACTCAGTTTGTGCTGATCCTAAACGGCAGCTGGGATAACAAAGATTTTCTGATAACTCGAGAAATTTCAACAATTTTGATCCAATTCCTTGTGAGCAACAGTCGACTGCACAAAATCGCTCACAAGCCATCGGGTAACACCGAAAGAAATCTAATCAAATCTCAGGATCACGTACTTTGGAGTGACATAGTGTCAACATGATGTCAGGGGGAATATACTGACAGGATTGAAAAAGGATTGATGAACTTTAAAACTAGATTAAATTGATCATTTCTACATCTGTTGCTTTTTCTGCGATTATCTCTTCTGAGTGAAAGAAAGGATGATAGCTGCCCCATTAAAACATTACTTAATGACCTTTTTAGATTCTAGTAAAATGACATTGTCACTTTTCCTCCCAGGGCAGTATGGTAGCACTGCTCTTCACAACGCCAGGGACCCGGTTCAATTCCTGGCTTGGATGGCAGTCTGTGCAGTCTGCAAGTTCTCCCCATGTCTGCGTGGGTTTCCTCCGGGCGCTCCGGTTTCCTCCCACAGTCCAAAAGATTGACCATGCTAAGTTCTCCATCAGTGTACCCGAACAGGCCGGAGTGCAGCAACGAGGGAATCCTCACAGAAACTTCATTGCAGTGTTAATGTAAGCCTACCCATGACACTAAATAAACTAAACATTTCATTCAAGTGTTTCTGACTTCACAGCAAACCGACTTGTACTGCAATCCTACAGAACAGTTGGACAATGAAGCATGAGTGAGGCATCTGTTAGAAACCAAAATAGCAGCAATCCCTCTCCAAACCGTCACTACAAGCAATGCACAAGGTCATAATTTGGCTCATTCTTTGGATAGCAGATTAAACTTGTCTGCTTTCCAGACAGTCACCCACACCTTAATGTGATTGGCACCTCGGTGTCACTTTGTTAAGAGTGAATTCTCCTCAACTGGTTTTGTTTTAATATAATTTCAGTTATTAAACCTGACCCTCCAAAGGAATATCTTTCAATAAGTAATGTGATGTGGAGATGGGTAATCTAGGCTGGTGAGTGGGCTGCATCAGTGGTTGTCCTTCATCTCAGTGGGTCACAAGATTGAAATCAGGCTCGTTCACTAACTATGACCCCACAAATAAGATTAAATACACTTAATGCATGCCGATTATTTCATAATGAGTTACAGAAAATGCTTAATCATTTATATATTAATAGAACTGTTAGCAACTTCAAATGGTAAAAACAGAGGAATTATTGATGCTTTGGACACAGAGGGAGCCATGGTCGATGTTGTGAGTAATCAGAACACACCTCACTTCGTATGCCCTTGCTTTACATGTGTATCACTTATATACTCCATTCAATGCAGACGGAGACCATTCAGTCTCTCGAGTCTGCACCAACTCTCTGACAGAGCATCCCACGCAGGCCCTCCCCTCTGTCCTATACCCGTAACCCTGCATATTTACCCTGCTAATCCTCCTAACCTACACACCTTTGGACACTAAGGGCAATTTAGCATGACCAATCCACCTGACCTGCACATCACGCAAACCAGCCTCCCATCCATTGACTCTGTCTACACTTCCTGCTGCCTCGGCAAAACAGCCAGGATAATTAAGGACTCCACGCACCTCAGATATTCTCTCTCCCACCTTCTTCCTTTGGGAAAAAGATACAAAAGCATGAGGTCACATACCAAACGTCTCAAGAACAGCTTCTTCCCTGCTGCCGTCAGATTTTTGAATGGACTTACCTTGCATTAAGCTGATCTTTCCCTTCACCCCAGCTATGACTGTAACATTACATTCTACACTCCCTCGTTTTCTTCTCTATGAATGGTATGTTTTGTCCGCATAGCGCGCAAGAAACAATGCTTTTCACTGCATGATAATACATGTGACAATAATAAATTAAATAATATCTTTGGAGTATGGGCGGAGACCAGAGCACCTGAAGGAAACTCCTGCCGACACAGGGAGAGTATGCAATCTCCACACAGACAGTGACCTAAGGCTGGAATCAAACCCGGGTCCCTGGCGCTGTGAAGGGGCAGTGCTAACTGCTGTGCCACAATATCAGTGGGAAAAAGACTATGCAGATGGGAATCAGTGGAACATGACAACCCTGTGTGAGGGCAACATTCAACAAGATGTCTTGTGGGGCCTTACTCAAAACTCAGATGTGCTGCATGTGGCCCCTAGGTCACAGATTATCCACCACTATTCGAACGTGTCAGGAGTCCCAGAGTCATTGCCCCAATGAACATTTCAGATTTCAGCACTTCCACCAATGAACCTTTTGCATTCTAATTTAATAGTTACTCTTGTGGGATAGAACATAAAAGAACAAAAACAACCCTTCTAATTTAAGAGATTTTGGTTTAATTGCTAGATAAGATAACATGTATGATTGGTGAGAGTCCTTCCTAGAACACAGGAGGCTTGTGAGGGAAGTTGAAGGGTTGGCCTTCAAGAAGCTATTGAGTTGTACAATAGAAACATCTTTCAATAAGTAACGTGACGTGGAGATGCCAGTGTTGGACTGGGGTGGGCACAATAAGAAGTTTCACAACACCAGCTTAAAGTCCAACAGGTTTACATGGAATCACAAGCTTTTAGAGCACTGCTCCTTCATCAGATGAGTGGAGAGGTAGGTTTCATAAACACGGCATATAAAGACAAAGGCACAATTGCAAGATGATGGTTGGAATGTCTTTACAGGTAATCAAATCTTGACAGGTATTGACAACGTGGGTGACGAGAGGGATAATCACAGGTTAAAAAGAGGTGTGAATTGTCTCAAGCCAGGATAGTTAGTGAGATTTTGCAAGCCCAGGTCAAATGTTGGGGGTTACAGATAGTGTAACATGAACCCAAGATCCCAGTTGAGGCTGTCCTCATGCATATGGAACTTGGCGATCAGTTTCTGCTCGGCAAGTAATGTGGCACAGACTGAAAGGCTGATAGAGGTATGATTTGCATGCTGATGATGTCTGGTATATTCAACAACACTCGGCTAGAATTTAGAAACTCACTGCAAATTATTTAGTGCTCAACCTTAGGTGATAAAATGACAATTCCGTACCACTTCATGAATGTTTCTCAATAATAAACACTAAACCGGTTCCTAGGGATTAAAATGCCGCTGCAGGGACTTGGATGTTGCAGAGACCTTGTGATCACTGTTAAACTACTGTGGATTTTTCTGATTTCTCAATACTTCATTAAATCAACACTGAGTAAGTTCAGGCACATGTTGTCAAGCTGTCAAACATTTGTAACCAGAGAAAACAAAATGTGGACAGCAACCAGTGAGACCAGGGAGGTATTGAAGCGGGGAAATTGTATAAACAGATTATATTGCTATTGGAAACAAAAATATTCACATTTTATTGGTCCTGGTTTTATTGTCCTGTGACAAAAGAAAACTACCGCAGCTGCTGGAATTCTGAAACGAAAATAGAACATTCTGGAAAACACACAGCAGGTCGGCCAGTGAGAAAGGGAAAACAGAACTAACAGTTTCAGGTCAGTGACCCTGTGTATTTTTTTAAGCCATTCCATTACTGTCTCATTTATCCTTACACGGAAGAGTGGTCTATTCATAGAATCTCTACAGTGCAGAAAGAGGTCATTCAGCTCACAGTGTCTGCACCGCCTCCCTAACAAGCAGCACAATGGCACAGTGGTTAGCACTGCTGCCTCACAGCGCCAGGGATCTGTGTTCGATTCCCAGCTGGGGTCACTGTCTGTGCGGAGTTTGCACGTTCTCCCCGTATCTGCGTGGGTTTCCTCCGGCTGCTCTGATTTCCTCCCACACTCCAAAAGGTGTGCGGGTTAGCTGGATTGGCCATGCTAAATTGCCCCTTCGTGTCAGAGGGACGAGCTAGGGTAAATGCATGGGGTTGTGGGGATAGGGCCTGGGTGGGATTGTGGTCAGTACAGATTCGATGGGCCGAACAGTCTCCTTCTGCACTATAGGAATTCTATGATTCACAGCATTCCGCCTATTCCCATAACTGCACATATTTATCCCATTAATCCACCAAACCTACACATCTTAGGACACCGAGGGACAATTTAGCATGGCCAATACACCTAACCTGCACATTGGGTCATTAAAATTAGACAGCAGCCAGTAACGATAAGATGCGAATTATTGTTAACCACTACATACAGGATTGGTTGTGCTGGAATATCAGTGGGCATGGGTTTTGTAGATGTGAATCTTGCCTCGACAGCGAAGATCCCTTCCTGGCTCCACATTATTCTTGACAGCTGTTGGCAGCCACATTTGGTCTCCCCCCCCCACCACCACCGTCTGCTTCCTGCCTCTCCTGCCCCTTATCCAAAGACCCCAGCCAATGAGGCAAGCAGCCCCCAGGGTTCAATTCTCCTGAAGGATGAGCTATTGTGGAGGTGCCAGCCACTCACTGGAATATAGAGCTAAGTATGAGGTCCAATCTTGGAGAACTCTCAGGCCTCTCTGTTTAGGCATGTGTGCAATGCTGAATTTGGACCGCAGACTCATTTCTATCGTATTATCTTTTTATTAATTAAAATATGTCTGTTAAAACAGCCTAGGAATGTCATAGAAATATATTACATAGTCTGCCACTATTATTAGTAACCATTTCTACATTTATTAGTCTTCCTCTATGCTCAATCTCAAGTTATGTATACCTTTGTTCCAGTTACTCTATTTAGTGATGGACTTGATCTTAAATCCTCTTAAATCCACTTTTCTGGTTAGCATTAGCTGCCTCACAGTGCAAGGGACCCACGTTTGATTCCCAGCTTATGTCACTGTTTGTGTGAAGTCTGCACGTTCTCCCCGTGTCTCCATGGATTTATCTTTGGGTGCTCTGGTTTCCTCCCAGAGTCTGAAAGATGCGCTGGTGAGGTGCTTTGGCCATGCTAAATTTCAAAGGTTTTTAAAGTTTATTTATTAGTATCACGAGTAGGTTTACATTAACACTGCAATGAAGTTACTGTGAAAATCCCAAGTCGCCACACTCTGGTGCCAGTTTGAGTACACCGAGGGAGAATTTAGCTTAGCCAAAGCACCTAACCAGTACATCATTTGGAGGAAACCAGAGTACCCAGAGGAAACCCACGCAGAGATGGGGAGAATGTGTAGACTCAACACAGTGATCCAAGATGGGAATTGAACCAGAGTTCCTGGCGCTGTGAGGCAGCAATGCTGACCACTGTGGCACCGTGCCATCCTCAGTGTACCCGAACAGGCACCGGAGTGTGACAACTAGGGGATTTTCACAGTTACTTCTTTGCAGTGTTACTTGTGACACTAATAAATAAACTTTAAAACAACTGATTCCTGGCCTCTTGAATGGAAGAGACGGCTCCAACTCTCTGGTTGTTCCATCATTAATTTTGTTGGAAGAATATCACAATGATCCGACTGTTTTGAACTGATGTTGCTTGTCCTGAGTGAATCTGAAATATTTGCTTTGGTAATTCTCCCTTGGCTGTTAGTTCCCTTGAGTAGCAGTTCTCTTTATTGAGGTACAATAGTAAACTCTCATACTTATCATTCCCATTTTCCTCAACTTCGTGCAATCCTTTACAATCCACATTAACTTCTTCATTAGCACACTCAACTGTGGGTAATTTGGACTTCAAGTTGTGTGAATAAAATCCCGCTCCTTGACAAATTAACTGAATGCAACACTTGGAAACACTGCCTTTTTGACACCAAAGATTTTATTTTGCATTCTGTGCTTGGCCAAAACATCCTACACTCAACTTGTCACCATTCTGTTAATGTTGCTCCTTACCATTCACCACCCTGGGTAAACTGAAGATATGTTTGTTAGAATTGAGACTGTGGGGTGCTTCAATACAAACTTATGAAGGGGTAGAACAGGCTGGACATAAACAGGCTGCTTACAGTGGCTGGAAAGTCTTAACAAAAGGGCCTAGACACAAGATTAAATATGAGAGACTTAGGGCAGAGTTCTTTTACACAAACCTACCTTTCTTTTCTTTCATGGAGGCTGTGACGTTGCTCCTTATGAGGCAGATGGTTGATGGAAAAGAGGATAATGGGATAAGAATCCAGGACGTGCATAGGTGATTAGGATAACTGCTTGTGTGGAGGGTAACCATTAATATAGAATCATAGGATCCCTACAGTGCAGAAGGAGGCCATTCGGCCCATCGAGTGCACCGACCACAATCCCATCCAGGCTCTATCCTCATAACCCCACGCATTTATTCTAGCTAGTCTCCCTGACACTAAGGGGCAATTTAGCGTGGCCAATCCACCAAACTGCATATCTTTGGACTGCGGGAGGAAACCGGAGCACCCGGAGGAAACCCACACAGACACGGGGAGAATGTGCAAACTCCACACAGACAGTGGTCATAAACAGCTTTCTTCCTGCGTTTAATTTCTCTTTTAGTTGTTCACCAGAACAAATTTGGTAACTACCTTTCTGATTTGATTTGAATATGAGCATTTAAAATTCTTCTTGTAGAAACTCTACAGTGCAGAAGGGATGCCATTTGGCCCATCGAACATGCGCCAACACCAAACCTACCCAGGTCCTATCCCCATAACCAAACACATTTACTCTGCTGATCCCCCTGGGGAAATTTGGCATGGCCAATCCACCTAACATGCACATTTTTGTAGTGTGGGAGGAAACCAGAGCACTCGGAGGAAACCCACACAGACATTGGGAGAACGTGCAAACTCCACACAGACATAAGAACATAAGAACATAAGAAATAGGAGCAGGAGTAGGCCATCTAGCCCTTCGAGCCTGCCCCGCCATTCAATAAGATCATGGCTGACCTGTCGCGGCTCAGTTCCACCTTCCCGCCCTCTCCCCATAACCCTTAATCCCCTCTCTTATCAAAAACCCATCAACCCGCGTCTTAAAAATATTTAGCGAGGCAGCCTCCACCACTTCAACAGGCAGAGAATTCCAGAGATTCACCACCCTTTGAGTGAAGAAGTTCCTCCTCAACTCCGTTCTAAACCGCCCCCCCCCCCTTTATCTTGAGGCTGTGCCCCCTAGTCCTACTGTCTTTTTTGAGCGGGAAGAGTCTCTCCACCTCTATTCTATCCATCCCATTCATCATCTTATACATCTCAATGAGATCTCCCCTCATTCTTCTAAACTCTAACGAGTACAAGCCTAGTTTATTCAGCCTCTCCTCATAGCTCAACCCCCTCAACTCCGGTATCAGCCTAGTAAACCTCCTCTGCACGCCCTCCAAGGCCAAAATATCTTTGCGCAGGTGTGGCGCCCAAAACTGCACACAGACAGTGGCCTGAGGAATTGAACCCGGGTCCCCGGCACTGTGAGGCAGCAATCCTAACCACTATGCCATTGTGCTGCTCTCCGGTACTGTTAATGTGTTCCAGGCTGCAGTTTCAGTGCTTGGGTTTGTTGGTTTTATATTTTAAATAAGAACGTTTTGCTAATCTGTGTCTAGTGCCCTGACTTATTCTGGGATGATATATCACCTTTTCCTTAAAGCCTATTCTATTTCTATAACTTCCTCACGATAAAGCATTTACATTTCCTTGGATATACATTTTTACTTTACAATGTTCTTCTTTCTGTTGGCTACTTCACCTTTCACGATAAACACCTCCCTTGAAATGCTGGTACACACATGTCGGGAAAGTAATCTGCTTTTTCCTACAATCAGTGTTCCATTACTTGTGCATCCCAAAGGTCTCATCATGTTATGTTGCCATTCTGATTCATTTCCTCTATTGCCCCCATACCAGAATAGCCATAATAACGATATCAGTGGAAGCTTAAATAACCTGCTCTGTTTCTTTCATAGCCTTTAATATGATGATCCACTGCATCATTAACATTCATGAATTTGCCCAGTCTTACATTGTGCAACCGTCTCATTTTTAATTCTCAAAAGGCAAATTATTCAAAGTTTTGATCAATTTGTAATGTATTTGGTCGTGTGTTCCAGTTTTGCCAAGTATCCAATGATAATGGAAAACAACTGGTTATTTTTGTTTATTTGTTAGTGTCACAAGTAGGCTTACATTAACACTGCAATGAAGTTACTGTGAAAATCCCCAAGTGACCACACTCTGGCACCTGTTCGGGTACACTGAGGGAGAATTTAGCATGGCCAATGCACCTAACCAGCACGTCTTTTGGAGCGTAAGTGGAAACCAGAGCACCCGGAGGAAGCCCATGCAGACATGTGGAGAATGTGCAGATTCCACAGGAATCGAACCTGGGTCCCTGGCGCTGTGAGGCAGCTGTGCTAACCACTGTGCCACCGTGCTGCCCATCCAATCAGATGTATTATAGTTGGGTAAGGTATCACAGAGTTACCTATGAACAATAAGAACTGGGCAGGACTGATTGTTTTATTAATTCAGATTTAACAAATAGGAGTCTGGAGACTACTTACACATTCCTTAATAGTCACCCCTGAACTTTGATGACCAACTTAAAAGTTAAACTTAAAGTTTATTTATTAGTCACAAGTAAGGCTAACGCTAACAATGCAATGAAATTACTGTGAAATTCCCAAATCGCCACATTTTGGCACCTGTTTGGATTAATGCACCTAACCAGCACATCTTTCAGACTGTAGGAGGAAACCTGAGCACCTGGAGGAAACTCATGCAGACATGGGGAGAATGTGCAAACTCCACACAGAGAGTGATGTGAGCTGGGATTCAAACCTGGGTCCCCTGTGAGGCAGCAGTGCTAACCACTGTGCCACCAACTTCACTCAATAGTTGGGACTGTGACATTAATGGATTAGTCTTTGTCTAAGATCCTGGCTCACTTTTCTCTCTTGGTGATGTCTGTGAAACTGGCAAACCTTCCGTTTCTGCACATTTTTTCTTACTTTCACTTTGGACTGTTGGAGGAATTTGGATGCTAGAAGAGTTTTAATTAGCTCCTTTTGTTGGATTTCCTCTTTTAAGCAATAATCCACTCCATGTAATATTGAGAAATGGCTGAAGGCACTGCATCCAGCAAAAACTATGGGCCCTGAGAACATTCTGGTAATAGTAGTTGTGTCCCAGAACTATCTGTGTACCCAGCTAAGGGTTATTGGGACAGACAGAAGAATGGAGTTAAGAGCATGATCAGATCAGCCATGTCTTACTAAATGGAAGACCAGGCTTGACATGTCAAATAGCCTACTCCTGCTCCTGTTTGTTATCTTCTGATGTTCTCACAAACAGTCCCATCACTGCCCACTCTGCCATGTTCACTGGACTTGCAACTACTGTTATTCCATTCTAGCTCATTGTGACCTCAATCCAACTCAGGAGTATTTGGCCAACCCTTAAGGTGAGTCATTGAGTCAAACTGTGACGTCACAGAGCGAGTCCTGCCTCACAATGAAATCAGACTTCGCAACAGGTAAACTGTTAAATTTGAGTCGGGAGGCTGCAGTTTCACTGGAAGCAATGAAGCTGTTTCAGGCTGTTGTTAAATGACTGATGTGTCCAGGAGTGAAGGTGGACTCCAAGGTAAACTGAAGAGGTATATTTTCTGAAAGGAATGTGATCATTGACAATATCATCCACCAGCAAATTAGACATGAGGCTGTGAACATTGAATGGATTATCTTGTATGGTGATATGGGGTTACCTTGGTTACCTTGTATAGTAATTTGTGAAATTCATAGCAATTGATATACTCAATATAATAGCCTGAGGAATAGTAACGTGGATTAATTAAAGTTGCTGCCAGTAAATCTTCAATATTGTTATTCATCAGTAGTCTTGTTCTTGGTTGCTGATTTTACAATGTCCCACTCTCAGGCCTTTCCCTGTTGTCCCTCACCAACTCATTGCTATCACTGAATTCAGTGTTCAGTCCTTGTTCTGTAAATGTACACAACCACCAAATATCATGATGGATCTTTGGTGTCAATTTGAAGGCTGGGCCATTGTTACCGGTCTTAACTGGACCTCACGCTAACATGCCAGGAAAACAGTTACCATCTGCCACCAAGTCCCATCACAGCCCCCAGCCTGCACTCCTTATGTCCAAAACAGTGCTTTAGAGGACTTGTTCCTCAACTGTGGACATCTCTCAGGTTTTTCAAAGCTTCAACCTGGATAACACATAAAGCAAAGTTTTAACTATATTCAACTATAATATGTCCAGTTGGATGGGTGGCACGGTGGCACAGTGGTTAGCACTGCTGCCTCACAACTCCACGGACCCGGGTTCAATTCTGGCCTTGGGTCATAGTCTGGGTGGAGTTTGCACATTCTCCCCATGTCTTGTGTGGGTTTGCTCGGGTGTTCCGGTTTTCTCCCACACTCCAAAGATGTGCAGGTTAGGTTGAGTGGCCATGCTAAATTAACTCTAGTGTCAGCAGGGTAAATATGAGGAGTTACGGAATAGGGTCTGGATGGGATTGTTTTCGGTGCAGACTCAATGGGCTGAATGGCCTCCTTCTGCACTGCAGGGATTCTATAATGCTATGATTCAAAGTTTAAATTGGATTCAGCTCCATGTGAGATCCCTATCGTCAATGATCGACTTGTCTGCCTTATTGGTACTAAACCCAGTAGTAAGACTTAACCAATGCTATTCGGCACGATTGATGACCTGGAACATTCTGCAACTCCATGCCCCTAAAGCCAAAAAAAAGGAGAGCTGTTTCAGAAAGACTTTGGAGGGTTGCCATCAACCTCCATTAGGAGAAGGGGAAGCGGGTAGGCAAATACTGCCATCACTGCTCATTTTCACATTCAACCTCAGTGTGAGGTAAATAAAGTCCAAGGAGCTTGTTTCTTTAACACTTTCAAAGTGAGGCAAACTTTAACCACAAGAAACAATCTGTGACATCACTGTGGAAATGTGCCCTCACAATGAGATTCGACATCACAATGTACCTGTTAACTGTATCAATGGGAAAGCAGGAAGTCTGTACAATCAGTTTCAATGGATGAGGTGGAGCTGCACTGAACTGCTCTCTGGATAACCTATCTGGGAGTGAAAGTCTTTAGCTGAAAGATCTGAATAAGTTATTTATTAGAGTCACAAGTAGGCTTATATTAACACTGCAGCGAAGTTACTGTGAAAATTCCCTAGTCGCCACACTCCAGCGTCTGTTCAGGTACTCTGAGGGAGGAAACTGGAGTACCCAGAGGAATCCCACGCAGACACGGGGAGAATGTGCAGACCCCACAGACTCACCCAAGCTTGGAATTGAACCCAGGTCCCTGAGGCAGCAGTGCTAACCACTGTGCCAATAAGTTTGATGAAGGGAATGTAAATGATGTGAACTGTGTCAGGGACTCAGGTTTAATTCCAGCCCCAGGCGATTGTCTGTGTGGAGACTGCATGTTCTCTCTGTGTCTGAGTGGGTTTCCTCTGGGTGCTTTGGTTTCCTCCCACAGTCCAAAGATGTGCAGGTTAGAAGGATTCGCCATGGTAAATTGCCCCTTAATGTCCCAAGGTGTGTAGGTTAGGTGGATCAGTGAGGATAGGGTGAGGAGTGGGCCTGGGTAAGGTGCTCTGTATAGAATCAGTGCAAACTCAATGGGTCAAATGACCTCCTTCTGTTCTATAGGGATTCTATTCCATTTCGTGAACAGAATCTGACAAATGGAAACATCATCATCCAGTATACTGGACACAAAGCTCTGGACATTAAATGGTTCGTCTCAACATGTTTACTTTGTATCTTTGTGAGTGTCATAATGAGTAATATGATTAGTTTGAAAGACACACTAATATTGACAAAAAAAAGAGGGTGGATTAGTGGAAGTTACTATTGCTTCTAAATCTGTAACATTATTAGTTATCGGTAGTCTGGGTCCTGGGGCCTGATTGCTAAAGGTAACACACCCCCACCCTCAGGTACTTTGTTGTCACCCTTGCCAATTGTCTGCCACTGGTCCTTGAATCTGGTGCTCGCTCCTTGTTATATAACATCAATGAGAGGAGGAAAAGTATCCCATCACTACCCATCACCCACACACTCCCTCATCTCTGGGATCACGTGGAAATCTGTCATTGTATTCTAGTGCAGTAGGTTATGTCCCCTCTGAGCTCTTCTGGCACACTAGGTATTGTCTCTGACTCTGAGCCAGAAGCTCCGGGTTCAAGTCCCACCCCAGGACTTAATGGCCAAGGAAGGTGCCTTCATAACTCGGCCAAACAGGTTGAGTGTGAACCTGCAAATCCTTACAAATACAGCAATAGTTGGTGGTAAGAGAGGGAGAGACTCTGCATGATATGGTGAGATGCCCCAAAGGAATATACACTTCTGGCGCTAGACTGGTGACCTGTTCTGGGAATTACTAGCTATGGAAACAGATGAAAGTCTGCCTTAGTGCACCATTAGGTGTGGGAAGAGAATTAGAATGGAAGTCACGATCAGCGGAAGTCACAATCAGTAAGGATAGGCAACAACGCCTCCTCCACAATCATCCTCAACACCGGTGCCCCACAAAGCTGTATTCTCAGCCCCCTACTATACTCCTTATACACCTATCACTGTGGCCAAATTCAGCTCCAATTCGAATTTCAAGTTTGCTGACGACACCACCGTAGTGGGTTAGATCCCAAACAATGACAAGACAAAGTACAGGAATGAGACAGAGAATCCTGTGGACTGGTGTGGCGACAATAATCTCTCCCTCAAAGTCAACAAAACGAAGGAGATTGTCATCAACTTCAGGAAGTGTAAAGGAGAACATGCCCCTGTCTACATCAATAGGGACAAAGTAGGAAGGGTGAGAGCTTCAACTTTTTAGATGTCCAGATCACCAACAACCTGTCCCTGTGCCTGCATGCCAACACCATAACTAAGAAAGCCCACCAATACTCTACTTTCTCAGAAGACCAAGGAAATTTGGCATGTCAGCTACGACTCTCATCAACTTTTACAGATGCACCATAGAAAATATTCTTCCTGGTTGTATCACAGCTTGGTATGGCTTCTGCTCTGTCCAAGGTTGCAAGGAACTACAAAAGGTTGTGAATGTAGCCCAATCCATCACACAAACCAGCCTCCCATCCATTGACTCTGTCTACACTTCTGGCTGTCTTGGCAAAGCAGCCAGCAAAATTAAGGACCCCACGCTCCCTGGACATTCTCCCTTCCATCTTCTTCCGTCGGGAAAATGATGCAAAAGTCTGAGGTCACATACCAACCAACAAAAGAACAGTTTCTTCCCTGCTGCCATCGGACTCTTGAACGGACTTACCTTGCATAAAGTTGATCTTTCTCTATAACTTAGCTATGACTATAACACTATATTCTGCACTCTTTCGTTTCCTTCTCTATGAGCGGCATTTTTTGTCTGTATAGCACGCAAGAAAAAATACTTTTCGCTGTATGTTAATACATGTGACAATAATAAATCAAATCAAATCAAATGTACCAAAGTCCAAGGGCTTGCCAACCTGAGGGAGCCAACTGCAAAATGACAGTTCAAGTCTCACCCTCACAATGTCTATCACTGTGAGATCAGACTGTTCAATATGCCTGCAAACTGGGTAGATTTGATGCTGGAAGCTGCAACACCAGTTTTTGTAATCTGCGTCATACTGCATTGACTGGTAAGTCTCTGGCCTATCATTATAGGAATGAATGTGACTGTGCACAAAGTCTGATGAGAAAATAGGAAGAGAGAACAATGGAAATATTGCTTGCCTGAAAGTGTCTGCTCTGAACAGTTATCTTTAGTGGTGCTGTTGAGAGCTCTTACAATCTTACAAATAGGTGCTGAGCAACTGTGGAATAAAATGGGCAACTAAATCAGGGTAAAGAAAGGGAGGGAACGGATGAACAATCAGCTTTTCAAAGTAACCATCTGCACTGAGAGCTCAGGGTGAAGACTCAAAGGCTAGGATTTTCCAGCCCTTCCTGCCAGCAGGATCTTCCAGTCCTGCTGACAGGCGAGGAAATTTCAATGGCTTGTCAGTGATGAGCGACGAAGATTAGCTGGAGCGTGGAAGGTGGGGGGGTTGAAGAAATTCTCCACACTGTGGAAATCAATAACAACAACAAGTGTCAGCAAGTCAAACAAGGCCTCATTTGAGCTCAGCTGTTGCCCATTCAGAAAAGAGACTAACCGAACGTTATGTCAGTTTCATAAACACTGTATTCCCGGCCTTGGCCACAGGATGAAACAAAGACAAGTTACCATGACAAATACCAAAAATCAAGATATATTGACATGTAACAGTAATGAAGGAATCAGTTTTTTATTGGATAAGAAAGGGCAAAAATGTGGACTGTGTATGCAAATGAAGGGTTATAAATTCTACTGGTTGAAAGTACACACCAAACTGTGAGGCTATTGGTGTTTTAACTGGCATATTCTCTCTCATTGACTAAAAAGTACTGTAATTAACACTGTTTGCAGAACTCTGTTGGAACACCACAGTAAAATTCTCCTTGCTACTCTCAGGTAATAAAAGCTTAAAAGATTTGGGCGGTCACCGTGCATTGTCTAGTTTATCCTCAAACAACACGATGGGCAAAATTCATGGTTATTGAGACATAAATAGGAAGATAGATGGAAAAAGTTGTCAGCGGGCCAGCAACGATGGGCGCCTTCTGTCATAACACTAAGCTGGCACCTGTAAGATTCCAAGAAACAAAAACAAGCCAGTCATACTGGCAGCCAGAATCTGTATTCAGTATTTACGGGGTTAAATGGTTTCACTATGAGAGGAGCGACAAAATACTTCTTGCATTTATTACAGTGCAGTATTTCCTATGTCTAACTGCGTTGTGTCTTCTGTCGCAGGTACAGCTGGTGTCAGGGTGAGTGAGAAGGGATGGAGGGTCTTATTTATTAAACTGCCCATGGATCCGCTCTGTAAATTAAAAGGCAAGTGGATCCAACAGGGAGCAAATCCCAACCGCAAAAAAAACAATCCATGACAGAAGACATATCGAAAAGGAAGGAGTTTTGCTACTGGATTTCTCCTCATGCCACCCCTCCGAGTCCCTTCTATTTCTCAATGCCAGCCTCACATCCTTTCATTCATTTTATAATTGACAGTCAAACCTTTCTAAATGTTTTTACAGGGAATGCTTGAGGCAAAGGCACAGCATCTTTTAAGGAAAAGGTGGACAAATCTTTGATGTTGTGGAACTAGTTGTTCAGATTTCAGGGCTGTGGGTGGTGTCTAAGACACTAAAGTCAGTGAGATAGTCATCCTGACCATCTTCAACATGCTCTATTCATGTAAATTGTAAAATCCCCCCATGCATTTCAACTAAACACCTCACATGTCCCCACATTGGCATCAAAAACCAACCCTGCTCCCACTTTGGGTTGAGGTTGGTATACCTGTATTCTCCATCACTCCATCAGCTTTTCCGATCAGCAGCCTAATGCCTTGTGGATGGGTCGAGGGAGCATACTTTGGCACAGAACAAGAACCACCTGTCAGAAAACATCACCACAGCAGTAGCCATAGAATTCCTATAGTGTAGAAGAAGCCATTTGGCCCACTGAGTCTGCGTTGAATCTGACAGAATATCTTATCCAAGCCCTCTGCTCCGCCCTATCCAAGCAACTCCATACATTTACCCCGCTGATCCCCCTAACCTAAACATCTTGTGAGCATTGCCAATCCACCTAACCATCATTGCAGGGTGAAACTCAGAGGAAACCCACGCAGACACTGGGAAAACATGCAAACTCTGCACAGACAGTGACCCAAGGAATTGGAATTGAACCTGGGTCTCTGGCGCTGTGAGGCAGCAGTGCAAACCACTGCACCAAACTGCCATCCTCTATGGTGGTTCCGTCAGTCTTAAGACAGTGTCTATCGTCCAGCAGATCCTGATTCACGTTCCATCTGGAGCAGTTCCAGCAGATACCCTTTAACGAGGCAATGGAGGGAGCGCTGCAGGGCGACAAGACAGTGAGGGGAATTTTCCCATCCTGCCCGCCACAGGTATCGGAGCGGGTATGGGACAGGGGCCATGCAAAGGCCCATTGACCTCAGGTGGGATTTTCCCGGTTTTAGGGCAAGCATAGCCAGAAAATCCCACCCCAGTATCTCCCTCAGCTGCCAATCCGGGAATATCTCAGGATCCTGCTGAGGGAGATATTGGGGTGGGATTTTCTGGATAATTGATGTGGCTCTGGAGTCAGATGTAGGCCAGACCAGGTAAGGGTGACAGATTTCTTTCCCTAAATGACATTTGTGAACCAGATGTGTTTTTCCAACAATTGACAATGGTTTCATGGTCATCAGAAGATTCTTAATTTCAGATATTTTATGATTGAATTCAAATTTCACCATCTGCCTTGGCGGGATTTGAACCCAGGTCCCCAGAGAATTACTCAGGGTCTCTGGAATACTAATCCAGGGACAATACCACGACATCAATGCCTCCCCTAATATTAATACTGTTATTCTCTCTTTCTAAAGGGCAGTGTTTTAATGCTTCTACTATCATTCTCCTGATCAACTAATTCAAAATAAACCTGTTAGCCGAAGGGGAACCTTTCTGTTCTTTATAGTTCAAGGACAAATGGGACTAGTTCAGTTTAGAAAACATGGTCAGCTTGGACGAGTTGGGCCGAAGGGCCTGTTTCTGTGCTGGATATCTCTATGACTCTGTGACATATCACCCCTTGTTTCATGTCACAATGACTAACATTTGTTTAATACATTCGTGTGTAATTAAAATAGCAGCGCCTGCAAGGAATAATGTATTGGAAGGCAGGGAAAATATTCCAAAATCTTCACCGAATATCCTTCTAAGTGTGCAGGATAATCATAAATGATCTGGAGGAAAATGTAACTGGATTGATTAGTAAGTTTGTGCACAACACAAAGGTTGGTGGATACAGCAGGATATAGATCAGTTGGAGACTTGGGAGGATAGATGGCAGATGGAGTTTTAGCCAGACAAATGTGAGGTAATGCATTTTGGAAGGTCTAATACAGATAGGAAATATACAGTAAATGGCAGAACCGTTAAGAGTATTGATAAGCAGAGGGATCTGGGTATAAAGGTACACAGGGCAATGCAGGTAGAGCAGGTAGTCAAGAAGGCATATGGCATGCTTGCCTTCACTGGCCGGGGTATTGAGTTTAAAAATTGGCAAGTCATGTTGCAGCTTTGTTGACCCTTAGTTAGGCCACACTTGGAAGATACAGGAAGATTCAGAAAAGATTTACCAGGATGTTGCCCGGTATGGAGGGCATTAGCTATGAGGAGAAGTTGGAGAAACTTAGTTTGTTGTCATTGGAGCGACGGAGGTTGAGGGGAGACCTGATAGAAGTCGACAAGATTATGAGAGGCATGGACAGAGTGGATAGTCAGAAGCTTTTTCCCAGGGTGGAAGAGTCAATTACCAGGAGGCACAGATTTAAGGTGTGAGGGGCAAGGTTTAAAGAAGATATACGAGGCAGAGATTTTACAGAGAAAGTAATAGGTGCCTGGAACTCATTGCCAGGGGAGGTAGTGGAAGCAGATATGATAGTGACTTTTAAGGGGCATTTTGACAAATACATAAATAGGATGGGAATAGAGGGATTTGGTCCCCGGAAGGGTAGCGGGTTTTAGTTCAGTCGGGCAGCATGGTCGGTGCAGGCTTGGAGGGCCGAAGGGCCTATTCCTGTGCTGTAATTTTTTTCGTTCTTTGAGACTGACAATCGCTGCACAATTTGAATAATGTTTCCACTGGTTCAGTCTCTATTTAAACTTTGCAGTGAAATACATTCTAATACCGAAACACCCGAGGTGAAATGCAAGGTGAAGAATAAAAAGAAAGCAGGAATAAAGCACAGATTATTTTTATAAAATTAAAACATTTTATTTTCAGATCTTCAGTGATTCACTACAGAATGGGTCAGGCTATTTTAAGCAGAAGAATATATTCTTTAAGTAGGGCGTCATCAGTTTCTGAGAGAAAATATTCGCAGACACCTATTGAACCTTCAAAACTTTGGCTGCAAATAACAAGGGTACCATGAAAAGGAACCAGCTAAGAAATAGATCACCCAACATTTGACATCTCAGTGGAGAATCTGACTGGATAGCAAACATGGTCACGGGGACACACGTAATTCACATTGGCAATATTATAAAAATGGGAAATGCCAACAAGTTCACCTGCTGTTAAGGATAATTAGACAACCCACATAATCATCTCTTAAACCTCACTTGCTATATCGGGAGAAGATTTTAGTGTTTTGGCACTGTTTCAAGAAATCTTTCTCCCAATTAGCTCGTAGCAGAGGAAGGAAAATCATTGGGGATAGTGAATGGAACTGTAATTGTTACAGGAGAGCTTGGAGAGCAACTATGAGCGGCACCGTGGCACAGTGGTTAGCACTGCTGCCTTGCTGTGCCTGGGATCCGGGTTTGATTCCTGACTTGGGTCACTATCGATGTGGAGTCGGCACATTCTCCCCTTGTCTGCGTAGGTTTCCTCTGGGAGCTCCGGTTTCCTCCCACAGTCAGAAAGATGTGCTGGTTAGATGTATTGGCTGTGTTAAATTCTCCCTCAGTGTACCTGAATAGGCGCCAAAGAGTGGTGGCTAGGGAATTTTCATAGTCATTTCATTGCAGTGTTAATATAAACCTAATTGTGACACTAATAATATTTTGCACATGCTTTTGGTTGCAAGTAAGGGAAGGGAGGTGAAAGGTCCTTCACCTGCAAATCCGAAAACCAAACGCATTGAAAAACCATGCTCTTTTTCAACCTCATCGACCTTGAGAGTGGGAAGCCTAGTTATTTGTCTGCACTGTTTACCTTCTAATTTTTCTGCTGAAAATGGCAAAAAGAAACTAATTACAGGTACTTATTACTGATACATCTTACATTTCCAGCCAGGTGCTGGTTTGTGGCGACTGGGGAATTTTCACAGTAACTTCACTGTAATGTTTATATAAGCCTACTTGTGACATTAATAAATAAACTTTAAAAGTTTCCAGATTCCCCCACAAAAGAAAAATTGTCTTCACATCCACCTTGTCAAGGATCGTAAATGTTTCTATGAATGGAATTAATGTATTAAAATTTTATTTGAAGAAATATGTTAGAATAGGTCACCAGTTCTTGACAGAAGTATGTAACTTGATCTTTTCATAATTAGAGCATTATGTTATCCTGAAAAAGTTAAAGGTACCTCAGTAACAGCTTCCTTTCTATTAATGTACATTTTCTTTTAATCTTAACTTGTAACAACTTAAAACTTCAAGAGCAAGTTAAAAGTCAATTTTTTTTTAAAATAAGAATTATTCTTGTATATCTGATAACCCCAGAAGATTGTACAGTATAGATCTGAGATGTAGACCAACCATGATTGTAATTGTGATAATTACCCTCATTGGTTAGGTTTGGTGGTGGTAGAATTGCCAGCACTTTGCCTCAACCATTAAACATCCTCTTACTTGATGATATAATATTAACTGCAAAGAAGCAGGCCATTTGTCCAGATCTTGGCCAATATTTTGCTGTATATAATCATCCTCCTATAATTCCTCAGATTAGGGCAGCAGGATGGCACAGTGGTTATTACGGCTGCCTCACAGTGCCAGGGATCCAGGTTCAATTCCCAACTTGGGGTCACTGTGTGGAGCCTGCACATTCACCCCTGTGTCTGTTTGGGTTTCTTTCGGGTGCTCTGGTTTTCTCCACAGTCCAAAGATGGGCAAGTTAGGTGGATTGGACATGCTAAATTGCCCCTTAGCGTCAGGGGGACTAGCTAGGGTAAATGCATGGGATTATGGAGATAGGCCTGAGTGGGGTTGTGGTCCGAGCACACTCAATGGGCCAAATGGCCTCCTCCTACATTGTAAGATTCTGTGATTTGGTTATTCTTCATTTGTGGGACATGGGCGTTGCGAGCAGGCCAGCATTTATTGCCCATCCCTAGTTGACCAAGGCCAGTTGAGAGTCATTGCTGGAATCACCTGTAGGCCAGACCTGGTATGGACAGCAGATTTCCTTCTCTAGAGTACATCAGTGACCCAGATGAGTTTTTCCAACAATCGATAATGGTTTCATGGCCATTAGTAGATTCTTAATGCCAAATATTTTTATTGAATTCGAATTCCACTACCTTCCATGGTGGGATTCGAATCCGGGCGCCCAGAACATTAGCTGAGTTTCTGGACTAATAACCTAGTCATAATACCAGTAGGCCTTTGCCTCCTCCCTTTATTTCCATCAATAGGGCCCACAAACATTATTTTATTCCTCCACACATTTGACATACCAGCTAATACAGAAACCCCAGCTCCTGACAAGAGGAGCAAGATTACCTTAAAACAAGGGAATCCTCATCTGCTGTCCACCATTTGCCTTGTGTTCAGATCTCTGCCATTTTCTTGGTGTTTCTGTCAGCCTCCAGGTGGAGCTGTGACGGGAGGTTGGCAGAACTCGCACCATTCTTGAACTTTAAGGGTCACTTGCCAATGACCAACTTGCTTTGGCCAAAGAAAGGCCAAAATATTGTTTTGTGAATAATAGGTTCTAAATTTGTCAATTTTCTCAGACCTGAATTGCAATTGTTCAAGATTTTGTTGCAAATGACTTTGTACAATTAAAACAGATCTTACAGGAAAATGAGTGACCAGTCAGAGCAAACCAGCAGAGATGCTCAGTGTACTTTTCAAGTAGCTGCCTTTCGTACAGGCAGAAATGATTAATATTGGATTCGTTCGGTGGTGAAATGTGTGACATTTTTGAAAAACAGCAGACGAACACCTGCAGGAAAAACTGAGTTTAATGGCATGAGGAATCTGCATTTGAGGCATTTCTGTGAATCAAAATGAATGTATTGGAATGGAGAGCAGCTCCTAAACTCACCATGAATGTCTTTGGAAGCTTTTTCAAGTCTTGGAAGTCGCTGGAAAGACATCTGGAAGATGTCCCGTGACTTGGAATAATACAGAGTAAAGTGAAAATGTCATTCTTACTTAAAATGGAGGCGAATGTCTTTATGAGGAATTCATTGATGTGTAATTCACTACATGTGTGGAAGAACTGGAGTACTTTCTTACAGAAATATCAGGACGGGTGTCGCAACAAATGTAGTGAAATTAAAATACCAAGCTAATTTATATTACCCTGCTTTTACCAGAGCAGCAGAAAGAGTGAAAGAATTTGCATGCCTGTAATCACCCCATTAGGATTCAGACTTCTTTCTCACCTTCCACTCCATGGGTTTCCTCAGGTGCTCCGGTTTCCTCCCACACTCCAAAGATGTGCAGGTTAGGTGGATTGGCCATGATCGATGCATGGGTTCATGGGGTTAGGGCACGGAAGGCTTAGGTCGATTGTTCTTCCAGAAGGTCAGTGCAGATTTGGTGGGCCGAAAGAATCTCTATAGTTCAAAGGAGATCAATGGTTCAAAAGGCAATTGAGTGGGCACTTGCAGGAAATAAATTTGCAGCAGGAATGGGATTGTTTGGATTATTCTGCAGGAGAGCTGGTCTGGACTGAATTATTTCCTCCTCTGGTGTAATGACTATCTATCCATGACTCTTGTCAACTTGTCTAAAGATCTGAGTACAAACACTCCTGAGGTCTTTCAGTTCTTACAATCCCTTCAAAATTCTCCCATTCAGTTCCACTTGTGTTTCCTCATTCTTCCTATCAAAATGAGTCACTTCCCACTGCCCAGTTTACCAGTCCACGTCCTCCAATGAGACAGCTCATTTTTGACAACATTGCCAAGTTTGTATCATCTGCCGGCTTTGAAATTATGCCCAGAGTCCAGGACATTATTTTGCTGCAAAAAGAGCTGTCTTCCCAATCCCAACTCCTGCAGAATCCCACTTTGTATTTCCCTCTGGGCGTTTGAAAATCTATCCCATTGTCTCCAGGAGTTTCTCCAGCACCAACATTCTTCCGACTAGTCTGCTGTTGCTGGGTTTATCCCTCTTCCCTTTTCCTGCGGAGGGTGTAACATTTACAGACTTCCAGTCCCCTGGCACAGTATTCCACATACCAACCCAGTGTCTGTCCTGCTTATATATTTAAAATATAGTACTAAACATAGCACTGGCTTCACACACCAAAGGCGTTCTCAAGTCCATTTTGCTCTGCGGTTTAGAACTATTTGCACATATAATCAGTTTTAAATGAGTATAATAATGTTTTTGTTCATGTAACTTGATTAGAATGCATAAACTGAACCCTAATGATTGAGTTTTATAAAGGCAATTTCACCTCTATTATATTAAAATAATAATTCTTACTAGAACTGAGGCTGATTTTTAAAAATAAATTTCAGTTCTAGTCAGACTGAACAAATAAACATAGGTTATTTTATAAAGAATGTGATGAACCACTTCAGTCTAGTGTTTTTAATAATTATTCAAAGCCAGATTGAGGGCAAAAATGAAGATAGGGTTGGGTGAAAGGACAAAAACCTTGCTTGTGACAACATTCTAACATGTTTGGTAGGGGGTGAAGGTCAGTAAAGTTTTAAAATTAATGTATTAGTCAAAAGTAGGCCTATATTAACACTGCAATGTAGTTACTGTGAAAATCCCCCTGATCATCACAGTCAGGCACCTATTCGGGTACACTGAGCGTGGATGGTGTGGTGACACAATGGTTAACATTGCTGCCTCACAGCGCCAGGGACCCGGGTCCGATTCCCAGCTTGGGTCACTGTCTGTGCGGAGTCTGCACGTTCTCCCCAGTGGCTTTCCTTCAGCTGCTCCAGTTTCCTCCCACAATCCAAAAGACGTTCTGATTCGGTGCATTGCCCGTGCTACATCCTCCCTCATTGTACCCGAACAGGCGCCGGAGTGTGGCAACTAGGGGATTTTCACAGTAACTTCATTGCAGTGTTAATGTAAGTCTATTTGTAATATTAATACTTTAACTAAGGGGGAATGTAGCATGGCCAACGCACTTAAACAGAATGTCTTTTGGACTGTAGGAGGAAACCAGAGCACCCGGAGGAAACTCACGCAGACATGGAAAGAATGTGCTGATTCCACACAGAAAGTGACCCAACTTGGGAATCGAACCCGGCTCCCTGACGCTGTGAGGCAGCAGTGCTAACCACCGTGACACCATGCGTTACCGATTTTGAAAGGTCTTTTACCTCAACACCGAAGAGTTTGTTACTGGTTAACGCGGGTTCTGTTTTCCCTTCACTGAAGTAGTTAGTCGCTTGAAATTGTGGTTTATAAAGTTAAGTCTCAGGTACTCTCTCAATAACGGCAAACGTTTATTCATTGTCCAAGACGTGATGAAGTGAAGACCGTGGTCAGACAAAGCCACAAGTGCTCTCAGTCCAATGCAATGAATACAAACACTTGACCCCTAACTGTGAGGGCAGCAATTAGGTTCAACAGGGGATTGTGCTACACTTCAAAAAAGTCCAAATCCACGCAGTCAACCACCTTGAACAGTATTCGCAAGACCTCACTGAGCATCCTTAATGAGTCTGCAATCTGAGATTCAATACGGTTGTGGCCGCTTTGGAAGCTTCTTAATGCTGCAGTCTATATGGTATTGTGCAGCCGGAGAAAGGCTTGCTCTTAAAATGTACGGCTGCTTTACAAAAGGGAGACACAGACACTCTTTAGAGCGAGGCTGGATTTTTGCATATCAATATGGCTGCCCCTGAATGTAGTCACTCATCTGGCTAATAGGATCACTTTCAGCAGTTGAGGCTTTCACTGGCACTTTGGGAAACTTTAAAGCTGTCACTGAGAATAATTTGGTAGAATGTCACCGGTAACAAAACCCAAACACGAGGAGTGCAGTCCATCACACCGGGCTGCCAGAGGAACTGACAACAAGTTCCAGCAGATGTGACATAGCCCCCCAGCGCGTTAGACCCGAGACAACTTTCATCTCGACGGCCTCCCTGGTTTTTTTTTTAGACATTTTGTCCCCGAATTATACAGTCCAGGGAGAGTGCCAATAGGAAAGAAGTGTCTTTAATTGCTCTTGGTGACTTTTCTTGGCAATGATATCATTGTCCTTAGCCAAGTGAAAAATGTAGAGAGGAGAAAGTGGGGGGGGGGGGGGGGGGGGAGAAAAAGATCGCCACTTTCTCTTGCGTTAACTGAACTCCTATTCTCTGAGAGATTCCACATTCGG
The DNA here is from genome assembly GCF_965287045.1 of Carcharhinus amblyrhynchos. Taxonomy (NCBI): domain Eukaryota; kingdom Metazoa; phylum Chordata; class Chondrichthyes; order Carcharhiniformes; family Carcharhinidae; genus Carcharhinus; species Carcharhinus amblyrhynchos. The sequence goes on along the minus strand of NC_137341.1, from coordinate 9,604,851 downwards.
CTATTTACACTGTTCCAGGGAAAGGGTTACGTTTAGCTATCAAACAAAAAGGCCTCTCGAACATTCTGTCAAAGTTTTGATTTTCACATTTACATTCTCCCAGAGGGTGAAAGTAACACTATATATGGCACAGAATAAACATGTTTCAATCAATTCCTCAAACATAAATACATCAGGATGGGAATCATAGAAACCCTACAGTGCAGAAGGAGGCCATTTGGCCCAGCAATTCTGCACCGACAACAGTCCCATTCAGGCCCTATTCCTACAACCCAACATATTTACCCTGCTAATCCCCTTAACATACACATCCTGGGACACCAAGGGGCATGGCCAAACAACATAACTTCTGGGGACTCCATCGCAAATGGTTTTCAAATAATTTGTACTCTGATGTCGTGTGGCTACGTGCAGTCTGGAATTTATAAGGAATCTGGCTTGTTTGCCAGCCACTGCAGGGTCCATAGTATTCTCCAGTCGTAAGTAGGGTGACATAGCTGTGTGTTTGTGTTAAGATGCACACACACACACACACACACACACACATGCTTTGCGTCCCTTGCTCATTTGTATATTGTGTCTATTCACAGCAGAGAAAGCAGCTTCCCGACTGTGAGTGTGATGTGAACAGGCTTGGCTCTGATCTTGTGACACCGATCACGGCATTAGTTCACAGGAACAGGTATCTTGTCAGTGGCCAGACGGAGTTCGCCAGCGTTGTGCCCGACTGAAAATACCCACCCGTGAAGCATGTAGAGTGGCCAATAACAAGAAAATTATTTTAACAATTGCCAGTAGATGTTGGAAAGCAATCTGTAAATAGTGGTAGGATTAAATCAAATCCTAAACCCAACCCAACCCACCAAAAAACGTGAAATCGATCTTGGACGATGTTTGGGGGCATAAAGTGACGTCGGACTTATACCCCACCCTCCCATTGGATTGTCCTCTACACCAACTTCAATGGAGGGGGAAATTGGGTGGGATGTGTATGTGGGACTTCAGAGGGTTAAGAAGCAGCATCAAAGGGGTACCTCTCCTCTTAGTCTTTACCATTCAATCCAATCTACACCCTTGCACCCCAACTCTCCAGCCAGCAGAGATCCAGAGCTGGAGTAGATGCCACCAGAAATAAAACAGCAAGGGTGGCACGGTGGTTAGCGCTGCTGTCTCACAGTGCCAGGGACCCGGGTTCGATTCCCAGCTTGGGTGACTGTATGGAATCTATACGTTCTCCCCATGTCTATCTACGTGGGTTTCTTCTGGGTGCTCCGGTTTCTTCCTACATTCTGAAAGATGTGCTAGCTCAGGGCAGTGGCCTTGCTAAATTCTCCCTCAATGTACTTGAACAGGCACTGGAGTGTGGCGACTAGGGGATTTTCACAGTAACTTCATTGCAGTGTTAATGTCAGCCAACTTGTGACACGAATAAATAAAATTTAAACTTTCATCTTATTAGGGAGTAGGGCCTGGGTGGGATTGTGGTCGGTGTAGACTCAATGGGCCAGATAGCCTCTTCCTGCACTGTAGGCTTCCCATGATTCGAGAATGAAATTGGCCTGCAACTCTTGCAGACTGTGCCTCTCGATATCCTGGGACAATGTAGAAGAGGCGAAAATTGAACAGCATCGCTCACCCTCCTCTTTGTCCGAACCTTTGTTCCTGAGAAAATCAGGTATTCCCTTGTGGAAAGATCGTTCTTCCATTTCTGATGGCCCAACACTATCCAAAATGCTGACTTCACAGAACACGGTGCATAACGGTTAGCACTGCTGCCTCACAGCACCAGGGACCTGGATTCGATTCCTGACTCGGGTCACTGTCTGTGCGGAGTTTGCACGTTCTCCCCGTGTCTGCGTGGGTTTCCTCTGAGTGCTCCAGCTTCCTCCCACTGTCCAAAGACGTGCTGGTTAGGTTGATTGGCCGTGCTAAATTTGGCCCTTTAGTGTCAGAGGTATTAGCTAGGGTAAATGCATGGGGGTTGTTGTCGCTGTAGACCTGATGGGCTGAATGGCCTCTTTCTGCACAGTAAGGATTCTAATTACTAACACTCATTGTTAAGATGCCATCGGAATTTAAAAAGAGTCACTCGTTCCATAATGTACATAGTTGTCTCACACTGACAGGACAAGTGTGGCCACTTTGTAAGAAATGTCCCTGTGAGTTACACCAGCTTGCTTCAGTTCAGGGTTTTCTGATCCCTGTGCTCTCGAACGGCTGATAATTCTGCAATGTGAGAGATTGTCGGTAAATGGAATTGTTTGTTTTTCTACCGGGTCTCAAATTCTGAGAGTACTAAAGGGATCAAGTGGATTTGATTAGTTCTTTTCTGTTGCGAGTGCCTGATAGTTTAATTTAGCACGGCACTGTAATATTATCTGTAAAGGCAGCAAGGTGGCATAGTGGTTAGCACTGCTGTCTCACGGCGACAGGGACCCAGGTTCGATTCCCAGCTTGGGTGGCTGTGTGGAGTTTACACGTTCTCTCCACGGGTTTCCTCCGGCTGCCCTGGTTTCCTCCCACAATCCGAAAGACTAATCCCTTTGGATCTTATTTGACTGAATTTAGGTTTAAAGTAAATGAACTCCTGCTGTTACTAATATTGGAATACTTTGAAAACTAGAAATAGCCATGCTAAATTCTCCCTCAGTGTACCCGAACAGGCGCCAGAGTGTGGAGCCTAGGGGATTTTCACAGTAACTTCATTGCAGTGTTAACGTAAGCCCACTTGTGACACGAATAAATAGACTTTATTGCCCAGGATTCTTACATCTCGTTTGCCTCCTGCTGCCAGCGAGAACGGAGAATCTGGCGCTCAGCCAAAACTCCACTCACCGCAGAGGGACCGGAGAATCCCAGCCGTGGTGGGGCGGGGTGGGGGGGGGAGGAGTGTGATTGGGGAATTCCAGCCTTTTTACAGGATGTTTGGCACTTTTGGGATTCTGAGGCACCAAGATCCTAGACTGTCAAAATAAAGGTCCATTTTGAGAAAATGTACTGTAATGGCAACTGATTTTTTTCTCAGAGCCCAACACATTTCTAAGCAAGATTCGGTCAACGTTTTATAACGCGTCCTTCTAGAGTTGCTAAAAATACGTTCGAAAGGACGGGGAACAGAAAATTCCAGATCACGGGCACAGAAGCAGGAAACAGCGGCCTGTGTATTACAGGTTTTATCTGTTGACACACAGCTATAAACATCACATTTTATCTTAAGTTATGGGGTATTTGAGAATGTCGAGTGCTTATTAAACATTTTCTGCACGAAGAATGTAAAATGGGAAATGATCTATTGCAGGCGATACTAAAAGATAGGGGCTTCATTGAGAAAAATCCACTTGAAGTTGAAACAAAGAAGGAATCATTGCTGTAAAACCATCCAAGGGAAGGTTGCCAACAGTTCGGTGCGATTTTGAGTCATTCTTTTGAAGATTTCTTTCCTATTTTGATTTGATTCAAAGCTTAGCAGGGTTTGATGATCTAACTTAATAGGAAAATTGGCCTCAATTGCCAACATCTTAAAGTAAAGAAACCTGCTGGGATCTGAAACGTTATCCAATGGAAGATGCTGTCTGAATTTATTAGCCTTTGGCAGACAAAGCTGTTTGCAGCACTCAGCACTCAAACTTAGCTTTCTGCTGTGATCAGGGGCCACAGTGATCTACACCCGCACCGAAATAGGAGCTTGAATGTGTGGCTTAACTTAAACGCAGGAATACCGTAATGTATATATATATATATAAAAATATCCAAAAAGCAATATGTACTTTAATCGCAAAATGTTCTCAATCTATGAAAAATAGCAATATAGTCACTCCAAAGTTGCTGGAAGAGTGAGAGATATCCCTGCTTGATCAGAGCATTATACAGCTGCTTCCCTTCTGGAAAAAAAACCAATGCACTTTCTTAGTGTAGAAAATGAAACTATTAAACTTTAGGGAATTATCACGTTAGAAACCAAATGATAGAAAATATGTTTGTTTATAAAGACAAGAATAGTTTCTTCAGTCCATATATAACAATGGGAAAATATTACTTAGAATAACTTCTTATACATCATGGAAAACAATGACTTGAGAGATTTAATTATCTGTCCATTGGAAATAATTACTATATATATATATTTATATATATGTTCAGTGTTAAGTAAACTCTACTAAAATAATGCCAAAACCACAAAAATGTAAGTAGTAAGCTTGGTGCAAAACATACATGGACTTTAGTTCAACAAAATTATATTAGTTACTCTCAACCGTACATTGTGAATACAACAGTAAACTGTATCAATGTCAATTAACAGTTTAAAGTGTCAAATCCACAAAGAGAAGGACAACATTTTCAGGATTGCTTTCTTTCATCTGTTGGCTTGTGACATAACGAAAAGTTGGGAAAATAAAATACCATCGTGAAATGAGATTCTCAAGGTAATTACAATATGTGGTACTAAGCTATCATTTGTGAGTCCTCATTGTGTAGATTGCCTAACCTGCTAATGACATGGGGTGGGGGACTTGAAAAGCTAACCATTTTGCAATGCTTGTACTCGTTTTCAGAAGTGAAAAGTATAATAGCAGGAAGATGTCTTTTATTTATATGTGATGATGAACCAAATGTGATGACAGAGCCCACCCGATCTAAAGCGAAAACTTGTAGGTTTACAAACTGGGCTCCTCGCTAGATACTGATTGACCATCTACGCTTCCTGAGCAAATACACAGAATGCTTCCGAAGCAACAGATCATGCTTAAGAAAGGAGAGCGTATGGTTCACTGTTAAATGGCTTTTCTTGGTGGTTTTCTATAACTGGGATGGAGTTAGGCACTGGAGTAAATTGGTGTTTGGTCTGTGGAAACTATCCAGAGCAACAGAGGCATTATTTTCCCCCCTGTGGGGCAGCGCGGTGGCACAGTGGTTCGCACTGCTGCTTCATTCATAGTATCAGGGACCTGGGTTTGATTCCCCGCTACAGTCACTGTCTGTGGCAAGTCTGCATGTTCTCCCCGTGTCTGCGTGGGTTTCCTCCAGGTGTTCCGGTTTCCTCCCACAGTCTGAAAGACGTGCTGGTTAGGGTGCATAGGCCATGCTAAATTGTCCCTCAGTGTACCTGAACAGGTACCGGAATGTAGCGACTAGGGGATTTTCACAGTAACTTGTTAATGTAAGCCTACTTGTGACACTAATAAATAAACTTTAGAAACGTTATTATGGGAAGGAGGAGATAAAGTTGTGGCAACTTTTCCACCTCTTACACAGAATATAATTTTACATTTGCGAAAGATTGCAAAGGATAAAGCAAAATACTGCAGATGCTGGAATCTGAAGCAAAAACAGAAACTGCTGGAAAATCTCAGCAGGTCTGACAGCATCTGTGGAGAGAGAAAAGAGCCAATGTTTTGAGTCTGGATTGAGCTCTGATGAAGGGTCAGGTAGACTCGAAACATTGGCTCTATTCTCTCTCCACAGGTACTGTCAGACCCGCTGAGATTTTCCAGCATTTTATGGTTTAGTTCTTTAATTTTGCTCACCTTTGTTGTAGTCTGGGCTATTTACTTAAGTAATCTGAATACCTAATATAAAGCGACTTTACTGAGTGGCAAGCAAGATAAGATCAGGCTGCTTTGTTATTCAACTGCCTGATCAGATACTGAGTCTGACACCAGGTGATAGACTCGGTCAGGACAGAGGTAGGTTATAGCCAAGGAAACCAAATGAAATTTGGACGAACAGGTTCAAACTGTATTTGATTTTTTTTTCCCCCAGAGTATCTGAAGGCTGGCACAACACACGAACATCAGTGGGCGAGATCGGAGTGCTTGCCCGTGAACTTTCAGTGGTCTGAGTCAGATGCATGACACCACTTGAAACATAGCAAAAGTAATTGAAAGAATACCATGACATCCTTCTATGAACAGGATCAGATAAACACAGATTTCGTAGTTAAAACCAAGTCACTTTGAATCAGTTGTGATTTCAGTCTTGGGTTGCACAAATATAACCAATTTGGATTTTAAATATCTCTGCCACCCATCCCAGACAACTGAGGTTGGACAATCTGTAACGGTGCCGAGTAAATGGTTCCAACCCTGAACGGTGGATTTGATCTACTCTGGGGCACACTTTGTACATGTTTTTATTGCTTGATGTAATGTTAAACATTAACCCTCTTGCCAGGATTTCATGATCGAAAATTGCGTCGGTGCAAAACATGTTTGATATTAAACGGGTTAAGACAAGGAAAAAAAGTATCCCCACTAAACAGATAGATCAATCTTAAATTGGAAAATGGATAGGGACAGCAAGCAAATGGTAAATCCAGACCAGACGCACGTTTTACAGTTTAGTTGTTGATTATGGTAAATCAATATTTTTTACCATTCAGGGTCAGATCTCAAGACCTTCAACAGTGTTCGTTTGCTGGGGCCAGTATCTAATTTAATATGTTTCAAGATAAGCACCACTCGCCTTGGACAACCTGCTAACAAAGAATCCAGAACACTGCAGAAAAATGGAAAACAAAAGCCTAGCGTTATTATTCATTTTGAATTTCACAACCACTAATGGATTATTCCGAGTGTCGGACAGTCTCTGGGGTGACATGACCTCGCAGTTCATGATCAACACCATCCAAGTTACAAAGGTATCACTTCAGGATTTTTGTTTAACGTTTGTGAGAATAATTCCTTTGCTTGTATTTTTGTCTTTTTGTTTTTGCATCCTTCTTTTAACAATGTTCAGCTGAAGAGTTTTTGACCAGCAATGGTTCAGTATTCGCTCAGAACATTGCAGAAAACAAGGTGGAATTATACAAGTTTCCAGGAGAATTTTGCACTCAGTAAAGGTTAAAATTGATAGCCTGGATGGCTTTATATTCAGCGATGTACGTGGTGGTTTACTCCCAGCCAAAGTCATGGCCTGTCATCTGGTAGAACTTCAGATTAAATGGCCTGTAGAACTCTTTGAGTCGAAGAACGACTTCCATGTCTATTCTGGGATGAGTTCTTCCTTTTGATTTCCCGAGGCAGCGAGGCCTGCTGCTGCCTTCGGGCTTCTTCAGGCAAGGGAAGCCCTTGGTCTCATTAAAGTAGAAATGTTTGTCTGTGATGACTCTCTTCAGTCCCAGGAAATCCTGCACACGGCCCATCTCTCCGGCGGGATCGCTGACCAGTCTCTCTCCGCTCACAAAGAGAATCTTGGAGAGGGGAAAATACTGGAGCCAGTTTTCCAGGTGCTTAGCGTAAATCCCAATGCGGATGGCGCTCCACGACGTGTCGATGAGGCCTGTGCTCATGTTTTTAAATGTCAGCATTTGAAAGCTTGGGACGCCCGGGTTCTTGGAGAGGGTTTGGGTGTAGTCCGAAATTGCCCTGGTCACAGGGTTTCTGACCACCACAATCAGCTTGGTATCTTTTGACATGGAGAAGATTCGCTTGGGGGCCTCCTTTGTGACAAAGTAACTCGGGGTTTTCTCCATGGTGATCTGACCTTCCAGCGTCCGAGGCATTAGGTTCCTGCAAATCAAAAGAAGGGAGCTAATTAAAATGGAGGAATCCAAAAGAGCAGTGCCAAATGTCACCTTGTATTTACATCAGTACCTTGTGATTCTGTCAAATGAACAGAAAGTGTAAGACCAAGACTAATTTACATTGCTAACATTGTGTCCCTTCCAATAGGCGCTTACCTCCTCACTCTCCTGCCGCTGGGAAGATGGACCACCTACTTGTAAAAGTGCTCCACTCATTCTGACATCTACACTGCTCCATACTAAACTCACTACAGCTAGCTATAGACTGGAAAGCCCAGCTCACTCATAACAACAACCTTGCCTCTATAAAGTTCCCTTACTGCTGTGAGCCATTACCCCTCTGTTTGGGAAATCAGTATCTGACTTTTTCAACATCTGTGTGTGTCCCGATCACGAAATGAGGCTGGTAGACAGGTAAAAAGTTCACGAGCGAAGGACAGAACAAGTCGCCTCGCCGCCCCCCCCCGCAACCACAGCACAAAGCTCTTTATCCGCTGGAAAATAGGTCCCCTTGAACTGGCTTCCTTTTCCGATCCTCCTATGTCCCCTGAGTGAAAATAGTCTTATCTCGTAGAGCTAGAGACAGATTTTCACAAAATACTGTGGGAACAGGACTGAGCTGGCTCAAGCTCAACTCACTGAGGTTCATCAGCAACTATGTGCATGCTCTTGTGAGAGGGGCAGACTGACACATGTCGCATGAACACGCATGCGCGTGTGCATACACACACACATACTTACATATACACACAATACTGCCACTTCATATACAGGTCATAGAGACAAACACTGATCCCGGTGGAAGAAAGAATGTGCATTTATTTCCCATCCTGTGAAGTATTTCAGGAATTTTGTTGCTATTGTGACATAAGGCAATGTAGCAGTCAGTTTGTACAAATAGCAATGTGATAATAATAACCAGATAATCTTTTAAATTATGTTAATTCATGGATAAATATTGTCCAGCACAGCTCCCCTGCTCCTCAGTTAGTGTATAGGCATTTTCACGATAACCTCAGCATAGAGACAGGGCCTGGGTTTAACGTCACATCAGAAAGATGGTCTCTCCAACAGCGTAGCACTCCCTCAGTACGGCACTGAGCTGTCAGTCTGTTCTGGTGTGGGACTTGAACCCATTATCTTCTAAGACAAAGGTACTATCCCTGAGCCAAAACTGACAAATAAGGGACAACATTTTTAATGCAGCGTGCCTCAAAAATATTTCCCATTTTAACTCAGGACATATAATTTTATCAATTAAATACTCTTAGCTGTAAAAATGCTGTTTCCCAGAAACCATCTTAAAACCACATTCGTAATCAATTAGGTCTCACTCGTATTGCCCATTATGTTGCCCGCGGCCTGACCTGTCCATCCAGGGTCTGCCTGAAGTCGGTGTGGGCGGGAGTGAATGTAAAACCCGAGATTGCGTTGTTAACGTAACATTACGTTGGCTGGTCAACCAATGGCCACCCAGTATGAAAGGTGCTCTGTGAAAGATTGAGGGTGAGAGCAGGCACCAAGGAGAGGGAGCGCGTGGGGCTGACGTGCTCGCGGGGACAGCTGCTGTGGAACTGTGGCCCTGTAAAAAATATCAGCAAAGAAACTAGCCATGTGTGTGTGGGCAGCACAGCCATACACTGGCCTCCGTCCCCAGGCAGATTAGTTAATTTTATTTTATTTGACCTCTGACCTTTCACCCCACCCTGGATTTAGGCCAATCAACATGCTCGCTAACTGTAAAGCCAGATAGGCAATGGAAAGTCCCGGTCAGTTGATGTTTGATTAATTAGATTTCTGATAGACAAGGGGATTAAGGGTAATGGGGAGCAGGCGGGAAAGTGGAACTGATCCACTTCAGATCAGCCATGATCTTATTGAATGGCGGGGCAGGCTCGAAGAGCTAGATGGCCTACTCCTGCTCCTATTTCTTATGTTCTTATTAATTTAAGATGGCCTCCTGATTGGCAGTGGGTGCACTTCTGAGTCATGCTCATGCCCGCTGGCCAAAATATCATGCGAGGGCACGGTGATGCTGGGGCGCGAGCTTGACTTCTTCTTGCGCGATGTTACGGGTTTCCAGGCTGGGTGCGTATCCACTCATAAAATTCAGGCCCACGTGTCAAAGATATTAGCTATTCAATCCCTGCTTCGAATATTACAATTAACAGCACTTTGATTGAGGGAGAAAAATTGGTTAGGCCCAAAAACAGTGCAAGGGGATCATGACACACAACTAACGTGTGATTGTTCATTCCAAATGCAAACCCTATGCCATCTCCTCATCGTAAAGTCAGCACCGAGCGAGAGGAGTGCCCGAGTAAGGTGCAAAATATAAACTTCATTCAGCGGCAGCCAGTGGAGATCAGTCAGTAGCTGATGTGAAAGCAGTTGCTGATCCTTTTCACTAACACTGGTCAAGTGGCCTTTCAGCTTCTGAACACACATTCAGCTGTGCGAGATTAAGAGAGAGTTTGGAGGTTGCGAATGACACCAGTTGAGTGAAATCAGTGTGACACAATGGCTGCCTCATGATCTACTTATTCTAAATACTTCTGACACAAGCCTCATGATGCTGACCTCACCAAGATGGCGGTGCCCGTGTGGCTGATTCCGGAAATGCGCATGTGCCACGCAGAGGTATTCAGGATGCTGTGAGGTGATTCATGAAGGCCCTGCCTTCTCAACCTTGACTCTTGCTTGAGGTGTGGGGATCCCCACCAGTTAGCCCTCCCCTGGGATTACGGCCATTTTACTTTATTTGCAAAAACAAACCGTCTTGATTTACCTCCCTGTATCAAATATATGAATAGGATGTGGAGATGCCGGCGTTGGACTGGGATGGGCACAGTAAGCAGTCCCACAACACCAGGTTAAAGACCAACAGGTTAATTGGAATCACGAGCTTTTGCTTCTTCATCACTTTATGATGAAAAGACTCACGACCCTCAAAAAGAAAAGTTTTCTTTTCATCTGTCTCAAACAGGTGGACCCTTATTTTTAAACAGTGACACCCCCAGTTCCAGATTCTCCCACAAGGGGAAACATTCTCTCCACATCCGCCCTGTCAAGACCCCTCAGGATCTTCTTATATGTTTCAATCAAGTTGCCTCCTACTCTTCTAAACGGATATAAGCCTGGTCTGTTCAACTTTTCCTCATCAGACAACCCTCCCATTCCGGGCATTAGTCTGGTGAACTTTCTCTGAACTGCTTCCAATGCATTTACATCCTTCCTTAAATAAGGCGAGGAAGGTTGATTTGTGTCGCATTAGAACAGGATTCAAAGCACGAGAGATAGAGGACTGCTTTCTCAGATCACTGCAGCTGCACAGCTGGTGTTTACAGGACAGAACCACATGCTGGCTAAGCCAGGGAGCGACATTCCAGTTTCCCCCAGTGTTCTCGGTGCATCATTAAGATGGAATTCCTTGAGCCATCTCAAGCATGGGCTTCCGACTCAGGGACGCATTTCCTTGGCAGAATTTAAGCATGGCGCATTTTTCTTTTGCCGTCCAGCTAACATTTTTGCAAACAAAAAAACTTGAATGTCGAACAGTACATAACAAATAAATGGTAACCTGATGTACAAATGCACTGCTTCATGTGTTGCGGAACCACGCAGCCCAATAGTGCCTCAGGTTAGGTTCCCCGTGTAGCTTGCCTCAACGGGGAAAACAGTGGGAGGACCATAATTGGTCTCTTTCCCTGGGCTGTGGAGGTAAGGATCAGCCAGGCTTCCATCTCCTGCTGGACCATGTGTACGTGGATATCAGGTGGAAACTGGATCCGGCACAGTTGTGCAATCTAATTCAGTTAACTAGTTAGCATTCAATGCCTACAGATATGCTGTGAACAATGTCCACTTTACTGAGGTGCTGGAGAATTGCCAGCTTCCATGGGACTGTATCCTGACCTTCAGCAGAAGAAAGAAACGAGACCTTTATTTAATAATTCTATTTGGGGTTTGAACGAGCCTGTACCGACCTCCTCCTCAACTACACTCTCGGAATAAAACCATCACTGTAACAGTGTACAGAGGACTCCTGTCCCTGGCTAATCTCTGTTACTGTTGCTTCCAAGTCGTTTACAATTTTTCTCCCATCTCACTTTTATTCAACCGATTCACTTCTCTGTTAAATCATCCATCATTAAATCATCCACGGTGGCACAGTGGTTAGCACTGCTGCCTCACAGCACCAGGGACCCGGGTTCGATTCCCGGCTTGGGTCACTGTCTGTGTGGAGTCTGCACGTTCTACCCATGTTGGTGTGGGTTTCCTCCGGGTGCTCCGGTTTCCTCCCACAGTCTGAAAAATGTGCTGGTTAGGTACGTGCACCATGCTAAATTCTCCCTCAGTGTCCCTGAACAGGCGCCAGTGTGTGGTGACCCGGGGATTTTCACAGGAACTTCACTGCGGTGTGAATACTTGTGACACTAATAATAAATAAATCTCTGACCTCCTACCTTAAGCCCTGGCACACTGCAACATCGTTTCCCCCTCACACCAGTCAGTCCGCAAGGACTCACAGCTTCCTCTAAACAGGCACAAAAATATCCTCAAAATTGCACCAGCCCATGTCACGAAAAGCGACCGCTTTATTTCACACCAATTTCATTGCAAAATAGTTTGATGCAAATGTTGCTGTAAGACCAAACAACACCTCACCAAGAGTGAAACCTTGCTTCTCACTGGGAGTTGCAGAGGTGACAAAAATAAAAATGCGCCACATTTAATTTTCATTGAAAAATAACCTCGTCTCAAATATTTATAGATCCCAATTAATTTCCAGCAGCAAGGTACGGAAGGAGCAAGGAAAGTCATCACAGTTATTGAGTAATGCATGATTCTGTGGGCTACACGTTACATTTTTCAGTCAGAAGATCATTAAATGGAAGCATTCATTCTCGTTCATTTTACTCTCGCAATATGTCAATTCTTTCTCTCTCTCGTCCACACCGTTCTATCCTCTCCTCCTGCTCGACCCACCCCGGCCTAATGCTTTCACAAATCTTTACTTTGTATACTTCCTCCCGTGGTTGGTGTTTGCCCAGTCACACAGTTGTCACAATCAGTTACCTCTCCGACAGCGTCAGATACAGGGAGAGCGTGAGCTGTGAAAGTCTCGGCCAGGCACATTTTATTTGCCCGTCTCCGCAAATCCTGCTTAATGTCATCGTGCTGCTCCGTGAAGAGAAAAGGGGGAAGGCTAATGGGCGCCTCCAAGCCCCAGAGGCCTCTTATATTCTATTTGGTGTACTGTAGTTACAATTCATCACTTCAGAAATGTTTTTCCGTTACAGTGCGGAATAGTAATTTATCTATTTATTGCACACTTGAATTGGGGAAAAAAAACCCCAGTGAAATCATTTTAAATAAGAACTTGCCCATCTTTGGCCTGTCACTCCAGTCGTTACCAGGGAAACAACATGCCTTTGTGTTTTGAAAGAGTTACCAGGTATACCACTTCCATTTCGCGCAGCCCCATACACAAACTCTTCTGATAGCCGAGGATAACACATTCCAATTGTTTCCTCACTCAAAAGCTGAGCAAGAAAAGGTTCGCGTGCAGGAGGAGGCCATCCGGCCCATCGAGCCTGGACTGACAACAATCCCACCCAGGCCCGATCTGGCACCACATTCAACCAAAAGAAAAGCATCAGTGTCAAAACTGATCATTTTAAAAAGGAGTCATTTTTAAAAATAATAACTGAGCAGCTGAGTTAATCAATAAACAGACAGACTAGGCCCCAAGCCTTGGTCACCTGGGAAGGGGTGGATGCCATGTCTGAGTTAGGGGGTTAGGTTTAATCAACACTGACCTTGCGCTCCCTTCTAGTGACACCCACTCTGAGCTGGCCTGGGTGAGATCTTTCCAAAAGTGCAGGCTGGAAGCAGGTGGCTTCCCCCCTGGGTAATCCTCCTCTTCCAGTCTGGTTTGTGGATAGACCATGGAGGAGGACAGGGCATGGGTGTGTCCGAGCCACTATCAGTCTCACTGTTGTCACTCTTACCCACTCTCACACACAGAGACACGCTCTCTCACGGACACACGCTCACTCACGGACACTCGCTCTCTCACGGACACTCGCTCTCTCACGGACACTCGCTCTCTCACGGACACTCGCTCTCTCACGGACACTCGCTCTCTCACGGACACTCGCTCTCTCACGGACACTCGCTCTCTCACGGACACTCGCTCTCTCACGGACACTCGCTCTCCCACGGACACTCGCTCTCCCACGGACACTCGCTCTCCCACGGACACTCGCTCTCCCACGGACACTCGCTCTCCCACGGACACTCGCTCTCCCACGGACACTCGCTCTCCCACGGACACTCGCTCTCCCACGGACACACGCTCTCTCACGGACGCACACTCTCCCACGGACACACGCTCTCTCACGGACGCACACTCTCCCACGGACGCACGCTCTCTCACGGACACACGCTCTCTCACGGACACACGCTCTCTCACGGACACACGCTCTCTCACGGACACACTCACTCATGCCCAGGAAGTTTGGACATTCTACCAAAGAGGTATTCAGGATGCTGTGAAGCAACTGGCTTCGTATATATCAACTCCTGTCAAGCTAGCCCACAGTGTCAGCCTTGGCTCGATGGGTAGCGCTCTCATCTCTCAAGTCACAACATACAAACAGGTGAATTAGGAGTGAGAAGGACCATTCAGCCCCTCAATCCTGTTCTGCCATTTGACAAGATTGTGATGGATCTGATTTTGGCCTCAGCTCCACTTTCCTGTTCACCCCCCTCTAGACTTAAAGTCCAGAAATTGTTTATTCCTGCTTGGCACAAGAGCGGTGAGGGAATTGTGGCTAGACCATGGCTTACTAGGGAAATTAGGGATAGTATTCGATTCAAGGAAGAAGCAACAGACCTGAGGATTGGGAGCAGTTTAAAATTCAGCAAAGGTGCGATGGATTGACTAGGACGGGAAAAATAGAATATGAAAGTGAGACTAAGTCGGTTAGGACTACATTCACTGGAGTTTAGAAGAGTGAGAGGGGGTCTCATAAAAAGTAATAAAATTTTAACAGGGTCAGTTTCAGAAAGAATGTTCTCAATGGTGAGGGATTCCTGAATTAGGGGTCACAGTTTGAGGATAAGGGGTAAATCTTTCAGAACTGAGGTGAAGAGAAATTTCTTCACCCAGAGGGTGGTGACTGTGTGGAATTCACTACCACATAATGTAGTTGAGGCCAAAACGTTGTCTGATTTCAAAAAGAAATTAGATATAATTCTTGGGGCTAAAGGGATTAAGGAATATGGGTGGGGAAGGGGGGGGGAAATCAGGATATTGAACTCGATGATCAGCCACGATCAAAATGAATGGCGGAACAGACTCGAAGGATCACACGGCCTACTCCTGCTTCTAGTTTCTATGAGTCCCTTGTTAATCAAGATTCGATCTGAATCAGCTTTAAAATTACCCAATGACTTGGTGCTCTCTGGGGAAGAGGATTCTACCGATCAATGGCTCTCTGAGGGCAAAAAAAATCTCCTCATCTCTGTCTTAAATGGGAGATGTCTTATTTTTACACTGTATCTGCTTCTACTCTGTCATAAATACCAGACATCTAATTTTTGAACTGTGTCAGCTCGTTCAAATCTCTCTCACAAGGGGAAAACATCCTTTCGGTTTCCAGCCTGTCAAATCCCCTCAGGATCTTAGATGCTTCAATAAGATCACCTCTCATTCTGTAAACTCCGCTGGAGACAGGGCCAGCCGGCCCAACATATTTCTGGAATAGGGCCCGGAAAGGAACGCATCACCTTAGACAACACTCCAGCGTTGGTAATGCTGCCTTTTGGATGGGAGTGTATAACCAAGGCCCCTTTTATCTTCTGTTTACAACTGATCGCATTGTTATTTGTGGGATCTTGCTGAGCACAGGTTCGCTGCTGCATTTCCTGTATCACAAGGGTTGACTGCACTTCCAAAGTTCTTTACTGATTGGGAAGTGCTTTGTGACTTGTGAAGATAAATTCAAATTTTTAAAAATTTTAGAACCTTCCTTTTAATTCTTTCGTGGGACCTGGGTATCACTGGCTAGGCCAACATTTATTGCCCGTCCATAACTGCCCCTTGAGAAGGCTGTGGTGAGCTGCCTTCTAGGACCGCTGCAGTCCCTGTGGTGTAGGTACACCCACACTGCTGTTAGGAAGGGAGTTCCAGGACTTTTACTCAGTGATAGTGAAGGAACAGTGGTATATTTGCAAGTCAGGATAGTGAGTGGGTTGGAGGGGAACTTGCAGGAGACAGTGTTCTCATGTGTCTGCTGCCCTTGTCCTTCTAGATGCCAGTGGTCGTAAGTTTGGAAGGTGCTGATGCAGGGCCTTCCGGGAGTTCCTGCGGTGCATCTTGTAGACAGTACACACAGTGGGTCGGCAGTGAAGGGGGTGGATGTTTGTGAATTGGGTGCTTTGTCCTGGATGATGTTGAGCTTCTTGAGTATTGTTGGAGCTACACTCATCCAGGAAAAGTTTGAATCCAGCGCTCACCCGTGTCAAACACACACCTGGATCAAACTTAGACTGTTTTATTTCTGACCCTGCCTTCTGATTCCTTCTCTGTACTGCAAAGACTGGCACAGTGGTTAGCACTGCTGCCTCACAGTGCCAGGGACCTGGGTTCCATTTTTGGCTTGGGTCACTGACTGTGTGGAGTTTGCACGTTCTCCCTTAGTCTGCGTGGGTTCCCTCCGGGTGCTCTGGTTTCCAAATTCTCCAACCTTGCTGCAGCAGAGTGTGGCGTGAACACTGGTAAGGTCGTGTCCCAAGTGTTTACAGGCCAAACCAGGTAAGGACGGCAGATTTCCTTCCCTAAAGGACATTGGTGAACCAGATGGCTTTTCCTGACAATGGTTTCATGGTCATCAATAGATTCTTAATCCAAATATTTTTTATTGAATTCAAATTCACCAGCTGCCCTGGCTGGATTCGAACCCAGGTCATCAGGAGTTTCTGGATTAATAGTTTAGCAAAAATACCACTAGGCCATTGCTTTGATAAAGATGGGTCAAGGAAAGCTCAGGTGGAGCAGAAAAACTGCCATGGCCTGTTAGGGCTAAATGGCCTGTTTCTCTGCTGTAGCACGGAAATCCATATCAACAGTGATTGATGAAATAAAGAGTGGAGCATCCTTTCACTGTGGATGTCAGCATCATAGAGTCCCTGCAGTGCAGAAGGAGGCCATTCAGCCCATCGAGCCTGCACCAACAACAATCCCACCCAGATCCTGTCCCCATAACCCTACATATTTACACTCTTAGTCCCCCAACACTAAGGAGCAATTTATCATAGCCAATCAACCTATCTTTTGGACTGTGGGTGGAAACTGGAGCACCTGGAGGAAACCCACGCTGACACGGGGAGAACGTGCAGACTCTGCACAGATAGCTGGAATCGAACCCGGGTCCCTGGCACTGTGAGGCAGCAGTGCTAACCACTGTGCTACCGTGCCGCTCATCACTCTGTTTTGCACTGATGCCCCAGTGAGCTGCCCCTTCAGACAGATCCTTCATATGCACTGGTATTTAGCGAATTGTCTGAAATGAATCACCTCTCGACCGTACCTTGTGTTGAACTGCAGCACACAGGAGGATGAAAAATTCCCAGCAGGTCCTGGGGAAAAACCCACCCAGCAACTAGAGAACCCATAAAAATCCTAATGATAAGGTCCTGATCAGTGACTATTAATTAGGGAGTTTCCACCTCAATCTCTCTGTTTAAATTCATTCACTTGTAATTTATTTTGGCAGCAGCTGTGTATATATAGTCTGAGAGTAACAAATTGTGCGGTTTGCTCCGCAGTTTCAGCCAAAAAGGGCTGAAAGCCGCCAAAAAAAACGAAGAGAACAGTAATCTTGATGGAAGCAGTGTCCTGTAAAGTAGTTAAGCAGCACGCTGCCTGCTTGTGATGTAACTTCAAAGGCTCTTCAGGAGCACTGCACACAACAAGCACCAAACACTGATAAATGGTACAAACGAGGAGCTTTTAAGGAAGGTAGAATCATAGGGTTAGAGAGGTAGACACCACAGGAAATAGGCCCTTTGGCCTATCACGTCTGCGCTGGTCAAAGACAAACCACCCAACTATTTGGGATGGCACAGTAGCACGGTGGATAGCACTGCTGCTTCACAGCACCAGGGACCTGGGTTCAATTCCCAGCTTGGGTCACTGCCTGTGTGGAGTTTGCACATTCTCCTCGTGTTTCCTCCGGGTGCTCCGGTTTCCTCCCACATGTGCGGGTTAAAATTGCCGCTTAGTGTCCTGAGATGCATAGGATAGAGGGTTTAGTGGGTAAAATATGTGTAAGGATATGGGAATAGGGCCTGGGTGGGTCTGTGGTCGGTACAGACTCGATGGGCCGAATGGCCTCTTTCTGTACTGTAGGGTTTCTATTCTATGATTACTATTCTAATTCCATTTTCCAGCACTTGGCCCATATGCCTTGGCATCGTAAGGGCAGGTCTAAATACTTATTCAATACGATGAGAGTCTCTACCTCCACCACCCTTTCAGGCAGTGAGTTCCAGGCTCCCACCACCCTCTAGGTGTAAAAGATTTTCCTCAAATCCCCTCTGAACCTCCTGTCCCTTACCTTAAATCTAAACCCCCTTGGTCACTGATCCATTCACCAGGAGGAAAAGTTTCTTCCTGTCTATTTATGTCACTCATGCATCTCTGACCTCCCCTCAGTGTCTTCTGCTCCAAGGAAAAGAAACCCCAATCTAACCCATCTTTCTTCATCACAGGATGACTGTTCATACTTCACAAAGCCTCGGGACCCATATTACAGTTATTTGTATGATTAGTTGTTACAGAGAATGCAGAGTACGGAAATAAGTCCTTTGGTTGGATTGATCTCGGCTGTGTTTGTGTTCCACACCATTCCCCTCCCACCTCACTTTATTAGGATATTTTATTCTCCTGTTCCCCCACCTCACATTTTCAATCTATTTCCCCTTGTAAATACATTGCAGTTATCTCCTTAACCAGTCTGGGCACTTCACAATTCACATCAATGTCTTTCCAGTTCATCCCTCGTGTCAAAAGGTGTTTTGGTGCATTTGCGAGCTATCCTGGATGTTGTATTATTATTATTGCCGACACAGTAATGGTCATCAGTCTCTCTCATCACCAATAGTTTACTGAGCTGCAGTGTATGGTAGTGCTGTCAGAGGTGATGGGAATTTTAACATAAACTCTGTATTAATAAAGTTTACAATCATGGAAGATATGAATGATCTTCATTTAGACTGGGAGGGGGTAAATATAGGAGCATGGGAACTAGCAGCAGAAGTGGGCAAATACAGCCCTTCGAGCCTGCTCTGCCATTCAATCAGGGTAAAATCCGACTGGTTTATTTGGAATCACGAGCTTTCGGAACACTGCTCCTTCATCAGGTCAGCAGCGTTCCGAAAGCTCATGATTCCAGATAAACCTGTTGGACTTTAATCTGATGCTGTGAGACTTCTTACTGTGGATGTTCCCTGACCAGGGAATCACCCCTACGGGTGAGTGCTGAGCAGGATTACCGATTCAGAGGTGGTGTTGTCTCAAAATAGGGGGAGGGAAGTTGTGTGTTTTACGAACACACAAATTAGGAGCAGGAGTAGCCACGTGGCACTTTGAGTCTACTTTGGAACGCAGTGTGAACATGGATGATCTGACTGTAACCTGCCGCCTACTCCTGATAACCTTTAACTTGCTGCCTTGAAAACATTCAAAGACTTTGAACAAAGAAAATTACAGCACAGGAACAGGCCCTTCAGCCCTCCAAGCCTGCACCGACCATGCTGTCCATCTGAAGTAAAACGCCCTACATTTCTGGGGACCATATCCTTCTATTCACATCCAATTCACATATTTGTCAAAATGCTCCTTAAAACTCACTGTCGTATCTGCTTCCGCTACCTTCCCCAGCAACGACCATTCCCCATCATTCTGTGTAAAAACTTGCCTCATACATCTCCTTTAAACATTGTCCCTCACACCTTAAACCTTATAATTGACTCTGGGAAAAAGCTTCTGACTCTGAATCATCACCATTTAGATAATATTCTTCTTTTCCTTCCTGCCAAAATGGACGATTTTCCCACATCATGCTCCAATTACCAGATCTTTGCCCACTAACAGAACCTCTGACCTCTTGGAGCCTCTATGGCCTCTTCACATTTCCTACCTGACTTTTCTTCCGCTGCCTTTTGAGGAAGAGAGTTCCAGAAACTCAAGATCCTCTGTGAGGAAAGACTTCTCCTTGTCTCTGTCTTTAAATGGGTGATGCTTTATTTTCAAACAATGATTCCTAGTTCTAGATTCTCCTATAAGAGGAAACATCCTCTCCACATCCACCTTGTCAATACTTCTTAGCATCATATACGTTTCAATCAAGTTGACTCATACTCTTCTGACCTCCAATGGATATAGGCCTAGCTGCTCCATTCTTTCCACACAAGACAAGCCACCCAATCTAAGTATTGATTTGGTAAACCTTGCCTGAACTGCTTCAATGTATCTGCATCCTTCCTAAGTTAATGAGACCAATACTGTACACACTATTCCAGTTGTGGTCTCACTTGTGTCTTCTACGGCAAAAAGAGAACTCCCAACTTTCACATTCGATCCCCCTCACAATAAGCAATAACATTCCATTAACTTTCCTAAATACTTGCTGTACCTGAATACCAGCCATTCATGATTCATGCACTCGGACATCCAGATCCCTCTGTACTTCACAGCTCTGAATCTCTCACCATTTAGATAATATGTTTCTGCCAAAATGGACAATTTCACATTTTCCCAATCATACTCCATTTGTCAGATCTTTGCCCACTAACATAACCTATCTCTGTCCTCTTGTGGCCTCTATGATCCCTTCACAACTTACTTTCCTACCTACCTTTGTGTCGTCAGCAAATTCAGCGACCATGCCTTCAGTCCCCGCATCCATTTATCTAAATAGTAAAAGATTGAGGGGCCCGTACCGATCTCTGTGACACACCACATGAGATGTCTTGCGAACTAGAAAAACACTCATTTATGGACATCCTCTGTTTCCTGTTAGCTAACCAATCTATGGAACCCCTACAGTACAGGAGGAAGCCATTCAGCCCATCAAGTCTGCACCAACAACAGTCCCACCCAGGCACTATGCCCATAACCCCACACATTGACCCTGCTAATCCTCCTGACACTACGGTCAATTTAACATGACCAATCAACCTAATCCGCACATCTTTGGATTGTGGGAGGAAACTGGAGGAAACCCATACAGACACGTGGAGAATGTGCAAACTCCTCGCAGACAGTGAGACTGGAATTGAACTCAAGTCCCTGCAGCTGTGAGGCAGCAGTGCTAACCATTGTGCCACGAAGCCACCATGAATCTTCTATCCACACTAATACGCTACCCCCTACACTACGAGCTTTCGTATGTTGCAGCCTTTCAATTTGTAGCAGAATATATTCTACCACCACCCCCACCCCCAGTCCAGCTACGCTCCATCATGGAAAGAATTTGCCCAAGTTCAGAGTTAGAGGAAATCATCTCATCATGTTCCAGAACTTTCATGACTATCCTTCATTCCTGCTGCCCACCAAAAGTGACACGATGGGTCACGGTGGCTCCTACACTGTCTATGTTCTCCCACGTTTCACACTGGCAGATTCAAGCAACAAAGTTGTGTGCAGCGTTGCACATCTCTGCTCCTCGTCACTCTCCCTTACTGACACACACTGGACGTCAGGCAAAGAAAATATCAGCCCCAGAGTGTTCTTTGTGCTGTGAATGAAGACCAGCCGGCGGTGAAATCAGTCTCACTCAAGGCAAACAATACGATGGAAGAAGCCACGAGCTTGCCAGAAAAGGGCGGTTTATAACTTTACGAACTGGGTACTGGCTCGCCTCTCCAGGTGTTCTGTGGCTGTGCTAACAAATGAAAACACATCTCCCACCAAGGTTCAATGTGCTCATTTGGGAAAAATTTGCCTGGAAGATTTGAGTTGATAAAAGAAGCATCACGCGGTGAAATACTAATCAAAGAAAACAGCAAAAACACATTAACAGTAACCCAACAGTAACAGCTACCTATGGTGCAGGATCAGTACTTCCTCAGTGTTTCTTCCAGTCTCTATGACTAAGACAGTTAACCGCTGGGCTAGACAGACATGATGTTATAAACTTGTTTTGTGCTACATTGCGGGAGTTTGCCCGCTCATTAAACTCATCTATCCCTTTATGTCATTCAATAATGAAATCATTCCACAATCTTGCATGTGAGATTAAAAGGTTTCCATTGAGTGGACAGTTAAACATATTTCAGTCAGTTTCTATCACTGGTGTTCAGTATCTAAACCTACAAAACACAAAACAATTCACCACTACATTGTTCCCACTTCCAATAGGCCCCTGCTCCCATGGGATGTAATAAAGGTTACGTCGGTAAGTGGAGTGGGAGGTACACATCGCATCAGCTCACATCCCACATCCAACATGTGGCATTGGAAATTTGTCATCATTTCTCACAAGTATTTCCCCATTCCATCACCCTCCCCCCACTCAACAACTACACCACCTTTACAAAATCAATAATATCAACCCAGGCTGTTATAAACAGGAGTAAGGTCATTGAGTTAGACTGGGTTAGAATCAGGAGTAAGGTCACTGAGTTAGTCTGGGTTAGCAACAGGAGTAAGATCATTGAGTTAGTCTGGGTTAGGAACAAGAATAAGATCACTGAGTTAGACTGGGTTAGGAATAGGAGTAAGGTCATTGAGTTAGTCTGGGTTCTGAACAGGAGTAAGATCATTGAGTTAGTCTGGGTTAGGAACAAGAATAAGATCATTGAGTTAGTCTGGGTTAGGAATAGGAGCAAGGTCATTGAGTTAGTCTGGGTTAGCAACAGGAGTAAGGTCATTGAGTTAGTCTGGGTTAGGAATAGGAGTAAGGTCATTGAGTTAGTCTGGGTTCTGAACAGGAGTAAGATCATTGAGTTAGTCTGGGTTAGGAACAAGAATAAGATCATTGAGTTAGTCTGGGTTAGGAATAGGAGCAAGGTCATTGAGTTAGTCTGGGTTAGGAATAGGAGCAAGGTCATTGAGTTAGTCTGGGTTAGGAATAGGAGCAAGGTCATTGAGTTAGTCTGGGTTAGAATCAGGAGTAAGGTCATTGAGTTAGACTGGGTTAGGAACAGGAATAAGGTAATTGAGTTAGACTGGGTTAGAATCAGGAGTAAGGTCATTGAGTTAGTCTGGGTTAGGAATAGGAGCAAGGTCATTGAGTTAGTCTGGGTTAGAATCAGGAGTAAGGTCATTGAGTTAGACTGGGTTAGGAACAGGAATAAGGTAATTGAGTTAGACTGGGTTAGAATCAGGAGTAAGGTCATTGAGTTTGACTGGGTTAGAATCAGGAGTAAGGTCATTGAGTTAGTCTGGGTTAGGAACAGGAATAAGGTAATTGAGTTAGACTGGGTTAGAATCAGGAGTAAGGTCATTGAGTTAGACTGGGTTAGGAACAGGAGTAAGGTCATTGAGTTAGACTGGGTTAGAATCAGGAGTAAGGTCATTGAGTTAGACTGGGTTAGGAACAGGAGTAAGGTCATTGAGTTAGACTGGGTTAGAATCAGGAGTAAGGTCATTGAGTTAGACTGGGTTAGGAACAGGAATAAGGTAATTGAGTTAGACTGGGTTAGAATCAGGAGTAAGGTCATTGAGTTAGACTGGGTTAGGAACAGGAATAAGGTAATTGAGTTAGACTGGGTTGGAATCAGGAGTAAGGTCACTGAGTTAGTCTGGGTTAACAACAGGAGTAAGGTCATTGAGTTAGTCTGGGTTAGCAACAGGAGTAAGGTCATTGAGTTAGACTGGGTTAGAATCAGGAGTAAGGTCATTGAGTTAGACTGGGTTAGGAACAGGAATAAGGTAATTGAGTTAGACTGGGTTGGAATCAGGAGTAAGGTCACTGAGTTAGTCTGGGTTAGCAACAGGAGTAAGGTCATTGAGTTAGTCTGGGTTCTGAACAGGAGTAAGGTCATTAAGTTAGATTGGATTAGGAACAGGAATAAGGTCATTGAGTTAGTCTGGGTTAGCAACAGGAGTAATGTCATTGGGTTAGTCTGTGTTAGGAAGAGGGAGGAGTAAGGTCAGTCAATGAATCTGAGTTAGGAACAGGAGTAATGTCACTGAGTTAATATGGGTTATGAACATGAAGGAATAAGGTCATTGAGTTAGTCTGGGTTAGCAACAGGAGTAAGGTCATTCAATTTCATGATCGCTTCGCTGTAACATCCATATCCTTTACCCAGAAGAATTGTATTGATTTGAAAGGAAATTGGATGGGCAGTTGAACAAAATAAACTTGCAGGGCTGAGGGGCTAAAGTGTGGGAATGGGATAGACTTGCTTGCTCTACAGGGAACTGGAATGGCCTCATTGGGCTGAATGGCCTCCTTCTGTGCCACTGTGACTCCATGACGATGATCCCAATTTCGGTTGACCCAATGGCCTTCTGGGGGAATGATGCTCCAGATTCCTGCTCCTCTTTTGCTGACCTGATGTGTGTCCTGAAATGGGTGAATGTTGGTAGACACCCCTTGAGCAAGTTTCTTGTTATCCTACACAAATACTTCACATTGATCATTAAAAGGTGTTAGGATGTAGGTTCAGGAGAGTGTTTGTGAATCAGTACAAACAAATCAAAAACAGCTCCAGTTTACAGGTAATCAGAATGAAAATCCACCTCTGGGAATCCAGATGATTCACTTGCACATTTTTAAAGTGGATTCATTGTGAAACTGCTTGCCACATGCCTTACTTACTCTTTATTACATTGAAAAGCCTGATGCTCCTTGAACCCAACCTGCAAAAATCATCACTTTTTTGGTTACTGGTTTGGGTTTGTGTACAATTGTTTAGAAATGTTTGAATCCCAGCTTGCAAAGTATGGTCGTGGCACATGTTTAAGAATCTGACAGATGTGCTAACTGTCCGAGGATACAAATCCAGCTGGTGGATCATAAAGACCGCACTCTCTCTGGGTTATCACAACCTTGACACTCCTACACACACTGGAACATCTTCAAAGTTCTTTCTCAGACTGGGGTTTGAGTAAAAACTGGCCTTTTCCTTGCACAGTTTAAAACATTGATGTCTGCTTCTCCCTCAGCTATTTAATTGGATCAAACTGATAATAAGAGATCAAGCATTTGGAACGATGGGGTGAAGTCAGCATCGAATGGAAGATATGGACCTACAGTCAGTCATTTCCTACAGATGCTTACCAGACCTGAGTCAAGCTATTAGTGAGGCAGTAGTTCAGAACAGTGCATCATCACCTAAGCAAACTACAGAATAAAGCCCAAAGAAGAAAAAAAAATATAACTCAGATCTACTTTGATAAAGTATGGGAGGTACTTTTATTTCATTCGTTCATGGGATTTGGGCAACACTGATTGGGCCAGCATTTGTCACCCATCCCTAATTGCCCCTTGAGAAAGCAGTTGAGAATCTACCACATTGCTGTGGGGCTGGAGTTACATGTAGGCCAGACTAGGTAAGGATGGCAGATTTTTGATTTGATTTGATTTATTATTGTCACATGTATTAGTATACAGTGAAAAGTATTTTTTCTTGCATGCTATACATACAAAGCATATCGTTCATGGAGAAGGAAAGGAGAGAGTGCAGAATGTATTATTACAGTCATAGCTAGGGCGTAGAGAAAAATCAACTTAGTGTGAGGTAGGTTCATTCAAAAGTCTGATGGGGCAGCAGGGAAGAAGCTGTTCTTGAATTGATTGGGACGTGTCCTCAGACATACTATCTGACAGAAGAGGGTATTTCCTTCCCTAAAGACCATTAGTGAACCAACTGGGTTTTTATGACGATCAACAATGGTTTCATGGTCATAGACTTCTAATTCCAAATTTGCATTGGATTCCAATCTGCTGTGGTGGGATTTGAACTCAGGTCCCCAAAGCATTGCCCTGGCTCTCTGGATCACCAGTCCGGTGACAGTATCACTACACCACCTCCTCCTTTCTGAACAGAAGAAGTTCAGAAAGGGTGTTCTAAACTGTGAGGGTTGTTGACAAGATAATCAGGAGCAAATTGTTCCCACTGATCAGTGAGTTGTTAACCTGAGTGTTATCAGAACATGAGACATGTTATCAAAATGATGGAAATGAAATCAGAACTCAGAATCCCTTGAAAAGTTATAAGGATGTGGGAAATGAGGTGGAGGGGGAGAGGCCATGAGCAAGAACAGGTCAGAGCCTGTTTACGGTTTGGTGGCACAGTGGTTAGACTGCTGCATCATAACACCAGAGACCTGGGTTCAATTCCCAGCTTGGGTTACTGTCTGTGTGGAGTTTGCACCTTCTCCCTGTGTCTGTGTGGTTTCCTCCGGGTGTTCCAGTTTCATCCTACAGTCAGAGAGATGTGCTGGTTAGGTGCATTGACAGTGCTAAATTCTCCCTGATCAGGTGCTGGAGTATGATGACTAGGAGATTTTCACAGTAACTTCATTGCAGTATTAATTTAAGCCTACTTGTGACACTATAAATGAACTTTAAATCGAGGAATCAATGCTTTTATATTAAACAAGTATAAAGAAATTCTTTCTGGTAACCCTTCTCTACAAGGAGTACATGGAAAATAATATTAGTTCAGGTTCCCTAGACTACTAGGGTCGTCTAAAAATTGTTCATTAAGCGACAATAGTAACAAATCCATTCTAAAGCTTTATGTGAAAACTGATGTCCAATACTGTAACTCATTAACTGCAACAAGATTCATTCGAAAGATAGTGACAGAGAAACATCTCTCAGAAAGAACCGAGTTTGTAAACCAGCGATAGCAGTGAATGCTGCTGCATTAGGGTTATGAAGTCTTTTGAAATTTGAAAGTTACTTTTGTTTAAATTTGTATTTATCAATTGTTTCAACAAAGAGCTGTAATGACAGGATGATGAAAACCACTATCAGGGACCTAATTACACTCGCACAGATGGACTACACGTAGCAGGGAGCCTTGACAGGACTCCTCACAATGTCGTGAAGTAAATCCCCCCCGAATGGAGCCTGTTAACTCCAAGTGTTTTGGCCATCATTGATTATTAATCTAAAATTTGCAACCGGCCTCTCAGTCCCCCTTCCCCACACTGGAATAAACAACACCAAGACAGATGACTGGCAAATACAGTTTAGCTACAATGTCTTGATGGTAACCCCGGGTGACAACCAAAGCAACTTTTTGTTTCTGAATCGAGACTTTGAACGCGAATTGCTTGTGTTTTGTGACGGATGAAACGTAATGGGCTGTGGCTGTATCACAGATACCACCTCGGGCAAAATTGAGTCCTCAATATTGGCTTGTGCGCTAATGACTCTTCTGCACAGTAGCCAGTAGGACGTGAGGTTTACATTCATGCTGAGCCTGTTCCTTAGCTACAATCTCCGTTCCTCCAGTTTAAATCCAGATCCCTTGCCATTGGCAACCACTTTAATCTCCCCGTTGACCAACGGAGCGCCAGAGCTTCAAAGTGTCAGTATGAAATGAGGCAGCTAAACAGATCTTCTCGACAGGTCTAATATTTATACGCATGGGGAATTCTACCTCCTTGCCTTCTGATACCTAAATATGTCAGCTCGCTGGGCTAAATATTTAAAAGTAATCTTATTTCTCTGATGCGTTCTAAATGACCTCATCTCCTCCATTCCTAAAAGGCATCAAATACTGGCAGGTCTCTGGAACCTCATCCAAGTTTCTTCGCTCACAAACCTCGCTGTTGGCACGCTATTCGAAAGCAGCAGTGCGACAATTCAATCTGATCTTGCCCAAAGCTGACGAGCACATACAAGGCGTTTCAGCAAGGCCAGCCAGATTGATATCGAGAGTAGGAGCCGCTCCTCCCTCGCGCAGCACAACCGAGATGGTAGCTTCCATGCTGACACTCCTGAAGGGAACAGCAAATGTGGGAGGAGGCAGAATTGCACTGGGATTTTCCCCCTTTGTAAGCTTCACTTCCATAGTAGACTGCTCACTATACCCACAAACTACATGTGGAATCTTTGGATGGGCCTCTTTAATCCATAGAATCCCATCAGTGCAGAAGGAGGCCATTCGGCCCATCAAGTTTGCACCAAATCTCCGACAGAGTATCTTACCCGGGCCCTATCTGCGAAATCCCACATATTTACCCCCACTAATTTCCCCAACCGACACATCTTTTGGACACTAAGGGGCAATTTCGCATGGCCAAACCACCTCACCTGCACATCTCTGGGAGGAAACTGGAGCACTCGGAGGAAACCCACGCAGACCCGGGGAGAATGTGCTAACTCCACATAGACAGTCACCCAAGGGCAGGAATTGAATCCAGGTCCCTCGTGCTGAGAGTGCTAACCACTGTGTCATCCAGCTGCCCATCTTAAATTCCTTTTGTCTGCTCAAAGCTTTGCATTAGCTCCATTTCTGTGCTGATATGTAAGGGAAGTTCAAATGAAATACTCGGCCTTGAGTTTAGGGCATGAGTTTTACTGACAAATACACGTGCAAATTGCCTTAACCATATAATATTCCTCAAGATGAACACAGCCCCACCCGTCTCCAAGTTACAGAGTATTATTCATACTGCCTTCTGAGGTGCTTGGAAAAGAGAAATAAAAGCTCAAATATCAACTGAAATTTGTGCCAAGCCACACAAGGAAATATCAGGACAAATGACTAAAGATGGCTGGGCTTTAACGAAGAGACATAGGGAAGTAGAGAGGTTCAGGAGGGGATTTCCAACAACTGCTGGGTGGCACAGTGGTTAGCACTGCCGCCCACAGCACCAGGGACCCAGGTTCAATTCCTGCCTTGGGTCACTGACCGTGTGGAGTTTGCACATTCTCCCCATATTGGCATGGGTTTGCTCCAGTTTCCTCCCACAGTCTGAAAAACGTGCATTGACCCAAACGGGTGCCGGAGTGTGGTGTTTAGGGGATTTTCACAGTAACTTCACTGCAGTGTCAGTGTAAGCCTACATGTGACACTGATAAATAAACTTATCACCTTATATGTCTCATTATCATATTTCGTTTTCTAATGCCACAGTGTGCAGCATCTAGCAATGGATCATTATATTCAAGAAGTTGCATAAACACAGGTACAGAAGGAGGCCATTCAGCCCATCATGTCTACACCAACTCTCTGACAGAATATCTCATACAGGCCCTTTCCTGTTAATGTAAGCCTTACTTGTGATACTAATAAACAAACTTTTTTAAACTTTAAACCATAGTAGACATGAAAAGCGTAGGAAACAACACAAAAAGCACAACTTACGACAAAATGTGTTCCTTAACCGTAGGGAGCAGGAGAACATTATTGCATGCTTCTTAAATATGCAAAAGAAATTTGAACCAATATCACATCAGGTTAGATTGGAATATTCTTGTGAAAGAGACGGAGAACTCAGTTAGATATTCTGCAGATACACAAATTGGCTGAGGTTTACCATATTTCATTGCTGCTGCCTGGCCTGCTATCAAATATAATTCAATACAACACCCCTATTATCAGCGTCACACTCACTGGCTGTGTTTCAGACATTAAGCTGTTTGAGACACTCAGGTTTATCATACACTAAGTGGAACTAAGATTCCCAGTCAAAACTAAACTAAACAAGGTATGAGCAAAAGGATTAATGGGAAGAAGGAGCAGATAGAGATCCAAAATAAGATCATAGAGAGATGAAAAAGTACTGTGAGCACTGTACAGGGATAAAGGATGTGTCTCAAAGTAACTACAACAAGGGCAGCACAGTGGCACAATGGTTAGCACTGCTGCCTCACAGCGCTAGGGACTAGAGTTCAATTCTAACTGTCTGTGTGGAGTTTGCTCATTCTCTTTGTACCTGCGTGGGTTTCCTCTGGGTGCTCCGGTTTCCTCCCACAGTCCAAAGATGTGTCGGGCTAGGTGCACTGGCCATGCTAAATTGCCCCTTAGCGTCCCAAGGTGTGTAGGTTACGGGGATTAGTAGAGTAAATACGTGGGGTTCCATGGAAGGGTCTGGGTGGGCCCTCTGTTGGGCAGTCAGTGCAGACTCGATGGGCCGAATGGCCTCCTTCCCCATTGTAGGAATTCTGTGATTTATATGAGAGAGAGAGAAGAAGATAGAAAAAGGGGGAAAAAGAATGAGCAATGAAAAGATGATGATTGAGGAATGAATACTGACCAGGACAATACAGAGAACTCTTCTCCTCTTCTTTGAACAGTTCCATGTGATCTTTACTGTGCACCCGAAAGGACCTTTGGCTTAATGTCTCGTTCAAAAGCCAGCACCTCCAACAGCGCTGTGCCTCAGTGCTGTACCAGATGCAGTGTTAACCTGGATTTTGTATTCGAGTCTGGAGTTCGGGACCAGGTCTCACACTCCTCTGACTCGAGAGTCCTACCCACTGAGCCATATGTAAGGTGGGCAATGAGCCTCTGAAGGGACCCAAACCCAATGAACAAGCAAGAAATGTCCCAAATAATGTGGGCTTTTATTTCCCATCAGGTTTTGTCCTTGGGAATGTGGAGAAACAAGATGAAATGGTACGTGTTAACTGAGTGATTTGTTCTGTAACATTTTGTGATTCGATGATTTTAACATTTGCATTTCCTGACGATGTAACTATTTGCCTCACTAAATTGAAGGAAACCTCACTCTTATTCCTCACTGCTCAAATTCCAACCTCTCCTTCCAGCGTTCATAGAAACCCTAGGTGCAGAAGAAGGCCATTCAGCCCATCACGTCAGCACCCAACAACAACCCCAGCCCAGGCCCTATCCCCACAACCCCAAACTAATACCTCTAACCTACACATTCCAGGACACAAAGGGATTTAGCACAGCCCGTCAATCTAACCCACATATCTTAGGAGTGTGAGAGGAGAACCCGGAGGAAACCCATGCAGACACGGGGAGAACGTGCAAACTCCACACAGACAGTGACCCAAGCCGGGAATTGAACCCAGGTCCCTGGAGATGTGAAGCAGCAGCGCTAACCACTGTGCCACCAATTTTATCATCATCCAGCTCCATGCCCACCTCTGACTGCGGTATGTAATCAGGGAGGCCTTGTGGAGCAGTGGATGGTGCCCCTACAGCGCTGGTCCAGAAGCTTTGGGTTCAAGTCCCGCTTCAGGACTTGTTGGTTGTGTAGGGTTTGGTCAGAACGTGGTCAAACGGGTTGATAATCAGCCTGTAAAACCGTCATGGGTAACCCAGGCTGGCGAGTGGGCGACGTGAGTGGCCCTTCTTCATGTCAGTGGGCCGCAAGATTGAAATCAGACTTGTTGACTAACGATGATCGCGTGAATAAGACTGAATATGCGCTGAATATTTCATAATGAGCGATAGAAAATGCTCAATCATTCAGATAACAATAGAACTGTCATCAACCTTCAGATGATAAAACAATCTTTGGACGTAGAGGGAGCGCACAGCTCTCACAGTCAATGTGAGCAATCAGCAACCCTCTCACTTTGTGTGGCCTTGCTTTATGTGCGTATCACTTCAATCATAGCAGTGGGAAAAATCTTCACCGGTAGATGGAAATCTACATCTAGATTGTAGATGTAAATCAGTGGATGTGGCAATCCTGCAATGTCAGCAACAGTCAATAAAATGTCATGTGAGCCGCACTCAGAGCCCAGAAGGGCTGCAAGTGACTCCTGGGCCTAAGGGTGCCCAGGAGGAAACCCATGCAGACACGAGGAGAATGTGCAGACTCTCCACAGACAGTGACCCAAGCCAGGAATCAAATCCAGGTCCTTGGAGCTATGAGGTAGCAGTAAGTCGTTCCAAGATGCTTGAGGGCAGGCAGTAAGAACCAGGGTTGGCGGGGGTGGGGGGGGGGGGTGGTGGTTTCCTGGTTAGCCAAACTACAGAAGGCAACGGCAAACCACTACTGCACTTTGCCAAGCATAATGTTGGACCAATGAAATGCAAGTCCATGATCGCCAAGGCCCTCTTAGGGCATGCTAACTCGAGGAGGAGGAGAAGGAGGAGGTACACTATCACTCCAGATCCTCCTGTTTCTTTTCATGATATAATGGTCACCCATTCCAATGTCCCTGAGCTCCCTTCCTTCATGATTCGGCTCGACTAAGTGTCAGATGTGCCAATGCACACAGCCCATTGTCTGCTACGGCTCTCTAATCGAAACAACAATCTTGGATTTATATAGTACCTTTAGCGTAATAAAAACACAAGGTTCCTGTCAAAGTCTGACACCAAACGAAGTAAAGAGATGTTAGGACAGAACTCTTAATGAGGAAGCATCTTAAAAAGAATCGAGTGGCTTAGAGGCAGAGAGTTGGAATTGCAGAGTTTAAGATATTGATGGGTAATGGAACTGCTATTAATGGGGGTTAAAATTGGGTTGTAGAGGAGGCCAAGATTGGAGCAGCGACCACGGTGGGAAGTAGAGCCGGAGGAGATTACAGAGATGGTGGGTGTGAGGTGATGGAACACAGGGATAAGAATTTAAACTTGTCTGGGATGGGAGCCAAAGTATGCTAGCGAGCAAGAATTTCAAAAAAAAGTTTACCAAATTTCATTGACACTTTCCATTCCATGTCGAATCATAGCATTCCTTCGTGCAGAAGAGGCCATTTGAGCTATCGAGCCTGCACCGACTCTCTGACAGAGTATCTTACCCAAGACCCCTATCCCTGCCCTATCCCCGTAACCCCATACATTTCCCAAGGCCAATCCACCTCAGCATCATGTCTTTCGGACTGTGGGAGGAAACCGGAGCACCCGGAGGAAACCCACGCGGACACAGGGAGAACGCGCAGATTCCACACAGACAAGAATGAATCGAACCCGGGTCTCTGGTTCCGTGAGGCAGCTGTGCTAACCACTGTGCTGCCCATGTGACTCAAGAGTAATCAAATCAACGTGTTTACACACTTCTGACTATACCGTTCAGTAATATTCTTTTCCATCACCCTCTCTCACAGCCTCACATACAATATTCTCTATTGGAGAGGGACTGGGGAGAATTATTTGGATTTGCATCGAGATTGAAGCTTTGTTCTCCATTCATGGGAAAAGACATCAGGCTGCTCCAATTTGCTGAGTGTGATGTGGTGGGGGCTGGAGTGACAGAGGACCCTGAACCATGGGAGGAGGATGGCTGTGAGCTGGGCACAAATTGAACTGATTACAGTGAAGAGAAATTTCCATTTCACTCAGCGAACGTTCCACAAAGGGTGGTGTGTGGCAAAGGTAACAGGATATAGAAATTGAATGGATTTCCTTGATATTTGCTCATTAACGCAAATGTGTGCACTGTACGTTCCGATTTAGTGCTGGTGATGCATAGCAGTTTCCTGTTACACAAACTCTTACAGACCTTGATGAAGCCTCCGATTATATCTGCAGCTGTGCTAACTAACCAGGGCCGTAGAGTTCTGGTCTAATTGTTTTCCGTTACGATTCTCCTCTGTTGTAATTGGAGCAGACTGACGTCTCTACCCATGAATGGAAAACAAATCACAAAGCTTTAATCTCAGTGCAAACCCAAATAACTTGACCAGAACAGGGTTGGACTTCTTCTTCAGATGCATTTCGTCGCCCATTAATGCACAGTCCAGGTAACGAGGAGGTCACAGGAATGGGCGATGTGACTTGGTTCAGTTAAAAAGGGTGGTACAAGACCAGAAACTCATTTGTAAATTACTGGAACTGGTTCTGATTTCACAGACTTTGGGAATTATCATCCCAGCTCCACCCCAACCATGGGTGGGTTTGGGATGCTAAATTGTTAAAAACCTGACCTCCACCCTTTCCCAGTTTTAATACAGGCAGGACATGGATCATAGAACCCTACAGTGCAGAAAGAGGCCCTTCGGCCCATCAAGTCTGCACTGACCACAATCCTACCCAGGCCCTACCCCCATGTCCCTACACATTTACCCACTAATCCCGCTAACCTACACATCCCCAGGACACTAAGGGGCAATTTTAACGTGGCCAATCAACCTAACCCGCACATCTTTGGACTTTGGGAGGAAACCGGAGCACCCGGAGGAAACCCACGCAGACACGGGGAGAATGTGCAACCTCCACACAGACAGTGACCTGAGCCGGGAATCGAACCCAGGTCTCTGGAGCTGTGAAGCAGCAGTGCTAACCACTGTGCCACCCGATCATGCTGATCATGTTAATGCCTTGCCAATTACATTGTTGAGGCTTGTTCATGCAAATTACATTGTTACAGATAAACAGAAGTAAATGATGGATATTAACCATACCTATAAAAAGGAGCTCGCCTGGTGCAGCAGGGGGTGTGGGGGGGGGTCGGGGGAGAGAGTAACAAGGAGGACCTTGGGGCAGGGAGGGTGGGGTGAGGAGGATCTTGGGGGTTGGTAGTGGACGCAGGGCAGGAGGACCTCCTTGTTGACCTGCTCCTGGCCCTCGTCAAAGTGATTATTATTAAGTTTAGGTATTATTTATAAGTGTCACAAGTAGGCTTACATTAACACTGCAATGTAGTTACTGCGAAAATCCCCTAGTCGCCACAATCCGGCGCCTGTTCAGGTACACTGAGGAAGAATTTAGCATGGCCAAGGCACCCTAACCAGCACATCTTTCAGAATGTGGGAGGAAACCGGAGTACCCGGAGGAAATTCACACAGACACGGGGAGAACGTGTAAACTCCACACAGGGACCCAAGCCGGGAATCGAACCTGAGTCCCTGGTGCTGCAAGTGAGCAGTGCTCCAGACAGTGGATAGTTGAAGGGGTTGTCCGTCCCAACTGTCTTCCCCTCTCCTCTGGCTTTGCTCGTGGCCAGTGACCCTGGAGAGGGAGGATGCAGTGTGCAGTGGTACACTCGAGGCCTTCCATGGTGGGTGGGCATCTTGAGGATTCAAATGCATCATCAGCCCCAATAAAACATTTTAATTTGATTACAAGTTTCCTTTAGAGATTTGTTTTACTTCCAGTGCTCCACCAGGGGCCTCTATAGGAGATAGCTGGGACACTGGGCTGGGTTGGGGGAGAGCTATGAACAAGTCAATAAACTTCCTCAACAAAGAAAGCTCTTTGTCTTGGCTTTGGCTTCACCGATTGGCTTGGATCCGAGTAACAGATGAGGTGGTGATTTGGAAATTTAAATATTACAATGAGATCATTTGCCTCATGTTTGACCACCATTTTAGATTTAATCCTGGTTTCTTGAGCCTTGGCAAATCTCCAACTCACTGCAACCAGGAACCCCACCTGCCTCAACTCTTTCAATCTCTTCCTCAAAGCCTCTGATCTCCCACCTGCCGACCCTTCCGATCTCCCTCACTCTGGTCTCCCTCGCTTCCGGCCTCCAATGTCTGGAATACCTCCATTCAGTCTGCAAGCATGAATGGTTAAAGCACAGAAGGAGACCATTCATCCCATTGTGTCTGTGCTGGCTCTCTGAAGGAGAATTTATCTAGCACCTTGCCTTCTACCCATAACCTTCCCTTTTCAGATAATGACCCAACTCCCTCTTTTTAAATGCCCCGGTTTAACCCTTTCCCCACTCTGAGCTGGGGCTACCTGTGGCTTATCATTTTAATTCTTCACACTCACACTGACCTCTGTGTCCTTGGCCTGCTGCATTGTTTGTAATGAAGCTCAGCATAATAAAGAACAGCACCTCATCTTTCCATTGGACTGGTTACAGCCTTCCAGACTCAACACTGAGTTCAACAACTTCAGCTGGTATACTTTGTCCTCCATTTCGTTTCCTTTCCTTTGAACATTTCGGTTTTTCTCTTATTTTCAGCCAATAACACACCTTCTCTAGAAATGTCTTGCATGTAATTGTTTCTTTTTTTGCCCCATCACCATTCCCTTTGGCCCTGGGAGACTAACCCTTCTATTCTTCAATATCTCCCATCTTCCACTCAATCACAAACCTTCCCCTTTATTCCACTCCACTCCTCGCTCAAATCCCACGCCATCACAAACTTTTCCCTATTCTGTTAAGGACATCTGATTAACTCCGTTTCTCTCTCCGCAGCTGCTGCCTGACCTGCTGAGTATTTCCAGCATCTTCTGTTTTAATTTCAGATGTCCAGCGTCTGGTTTTCTGCTTTGGTTTTGCTAGGATTGTTAATTCCTGATGTCACTCTGCTGACAACTGAGTAAGTGCAACTCAAGCAAAAGTTGCACTGAAAGATGACACTGCGATGAAATTAAAAGAGAAAACACTGGAAAATCTCGGCAGGTCTGGCAACATCTGTAAGGAGAGAAAAGAGCTGATGTTTTGAGTCCAGATGACCCTTTGTCAAAGCACTTTCCAGCATTTTCTCTTTTGGTTTCAGATTCCAGCATCTGCAGTAATTTGTTTTTATCCTGCAATGAAATTATCCTATCTCTAACAACCTTGGGTTAAGTTTTCCAGTCCCGCTTTGCCACAGGAATTGTAGCCAGCGGGACAGAAAATCTGACGGACTGTTTAAATCCTTGACCTCAGGCTGCAGTTTCCAGTCTTGGGGCGCACATGTCACAAGTACACTTACATTAACAGCATAATGAAGTTAGTGTGAAAAATCCCCTAGTCGTCACACTCTGGCACCTGTTCGGGTAAGCTGAGGGAGAAAATATACATGCTTTCTATTTGGCGTGGATTAGCCAGGATTTAAATGGGTAAATCAAAACTGTCTGTTGTTCCTTAGCAAAGCACATGAAACAAGGGTTTTCAATCGAGGGAGCCAGCGTGGGTGTCAGTGTAACTGGGACAGGTGAATGCTGGTGTAACACAGAAACAGGGACACAGGAAATAGGAGCAGGAGCAAGAGGAAGCTACTCTGCCACTCAATACGATCATGCCTGACCTTGAGTTTCACCTCAATTTTCCTGCCTGCTCCCCATATCCCTCAATCCCCAAAAATCCACCTATCCCAGTCTTAAATGCATTCAACGATGGAGCATCCACAATCTTCCAGGGTAGAGAATTCCCTCTGAGTGAAGTCATTTCTCCTCATGGGGTGGCACGGTGGTTAGCACGGCTGCCTCACAGCGCCAGGGACCAGGGTTCGATTCCCAGCTTGGGTCACTGTCTGTGTGGCTTTCCTCCGGTTGCCCCAGTTTCCTCCCACAGTCTGAAAGACGTGCAGGTTAGGTGGATCGACTGTGCTAAATTCTCCCTCAGTGTACCCGAACAGGCACTGGAGTGTGGCGACTAGGGGATTTTCACTGTCACTTCATTGCAGTGTTAATGTAAGCCTACTTGCGACATTAATAAATAAACATTAAACTCATCCCAGGGAGTTTGACTTGGTAATTAATTCACAAAATAAGCAACTTATTATCGTTAGATACAAAAGTTTCCTAATACCAGAGATCTAAATAAACTTTAAACTCATCCCAGGGAGTTTGACTTGGTTATTAATTCACAAAATAAGCAGCTTATTATTGCCTTTGGTTCAAAAGTTTTCTAATACCAGAGATCTAAAATTAAAGAAACCTGAAGGAACTCCCCTGACTCAGGCAGTGGATTTAAAACTGCAGTGCGGAGGAACTGCTTCTCACAGAGGGTGGTGAATTTGTGGAACCTGCTGCCCTGTAGCATGGCGGGGTCTGATACATTGAATCGTTTCAAGAAGGAGATAGATATATTTCTGATTTAAAAAAGGGATATAAGGAACAAGTGGGGAGGTGGATTTGAGACCAGGGAGAGACGGATCTGAGACCAGGGAGAGACGGATCTGAGACCAGGGAGAGACGGATCTGAGACCAGGGAGAGACGGATCTGAGACCAGGGAGAGACGGATCTGAGACCAGGGAGAGACGGATCTGAGACCAGGGAGGGACGGATCTGAGACCAGGGAGGGACGGATCTGAGACCAGGGAGAGACGGATCTGAGACCAGGGAGAGACGGATCTGAGACCAGGGAGAGACGGATCTGAGACCAGGGAGGGACGGATCTGAGACCAGGGAGAGACGGATCTGAGACCAGGGAGAGACGGATCTGAGACCAGGGAGGGACGGATCTGAGACCAGGGAGGGACGGATCTGAGACCAGGGAGAGACGGATCTGAGACCAGGGAGAGACGGATCTGAGACCAGGGAGAGACGGATCTGAGACCAGGGAGAGACGGATCTGAGACCAGGGAGAGACGGATCTGAGACCAGGGAGAGACGGATCTGAGACCAGGGAGAGACGGATCTGAGACCAGGGAGGGACGGATCTGAGACCAGGGAGGGACGGATCTGAGACCAGGGAGGGACGGATCTGAGACCAGGGAGAGACGGATCTGAGACCAGGGAGAGACGGATCTGAGACCAGGGAGAGACGGATCTGAGACCAGGGAGGGACGGATCTGAGACCAGGGAGAGACGGATCTGAGACCAGGGAGAGACGGATCTGAGACCAGGGAGGGACGGATCTGAGACCAGGGAGGGACGGATCTGAGACCAGGGAGAGACAGACTTGAGACCAGGGAGAGACGGATCTGAGACCAGGGAGGGACGGATCTGAGACCAGGGAGAGACAGACTTGAGACCAGGGAGAGACGGATCTGAGACCAGGGAGAGACGGATCTGAGACCAGGGAGAGATGGATCTGAGACCAGGGAGAGACGGATCTGAGACCAGGGAGAGACAAATCTGACACCAGGGAGAGACGGATCTGAGACCAGGGAGAGACGGATCTGAGACCAGGGAGAGACGGATCTGAGACCAGGGAGAGACGGATCTGAGACCAGGGAGAGACGGATCTGACACCAGGGAGAGACGGATCTGACACCAGGGAGAGACGGATCTGAGACCAGGGAGAGATCGGCCATGATCTGACTGAATGGCAGAGCAGGCTCCAAGTGCTGGATTTGCCGATTTCTGCTCCTAATTCCCATGTACTTAGACATTGGTGTAAAAATGTCGAGTGAAAATGGTTTTCCACTCTGGCATGAAGTATAACCATTAACTGAGGGGATGATGCTGGGTTCAGTGGAAGATTCGAGAATCTATTTTGCCTGTGGTAGTGTTGAGAGTGGTGACTGTGGCGTTCCACATCAGTAGTGTTGTCTGCTGCGGCTCACGCTCCTGACCACCGGCTCACTGCTTAATGACGGATCATGCTGGGGGATCACAGCTCGTCTCTGTCACCATCAGTGGCAGCTCATGTTCTGCTTCGCTGCCACTGGGACATTAATCCTTGAAAGGTTGCGCAGGGACCAAAAACAGTCACCTACGACAACCCTCGCTGCAGACACATTACACTGCATACAGCCGTAGAAGTGGCGACAGAATCGTCAATATTCTTCTGCGGATAGACACTGGGCTGCTTTCATTTACCCCGCGGACCCAAGGAGAAATAAAACGTCAGTAACCTAAAAGTGATCAAAGTTTCCATCAGTTTGTTTTCAATTCCCACTGCAGTGAAGAAAGAGAGAGAGACAGACAAAGAGGGATAATTCCATCCATCAACAAAGAACCACAATGCACTGAAAGGCCAACAGTTTATCAGGCTGTAACGTGACCAAATATGGACAGATTATAAGTTTATTTATTAGAATCACATTAACACTGCAATGAAGTTACTGTGAAAATCCCGCATTGTGCAACAAGAGGCAGAAGGGGGAAGGATTTTGACCCCCTTGGCAGCTCACATCACAGTTACAATGTGTCCCCCATTGCAGATTCTGCCCAGCACCACCCCATCTCCCAAAGAAACCAACATCCGAATCGGGAGAGGCAATCGAGCGGAAAGGCTGCCCCACAATATTCAGCTCTGGCCACCTCCATTCCACAGTCTCGGTAATTTGGGAATAACCCAAGTTCCAAAACAATATTGGGTTGTCAAAGGCCACAGCGGATATCAACTGCATTGTTTTTAAAAAAACGACATTATTGCAATGGTCATTTGAAATGATTTTGTTTTGACAAATCTTTATCACAAGCACCACTCCATTTGGACGAAAATCCTTTGAAATTCTAGCTGTTAATGTTCTATTTGTCCCCATGGTCACAATCTAAGCCGTTTGTAGCCCTGAAATTCAAGCCTCAAAGACTCGGATAACATCCCACTAGTTTCTCCAGTAGCAAACGGGCCACCAAAGATGGCGATTTCAAAGCATGATGGGATAGGATGGCCAAGTGTGTGTAAAGACTGAGACAAGTGGGTCACAGCCTTAGACATCGGGAATACCCAGGAAATAGGCCAACTAAGACAATGAACACTCTCTGGTCAAATATACTTGTTTACCAGACGAAGAGCCCTTAACCCCTTGTTTGGGAGGGTGGTGTGTGACATAGAAACATAGAAGATAGGAGTGGGAGGAGGCCATTTGGCCTTTTGAGTCTGCTCTGCCATTCATCAC
Source organism: Carcharhinus amblyrhynchos (assembly GCF_965287045.1). Lineage (NCBI taxonomy): Eukaryota > Metazoa > Chordata > Chondrichthyes > Carcharhiniformes > Carcharhinidae > Carcharhinus > Carcharhinus amblyrhynchos. The sequence continues at coordinate 9,564,959 of NC_137341.1, read as the reverse complement.
GATCATGGCTGATTGTCCAACTCAGTAGCCTATTCCCTGCTTTCTCCCCGTAATGTTTGACTGACATGCCTCCAATACCCACAGGCATGGCTGCTTGGTACACACCCTGAAATCGGTGTGGTAGCACTGATTGCACTCCATCAATCAGGGTGATCGAGCCCTGATCGATTGATTGGTAGTGATCGAAAGCCTGTCCTAAAGGAATAATCCAAGGATAAAGGTGCTACACACACACACACACGACCAGCAGCAGCGAGTCTAGAGACCAACAACTATGAAGGACAACCCTTGACCATCCAGAGGAGAAGAAGGAAGAATAGATTGGACCCAGAAGAAGTGGATCAGGCTAGGCCAAAAACCAGAGCACACCGAGGAGACTGCAGAGACCGACATGTGGATACAGGCCAATATCTGTTTGGGTACTTGTCAGTCACTCACAGTTAAGTCAAAGTCTGGCATCAAGTCTGAACGTTGATTGTTGTGTAAAAGTAACTCCCGTAACTAATATTAATCATGTGAATGAATAAATGTTATTGTATTAGTAAGAGACGCTGGCCGAGTGGTATTATTGCTAGATTATTAATGCAGAAACTCAGCTAATGTTCTGGGTATCTGGGTTCGAATCCTGCCACAGTAGCTGATGGAATTTGGAAAAAAAAATCTGGAATTAAGACCATGAAACCATTGCCAATTGTCAGAAAAACTCACCTGGTTCACTAATGTCCTTCAGGGAAGGAAATCTGCTGTCCTTACCTGGTGGAGTCTACATGTGACTCCAGGCCCACAGCAATGTGATTGATCCTCAACTGCCCATGGGCAGCTAGGGATGGACAATAAGTGCTGACCCAGACAGCGACACTGATGTCCATAGAATGAATTAAAAAAAGGGAAGTGGCGGTTCTTTGTTCACTGTATAAGGGTTAAAAACACATTGTGTGACAAGAGTCAATGATTATTGGAGCGGATTGCAATAGAAACAGTAGAGACAGCGTGCGCGCTTAACTAGAAATCGATACTCTGCTGCTTGGAAGTTTCCTGCAGTTTGCAGCTACATAAAACAGGGACTGACAAGATGGTTCAGTGGAAATCAATTCGGTCGGAAGTGTGTGTTCACACAGTCGGCACACGTGCAGAATGGGGGTCGACAATTGAAATACCACCACACAAATCTGCTTAACTTCCTTCCCAGGCCTTTCCTTTAAACAAATTACAGGCGGACTTTTCCAGCTGATCACACCCTGTCGCCGTGAGCAAGGATGGAGTATTTCCGTTCACTGCTCTGGGACCAGAAAATCCCACAGGTGTAAACGGTCGGAAAACCTCAGCCTATGTTTCAGAACGATTCCGGAACTCAATAAAGTTTAAGTTTGTTTATTAGTGTCCATTAACACTGCAATGAAGTTACTGTGAAAACCCCCTCGTCGCCACACTCCGGCGCCTGTTCGGGTACACTGAGGGAGAATTTAGCATGACCAATGCACCTAACCAGCACATCTTTCGGACTGTGGGAGGAAACCGGAGCACCCGGAGGGAACCCAGGCAGACGTGGAGATGACATGCAGACTCTGCACAAACAGCGACCGAGCTGGGAGTCGAACCCAGGTCTCTGGCACTGTGAGGCAGCAGTGTGAACCACTGTGCCACCATGCCATCCTTAGGTAAGAATACGTTAGTCTTGGGTCACTTGTGGAACTATCCCTCATAGCACAGTGGGTAATAGAGTCAAAAGATTGGGGTTCAATTCCCAATCCAATGCAGTACCGAGGTCGCACTGTTGGTGGCACTATCACTCAGATGAGTCATCGACTCAGATCTTCCAGATTCCTACTTTGGCTCCTGGGTCAACATACAACTAATCCCAATCTTCCACCTTCATCACTCATACCAACTCCCTCCCTGACTGCCCCCATGATTCCCAACCAACCTCCTGACAACCTACCCACCTGCCACCCCCTTTACCCACTCACCTAACTGCCCCAGTCCCTTACCCACCTCTCCGATAATCCATTCACTCAGCCACTCATACACAAACATGCTGGAAAGTTGTTTAAATGTCTCAGCTTTTCAGTGTGGTAGTGAACACTTAACTAAATATGGCACAGTGAGAAATCTCACAACACCAGGTCATCACAGAATCATAGAACCCTACAGTGCAGAAAGAGGCCCTTCGGCCCATCGAGTCTGCACCTATCACAATCCCACCCAGGCCCTACCCCCACATCCCTGCACATTAACCCACTAATCCCTCTAACCTACGCATCCCCAGGACACTAAGGGGCAATTTTAGCATGGCCAATCAACCTAACCCACACATCTTTGGACTGTGGGAGGAAAGCGGAGCAAACCCACGCAGACACGAGGAGAATGTGCAAACTCCACACAGACAGTGACCCGAGCCGGGAATCGAACCCAGGTACCTGGAGCTGTGAAGCAGCAGTGCTAACCACTGTGCTGTTGTGCCGCCCAATTTTATTTGAAATTATTTCGGAGCACTGTTCCTCCATCAGGAGGCTAGTTCACAAACAGGGCATATATCTCCTGATAAAGGGGCTGCGTTCCAAATAAACCTGTTGGACTTTACCCTGGTGTTGTGAGACTTCTTACTGTCCTTACCCCAGTCCAACGCCGGCATCTCCACATTCTCAACATGGCTGTTAGCGTTGTGATAAAGGGGAGCATTTCCTCAGCTGTCCAGTGCTTTCCAGAAGCAGCTGGAAAGAAGTTTGGCTCCGTTTTTCCACAGAATCTGGCATCAGCAATCCCGGTCAGAAGGGTGGACACTGGCGTGGGGCAGGGGTGGGATCGGGGTGTTTGGGGGGCCTTCAAATAAGCACATGAATATGTACGGAATAGAGGGATTTGGAGCAAGCGCAGGCAGAAGGACAGAAGGTTAATTTGGCTCATGTCCGGCACAACAGTGTGGGCCAAAAGGCCTGTTCCTGTGCTGTGCTGTTCTATGTTAAACTCATTGACAATCCACAGGCAATTGCTGCTCTTCAGAAGATTTGGGTCAGTAAATTGTTGCCTCCTCTCCCCTCGTGAGATGTATCTAAAAGATCCCACGGCACTACTTTGAAGAAAATTTCTGTCTTGGCCTACATTTATCCCTCAACCACCATCGCAATAACCAGGCAGCGTGATCATTACCCTGTTGTTATTTGTGGGAGCTTGCTGTGTAGAATGTGACTACAGCCATTCCCGAATTCCAACAGGGACTGCACTTCATTGAGTATTTCACTGGTCACACTGCACTCTGGGATGCCCCGGGGTCACGAAAGGTTCAGATCAAAACAAATCCATGTGGGCGAGTGCCTGGCTTCGCCGCGCACGGCACCGATTGCACCAATCATGGAAAATGGTGCGCGGGCCGAAAAATGGGCTTTGCGACCGATGCCAAACGCTTTGTGATGGTGCTGCTCCTTTTCTTACCGCACAAACCCAAACCGTGCCCAGAAAGGGTTCGAAGCCCATTAGCAGATTTAAAGCCGCATTCAAATATACCCATTCCATACCGGATTCTCCCAGCTCCCAGGATCTTCCGATCCTCGGGCAGTGCGAGAACCCAACGCGAATCACTACTGGTCTGTACAAGTGGAGGCCAGGACGTGATGGCCACGTTATGGGAGGAGGAAGGGGCTCTCAGAGGCCATTGAAGCACTGGGTGGTTGGGGACATGGCCGGACAGTGCCCATCTGACAGTGCCCAGGGGATGTGGCATGATAGGGGACTACAAAGGGGGGGAGGGCAAAACATAGACACTACTGTCTGAAATTTGTGTTGCGGGAATCTGGAACATCCAGCCCCCAAGTGATTGCATTATCAGTCACTAATTTCATTCTGATTAGACACAGGTAGGATTCCCAGATGGACTCGGATATTTGGCCTTGATAAGTGTGAACATTTTCTGTACTATCATGTTATCAAAGTGTACACTTTCCTCCCCATATAATAACATTCCCTTTTCCCATCCTCTTACAGCCTTGTCTCCATATTAAAATATTCCCCTTCCTGCTGGATCAGAGACCTTCCTCCCTTCAAACACTCCCTTTCTTCCCTGCATTCCTTTCTCCCTGTATCATCGCATCCCTTAATGCAGGGGGAAGCAACAAACCACTTTCACTTAGACTGCAGGCTGCTCCCCCATTTATTTCATCTTTTTCTCCCCCTCAATCTTTGTGGAAAGTTCAAGTGACCCGGAGGGAGAGGGCAACTTCACTGATGCTTAAAGATCTATAAAAAACAGATTTTAAATATTAGCTCTTTTTGGAAAAAAAAAGTCTGCGGAATTAATCAAATTCCCACTTTGGGACATATTTTAATGATTGAAAGACCAATTCACTTCCAACGCTAAAGCGGACAGATTATATTGAATATTTCAGGATTCTCACGACTCAAAATTTGACCAGATCCCCTTAACATAACGCAGCCTTGTCAAATATCTCTTTGAAGTTTCCTTGAAAAAAAATCAAGATTGTAGCATTAAAGCGCTGGTACAGTTAATGGAAGATTCCTCATCACTTTCATGATTCTACATGGCTGATAAAACTAAATGAACCCTTTATGCGCTGAAATTCCCTGGCAGTTTTTTTTGATGAATGAGTTGGTCCTTTCTTCTGTGATGAATACTTTGAACAGAATCCTGGCAGTATTAAGGAAATCAGGGAACCTTTCTGGCAATCAAGTGTTGGAATCGGCGAGATACACAAACTCATTGTGCGTGTTACTTTGCTTGAACCTATTGGGGACTGGGACTTGTGGCCACTTCAGTTCCTTGGGCTTTCTGAAGGCCTGTGGTTTCTGAAAACTGCATCAGCCCAGGGCCCCCGAATGCAGTTTCTTAGAAATCCAGTCACTCTAATTGCAGCTGCGAGGCTAAAGCCAGAATGTAAATACTCACCTCGAATTGCTTCACTCCTCAAGGGCAGAGAGATTCGCTATTACCAGTTAACTCCCTCATGAATTGATATCCACGTTGTGTGAAAGATGGGGTCCAATTAATTCCCATTTTGCTGTGTATCTGAGCGAAGCAAGCATGCACTTACGAAGAGGAAAGCATTTCAGACATCATTAGCAAGTTCCTAGCATGGAGAGTGGCAAATTACTTTCTTTTCCCCAACAGTAGACCAGGTGACTGCAACAGGTTAACGCTGTCTTAGCTCTTAATCTTGGCTGTTGTTGACTTCCATCTGCTTTACATTTGTGTACCTGGAGTTGGAGGCTTCACTCATAAAACGGAATGGGTTTCGGCATCTCTGACCAAAACCGTAAGAAACCACAAAGGGTCGTGAATGAAGCCCAGTCCATCACACAAACCAGCCACCCATCCATTGATTCCATCTACACTTTCCACTGCCTCGAAAGAGCAGCCAGGATAATCAAGGATCCCACACACTCCGCACACACTCTCTTCCACCTTCTTCCAATGAGAAGAAGATGCACAAGTCTGAAGTCACTACCGACTGACTCAAGAAAAGCTTCTTCCCTGCTGCTGTCAGACTTTTGAATGGACCCACCATATATTAAGCTGATCTTTCACTACAGCCTAGTTATGACTGTAACCATTGGAACTCTGGCTGTGGGCATTTATTGCCTGAAACCATAGGATCACTACAGTGCAGCAAGAGGCCATTCAGCCTATCATGTCTGCACTGGCTCTCCAGAAGAGTATCCTACTCAGGTCTTCCCTTCTGTCGTATCCCTGTAATTCCATGCACTTACCATGGCAAATCCACCTAAGCTACACATTTTTGGACACCAAGGGAAAATTTAGCATGGCCAATCCACCTAACATCTTTGAACCTAGCTCCAACTGGCTGGGCAGATAGCAATTCCCTCTGGATTTGGGTGGGAGACCACGTGAAAAACCACGCAAGTCATTCCCATTAAATTCTCATGTGATACCATAGCCTTGGTCCTCGCACCAAAGTTAAAATCAACTCTGTAGTACCCAACTAAATAGAGAGTGTTGTTGCCAGGACATTGAAGTGAAGGTCCGTTCAAAACCCAGAACATTGCAGCCAAGGTATAATAAGAGACAAACATGATTTAAAATAGGTGGTAATGGGCATCACAGTGGCACAGTGGTTAGCACTGCTGCCTCACAGTGCCAGGGACCCGGGTTCAATTCCAGCTGGGGTCACTGTCTGTGTGGAATTTGCATGTTCTCTCTGTGTCTGCATGGGTTTCCTCCAGGTGCTCCAGTTTCCTTCCACCGTTGAAAGAAGTGCGGGTTAGGTGGATTGTACGATTCTATGGTTACAAGCCTAAGACCTTATACAATAACGAAATCAGTCAAGATTCTATTTGGATTTCAACAAAACCATAATAAAAAGGGAATGCCCGTCAATTTCAGAAAATGTGTGATTTGGGGAGAAGAAAAGGTGGGGGTGCAGAATATAGTGTACTGTCATAGCTAGGGGTGTAGAGAAAGAACAGCTTAGTATATGGTAGGTCCATTCAAAAGTCTGATGGCAGCAGGGAAGAAGTTGTTCTTGAGTCGGTTGGTGCCTAATCTGACTTTTATCCGGGGTGCGTGGGGTCTTTGATTATGCTGGCTGCTTTTCTGAGGCAGTGGAAACTGTAGACGGAGTCAATGGATGGGAGGCTAGTTTGCGTGATGGACTGGGCTACATTCACAACTCTTGGTAGTCCCTTGTGATCTTGGTCAGAGCAGGATGAGATACATCCAGAAAGGATGCTTTCTGTGGTGCATCTGTAAAAATTGTTGAGACTTGTGGCAATTTCCTCAGCCCCCTGAGAAAGTAGAGGTGTTGGTGGGTTTTCTTAATATAGCGTCAACGTGGAGGGATCACTGTTGGTGATTCGGACACCGAGAAACTTGAAACTCCCAAACATTTCCACTTCATCCCCATTGAAGTAGACAGGGGCATGTCCTCCACTACCCTTCCTGAAGTTAACTCCCACTCTTCATCATTTCCATTGGAGAGCCATCAAAGGTGGAGGACCATTGTAGATAATCTGGTTATCATGCTGCGACCATTCGACAGAACAGCACATTAGGAAACATTAGAGTGTCTCATTGAGAAGTTGTGTCATAACTTCAAGATTAATTAAATCTGGCCACATTTCAAAGCATTCCTTATTCGTTAATCAATTGGGTCACTTTTCGTTTTATACTTTATGGGATGTGAGTAGCGTTGACAAGGCCAGTATTTACTGCCCTTTCCTAAATGCCCTGGAGACGTTGGCAGTCACTGAAGTCTGGTGCAGTAATGCCCACAGTGCAGAATATTTTCAAGTCCTCAAATGACCTTGTGCGCTAACAATACCAGAAGGCTTTAGGGTGCGATTCGCCGATCTCATCCCTTCCTGCCACTGCGAGAAGGAAGAATTCGGCACTCAGCCAAAACTTCACTCACTGCAGCAGGACTGGAGAATCCGAGCCACGGGACGGTGAGTTCGGAGAATCACAGCTGCGAGGGGGAGGGGAGGGGGGGGGGCGCAAGGTCGGAGAATTCTAGCCGCAGGGACGAGGTCGGAGAACCCCAGCTGCGGGCGCAAGATCGGAGAATCCCAGCCAAGGGGACAAGGCTGGAGAACCCCAGCTGTGGGCATGAGGTCGGAGAATCCCAGCCATGGGGACGAGGTCGGAGAATCCCAGCTGTGGGCATGAGATCGGAGAACCCCAGCCATGGGGACGAGGTCGGAGAATCCCAGCTGTGGGCATGAGGTCGGAGAATCCCAGCCATGGGGACGAGGTCGGAGAATCCCAGCTGTGGGCATGAGGTCGGAGAATCCCAGCCATGGGGACAAGGCTGGAGAACCCCAGCTGTGGGCATGAGGTCGGAGAATCCCAGCCATGGGGACGAGGTCGGAGAATCCCAGCTGTGGGCATGAGGTCGGAGAATCCCAGCCATGGGGACAAGGCTGGAGAACCCCAGCTGTGGGCATGAGGTCGGAGAATCCCAGCCATGGGGACGAGGTCGGAGAATCCCAGCTGTGGGCATGAGGTCGGAGAATCCCAGCCATGGGGACAAGGCTGGAGAACCCCAGCTGTGGGCATGAGGTCGGAGAATCCCAGTCATGGGGACGAGGTCGGAGAATCCCAGCTGTGGGCATGAGGTCGGAGAATCCCAGCCATGGGGACAAGGCTGGAGAACCCCAGCTGTGGGCATGAGGTCGGAGAATCCCAGCCATGGGGACGAGGTCGGAGAATCCCAGCCATGGGGACGAGGTCGGAGAATCCCAGCTGCAGGCGAGGTAGGAGGTTTTCAGTTAATTTTAATTACTTCCGCATCTGAAAATATTTAAATATTCCTCGGAAAGTACCTTACTTTTCTTCCTAGCTCCATTTTTTGGGGGGGAAAATGCCGTTTTAATGTTTGCAAACTGGGTTTAATGTAGTGAAACTGCATTGCTGTCAAAAATCTCGACCACAGATCGCCCCGATAGTAATTCAGAGCCTCACTGGCAGGGATTTTCTGGGATAACAGTGTCCAGATTTCCAAGACTTGGGCAGGTGGGGCTTTCTCTCCCACTTCCTCTGGTACCACAGGGGTAAGGGGTGTTGGAGAAGTAACTTCCACTCTTTACCGAAAAGATCATCAAAATTACAGAAGCATTCAGCATTTAAAGGTGTCAGTTGTGAGGGTGCAATTTCAATTTAAGGGCGGCACGGTGACACAGTGGTTAGCGCTGCTGCCTCACAGCGTCAGGGACCTGGGTTCGATTCCCGGCTTGGGTTGCTGTCTGTGTGGAGTTTGCATGTTCTCCCCGTGTCTGCGTGGGTTTCCTCCGGGTGCTCTGGTTTCCTCCCATGCTCCAAAGATGTACAGGTTAGGTGGACTGGCCATGCTAAATTGCCCTTTAGTGTCCCAAGATGAATAGGTAAGGTAGATTAGCCATGATAAATGTGTGGGGTGACAGGGAAATGGGGGTGTGCCTGGGAATGATGCTCTGTCAGAGAGTCAGTGCAGGCTTGATGGGTCGAATGGCCTCCTTATGCATTGCAAGCATTCTATGATTTAACATGGAACGCAGGGCGCACCTGAAGCAATGACAACTGCCGGCTCCTCGAGCAGCTAATGAGGCAAGCTACGTGTTGAGAAGTTTGATAATCCAACTGTGAAGTGTTCAATTATTGACAAAACGTCAGGCAGGAGAAGGCAGCTTTACTGATGGGATCCCTGAGAGTCCTGTGCTTCACACTCCGAGATCAATGCAGGCACATTGCTGGGAGGAAGTGCGTGCCCCCTCGCATGCAAACTAAGCTCACAACATGGCAACGTGTGACTGACAGCATCAACCCTGGCCTGGGGACACAGAAGGTCCCGGAACAACGATGTGTCAATGAAGGTTCGCCAGTGTGTCACTGTTCAGAAGCAGCACAGGTCAGAGGTGAGCGAAATGGATGTAATTGTGAAGAATGTACGCAAAAAGCAGAGAAATATTAACAAGACACAGCAAGCAAGGCGCCAGAAGGGATAATAGCAAGGTCAAGCAAATTATATTACATATGTCAAGAAAGAATTTCTTTAGGCCAGACCATGTTTCACTCAGTTTTCACTGCTGCTGTGTTTAGAGGCTAAACTATCACACATTAAAATCTACACACCTCATCAAATCGCACCATATGAACCAGTTATGGTTGAATTTTGGGATGGGCTAGTGTAGAGGGTGCTTTAACTATGTTGGAGAATGGGTCAGATTGGAGAGCCATGGGGTGGCACGGTAGCACAGTGGTGAGCACTGCTGCCTCACAGCGCTAAGGACCTGGGTTCAACTCCCAGCTTCGGGTCGCTGTCTGTGTGGCATTTGCACATTCTCCCAACGTCTGTGTGGCTTTACTCAGGTTCCCTCCCACAGTCCAAAGATGTGTGGGTTAGCTGGATTGGCCATTCTAAATTGTCCCTGGATTCTAGAGACATTAGAACACATGATAAATGTATGGCTGGAGCTCACAATGCACCAGCCTCTCTTTTCACAGAGTAAGGAGACCAGGCATGTGCTTTAGTTTTATAACAAGCATTACATCCTCATTAGAAACTGAAGACAACACAGACAAAAAGAGAAACCGTGACGACGATAAATGATGTGGAGATGCTGGCGTTGGACTGGGGTAAACACAGTAAGAAGTCTCATAACACCAGGTTAAAGTCCAACAGGTTTATCTGGTATCATGAGCTTTAGGAGCACTGCTCCTTCAGCAGGTGAGTGGGCCTCACTTTTCTAATGGTTGAAGGAGAATGAGAATTCCCACTGATGCCACCCCTGGCGGGCGGTAATACACTGCCAGCAGGACCGGAGAATCCCCCCAGCGTGAACGGCTGGAGAATTCTGGCCAGAGAGAGAGGCATTTTAGCTTAGCCACTTTTAATCCAATCTCCATCACAGAAGCTGCCTAAGCTCAATGTTTCCAACAGTTCCTGCTTCCATTCCAGGTTTCCAGCATCTGATACCTGGGATGAGGGTGATGGGGGCGGAACAGGGATTATCTTATGAGGAATGCCTGTAACTGTTGAAGTTTAGAAGATTGAGAGGTTATCTTATTGAAGCATATAGGATCCTGCGGGGGACTTGACAGGGTGGATGCTAAAAGGATGTTTCTCCTTGTGGGAGAGGCTAGAACTAGGGGTTACAGTTTAAAGATAAGGGGGTCCTTCACCTAAGATGCAGATGAAAAGAACTTATTTTTCTCCGTGCTATGGGTACGAATTTCCAGCTGCGCACTCCCATGACTAAAAATCCCACCCAAGGTTAATCGACCTTTGCATGGTCCATGTCCCAGCCACTACGATTCCCGTGGAGGGTAGAGGGTGGGATGGGAAAATTCCGCCCATAGTCTTTGGATATCTCTTGTCATAAAATCCCTACCGTGCAGAAGACGACCATTCAGCCCAACAAATCCGCACTGACTCTCCAACAGAGCGTCTTATTCAGACCTTATCCCCATAACCCCGGATATTTACCCCGTGAATTGACACATTTTGGGGCACTAGGGGGCAATTTAGCATGGCCAATCCACCTAACCTGTACATCTTCGGACTGTGGGAGGAAACTGGAGCGCCCGGAGGAAACCCATGCAGACATGGGGAGAATGTGCAAACTCCAAACATACAGTGACCCAAACCTGGAATTGAACCCGGTTCCTGGTACTGTGGGGCTGCAATGCTAACCACTGTGCTGCCTCGAAGAGTGGTGAATGCAGGGTCATTGAGTATTTTCAAGGCTAAAGTAGATCATTCTTGACCAACGACGGGTGTCAGGGATAGGCAGGGGAGTGAAGTTGAAGCCACAATCAGCCATGATCTAACGGAATGGTGAACCGGGCTCAAGGGGCTGAATGGCCTACTCCTGATCGGAATTCATATGCTTGTGTGTCGTATATTCTTTCTATTGCAGCATAGTAAATTCTGTCCAAGTATCCGACACAACCAGCTCTTTGTGGGATTTGCTACCTTATCTACGGAGATTAATTTCTGATCAAATGAATGAACGGTGCACAGCAAATGAGTCACAGGTATAACTCTCTGTGATGGGAAAGAAACTCCTCAAATAAGACTTTGGTTATGGTGGGGGTGGGTGAGGGAGGGGGTGGGGGGAGGGGTGGGAGGAGGGTTGGTGTGTGGGGGCGGGGTGGGTGAGGGATGGGAACATGACTAGAGTAACTGGAATGTTCTTTATCAGAGCAAAAAGGGTAAAGAAGATCTCTGAGAGAAGTATATCCTGCGAGGGATCTCAATAAGCTGGCTCAAGCAAGGTTGTTTCACAGAAACTTAGACAATTCTCACAGGGTTATTCAGGGTAGATTTAGAAAGAATGCTCCTAATGGTGAGAGAGTCCAGAACTAGGGGTCATAGTTTGAGGATAAGGGGTAAACCTTTTAGGACTGAGGCGAGGAGATATTTCTTCATCCAGAGGGTGGTAAATGTGTGGAATTCACTACCACAGAAAGTAGTTGAGGCCAAAACGTTATGTGATTTTAAGAAGAAATTAGATATTGCTCTTGGGGCTAAAGGGATATGGGGGGGGGGGAGGGGGATCAGGATATTGAATTCAATGGTCAGCCATGATCAAGATGAATGGCAGAGCAGACTCGAAGGGCCGAATGGCCTACTCCTGCTTCTAGTTTCCATGTTTCTATTGGCCGGTGAACTGACAATTGAGAGCATAAATCAAGGGTCAGTAAATGAACAAAGGGAGATATAGGAGGGTTTACACACGCACACATGCCCACACACACACAGACATGCACGCACATGCGCACACACACAAAAGCGCACGCACACGCGCACGGTTATGAGTATATGGGAGACCCCACCAAAGCTGGTGGTGGAACCAGAATCTATATCAGCTTTCGAAAGGGTAATTGATAAATGTTTGAAAACAAAAGGGCTCCGGTAACAGGATTAAATCATAGAATCCCTGCAGTGCAGGAAGAGGCCACTTGGCCTACTGAGTCTGTACCTAATCTCCGACAACCATCCCATCCAGATCCTAGCCCTATAACCCCACTAATACCGCCAAACTACACATCTTGCAGGGAATTTTCGCTTGGCCAACCCACATAACCTGCACATTTTTTGGTGTGTGGGAGAAAACCGCAGCACCCAGAGGAAACCCACACAGAGTATGAGCACTCTTCAGAGGACCGGCATGGCTGAGTATCCTTCTGACCCTTAATAATTCCATTCTCCCCACGATCAGGATCCCCTCAAAAACTGCTGTCACCTGAATACTCTTTTGTGCATCTTTCTCAATATTATCCATAGCATCATTCATTGCCCATGAGCCTGTGTGAGGCACGGTAGCACAGTGCCAGGGACCTGGATTCGATTCCTGGCTTGGGTCACTTTCTGTGTGGAGACTGGCCATTCTCCCCGTGTCTGTGTGGGTTTCCTCCGGGTACTCCGGTTTCCTCCCACAGTCTGAAAGATGTGCTGGTTAGGTGCATTGTCCGTGCTAAATTCTCCCTCAGTGTACCCGAACAGGCGCCGGAGTGTGACGACTGGGGGATTTTCACAGTAACTTCATTGCAGTGTTAATGCCAGCCTATTTGTGACTAAGAAAAGACTTTAAAAAAACCTTTAAACAAATACGAGAGCTGAATGGGAAGCCAGATGGAGTTCAGCAATGTAAGGAAGCTGAAGTATCAGCAAGGCCTCAGCCAGTGTGTTCCAGTGACTCGAATACACACTGTGTGTGTATTGATTGTAACTCTTTGTGCTGTCAACTTCAATCCCCAATCATGTCATCAATATTGTTTGGGGGTGGGGAGCAGGGGCGCAGGCGGTGGGGTGGGGTGGGGGGTGGGGGAGTACTCATCCATCAGCAGAAAAAATGAAATCAACTTTAAACGTCAACATTTCTAATGGCTAATTCTTCACAGCACTTAATCATTTTGAGGTTGCAACTTCAACAAAGTCAATTTATTCATAGCAAATATTTATATCTCTGACTAATGGTGCATCAATTGATAAATGCTTCAGTTGATAACAAAAAGAAAAATCTCTCCCTGCAAATTAGTTTATTTATTAATGTCACAAGTGAGGCTTACATTGACACTGCAATGAAGTTACTGTGAAAATCCCCTAGTCGTCACACTCCGGTGCCTGTTCGGGTACACTGAGGGAGAATTTAGCACGGCCAATGCGCCTAACCCGCACATCTTCAGACTGTGGGAGGAAACCGGAGCACCCGGGGGAAACCCACGCAGACATGGGGAGAACATGCAAACTCCACACAGATAGTCACCCAAGCCAGGAATCGAACCTGGGTCCCTGGCGCTGTGAGTCGGCAGTGCCAACCACTGTGACAGCGTGCCACCCCTTTTAGATTTACGGAGACATGCAGTTGCAATATACTTGTACCTCGTAACCCTACCAAATGCTATTTTTGGATGCATTAGCAACACAATGCTGCTCATTTTGCTGTTGTGTTGGGATTATTAGGTAAATCTAGGCAGGTGAGGGAAGTGAAGGTGTGCATTTTCCCTGTCTGGCCTCATTTCTGCAAGGGGGTAGATCTTGGTGGAGTAACAGATGAGATTGTTTGTGCAACATTACTGAACCCCAAGGCCGCTCCAGCAGCCAAGATGCCAATGATGTGTGGGTACAGTACAGGCTAATGGGCTCGGATAAGGAGTAGGCTCACATTTAACTTATTTGGAGAGCTATGAGAAAGGGTCACTTACATCAGCAGTGTACAGCATAAAAATTCATCCTGACATTTACAGTTCTGTGAAAGCAAGGCCTTGATGATGCTGGGGAGTTGTTGCAGATGTTCAAATATTGAGTCTCTCCTCTTGACTGGAGTGAGAGCAAACAGCTTCATCTTAATGGTTCAATCTTCCATCCAAAACGGGGGCTTGTAAAACACATTCCGATAAATCACCAAAAGGCCAAGTGGATGAGAGCAATATCCTTTCATCTCTGGAAGCTGGGATTGAACCAGCCTGAGGGGAGGAACAGTCTACTCTGTCCCTTGTCAAGAATTAGTGGCACCATCCAAGAGTGGTTCGAGGGCCCAGAGCACCTTCGTAACTACGAGTCAACATTAAACCAGCAATGTCAACACGGGAGATCACACGATAGAAACACAAGTGATTGGGGTCAAGGTGAAATAGAATGTACTTTGCAATCAGTCCCGTGAATCCTCAATGGGTGACAAGCGGAAGGAGGAAGATATTTATTTCCAGTACTTGCTATGCTCACTGAAAGCAGCTTAGCATCATAAAATCCCTACAGTGCAGAAAGAGGGCATTCGGCCCATCAAGCCCTGCCCAGGCCCTATTCCCGTAACCCCACACATTTACCCCCCTGACACTAGGGTCAATTTAGCCAATCAACCTGACCTGCATATCTTTGGACGATGGGAAGAAACCGGAGCACCCGGAGGAAACCCACACAGAGGCGGGTAGAATGTGCAAACTCCACACAGACAGTGACCCGAGACGGGAATGGAACCCGGGTGTCTGGCACTGAGAGGCAGCAGTGCCAACCACTGTGCTGTGCCATCCAAGCATGTAAAAAAAGGATTGTTACAAAAGTATAAAACAGGAACTCCGACTGCTATTGTTGATGCTGCCTTCATATTTTTTGATTTGATTTGATTTATTATTGTCACAAGTTTTGGGATACAGTGAAAAGTATTGTTTCTTGCACGCTATACAGACAAAGCACTGTGCATAGAGAACGTAGGGGAGAAGGAAAGGAGAGGGTGTGTATCAGCAGTGGTTCCCAAGCTGGGACACATACTTTGCAGTGTGGGTTTTCACTCGTGCTGGGAGCTAGCAATGACTGAGGGCTGGAGTTTGCAGACTGTTACAAAACGGTGGTCGCGATGTGGAAGTCCTGCCCCCTTTTCCGATAGATCCAGTCTTCACCAGTGTGTGGCATCGGGGCTTCACACAGGTAGGACACCCAAACTCAGCAGGGCCATTTGAACTTAACGCTGAGTTCAAACAGATCCCATTTTGACTTTTCCAAGAACATAAACCCACGATGAGGGAGTCACGGGTTGATGGAGTTGGTGTAAACATTCTTAAAGACCTGTCTAACAGCCTGACGTTACCATTTTCTTTCTAAGAGCTGAATCTGGGCTTAATTCAGATCTGATTTAGAAATCTGCTTTCAGGCACCTCCCCCCCCAACAACCCCACCCCCCCCCCACCCCCACCCCCACCCCCACCCCCACCTCCCCCTATACGCACTCAGCCTGAAAAAAAACGCAGGTCCCATTCACACTGTGGACGGAGCTTAGCGCAGCTAAAACATTTGGAGCTCTGGACTACGCGTGTGCAGTTGAAAGAAATTTGATAACGCGCTCCCTGTGTCAGATCACTCCCGAGCCGCAGAAAGCAGCCCGGGAGTGACAAGCAGGAGTGATGGTGCACGCACACATCACTGCCCCCCCCCTTATCCACGCTCCCCCGCTACCCAGACCGATCGCCCGCAGAGTGGAAACGGACCCCCCCCCCCCAACTGCCCCCAACCCCCTCACCCACCAGAGTGAAGTTGGAAGCTCTGAACTCACTCTTCAGCAGCTGGAAGGCCTGATTCAGACTTTTATTCAGCATGTCCATTTCGGCACTGTTCTGGATCGACAAACGCGGTGGTAAAGGGGGAAATGCTGATAAAGTTGGGCAGGCAGCTCATTAATTCAATTGAAATACATGCAAATGTATTTAAATCGCCGTTGCGCCCGTTTTGGGCGCGAATCGGGTTGCCACCATTCCTGGGTTTGGGTAAAGTGGCCATTTATGTGGACATGGGCATGGATTGTGCTAATAGCCTCACACCCAACTTTACCAGGTTTTCGTGCCCATTCGCAATAGTAAGACCCAATTTGTTTTAAAACCCTTTGCTCTTCACACTTGAAGGAAACTGGCTTAAGCTGCCAGTAAGAATTACAAAAACACCAAATGCTTGACTACTTTCATTGACAGACCACCTGGAGTAGTTAGAAAAAACATGACCATCTATTTCATAGTTGCAATAGAGTTCTTTGATGTCATTTCAGAAGGGTTGTTATTGTGTCATTATGTATGCTTGGCTGAGCTACAAAACCGACAAAAGTACTTATCTCAGCGGGGGTTCTGAATTTACCGTTTGATGAACAGCTCAGAAGGGCTATTAAAGGATTAACTGTTTTTGATGTGGCTACTGAATAGAAGCATGTTCGTTTTATAACAAAGCAACCACCTGAGGAGATTTAAAAGCTTTGAATGGCTGATTTTTCAAGACCAAGTGTGGATGAGTAAGAGGTGTATTAGATTGTTAGAAGTTTATTTTCATCTATATTTGGCTCCTGATGTCAGTCCATGTTGAATACTGGGCAGATGATTATGGAGATGGCATCGCAGTGGGTGGGGTATATGATCTGGCATGGAGTTGGTATGGGGCCGAGTGGGGTACAGGAACTGTCATGGGGATATGAGGCATTGTGTGGGGGTATGAGAAATGAAGGACATCAAGCCTTGCAGCTTCTAAAACAATTGGGACCAAGTCCCAGAGAATTAAGGCAGGTCTTCTAACCAGCCCACCTCGGACCTAGCCGTCCCATGGCCGTCTGTACTTCCAGGGTCAGGGGGAACATCACAAGACCACCAGCTCCCTGGAGCAAAAGTTGAGACTAATGTGGCCCTTTATACCAGGTAGCTCTGCCAAGTCAGAAGACTCAAGCTGTCTGCCTTGGCAGTGAAAATCTGGCCTTGGTTCTCTGACAGCCAAACATAGACCAGCAATAGCAACCAGTGACAGGTCTGAGAGACTCCACAGTTCATCTTGCAGACTGACAACTTAAAAGGAGATGAAATACTGATGGGAGGGACAATAGTTACAGGGATCAGCAGTGGGAATTGGAACTGGTGCAGCAGGTGATCAAGGAGGCGAATGGAATGTTACATAAGAACATAAGAAATAGGAGCAGGAGTAGGCCATCTAGCCCCTCGAGCCTGCCCCACCATTCAGTAAGATCATGGCTGATCTGAAGTGGCTCAGTTCCACTTTCCCGCCCTCTCCCCATAACCCTTAATCCCCTTGTCTGCCAAAAACCTATCTACCCACATCTTAAATAAACTCAGCGAGGTAGCCTCCACCACTTCAACGGGCAGAGAATTCCAGAGATTCACCACCCTTTGAGTGAAGAAGTTGGCCTTTATAGCGAGGGGGATAGAATATAAAAGCAGGGAGGTCTTGCTGCAACTGTACAGGGCACTGGTGAGGCCGCAGCTGGAGTACTGTGTGCAGTTTTGGTCGCCGCACTTGCAAAAGGATATATTGGCCTTGGAGGGAGTGCAGAGGAGGTTCACGAGGCTGATACCGGAGAAGAGGGGGTTAACTTATGAGGAGAGATTGACTAGACTGGGCCTGTACTCGTTGGAGTTTAGAAGGATGAGGGGGGATCTTATAGAGACATGTAAGATAATGAAGGGGCTGGATAAGATAGAGGTAGAGAGATTCTTCCCACTTAGAAAGGAAACCAGAACTAGAGGACACAGTCTCAAAATAAGGCAGGGGGGAGGGGGAGCAGTTTAGAACAGAGTTGAGGAGGAACTTCTTCTCTCAGAGGGTGGTGAATCTCTGGAATTCTTTGCCCACTGAAGTGATGGAGGCTACCTCATTGAATATGTTTACGTCAAGGGTAGATAGATTTCTGATCGATAAGGGAATTAAGGGTTATGGGGAGAGGGCGGGTAAGTGGAACTGATTCACTTCAGATCAGCCATGATCTTACTGAATGGTGGGGCAGGCTCGAAGGGCTAGATGGCCTACTCCTGCTCCTATTTCTTGTGTTCTTATGTAAAACTCCAATGGCAAAATGTAAAAAAAATTGAACACAGTCAATGAATAAGTAGATTCCCAGAGTGGATACTCACAAATTATTCCCATAGCCTCATTTCAGTGAGTGACAGGAGGAGTGTTAATTGTAGCTTTGTCCTAATGTCGGCGCAGTTAAGCATTCCGAATGAAAATGGAACATTCCACTGAAGGAAGGTAACAGCTTCAAGAGCTGGAACACACATGAAAATCGTCGAGGAATTGCAGAATTCACCCTTACTGAAGAGGTCAGCTGTGACCGACTATCTAACATCTATAAAAAATATATATCCATCGTGTTATTTTTCAAACTGGTAACTCTGGATCGGACAGCATGTTTTTGTGAGATTGGGATGATAAGAGAAAGGCCAATAGCCTGATCAGTTTTCTTCAGCAATTCTGAGTCCCTCCAGTAGTCTATCGTGTGAATGGGTGGATGGCGAGGACAGCTAAGATTTGATAAAGAGAAGTAATGCACAGGTGTGGAGCTGAGACACGGTCAGACCTTTATTTTCATTGTGATTTTCATTATAAAACAGAAGCTTAGACGAAAAGGATTTAATTTGACACCGTATTACCACCAGAGCACAAATTAAACCAACAGAATGACTTGTGTTTACACATGTTGCTTTTTAAATTGGCCGATAGAACTGACTGCCCCTAAAGGAGGAGGGAGAGGTTTAGCTTGAAATTCCAGAGTTTAGGACCTTGAAAACTAAAGGTAGGCCCATCAATGATGGAATGATTAAAATCGGAATTAGAGAAAGGCAGATACCTCTGAGGGTTGTAGGGTGAGCGGAGATGATTCAGAGACAGAGGGATGAGGGATTTGAAAATAAGTTTTTAATTTTAAAAACCAAGGTGTTGTTTAACCAGGAGCTAAATCAGCACAGGGCTGACAAGGGAACAGAACTTGGAGTGAGTTTGGACATGGTCAGCGCAGGTTTAGATGGCCTTAGATTTCTGAAGGGTAGAACGTGGATATATTGAAATAGTCAACACGTTACAAAGACATGGATGAAAACTTCTGCAGCAGATCAACTAGACAAGAGGTGATGTTACACTCAGTATGGAAACATAATATCATACTACTATAGCTTTTTGTTATGCACTAATTGTATGGCTCTCGTTAATTCAGAGCAATGTAAAAATGACTGACTTTCAATGAGCAGTGGTTTCTCTGCAGTACTATGTTAGGGATTTTAAACAGAAAGACAAGATGTGGAGTGGGATTCTCTGGCTGTGCCTGCCTCAAAATCAGAGAATTCCACTCGAGATCAATGGACCTTTGTGTGGTCTGCCCCTGCCTGCTACGATTCCTGTACACTTTCCCTTACTACACCAATTGGTACTCAGTTGGCTGTTCACTGTATTCAATGCTGGGTATTAATGGGGAACTTACCTGTGCTTGGGATTTGTTCATTAATGTACACAATGACTTTGGTCTTGTGATCGGCCTGCTCCAGGAAAGCCCTGTCTCCAGCCCAAGGTTTGAGCCCATGACCAGAATCTGTCAGCAGCAGATAAATTCACTTGTCTCGGCAGCACGCTGTCTGTCTGTACTGAAGATGAAACACATGCAAGAATTGGCAGACTTTTGAATACGAGTCTGGGAATGAAGGGGAGTAAGTCTGCCGAGCAAATTGAACGTTCCTAGATTTATAGCCTGCCCACCCTGCTCTACACGAGACTTGGACTGTGTATCAGCGTCATGTCAAGAACACAACCATTTCCAACTCAGCTGCCTCTGGAAGCTTCTGAAGATCAGATGGCAGAGCGACACTGAGGTGCTGTTCTGAGTTGGCACTGCCAAGAATGCACGCTGTAGTGAGACAGTCACAATGGAGCTGGGCTGGTTGTGTGGTCAGAATGCCTGATACTCGATTGTCCAAAGCGAATCCTCTATGGAAGTCTTAAATCTGATATGCACTCTCATGGTGGTCAAAGTAGGCGCTACATGAATGCGTCAGGCATTTTGACATTGACTTTGAATCCTGGGAGAAGCTTGCCCTGACACAACCAAATAAAAAAACAGTGTGGCCTCCTTTGAAGGCACCTGTGGGTGGCACGGTGGCACAGTGGTTAGCATTGCTGCCTCACGGCGCCAGGGATTCAGGTTCAAGTCCAGCCTTGGGTGTCTGTCAGTGTGGATTTTGCACATTCGCCCTGTGTCTGCCTGGGTTTCCTCCCCCACTCCAAAGATGTGCAGGTTAGGTGGGTTGGCCATGCCAAATTGCCCCTTCATGTCAGGAAGATTATCAGGGTAACTATGTGGGGTTTGGAGGATAGAATCTGGGTGGGATTGTTGTCAGTCCAGGATTGATAGACCGAATGGCCTCTTTCTGCACTGTAGGGTTTCTATGATATTATCGGGGTGGAGAGAAACTTCTAGGAGAATGAATCTCGAGTCAGCAGCCCAACTAAAGCTCAATTGTCTGTGATATCCTGAACTATTTGTAGCAGAACCTTCCGGATACAGATTGGCCTGAACAGTCACCTATGTACCCAGTGGAAACTGAGCAAACACTCTCGGTGCTGAACGTGCTCATCTTCATCTCAAACGATGAGCAAGAAATGTACTAATTATTGTTCAATTAAGAGAAGGTTGGAAACTGGGTTATTGGAGGCACAAAGTTGTTGGTGGGGGTGGTGGGCGTTGATTTTCCCAGGCTGTTGCACTTCTTGAGTAACACTGAGGGCTGGGAGACATCAGTGGAGGCTGGGCTTCCCGCTGGGCATCACAGCCTCCGCCAGTCTCCCAGGCTAAGATTTCTAATATAATCAGCTCCGCGCCGTAAATCGGCATGGAGCTGATTACAATATGGAAATCGCCATTTCAGGTGCAGGACTGTTTCCCCTACTATCCTCCCTCCAAGGGTTAGATCTCCCTCGCAAATACAAACATTTCCCTGTGCCTACCCCATCAAACATCTTTGCAAACCCTCCATCAAGTCACCCCCTCTCCTTCAGCTAAACAAAACTGTTCAATCCTTCTAGGTGCTTGTACATTCTCAGTTCAGGCATTATCCTGGGGGTGGGGGTGTCATCAAGGACAGCAGCAATGGCCTCCTACTATCAACAAAATCCCATACCTGCTGGGTTCAGATAACAGACTGAAGCAACCTCATATGTTCTCGTGGGGGGGGGAGGGGAATGGAGGAGGCAAAAGAAGTTTATTTATTAGTACTAAGAAGGCTTACATCAACACTGCAATGAAGTTACTGTGAAAATCCCCCAGTCTCCACACTCTGTCACCTGTGCGGGTACACTGAGGGAAAATTTAGCACGGCCAATGCACCTAACCAGCACATCCTTTGGGCTGTGGGAGGAAACTGGAGCACCCGGAGGAAACCCACACAGACACGGGGAGAACATGCAAACTCCACACAGACAGTGACCCAAGCTGGGAATCGAACCCAGGTCCCTGGCGTTGTGAGGCAGCAGTGCCATCCACTGTGCCAGCCTGCCACACGGTGATTACTCATCCGCCTGGACTTCCCAATCCCCCCCACCCCCTCCTCCCCACAGGAAGTTAAA
The DNA here is from genome assembly GCF_965287045.1 of Carcharhinus amblyrhynchos. Taxonomy (NCBI): domain Eukaryota; kingdom Metazoa; phylum Chordata; class Chondrichthyes; order Carcharhiniformes; family Carcharhinidae; genus Carcharhinus; species Carcharhinus amblyrhynchos. Next base: position 9,543,144 of record NC_137341.1, on the reverse strand, counting down.
ATCTGGGTGGGTGTTACATTACTGTCAAAGCCCCTCACATGCACCAGGAACTCAACAAGTTTCAGCAATAGTAACCCACCCTTACTCAGAAGCCTTTTATTGAAATTTTTATTGAATACTGTTCTATATCAGTTTACACTGTCACTGTCGGTGTCATTCAAATCAACTGACATAAATATTTGTAACCCACTCCTCTTTATCAGCAAGTCTTACATTCAAGACACTCCAGAGAGCACAGCAGCTGGTAGAATTCCAGCTCTCTACATATCGCAGGAAGAATAAACACTTTCCAGTCAGTCAGGGTCACTGTGCCTGGCACACATATTATCTTTGCACAAAAGAGCTAAACATTATCTTTGTCATAGCCTGGGAGAGGTGTGGCTTTGAAAGGTATGGAGAGAAAGACAGGATACATTAAAAGTCTTTGCCCTGACAGTTTTTAGCACAATACTGTATTGTGAAAAACCTCACAGTCTCCCTGAAACACCAACATCCGCCTTAAATGGCTGATCTGGTGTCATTACCCATACCGAGAGCGCATTAATGTCAAAACGATAGATTATATCGCTGCCCGATGCAATCGGACTGGATGGAGTTCCTCAAATTGAAAATTACAAGCTCTGAAACAGCACAGCTCCCAGTCATTCTCCATTTCTCAAGAGCAGCAGAATATAAAACGGGAAGTTTATCTCGGTGTTTATAAACTGTCTGCTTAATGCGGCTGGAGCTTGGGCTTTGGCAGCCGTGCTTAGCTCAAATTTATCATCAAAGCCAGTGTTAAAAAGAGGAGTGAGAGACACATGATTAAATCTGATCAGACTGGAACGTGAATTAATTCATCCCATCTGACTCAGGTTTCGAAAACCCAAGCTCTAAACTCTTTTTAGACAAGTTTTATCAGAGTTCTAATTTCAGACAATGGAGCATCTTTATAATCAAACTTTAGGGGGTTTAACCACTGGTATTTAATTTACCTGTAACAAATAATAACATATTGTGACAAAAAGACTTTTTAATTGTGATGCTCAAAATATATCCAATTCATCATTAATACAGGCCTTGAAAATCCAATCTAAACTATTCACTGTGACTGGCTGAATCAGAACTGCGATGGTACAGCGGTTAGCATTGCTGCCTCGCTGCAGCAGGGGCCCAGGTTCGATTCCCAGCTTGGGTCACTGTCTGTGTGGAGTCTGCACATTCTCCTTGTGTCTGCATGGGTTTCCTCCCACACTCCAAAAGATGTGCTGATTAGGTGCATTGGCCATGCTAAATTCTCCCTCAGTGTATCCGAACAGGCATCGGAATGTGGTGACTAAGGGAGTTCCATAGTAACTTCTTTGTAGTGTCAATGTAAGCCTACATGTGACATTAAATAAATATTTATTCTTTAATCAACATCATAAATACAGATCACTTTGCTGAGCACATTTTCATTACTTTGTTTCCTATGTTACAAAGACTACACTTCAATCCATTTTATTGACTGTAAAATACTTTGGAATATCCTTACATCATGAAAGATGTTAGGTAAATCTAAGTTTTTCTATTGTTTTAGTCCAATGTCACTGCTGGTAACTCATTTCCTGACTATTGTAAGATCACTCAGATGGATTTCAACAGTCAGCTATTTTGCATTTTAAAAATTACATTTCTTTTTATTCATTCATGGGATGTGCGCAGGGCTGTCTAGATCATTCATTGCTCACCCCTTATCTCCCTTGAGAGGACGGCAGTGAGCTGCCTTCTTTAACCGTTGTAGTCCATGTGGTGTAGATACACCTACAGTGCTATTCGGTGGGGTGTTCCAGCGGCAGTGAAGGAACAGTGATACAGTCCAGAAGGCGTGTGGCTTGGAGGGGAACTTGCAGGTGGTGGTGTTCCCCTGTATCTGCTGCCCATGTCCTTCTAGATGGTAGAGGTCATGAGTTTGGAAGGTTAAAGGAGTCTTAGGGAGTTGCTGTCATGCATCTTGTAGATCGTACAGGCTGCTGCTATTGTGTGTTGGTGGCAAAGGGAGTGAATATCAAAGGTGGTGGATGGGGTGCCAATCAAGTGGGCTACTTTGTCCTGAATGCTGTTAAACTTCTTGAGTGTTGTCGGAACTGCACCCATCCAGGCGAGTGAGGAGTGGCCCATCACAGTCCTGACTTGTGCCTTATAGATCGTGGACAGCTTTTGGGGAGTTCCCAACCTCTGATCTGCACTTGCAGTCACAGTGTTTGGATGGCTCGAATAGTTCAGTTTCTGGTCAATAGCAAACCCGAAGACATTACTAATGGATATCAGCCTGTGCAGACTTGTACTTTTCAAATCATTTCTTGAAACTAAACAAATATATTTTGGTAGGTTTTTCTATTAGTAACAGAACCTATATATGATGTACTCATAGAATCTCGACAATACAGAAAAAGACCATTTGGCCCATCAAGTCTGAACCGAATCTCCGAAAGATCCCCCCCTTTCCCTGCAACCTCGCACATTTAGCATTGCTAATTCACCTAACCGACACGTCTTTGGACACTAAGGGGCAATTTAGCATGGCCAATACACCTAACCTACATGTCTTTGGACACTAAGGGACAAATTAGTATGGCCAATCCACCTAACCTACATACCTTTGGACACTAAGGGGCAATTTAGCATGGCCAATCCACCTAACCTACATACCTTTGGACACTAAGGGGCAATTTAGCATGACCAATCCACCTAACCTACATACCTTTGGACAGTAAGGGACAATTTAGCATGGCCAATTCACCGAACCTACATGTCTTTGGACACTAAGGGACAATTTACCATGACCAATCCACCTAAGCTGCACATTTTTGAACTGTGGGAGGAAACCAGGGCACCCAGAGGAAACCCACACAGACATGGGGAGAACATGCAAACTCCTCATACAGTGACCAAAGGCTGGAATTGACCTCAGGTCCCTGGCGCAGTGCTAACCTTTGGACCACTGTGCCGCCCCTAGTCTCGCAGCAGCTATTAGAATTCAAAAGCAGTGATGTTCCCTCACAGCAGTTGCCGATGCAATAAACTTAAACCACTGGTCTTCACTGACAACTGTCACAGATTGGACAAGTCTAGGAATAGCATGTCTGACATAAAGGCACTACTGTGACAAGATAAGATGATAACTGGTGCCCAAGTCCTTTAGAGTGAGTGCAAACATGCACAAAAGCAGGATGATACCAAGTGTTAGATTAAAAAAAGCTGTGCTATCAGCGAGTCAGGCCAAATTTTACATCTGGGACTGTGACAACCACACTGAACACTTCCAGAAAACACTGCTGCCAATAAAAGATTGCCAGAGAGCATGTACAATAAGATGGAAAGACCGAGGTCTGTCTCCAGCCCCCTGCACTGAGTGTGTGTCTGTCATTCTATGTTGCGGATCCCGCTTCCTTTTCACTGAATGAGTGATCCATCCCTTCCCAAAATCCCTGACACAAAAAGGAAGCATCTTCTCTGCAAACTGGGGAAAGTGTCATTGTGAGATAAGTAGCATTGCTCGCATGTGTACAATTTCACCCAGGGAATGCAAAAATAGGCAACTTCATGTTCAATGTGTGTATGAGTGGGTGTTGACCTACACACACTCGTACTTACATTGTGGACATAGGTATTAGGAGCAGAAGTAGCCAAATTCAGCCATTCAATCAGATCTTGGCTGATCTTTCCCTGGTCTCAAATTCATCTCTCCACCCGTTCCCCATAGCTCCTTATCCCTTTTTCTTTATTGGAAATATATCTATCTCTTCTTGAAGTCATTCAGTGATTCAGACCCCACCGCGCTAAGGGGTAGCGAGATCCCGCAAATTCACCCTCTGCGACAAGTAGTTCATCCTCATCTCAATTTTAAATTCATCGCCTTTCAACCCATACCTGTGAGCTCTTGTTCTAGATTGCCCCATAAGGGCTACATTTACTTTATCAATACCTTTTAGTATTTTATATACCACGATCAGATCCCCACTCGTCCTTCTGAACTCCAGCGAGTGTAATCCCAAACTGTTTAATCTCTCCACGCACGTCAAGCCCTTTTCCCCCGGAATCAATCTAATGAACCTCCTCTGAACTGCCTCCATTGCCACCACATCCTTCCTCAAATAAAGGAGACCAAAACTGGCCACAATATTCCAGATGTGGTCTCATCAACACCCTGTACAATTGCAATAACACTTCTCTACTTTTATATTCGTGTCCCTTTGCAATAAATGGACAACTTCACAGAGAACTGAGAGAACATCAATGGGAAGTGAAAGTGCTGTGGATGCTGGAACAGGAACAGTGGGGGGAGACAAAGAGCTCATTTTTCAGGTGTGGACCCACTGTGAAAATTGCAAGTTCAGTCAGAACCATCCTGCTCTTCTTTGTGTGGGATTCTTTTCACCAATACGGCATTATTTAAAGACTGGGGAATGCTCCTGGACAGTGGAGTTATCCCAGGAGATCTTCCAGTTCAGGTGAAGGGCCTGCACCTGAAAGCTGAAAAACAGCACCAAGTCTTCTCCAAACTCAAACTTCCTGAAAATACTGAGGGCCCAGGACCAACAGAAGCTTTCCGAGGACATCTCGGCATTCCCTACAGATTCCCTGAGGAATTTATCCTCCCCTCTTCCTCCACTACACTGCCTCTTCCTAATCCACACGCAGGGGCTTACTGACACCACCTACAGCAGTGCTGGGCAACCTAGGCTGGTGAGTGGGCCGCATGGCTGACCCTCCTTCACCTCAGTGGGTCGCAAGATTGCAATCGGTCTTGTTCACTAACCATGAATAAAATTAAATACGTTGAATACACGCTGAATATTTCATAACGAGTTATAGAAAATACTTATCATTTGGATAGTAATAGAACTATCATCAACTTCAAATGGTAAAAACAATAGAAGTATTTACACTGTGGAGGGAGCGCACGGCTCTCACACACACCTCATTTCACTTGTTCTTACTTTCCATGTGTCTCACTTCAGTTATACCAGGAGGGAAAAAAAAACTACGCAGTGGACACTCGTGGAATGTGGTAAGCCTGTGTGTGGGCAACAGTCAACAAAATGTCTCACTCAGAGATCACATGTCACCCCTGGGCTAGAGGTTGCCCACCGTTAACCTTCAGGGATGAGGCCAGTTTCCACGTACACAGCACTAATGTTCAGTTCCATCTTTCCTTTGACTGTTATCTCCGAGCTGTTAGGATCCCTGTTCACAACCTGATTATAAATAACTTCTTCTTTCCCCCCAGAGAAACTTTAGGAAGACTGCCAATGTTGTTGGTCGCCACCATAAAGCCGAGATACAATGGCTGGATTCCCCTGGTCTCACTCACCCCGCTACCAGTGGGACTCTGTAGGTTTCTCTGGGGTAGTTCCCTCCAAGCTTGAATCATGAATAAATTATTGCGACCTGTCCCTGGGTCTGCGGTGGTTAGTTGGAATAAGTCCATCATAACGTACTCCACCTTTTGATCCAATTCTTGGATTTTATAGATTCTGCCTTTGTCCTTTCTGCTCTAATCCCTACACCTTCTCAAAACCCGTCTGACCATCTAATCCTTAGGTCAGTTCTCCCATGTGGACAAAGTGGGGGCAGTTTCCACCAAAGTCCTGGATACCTGATGTTTGGTAGGCAGTCAAGGTCAGTAAAATTTGAAAGTTTATTTATTAGTATCACGAGTAGGCTCACATTAACACTGCAATGAAGTTACTGTGTAAATGCCCTAGTTGCCACACCATGGTGCATGTTCGGGTACACTGAGGGAGAATTTAACATGGCCAATGCACCCAACCATCACGTCTTCAGACTGTGGTAGGAAACCGGAGCACCTGGAGGAAACTCATGCAGACACGGGGAGAACATGCAGACTCCGCACAGACAGTGACCCAAGCCGGTTCCCTGGTGCTGTGCGGCTGCAGTGTTTGCCACTGTGCCACCCACAAGTTGTGTTACATAGAACATAGAACTGTACAGCACAGTACAGGCCCTTTGGCCCTCAATGTTATACCAAGCTATGTCCGAACCCAAGATCAAGCTATCCCACTCCCTATCATTCTGGTGTGCTCCATGTGCCTATCCAATAACTGCTTGAAAGTTCCTAAAGTGTCCGACTCCACTATCACAGCAGGCAGTACATTCCACACCCCAACCACTCTCTGAGTGAAGAACCTACCCCGGACATCCCCCCTATATCTCCCACCTCGAACCTTATATTTATGCCCCCTAGTAACAGCGACATCCACCGGAGGAAATAGTCTCTGAACGTCCACTCATCACCTTATAACTTCTATTAAGTTGCCTCTTATCCTCTTCCGCTCTAAAGAGAAAAGCCCCAGCTCCCTCAATTTTTTCTCATAAGACCTACCCTCCAAACCAGGCAACATCCTGGTAAATCTCCTCTGCACTCTCTCCAATGCTTCCACATCCTTCTTATGGTGAGGTGACCAGAACTGCACACACTATTCCAAATGTGGTCTCACCAAGGTCCTGAAAGTGTTGTGATTGGATATTTTACTTCTCCTGCCCCTCCCCGTCCGCTCAAATCTGGAAATGTTTAACACTGCGCTATGGGGTGGGGGGGCGGGGAGCAGAGGCAGGGACAGGGGAAAGGGGGAATCATAGAATCTACAGTGCAGAAGGAGGCCATTCAGCCCATTAGGTCTGCACATGCCCTTAACCCCATGTATTTACTCTGGCTCGTCCCCCTGACTAAGGGGTAATTTAGCATGGCCTAACCCGGTGGAGGTGGGGGAGCAGTGCACGGGGCAATCTGCAGGTGCAGGTAAACCTGCCCATATTAAAAGCCCCTGTGAAGCATCTTGCAACTTTTCACAAAGGGCTTCATTGCTGCTGTTGACTTATTTAAACAGTTTGACCCCCAGACGCTGGAGGTCATGAAAGGCAGTGCGGGTTCTTCCTTTCTTTAACGTATTCCTGTCAAACTTTGTCCTCAGTGAACCCCCATTCCCTCAGCGAACACTGTGACGGAGAAAGACGCTCGAGTTCTGAGCAACTGCAAAAAGTGAAATTTGCAAAACCAAAACAGAAACAGGCCAGTTATAATAATAGAGAAATTTAATACCGGAATTACCCGTCAGCACACGTGTAAAATAAATCTTCGAAAAACATGGTCATTGTGAGGTTTGTAAGCTTGATTCTCACAGCGTATAAATTCTATTTAAAATCTGGGGAATGATGAGCTACACATGTGTAACATTTTTTATAGATCCTGTTTCTTAAATGAAAAGTTTCTGAAAGCTTTAAACCGTTTCACTGGGAAGATATCAAAAAAAGGAGCCTTAGGGTTTAATGAATATAAAGCTTGCCAATATCGACATGAATCCTTTCATTATCCATTCCCGCTGTCCACAGGCCTGATATTAAACTCTGCAACCTTTCCAAGGCCCATTTCCAGCTGTTGCCAGGGATCCTTAACACACACAAACCAGAAGAATTAACTTGCTAAAGGCTGCTGCACTGTTATTTTTTTGCCTTGTTAACTACGTACGTCGTTTAAAAAGGATGTCACGGTGGCACAGGGGTTGGCACTGCTGCCTCACAGCGCCAGGGACCTGGATTCAATTCTGGCCTCAGGTCAGTCTCTCTGCAGAGTCCGCACATTCTCCCCATGTCTGCATGGGTTTCCTCCAAGTGCTCCAGTTTCCTCCCACAGTCCTAAGATGTGCCAGTTAGGTTGACTGGCCGTGCTAAATCACCCCTTAGTGTCAGGGGGACTAGCAGGGTAAATATGCGGGGTTACGGGGATAGGGCCTGGGTGGGATTGTTGGCGCAGACCCGATGGGCCAAATGGCCTCCTTCCACACTGTAGGGATTCTAAAATGTTTGACTCTCAATTCAGCCATGAGCATTTCTAGCATTTTGCATCTCAGATTTGAGCCATTAGCAAGTCTTCTTTCACCCAACTGGGGCCAGTTATTTCGCCAGTTTTACGTACGGGGGTGGGGGGGGGGGTGGGGTGTCGATTAGCTCAGTCGGCTGGATGGCTGGTTCATGATGCAGAGTGATACCAACCACGCGGGGTTCAATTCCTGTACTGGTTAATCATTCTCAACCTTGCCCCACGCCTGAGGTGTGATGACCCTCAGGTTAACTAGGTTCGGGTTAAATCACCATCAGCCAGCTCTCTCCCTTTGAGCTGATGGTCACCTGGGACGATGGTGACTTTACCTTTATAAATTGCTGTGACTCGGATTGCCAACTCCGGTGGACAGTATTCCCAGGTCTTTCCCAGTATGATCTCCCATCTCGACGTATCCTGCCAGCAAAACACCCTTCCTTCCCCACTTCTCTAATATTTATATAACTATTGAACAAAAGTATTGGGCAAAAAAAGTTAAAACTAAAGTTTTTTTTGAATAATTTTATGCCAGGATGATCTCATCAGTGTCTGGGAGATTAATTTTTAATTCCTGATAACTCAGTGACAAGCTGGAGAGTTAGCAATCCTGGACAGAATTACTACCGAGCTCAAAGTCAGATGGGGGTCACAAAGCTGCACTGTGGGGAAAAGTTAAAGCTTAAAGTTAAACTTTATTTATTAGTCACGAGTAAGGCTTACATTAACACTGCAATGAAGTTACTGTGAAATTCTTCTAGTTGTCACACTCCGGTGCCTGTTCGGGTACACCGAGGGGGAATTTAGCATGGCCAATGCACCTAACCAGCGCGTCTTTCGAACCGCACAGACACGGGGAGAATGTGCAGACTCCACACAGGCAGTGACCCACACCGGGAATCGAACCTGGATTCCAGGTGCTGTGAGGCAGCAATGCTAACCACCGTACCACCCCAAAACAGCCACGTGGCAGTGATTTCCCGCAAATTGGCCCGTTCTTTGGCAAGATGGCGCACCGGTAATCTGGATAAAGAGAGTGGGCAGGCTCGCAAAGCGGGAGGACCAACAACAGGCCCTACTGAAGGAGCTAACAACTGCGTTTATAGGTGAGGGGGCGAGAGGGCGAATGAGTGAGTTTTAAATCTGGCAAATTAAAAGTCGGCTACAGCATCCAGATTGCCAGAGGCCTCTCTACAGGGTGGCTTTCTGCCGCAGTGGCTGAATCCTAGGTTTCCTAACCCATACACCACAATCAGTATGGATAGGCAACAACACCTCCTCCACAATCATCCTCAACACCGGTGCTCCACAAGGCTGTGTTCACAGCCCCCTACTATACTCCTTATACATCTATGACTGTGTGGCCAAATTCCCCTCCAATTCGATTTTCAAGTTTGTTGATGACACCAATATAACGGGTCGGATCTCAGACAACGGTGAGACAGGAAAGAGATAGAGAATCTGGTGAACTGGTGCGGCGATAATAATCTCTCCCTCATTGTCAAGCGATCAGCTGTCCCCCATCCTATCACTGATGTTTCCTTTTCTTTGTTATTTCCTGACCCCCATTTCCCCCGACTCCTCAAAGCTGTCCATCCCCATTTTCCACTTCTGACCAGAGGTCATCGACCTGAACTGTTAACTCCAGTTTCCACAAGTATTTGCATCAATTTCAGGGAAGCAGCCTGCACAATATAAATCAAAACACTGCGGATGCTGGAATCTGAAACAGAAACAGGAAATGCTGGAGAATCTCAGCAGCTCTGACAGCATCTGTGGAGAGAGAATAGAGTTGACGTTTAGACTTGAAACATGGGCTTGGTTCTCTCTCCACAGATGCTGAGATTTTCCAGCATTTTATGCTTTTGCTTGAACCTGCACAATCAATGCAGTGCAGCAGGGGGCCATTCAGCCCATCGAGTCTGCACAGACTGTCCTACAGAGCACCTTACTCAGGCCCTATCTCTGCAACCCCACATATTTACTCCACTAATCTCCCGAACCTATACATTTTGGGTCACTAAGGGGCAATCTAATGTGGCCAATCCACCTAACCAGCACATCACTGGATGGATCTGGGTGGAAACTGGAACACCTGGAGGAAATCCACACGGACACAAGGAGAACTTGCAAACTCCATACAGACAGTGACCCAAGTCTAGAATTGAACTCGAGTCCCTGGCGCTGTGAGACAGCAGTGCTAACCACTGTGTCACCATGCCGCTGGCTTCAGTTATAAAGAGGCTTGTCGCCAAAGTGTAGCAAACGGGCTGCTTTCTCAGCATTGTCTACAGTGAGGACCACAATACACCCAACCGCCTTGTTTCATTGGTGGTACTAAATGTCTTTTTATTTGTTGAAGGATTTGCAACTGCCACATTATTTGTTAGCTGCAGTGTGGCCCCAAGAATGGCAAACTCCACGTTGAGTTGAATGAGGATGGTGATAGAGGGTGCCAGTACAATTCGACTCACAGATTCATACAGGATGTGGAGATGCCAGTGTTGGTTTGGGGTGGACACAGTAAGAAGTCTCACAACACCAGGTTAGAGTCTAACGGGATTATTTGGAATCAGAAGCTTTTGGAGCACTGCTCCTTTATCAGGTGAGTGGAGAGGTAGGTTTCATAAACACGGTGTATATAGACAGAGACACAACTGCAAGACAGTGACCAGAATGCGAGTCTTTACAGGTACAGACAGTGCGAGTGGAGAGAGGGATAACCACAGTTAAAGAGGTGTGAATTCATACAGTACAGAAAGACATGCCCCTAGCAGCCCTTTAAAAGACTTATCCAATTATTCCCATCCCATGCTTTGACCACAAAGCCCTGCGCTTTTCCCTTTCCAAAGATATATCCGGTTGCCTCTCGACAGTTCCCACTGAATCTGCATCCACCCTCCTTTCGGCCGGAACAAACCACTGCAGGGAAATGAAATCCTCGTCTCCCCACATCAGTCAGCCCGACTCCAGGAGTGCCTGACGACCGCCAACCCAATTGGAGAATTCAGAGTCACTCCACCGACTCTTACACTGCAAAGGCAAAGCCACTTCTCAGAACAGAGAGCCCCGGAGCATGGCAGGCTCACTCCATTCAGTGTCAAAGTTTCTCAAAAGCCAAGTCTCCGCTCATTCACTTCTTGGGAAGCCTATTTAGTTAATCGTACAATGAGGGTCATTCCAGTTGGGAGTGCAGCTTTCCACAATACACACGTAAATGGCAGATTAATGGCCTCATTTGTTCCTTTACAAATGCTAATCTGTTAATTGTTTACCCAAATGGGTCAGTTTAACATCTCATTATTCACTAACCGTTGGCACCCTGCCAGTGCAAATGTCCAACTCAAAACTGTTTTAAATCCTTCCGGTAACTGGAAATGTGAAATAGTTTCTTGTTTTCTGAATAGATTGTTGAAATATATAACAGGAGCCTCTGCCGCCTAACCGCGTGTTCCCTAATACCACAGATAAGAGAGCTAACCGGAGAGAAGCAGTTAGTTACTGGACAGGAATGTATTCCAGCAGCTTATCTTCCCCGTGTTCTGTAAACAGCCGGTCTATATTTATGCTTCTGGTGTTATGTGAAAAGCAACATTATGCTGCACACAGATATTTCACTAATGCAACGAGATACAATGAATAATTGCTTTCCAAAAATTGCACAAGTTAGTGATTCACAGTAAATGACAAAACACTTGTTCAGGTAGTGACAGGAATTTTAACAACATGCTTACTGACTGCTATTTGCAGAGAAAAACTCCAGTTCCAGGAAAGGTGGTGCTGTGGAATCATAGAATCCCGACAGCACAGAAGAGGCCATTTGGCCCATCGGAGGGAGGCATTTTCCCGTCCCGAATTGTAGCGGGCAGTGGGGGTGGCGTACCACGCAAAGGTCCATTGATCATGGGTGGGATTTCCCAGTTTTTGGGGACAAGCGCAGCTGGAAAATTCTGCCTATCGAGTCTGCACTAATTCTCGGACAGAATATCTTCATGAATCGCAGAAGGTTAGTATGCAGGTGCAGCATGCAATAGAAAAGGCAAATGGGATGCTGACATTTATTGCCAAAGGACTGAAGTACAAAAGTAGAGAAGTGTTATTGCAATGGTATAGGGTGTTGGTGAGACCACATCTGGAGTATTGTGTCCAGTTTGGTCTCCTTGTTTGAGGAAGGATGTGGTGGCATTGGAGGCAGTTCTGAGGAGGTTCACCAGACTGATTCCGGGGATATTCTTGCCTTAAAAACATACAATGGGGTAGCCTCAACGACTTCACTGGGCAGAGAACTCCACAGATTCACAATGCTATGGGTGAAGAAGTTCCTCCTCAACTCAGTCCTAAATCTGCTCCCCCTTATTTTGAGGCCATGCCCCCCAAGTTCTGGTTTCGCCCTCCAGTGGAAACAACTCCCCTGCTTCTGTTATTCAATTGCTTAATCTGTCAGCAGGCCAGTACATTCGTCACCTGGAGTTCTTACCTACAATCTTGAATTTGACTCCATTCTTTTTTAAAATCACATTTCATGTCACTGTGATCTTCCATCAACTAGTTGACAGCCCATCTGTGCCAAGTGTATCAGGAAAAGTCCTCATTTGTAGACATTTGGAGCCAGCACAAAGATATTCACAATATCATCTCCACAATGTTAAAATGGCTCATCACTTATAGTTTATTTATCAGTGTTACAAGTAGACTTAGATTAACACTGCAATGAAGTTACTGTGAAAATCCCCTAGTCTCCACACTCTGGCCTGTTCGGGTGCACTGAGGGAGAATTTAGCATGGCCAATGCACCCAACCAGCACGTCTTTCGGACTGTGGAAGGAAGCCAGGGCATCTGGAAGAAACCTACACAGACACAAAGAGAACATACAAACTCCACACAGACAGAGACCAAGCCAGGAATTGAACCCGGGTCCCTGGTGCTCTAATGCTGCCGTGCTAACCACTGTGCCACCATGTTGTTCTTCCTGTTGTCATTAACATCAACAGCGCTACAATTATATTTTCATATTCACTTCAAATAAAGACTCTGTATCATTGCACATCCATGCCAAAAGCTTTTAAAAATAGCGTACTCTAAGAACTTAAGAATCGAAGCTGTGTCCCTGGCGCTGTGAAGCAGCAATGCTAACCACTGTGCCACTCGTACTGCTGCTGAAACATTGACATGAACGGAGCAAGTTTTAACGGTTTGAACAGTTCTAACACTCAGGAGTATCATCAATTAGTGTGAAACTTTATAGGAAAACTTTCAGATGTTTAAAGCAAATAAAAATCTACAGAGGGTCGTAAACGAAGCCCAATCCATCATACAAACCAGCCTCCCATCCATTGACTCTGTCTACACTTCCCACTGCCACGGAAAAGCAGCCAGTATAATTAAGGACCCCACGCACCCCGGATATTCTCTCTTCCACCTTCTTCCGACGGGAAAAAGATACAAAAGTCTGAGGTCACGTACCAATAAACTCAAAAACAGCTTCTTCCCTGCTGCCGTCAGACTTTTGCGTGGACCTACTTCATATTAAGTTGATCTTTCTCTACACCCTACCCATGACTGTAACACTACATTCTGCACTTTCTCCTTTCCTTCTCCCCTATGTACTCTGTGAAGGGTATGCTTTGTCTGTATAGCGCAAGAAACAATACTTTTCATGGTATCCCAATACATAATAAATCAAATCAAACATTCCAGAAAATAGGCAGCAGAAAAGAATGAACGTGTCACAAAGGCAAACTCCTTGTATATTTTTTTTACAATATGTAAATGGTGTTACCTGCAAGGTATCTTTTAATTATCACAGAATTAACGAGTTGTAAAGAACATTGGATAACGCTACCCTTTTAAACAAGGTTAATAACAGTTCTAATTTTTTGAGTGCAAAAAAAATTGCGACAGCTGGCAGTGTTAGTAATTGCCTGAGCTGCCCTCCAGTCATTTTATTTAACCCTTTGCACACTGAATTCTCTTTGCAATTTTAAACTTGCAGGATTACTGCTGCTGTCTCCAAGTGAGTGTCACACTGCCTGAAGAAAATGTAATATCTAATGTTCGCTCACAGTCTAGAGAATATTGGTGTCTGCTGGGCTCTTTTTGCACTGGTACCTATTACAATACATATTGAAGAGCCAATATTTTTGAAATTTACCCCCTTTCCCCACACACCTCCGTCACCTCCTCCAAATTAAAGAAAAACCCTGGCAATAAAACTCAGAAAATTGTCAGATTAAATCCCCTAAAGCTTATATTTTGTGGCATGTTTACCTGGGGACATGAAACGTATTAGCTTAAACATTCAGAGTGTATGCCAGCAGCGAGGTTCCATACTTACTGCCAGCTTATAGCAGTAATTCATTGATGTTCCATCCATTGGGAAGCATTTGCAGTGGATTGGGCATGCCAATAGCTGCAGAGACTCAAAATTGGACCTCATTGTTAAACCTCTATCCAGTGCCTAATAAATAGCATTAATTGGTAGGTGGTGTATCTACGGCAGCTTTGAGGACATAGATTCATGAAGGAGAAAATATATTAAAGATATCCTGCTGAGATGTACAGGGTGAGAAAAGGCGGCACAGTGGCACAGTAGTTGGCACTGCTGCCTCACTGCATCAGGCACCCGAGTTTAGTTCCCATATCACAGCTTGGTATGGCTCCTGCTCTGTCCAATACCGCAATAAAGTATAAAGGGTCATGAACGAAGCCCAGTCCATCATGCAAACCAGCCTCTCATCCATTGACTCTGTTTACACTTCCTCAATGATTCTTGTTTGCCACAGAAAAGCAGCCAGCATAATTAAGGACCCCATGCACCCAGGACATTCTCTCTTCCACCTTCTTCCGTGGGGAAAAAGATACAAAAGTCTGAGGTCACGTACCAACCGCTTCAAGAACAGCTTCTTCCCGTCAGACTTTTGAATGGACTTATCTCACATTAAGTTGATCTTTCTCTACATCTGAGCTACGACTATAACATTACATTCTGCACCCTCTCCTTTCCTTCCTATGAACGGTATGCTTTGTCTGTATAACGCGCGAGAAACAATACCTTTCATTGTATCCCAATACATGTGACAATAATAAATCAAATCAAAATAAATTATTCACAAGAACCAGAAGTAGGCCATTCGGCCCTTCAAGCCGGTTCCGCTATTTGACCAGCCCATGGCCGGTCTGATTATTTACCCATTGGTATTTCTCAGTGACCCCTTCTTGTCTTTGATTGTTTTGATTGCTAATTAGCGCCGTTGACAGAGCAGTACAATTAGCACTGGAGTGATTTTGGGAGCAGTAATTCCAGCATCCGAAAAGAACAAGAACAAAGAACAAAGGAAGTAAAAAGTACTCACAGAAACCCCACGAACCGGAAAAGTTTGGGAAAAATACCAATTTGTTGGCTTCTGAAGGGGGAAAAGATTTTGAGCGTGGATCCCAAAGATAGAACCCCAAAGATAGTCTGCTTCTGTCGGTGATGTTGATCAAGCAATAAACATTGGTCCTTAACACTTGGGACCAACTCCCCCATCGACAGCCCTCCCCCCTTGACTCCCTCCCCGCCTCCCCCCCCCACCCAAACCCCTTCCCCCCGCCTCCCGAAAACCCCCAAGAGAATCGATGGGGCCCTTGGCAGTGCAGAGCTGCCCCATTCTTACACCAATGTGTCAGCCCAGATTTTTTGCCCAGGTTTCTGGAGTGGGATATGAAATCCTAACCTCCTGATCCAGAGTGCTAACAACTGAGCCACAATTGACAGCGCAGATCAGCCATCAGTTCCCTCCTCCATCTCACTCCATTTGGAGCATCATGAGAAAATGGGAACTCCAATCCAAAATCTTCTTTGGAAGGGAGGAGGTGGCCAAAGGTGGAATGATCAAAGGGGAGTGAAAACTCAACATTAGAGTCACAGAGGTTTACAGCACAGAAACAGGGCCTTTGGCCCAACTTGTCCATGCCACCCAGTTTTTACCACTAAGCTAATCCCAATTGCCCAGGTTTGGTCCATATCCCTCTATAGCCATCTTACTCACATAAATGTCCAAAGGCTTTTTAAAAGACAAAATTGTACCCACTACTACTTCTGGCAGCTTGTTCCAGACATTCACCACCCTCTGTGTGAATCAGTTGCCCCTCTGGGCCCTTTTGTATCTCTCCCCTCTCACCTTAAACCTATGCCCTCTAATTTTAGGCTCCCCTACCTTTGGGAAAAGATGTTGATTATCTCGCTGATCTGTGCTCCTCATGAATTTATCGATCTCCATAAGATCACCCCGAAGTCTCCTACTCTCCAGGGAAAAAAAAATCCAGCATCTCCTTATAACTCAAACCATCTAGTCATGGTGGCAAAGCACATGGAGGTTGAGAGGGGTTGCACTGTGGCACAGTGATTAGCACTGCTGTCTCACAGTGCCAGGGACCCAGGTTCAATTCCGGTCGGTGTGGAGTTAGCATGTTCTCCCTGTGTCTGCACAGGTTTCCTCTGGGCGTTCTGATTTCCTCCCGTAGTCCAAAGATATGCAGGTTTGGTGGATTGGCCATGCTAATTTTCTGCTTAGTGTCCAGGGATTAGCAGGGTAGATAGAATAGAGCCTGGGTGGGATTTTTGTCAGTACAGGCTCGATGGGCTGAATGGCCTCCTTCTGTACTGTAGGGATTCTAAGATCACGTTTGCAGAAAGATGGGGGGATATTCAGTATAACCAAAGCACTCAAATCTCACTTGCAGTGTGGACTAGATTGGAAAAATAGTAAACTGGCACGCAAATGAGGAGTGATGAAGGGTTCTTGTGGTTTACGATGCAGTTTAATCTCTTGATTAGATTACTGCCTTGTAATCACTCCCAGGTACCCATTATTCGCTGCATAATTTGTGTCTTTTACAGGAAATTCCATTCTAGCACAATGCCACTTCTCTGTTTTCTATCTCCCAGTTGCTGCTTTGATGTTTAAAATAGCCCCCATAAAAGCACAAGACTGAACTAATAACTGTCCACCACTCACAGACACTTAATGCGCCACACGTTTTAAACAAAGTACAGGAAAATCATCACTGCCGGGCCCACCAGCTGATGAACAGTCACGTTAAAGAGGACATTCTTCCAGATAAACCCAGTTGGGAGGGATCTAGCACCACATCAGTGGGTGCACCGTCCCACTAAACAAAGGTCCAATCTGCTTTGAAACACTATTACCATGAAACGTACGGGTAGGTTCATTTACAATTACTCCCCTACTCTCCCCACCAAAACACCTCCGCAATGTCTCATCGGTCAGAACATTGAATACAGGAGTTGGAATGTCTTGTTGAAGTTGTACAAGACATTGGTAAGGCCACACTTGGTGTGCAGTTCTGGTCACCCTATTATAGAAAGCATATTATTAAACTAGAAAGAGTGCAGAAGAGATTCACCAGGATGCTACCGGGACTTGATGGTTTGAGTTATTAGGAGAGGCTGGATAGACTGGGACTTTTTTCTCTGGGGCGTAGAAAGCTGAGGAGTGATCTTGTAGAGGTCTATAAAATAATGAGGGGCATAGATCAGTTAGATAGTCAATATCTTTTCCCAAAGTTAGGGGAATCTAAAACTAGAGGACATAGGTTTAAGGAGAGAGGGGAGGGATACAAAAGTGTCCAGAGAGGCAATTTTTTCACACAGAGGGTGGTGAGTGTCTGGAACGAGCTGCCAGAGGTAGTAGTAGAGGTGGGTATAATTTCATAGTTTAAAAAGCATTTAGACAATTACATGGGTAAGATGGGTGTAGAGGGATATGGACCAAACACAGGCAATTGGAACTATCTTTAGGATTTAAAAAAAAGATGGCATGTTTCCATGCTGTAAACCTCTTTGACATCTATGACTCTACAAACACTTCCACAACATGTGTAGAAGCTAGGTGTACACATTGGAGAGTGTGGAGCCCAATAATTTGCTGTGAATTAACATTGGGAGAAGTGTGGAAATCGATTCGTTAACTAGATACACGGAGGATAGGCCTACATTACCAAGATGGACTTAAGAAATCGGGGTACTTTTGAATGAAATAAAGAAGATGAGGAAAGGATCAAGATCAAGGTCAGTGCAGACTCGATGGGCCAAATTACCTTCTGCATTGTAGAGGTTCTATGATAATGAAGATGTTCAAAACTGGAAGGAGCTTTCATTTGGTAAATTGAGAAAAAAAGTCTGTCAACGTGTGGTAAACTGAGATCATATAGTTATAATTATCAAATAACTGATTAAGATTCCATCCCAGACATAGAATTTATAAGGGAATGAAAAGGAAAGTACGTAAATCTTTGACAAAGGAAGTAGGATGTGAAGACTAGTTCGGGAATGGATACAAATGGATAACTTTTCAGAGAGCCAGCACACTCATGATGTGCTGAATGGCCTCCTTCTACAAGCTCCCAGGATTCCACATTATTGTTAAAATGAACACGTGACACAATGAAGTGAAACAGGTGTTGTGATGTAAAGTTTACTTATTAGTGTCACAAGTAGGCTGACATTAACACTGCAATGAAATTACTGTGAAAATCTCCGGCGCCTGTTTGGGTACACTGAGGGAGAATTCAGCACAGCCAATGCACCCTAACCAACACGTTTTTCAGACTGTGGGAGGAAACCGGAGCATCCAGAGGAAACCCACACAGATATGGGGGACAACATGCAAACTCCACACAGAGAATCACCCAAGCTGGGAATCGAACCCTGGTGTTGTGAGGCAGCAGCGTTAACCACTGTGCCACCGCACCCCTCTTCCTGTTACCATTAACTCCTGGTGCAAAACACACCCTCCCACTGAATCTCAACAGTGCTGTAATTATATTTCACATCCACTTCACATAAAGGCTCTATATCATTGCTCATGCATGCCAAAAACTTTTAAAAACAGCACACTTCAAGAACTTTCTTTATCTAACCTTAAAAAGTTAACTTGAGATTCCCGTGGGCACAAGGATAAAGAAATGATTTTTCATTTTTTAATGATTTCTATGCAACATTCGTCAACTCAAACCCGGCTGACTATGACAACTGCTATCCCATCATTCTTGGTTTAATCAGTCAATCTTTGCATAATGACCACAATGCATGTACGACTGATAGTCTAACGTGACTGTCAACCTTCCCCCAAAGGCTCCCCCACCATAGATAGATGTTTCTTTTGCTTGTACGCTGGGCTCCCACATTTCATTTAACCCAGCTGAGATCGCTCTCAACTGTCGAGGTCAAACAGATATTCATCTCAAGGAGAGCAACTGCCGAGAATGGGGCAGATTCTTGCTGGAAAAATAAATTACTTTCTTTCAAGGCTATTTAAAAGATAGTGCATTAATCTATCTTTTATTTTCTGCAATAACTACAATACTCATTCTGGATTATCCAGTACCCTGGGGCGGCACAGTGGTTAGTGCTACTGCCTCACAGTCCCAGGGACCCGAGTTCAATTCTTGGCTTGGGTCACTGTCTGTGCGGAGTCTGCACGTTCTCCCTGTGTCTGCGTGGGTTTCCTCCGGGTGCTCCGGTTTTCTCCCACAGACCGAAAGATGTGCTGGTTAGGTGCGTTGGCCATGCTAAATTCTCCCTCAGTGTACCCGAACAGGCACCGAAGTGTGGCGACTAGCGGATTTTCACAGTAACTTCATTGTAGTGTTAATGTAAGCCTGCTTGTGATACTAATAAAATAAACTGCAAAAAATCTACAAAACTACGTGAGAGGCGTAGATAGTCAGAGGCTTTTTTCCAGACTGGAAGTATCAGTAACAAGGGAACACAGTTTCAGAGGGAAAATTGATCATAGAATCCCAGAGTGCAGAAGGAGGCCATTCAGCCCATCAAGCCTGCACTGACAACTATCTCACCCAGGCCTTACCCCTGTAACCCCATATATCCATCCTGCTCATCCCCCTGACACCAATGGACAATTTATCATTGCCAATCCACTTAACTTGCTCATCGTTAGACTGTGGAAGGAAACCGGAGCACCTCACACAGACAAGGGGAGAATGTGCAAACTCCGCACAGTGACCTAAGCCGGGAATCGAACCCAGGTCCTTGGTGCTGTGCAGCAGCAGTGCTAACCACTGCGCCACCGTGCCGTCCCGGAGATGTGCAAGGGAAGTTTTTCATGCAGAGAGTGGTGGGTGCCTGGAACGTGCTGCCAGAGGAGGTGATGGAAGCAGGTACATTAGTGACATTGAAGAGCTATCTGGATGGGTACATGGTTAGGGAAGGAATAGAGGGATGTGGACCAGGTAAGGGCAGGAGGTTTTCTTTTTGTTTAGTGAGGGCATCGTGATCAGTGCAGGCTTGGAGGGCCGAAGGGCCTGTTTCTGTGCTGTTCTTTTCTTTGTTCTGCTTACGGTAAGGCAGTTGTGCAATTTGAACTGAGTGCAACTCAGAATGAAGGTTTTGAATGAGATTCAGTGTTTCTCAGATTGGCTGCACCTCTGCTGTCAGACGGAAGGAAAGGAGGAGGGAAGGGCCACTGCCCTACACTGAGCAGATTCTTAACTGAGGATCAGAGTATTCTCAACTTCCAAATCACAGAGCCAGGGACTTGCACGCTCCTTCTTTTGAAGGAGGCAATATGAAAAAGGGGAACCCTCCTCCCTCCCATCCAACCAGGGTTCCAGGAAAAATATTTCATAGAATCATAGAAACCCTACAGTGCAGAAAGAGGCCATTCGGCCCATCGAGTCTGCACTGACCACAATCCCACCCAGGCCCTACACCCATATCCCTACATATTTACCTGCTAATCCCTCTAACCTACACATCTCAGGACACTAAGGGGTAATTTTAGCATGGCCAATCAACCTAACCCGCACATCTTTGGACTGTGGGAGGAAACTGGAGCACCCGGAGGGAACCCACGCAGATACGAATGTGGGTTGTGTGAATGTGGTAAGGCAGGTCGAATGTGGACTGGGGGAGCGCGTTGGAGGGAGGGTCTGTTGAGGAGCAGTGGAGGATCTTTAAGGAGATCTTTCTTGGTGCTCAGCGGAAATTTATTCCGATGGTCAAAAAGGATAGTAGGAAGAGAGGTAATAAGCCGTGAATAACGAAGGAGGTGAAGGAAAGTGTTAAATTAAAAGCGGAGGAATTTAGAGTAGCTAAGAGTAGTGGGCGAGAAGAGGATTGGGAGAGGTTTAAATGTCAACAAAGATTGACAAAGAAGTTGATAAAGAAGGGTAGGAGAAACTATGAAGCTGGGCTAGCGCTTAATATAAAGAAGGATAGCAAGAGTTTTTATAAATATATAAAAAGGAAGAGGCTGGCTAGGGTGAATGTTGGTCCTTTAGAGGATGAGAAAGGGGACCTAGTGGTAGGGGATGAGGATATGGCTAAGGTATTGAATAACTTTTTTGTTTCTGTCTTCACGGAGGAGGACGTGAATAATTTGCCGGGTGTTAGCGATGGAAAGGTGGTAGGACTGGAGGGTCTTAATGACATTACTGTTACTAGAGAGGCGGTGCTCGACAGACTGGAGGGGCTGATTGTGGACAAGTCCCCAGGACCGGATGGAATGCATCCGAGGGTTCTGAAAGAAATGGCGGAGGTGATAGTGGATGCCTTGGTGGTTGTTTTCCAGACGTCGCTGGATTCCGGGGAAGTGCCGGATGATTGGAAAACGGCTAATGTTACGCCGTTGTTTAAGAAGGGTGCCAGGCAAAAGGCGGGGAATTATAGGCCGGTTAGTTTAACGTCTGTGGTAGGTAAAATGTTAGAATCTGTCATTAAGGAGGAAATTGCGAGGCATCTTGAAGGGAATTGCTTGATAGAGCAGACGCAGCACGGTTTCATTAAAGGGAAGTCGTGTCTGACAAATTTACTGGAGTCCTATGAGGATGTGTCTAGGGCGGTGGATAGAGGAGAGCCGGTGGATGTGGTCTTTCTAGATTTTCAGAAGGCGTTTGACAAAGTACCTCACAAGAGGTTATTGCAGAAGGTCGAGGGACATGGAGTTGGGGGTAGGGTGTTAGCGTGGATAGAGGATTGGTTGTCAAATAGGAGGCAGAGAGTGGGGGTCAACGGGCGCTATTCGGATTGGCGGTTGGTGACTAGTGGGGTGCCCCAGAGGTCGGTGCTGGGGCCTCAGCTTTTTACCATTTATATAGATGATCTGGAGGAGGGAACCGAGTGCAGGGTGTCGAAATTTGCTGATGACACCAAGATTGGGGGAACGGCAAATTGTGCGGAGGGTGTGGAGAGTCTGCAGAAGGATCTAGATAGGCTGGGCGAATGGGCCAGGAAATGGCAAATGGAATTTAATGTTGGCAAGTGTGAGGTGGTCCACTTTGGTAGGAAGAATGGTAGGAAGGACTATTACTTACGGGGCGAAAAACTGCAGCAGGCGACGGTGCAGAGGGACCTCGAGGTCCTTGTGCATGAGTCACAAAAACCCAGCTTGCAGGTGCAGCAGGTGGTCAGGAAGGCGAATGGGATGCTGGCCTTCATAGCGAGGGGGATTGAATATAAAAGTAGGGAGGTCTTGCTGCAGCTGTATAGGGCATTGGTGAGGCCGCAGCTGGAGTACTGTGAGTATTGCGCAGTTTTGGGCGCCGCACCTGCGCAAAGATATTTTGGCCTTGGAGGGAGTGCAGAGGAGGTTTACTAGGCTGATACCGGAGTTGAGGGGGTTGAGCTATGAGGAGAGGCTGAATAAACTGGGCTTGTACTCGTTAGAGTTTAGAAGAATGAGGGGAGATCTCATTGAGACGTATAAGATGATGAATGGGATGGATAGGATAGAGGTGGAGAGACTCTTCCCGCTCAAAAAAGACAGTAGGACTAGGGGGCACAGCCTCAAGATAAAAGGGGGGCGGTTTAGAACGGAGTTGAAGAGGAACTTCTTCACTCAAAGGGTGGTGAATCTCTGGAATTCTCTACCCGTTGAGGTGGTGGAGGCTGCCTCGCTAAATATTTTTAAGACGCGGGTTGATGGGTTTTTGATAAGAGAGGGGATTAAGGGTTATGGGGAGAGGGCGGGAAAGTGGAACTGAGCCACAACAGATCAGCCATGATCTTATTGAATGGCGGGGCAGGCTCGAAGGGCTAGATGGCCTACTCCTGCTCCTATTTCTTATGTTCTTATGTACGAGGAGAATGTGCAAACTCCACACAGCCAATGACCCAAGGCGGGAATCGAACCCAGGTTCAGGGTCTGTGAAGCAGCAGTGCTAACCGCTGTGCTACCGTACCATGTAATTATCTCAATGCCAGGAGCAAAACTTAGAGAGGATTGCAGGAATATGTCGTGCAAAAGTTCGTGTTTCTTCAGGAATAATCACAGATCAGAATTGGTTGAAGTTACCGGTCTCCTCTTCCAGATCTTGTTTCTACCTTGTTGACGTCCTCAAGCAGTTATAATCACAGAATGATGTCACATGACAGAGCTTAAAACTGAAATGGTAAGCATGTCCTCTGATGAAGATAAACTTCCACAGCGAACCAAGGGAAAAGATTCTCAGTACTTGGCTCTAGAAAGATAGGGAGCTGGGTCACACTGAAGGAGAATTTGACTGGGCTTTAATAAAGGCTTGTCTTTAAGCTATATCCTAACAAACAACTCTCAGGGTTTCTGCTGAATGGGCTGGAGTTTGGCTATCAGATAGTTCCCAACCCGCCAAAAAAGTGCCCTGAAACACTGGGGTTTCACTCTGGGAGTGGGGGGTTGGATGGAATTGAGCCCATTGACCCCCAGATGCAGAGCTTATGCAGCCACAGAGTCGGGGAGTGCTGAGGTAATGGTTAGAAGCCTGCCTCAGTCCCCTAGTATTTTCTCCTGGTTGCTCAGAAGTTGTTATGGCATTCTAACTCTCAAGCCCTGCTTTGCCTCTGCTACTCACAGAGCCCTTCATAATCTCCATGCTAAATCATGCTCTCTCACCCACCCTCCCATGTCACTTCCTTAGGATCCAGCAAGGGCAGACCTCAGAAGTCATGTGGAGATGAAGAATAAAACTAACAATTTTACATAGCTCTCACTCATACACATCTGTTCGTGAAACCCATTTAAAGCTTTAATAATATCAAGTGGTTAATCTTCTACAAAAACAAACACTTTTATTCAAGCTCTGCATCAAAGACAACTAATCCTTAAAAGATTCTTTAAGCTGTCATACTGTGAACTTAGAACAGAAAATGCTGGATAAACTCGACAGGTCTGACAGTATCTGTGGAAAGAATCAGAACTGTAAATTTAGATCTGAAATGTTAACTCTGTTTCTCTTTCCATAGCTACGGCCAGGCCTATTGCGTTTATCCAGCATTTTCCATTTTTATTTCCAAATTTCCAGCATCTGATGTATTTTGCTTTTATATGAACTCAGAAAGCCCTTGCTGAGATAGTTGTGGCTTTTGAATCTCAGCCAATCATTCATAATAACAACACTCGTCATTGGAAAATGTCAACAAAGGAGCCTTCTTGAAACTGCATGACTGGAGGCTATTTTTTTTTCTAATCTTCTAACCTGTCAATCAAAGCAGTCCATCAGAGGGGTATTTTTTTTACATTCTCATTGATAGCTGTAGCCTTTTCTTTATAATTTAAGGAGCTGGGCATTTAAAAAAGCTAAACAGACCTTTCCTACCCTTAAAATATGTTTATGTCTACACCATGAATTCATGACTCTCACACAGCCAGGTTAGCCCTTTTAACAACCAGAATGGGGTCTGTTTGAACTCAGCTGTAAATTAAAATAAACCTGCTGAGTTTAGGGCTCCCACCCTGCGCAGATTGTACCCTAACCTCTTCCTCCGTGGGCTTAAATTGGATCTGTCAGAAATGGGAGCGGGACTCCCACATCTGGATTCTCATCTTTAACCATCCGCAGAATCTTTCCGGCCCTGGGTTCTGCTTTAACACTGAAAGAAATAACAATGCCAATCAAAGCCTCTTTATCAGAGGTGGGAGTACTTGTGCTGAAATAACAGAAAGTGTGTATCAGATCCTTAATGATCAAAAATATGGAGACAAACCAAACCAAACAGTTCAAATCAAATTCGTTTAGAATTACAAAAGGCTGGGAGACTAAAACCACACTCCTACTTTTTTGTAAGTCACAACAATATCCCTGGTGTATAAACAGTCTGTTCCCTTCTCCATCAACTTATACAAGGCGTGCTCAGAAGGAGAGTAAAAAGTTAAAAGTTAATTTATGAGTCACAAGTAAGGCTTACATTAACACCGCAATGAAGTTACTGTGAAATTCCCCCAGTCGCCACAGTCTGGCACCTGTTCGGGTCAATGCACCTAACTAGCATGTCTTTCAGAATGCGGGAGAAAAATCAGAGCACCCAGAGGAAACCCACACAGACATGGGGAGAATGTGCAAACTCCACACAGACAGTGACCCCAGCCGCGAATCGAACCTGGGTTCCTGGCGCTGTGAGGCAGCAGTGCTAACCACTGTTCCACCACGCTGCCCCATGTGGATGTAGAGTAGAATAGATATAGATGTTGATTAGATATCTCAGTTCTACTTTATGTGAGAACATAAGAACATAAGAAATAGGAGCAGGAGTAGGCCATCTAGCCCTTCAAGCCTGCCCCACCATTTAATAAGATCATGGCTGATCTGTCGTGGCTCAGTTCCACATTCCCGCCCTCTCCCCATAACCCTTAATCCCCTCTCTTATCAAAAACCCATCAACCCGCGTCTTAAAAATATTTAGCGAGGCAGCCTCCACCACTTCAACGGGCAGGGAATTCCAGAGATTCACCACCCTTTGAGTGAAGAAGTTCCTCCTCAACTCCGTTCTAAACCGCCCCCCCTTTATCTTGAGGCTGTGCCCCCTAGTCCTATTGTCCTTTCTGAGCGGGAAGAGTCTCTCCACCTCTATCCTATCCATCCCATTCATCATCTTATACGTCTCAATGAGATCTCCCCTCATTCTTCTAAACTCTAACGAGTACAAGCCTAGTTTATTCAGCCTCTCCTCATAGCTCAACCCCCTCAACTCCGGTATCAGCCTAGTAAACCTCCTCTGCACTCCCTCCAAGGCCAAAATATCCTTGCGTAAGAACGGCGCCCAAAACTGCACACAGTACTCCAGCTGCGGCCTCACCAATGCCCTATACAGACGCAGCAAGAGCATTGGTGAGGCTGCAGCTGGAGTACTGTGTGCAGTTTTGGGCGCCGTACTTAAAGAACGACTTTACTTAAGGAGTTACTACTGAAGGTGTGTAATAAGTCCTCGGTAGGAGGAAGTCCCTTCACCAAAATTTCTTTTTTTAAAGGATCCAACAACACTGTACAGGAGTGTTTTCAATATGCAGTCTGCATCCGGAGTGCCAGAGGAACTGACACTCCTATTTAACTACAGAGCATGGGGCTCCCTGATTAGACTATCAATTTGGCCCTTAATCAGGGACATCTTTTAATGTGGTTCTCAGGACAATACTTGAGCCTTGTAAAAGTTAATTCAGCTGGAGATTAACAATGAGGCACCAAAAAATAGTATTAATTATTATATTGAAATACACTGGATGGAATTTTCCAGTCTCGCACGCCCCAGCCAGCAAGAATGGAGAATTTGGTACTCAGCCAAATCTTTGTTCACTGCAGTGGGACTGGAAAATTCCAAACACAGATGAGGTTGGAGAATGCTATCCACTGCTTTAAGAGGAAATCTGCTTTTTATTTGTCCCTGGAATGTGGGTGTAGCAGGAAGGACATTCATTTGTTGCCTATTCCAACTTGCCCTTGAGATGGTAATGGTAAATCACCACCTTTAACTGCTGCTGTCCATGCAGGGTAGGGTACACCCACAGTGCTGTTAGAGAGGGAGTTCCAGGGTCTTGACCCAATGACAGTAAAGGAATAGTGATGTAGTTCCAAGTCAGGATGGTGAGTGACTTGGAAGGGAACTTGAGGGTGCTGGTGTTCCCACATGTCTACTGTCTTTGTCCTTCCAGATGATGGAGATGGTGGGTTTGGAAGCAGCTATCGAACTGGCCCTGGTGAATTGGTGTGGTGCTCCTTGTAGATGGTACATACTGCTGCTGCTGTGCACTGGTGGTGGAGGGAGTGAATGTTTAAGGGAATGAATTGGTTGCTGATTAAATGGGCAATTTATCCTGGATGACAAAGTTTAAAGTTTATTTATTAGTGTCACAAGTAGGCTTACATCAACAATTTTATGCGAAAACCCCCTAGTTGCCGCATTCTGGCACCTGTTCGGGTACAATGAGAGAGAATTTAGCATGGCTAGTGCACCTAACCTGCACGTCGTTCGGACTGTGGGAGGAAACTAGAGCACCCGGAGCAAACCCATGGAGAAATGGGGAGAATGTGCACAGACAGTCACCCAAGTTGGGAATTTAACTCAGGTCCCTGGCGCTGTGAGGAAGCAGTGCTAACCACTGTGCCACCGTGCCGCATCAAAATTCTTGTGTGTTGTTAGTTTAAGGCTGGAATTTTACCGGCATGCCAGCCCCGATTCAGGGGGCAGGCTTGGCTCGGAGAACGACATTCTCTGTTGGCCTCAGGTGGGATCGTGTGAAACTTGGGCAGACGTGCTGGTAAAATTCCACCCTAAGTGTCAAATTTGTTTTATTTCTCTGATCTCAGATAATATAGCTGGAAACGTGTAGCCAATAACTGTCAATCCACACAGGAAGGAACTTCCATCAGACAGTCATAATGATGACAGGAATCAAGGGCTTTTTACTTTACTACAACAGACAGAGCAAGATTAAACACAGTAATTAAACCATAGGTGCAAATTGCTACATGATTAAATTCCCATAATAAATACAGCTGTTAAACCGAAAACAGAAATTCCAAATCCACCCTCCATCGATAGAAGGGGAAGAAGTGAGGCCTAAGTAAATGTATTTTTTCAGAAAAACCTTTCACTCCCACCCCTCCCCATTATCTCTTCAATGATTCCCACAGTTCTGCCTCACAACACTATCTGTAAATGTATTCCATAAATTTGAATGAAGAATTAAGGAGCAATTAAGTCAGATCCATAGCGTAATAAAGTGGTCTCTGTTGGTGTTGATCCCGAGGCTCCTCTCACCCTCCTCCATCGCACCATATCAGCCTATCCCCCTATTTCTGTGTGCCTTATGTACTTGTTTAATCTCCTCTTAAATTTATTTGTGTGTTACTTTATAATTCAATGTGATACTGAATGCACTGTGTAAAGAAGTTTCCCTTTGAATTCTGAATTGGATTTATTAGTGACTGCCTTGTATTTATGCTCCCTAGTTTTGGACACACCCAGCACTGAAAGATCTGCCCCATCGAGCCTTTTCTTAATATTAAAGGCCTCAATTAGATCGTCTTTTATCCTTCTCTTTTCTTGAGAAACAAAACAGCTCCAGTCTACTCAGCACGGTGACACAGTGGTTAGCACCGCTGTCTTTCAGCGGCAAGGACCAATTGCCAGTTTGGGTGACTGTCTGTGTGGAGTCTACGTGTTCACCCCGTGTCTGCGTGGGTTCCCTCCAGGTACTCAAGTTTCCTCCCACAGCCCGAAAGACATGCTGGTTAGAGTGCATTGGTCATGCTAAATTCTCCTTCAGTGCACCATAACAGGTGCAGGAGTCTGGCAATTTGGGGATTTTCACAGTAACTTCATTGCAGTGTGAATGTAAGCTTACTTGTGACACTAATAGAATCTCTACTGTGCAGGAGGCCATTCGGCCCATCGAGCCTGCACCGTCAACAGTCCTACCTAGGCCCTATCCCCGTAACCCCATGTATTTATCCTGCTAATTCCCCTGACACTAAGGGGCAATTTACCATAGCCAATCAACCTAACCTGTACATCTTTGGAGTGTAGGAAGAAACCAGACAACTCTGAGGAAACTCATGCAGACACGGGGAGAACATGCAAATTCCTCATAGACAGTGATCCGAGACTGGAATTGAACCTGGATCCATGGTGCTGTGAGGCAGCAACGCTAACCACTGTGGCACAATCTTTCCCAATAGGTATAACATCTTATAATGATGGAAGAAAGTGTTGTTACTCTCTGTAGCATCTTACAATCATAGAAGCCCTATAGTGCAAAAGGAGCCATTCAGCCCATTGAGTCTACACCAAGCACAATCTCACCCATAACCTCATATATTCACCATGCTAATCTCCCTGACACTAGGGACAATTTAGCATGGTCAATCCACCTAACCTGCACATCTTTGGACTGTGGGAGGAAACTGGAGCACCCGGAGGAAACCCACACAGTCACGGGGAGAATGTGCAGACTCCGCACAGGCATTGACCTGACACTGGAATTGAACCTGGGTTCCTGGCGTTGTGAGGCAGCAGTGCTAACCACTGTGCCGCCCTAATCCTTGTGAGTTTTGCTGAATAAAGTTATATATAATATCAATTTTATATCTAAAACCCATAAAAGTATCAAAGACTTACAAATCACCCAGAGGGCAACAACCTCTCTGTTATGTACTGAAAGTGGTTGCACCTCTGCTGGTAGAATGTCGTGTGACCTATCGTGACGTTGGCAAAAGGGTTCACCAGCTTTTGGGGCTCTTAGATTTTGGATCTCCGACAAACAACATTGTTTAAATAAACAAAAAGCAGAAAATGCTGGAAAATCTCAGCAGGTCTGACAGCACCTGTGGAGAGAGAATAGAAACCCAACTGATGGAAAGGAAGCCATTGGTTCATCAAGCCTTCACTGAACAACAATCCCACCTATCCCCAAAAACCTGCATATTTACCCTGCTAATCACCCCGGAACTAAGGTCAATTTATCATGGTCAATCAACCTAACTCGCACATCTTTGGAGTGTCAGAGGAAACTGGAGCACACCCACGCAGACATGGGGAGAATGTGCAAACTCCACACAGACTGTGACCCAGGCCAAGAATCGAACCTGTCATCCCTGGTGCTGTGAAGCAGTAGTGCTGACCCACTGTGCCATACAATAGAGCCCTGTTCTCTCTCCATCGATGCTGTCAGACCTGCTGAGATTTTCCAGCATTTTCTGTTTGTTTTTGTTTCAGATTCCAACATCCGCAGCATTTTGTTTTTATTGTCTAATTAAACCTGCGTTTGATTTGAACGCACGAGTGCGGCACCTCATTACTTTGTTTTTGGTCTAAGTTCCCAATCAATATGTAAGCCTTTTGCACAGTCAATTGCAATGACAAAAGTTCAGATCTGCTGTTTCTTAGCAAACTACATTCATAAAAGTGCATTCTCTGCACTGAGTTATTTTGATGGACTCAGCATCCACGTGAAGTCCAAACGCTTGACAAAATCAAATCGGTTAAAATATTGAAGATACTGTCATGACAGTTTTTTTCCCTTCTAGATTTAGAAAGCTTTGTGCCTCCCTTTTCCAAAAATAACATTCGACATATTTCTATAAATGTCTCACACATGCTCAGCTTGGCTTCAATTCAACACAAGCAGATTTTGCCTTAAACAGCAGCACTAAGACAGAGATAGAGTAATTAAAGTATTAATTACTTAGAAAGCATTCGCAGGGCATGCATAATTCAGAGCTTCAGTAAGAAAAATGGGTGGCAGGCTTGTAAGAAAGACACAAAAAAAGAATTTTGTAGCCTCCCTGAACAGGTCAATGAATACTCACTGAAGAATCTCTCAATGCCATCTTTACACACAACTATTAAGAGTTGAAGGAACAGTTGGTGAACCTCAAAACCTTTATTTTTCCTTACAGGCATTTTGGTGGATGCTATTATGAGGTTAGAAATTATGGGAATGAATTATATTGGAGTTGAATGGCCTTTAACTCCAAACTGCACATTATTGCGTTCTATTTTCCAAAATAAACTGCAAAGCAAACACTAACAATGCAAATCAACCTTATAGGAAATCATTCTCTCAAATATAGAAAAGTCCAAGAATAAAAGACGTTGTTGGAGTTGAACGGTTCATACCGTTCCATTATTGTGGAATTGACATTTATTTTCTTCATGTCCTAAAATATGCAATGTCGAACAAGGCAAGGGAATATGCAATGAATGGTAACACACTAGCAAGTACAGAGGACCAGAGGGATCTGGGGGTGCACATTCATAGATCTCTAAAGGCAGGAGGGTAGGTACATACGTTAAAAAAGCATATGAAATGCTTGCCTTTATTAGCCGAGGCATAGAACATAAGTGCAGGGAGGTTACGATGGAACTGTACCAAACGCTAGTTAAGGCAACAGCTGGAGTACTGTGAGCAGTTCTGGTTGCCACACTATAGGAAGGATGTGATTACACTAGAGAGGATGCAGAGATGTTGCCTGGCTGAAGTTTGATTTGATTTGATTTATTATTGTCACATGTATTAACATGTGGCAGCATGGTAGCACAGTGGTTAGCACTGCTGCTTCACAGCCCTAGGGACCTGGGTTTGATTCCCGGCTTGGGTCACTGTCTGTGTGGAGTTTGCACATTTTCCTCGTGTCTGCATGGGTTTCCTCCCACACTCCAAAGATGTGCGGGTTAGGTGGATTGGCCATGCTAAAAATCATCCTTAGTGTCTTGAGATGTGTAGGTTAGAGGGTTTAGTGGGTAAATATGTAGGGATATGGGGGTAGGGCCTGGGTGGGATTGTGGTCCATACAGATTTGATGGGCCGAATGGCCTCTTTCTGCACTGTAGGGTTTCTATGATTCTAAGTAAGAACATAAGCGAAAAGTGTTTTTTCTTATACACTGCACAGACAAAATATACCATTCATACAGCAGGGAAGGAAAGAGTGCAAGATGTAGTGTTACAGTCATAGCTAAGGCGTAGAGAAAGATCAACTTAATGCGAGGTATGTCCATTCAGAAGTCTGACAGCAACAGGGAAGAAGCCGTTCTTGAGTCAGTTGTATGTGACCTCAGACTTTTGTATCTTTTTCCCGATGGAAGAGAGAATGTCTGGGATCCGTAGGATCCTTAATTATGCTGTCTGCTTTGCTGAGGCAATGGGAAGTGTGGACAGAGGCAATGGATGGGAGGCTGGTTTGTGTAATTGTTTGGGCTACATTTACAACCTTTTATAGTTCCTTGTGGTCTTGGGCAGAGCAGGAGCCATACCAAGCGGTGAGACAACCAGAAAGAATGCTTTGTCTGGTGCTTCTGTAAAAGTTGGAGAGAGTCGTAACTGACATGACAATTTCCTTAGTCTTCTGAGAAAGTTGGTGGGCTTTCTTAACTATAGTGTCGACATGGGGGGACCAGGACAAATTGTTGGTGATCTGGACATCTAAAAACTTGAAGCTCTCGACCCTTTCTACTTTGTTCCCATTGATGTAGCCCGGGGCATGTTCTCCTTTATGTCTCCTGAAGTCGACGACAATCTCCTTTATTTTGTTGACATTGAGGGAGAGATTATTGTTGCCGCACCAGTTCACCAGATTCTCTATCTCATTCTTGTACTCTGTCTCATCATTATCTGAGATCTAACCCACTATGGTGGTGTCATCAGCAAACCTGAAAATCGAACTGGAGGGAAATTTGGGCCACGACGTCATAAGAGTTTCAACATGAAGTGTTTCAACAATGAAGACACTGGCTAAGCCTGGGGTTGTTCTCCTTAGAGCAGAGAAAGCTGAGGGAGGACCTGATTGAGGTACAAAATTTTGAAGGACGTAGGGGAGATAGGAAGGAATATTTCCTCTTAGTACAGGGGTCAATAACCAAGGGCATTGATTTAAGGTAAGGGGCAGGATATTTAGAGGGGGTTTGAGGAGAAACATTTTTACCCAGAGAGTGGTGGGAATCTGGAACTCGCTGCCTGAAAGGGTGACAGAGGCAGGAACCTTCACACATTTAAAGCAGTGTTCAGATGAGTACTTGAAAATGGTGAAGCATACATGGCTGTGGACCAAGTACTGGAAAATGGGATGAGAACTGATACGTGCTTGATGGCCAGCATAGACATGATGGACCAAAGGACCTCTTTTGTGCATGAAGGGAGGCCCCCAATGCCCAGATGCTGGTGATCTCTGTTGACAAGGGGCAAACCTGTCTTCAATGAGGGTGAGGTCCTGATATCTATGGGGGGAGGGGGGGGGGGGGGTCTCCAATATCACCTTTAAAAATGCCGTCCAATCGCAGTGAAGCTTGGCTCGCTGACGTATTTAGGCCCCGCCCCATTGGTGCAAAACTTGCCAGCTCCCAAAAATGGCAAAACGTAGGAAGCTTGCTGCCAGTCACACTGATTTTCCCACACAAAATAACACTTGGATCATTTTTGGGGGAAAATCCTACCCTGTGAGTCCATATCAAGGAACTTACAAATGAAAACTTCCATCTGCATAATACCTTTTAAATTTCCAGGAATTCTCAAAGCGATTCACGCAATTTGAAGAGCGATTGTTCTTTTGTGGGAAAAGTGACAGCCCCTTTTACTTATGGCAAAATCCCACTACCAGGAATGAAATGATTGGTCAACTTTGGTTGGTTGGTTGGTGGACTGGGACACAGAGAAAACTCACTGCTCACCTTCGAAAAAGAAGTGTTCCACAATCCTTCCAGTTAACCTGAAGAATCAGATTGGAATCCATTTTAAATTCTCACCGGAAAGCAGCATACCCGACTCGACAGCATTCCAGCAGTACTGCACGTCAACTATTTCTTCAAGTCTACACCAATACTGAACTCACAAACCTCCGACCCGAATGAAACTACTACGATCGGAACACTTATATAAAGGTGAAATCTTCATTTTTAACTGGACAAACGTGGAACGACAGGCGGGATGTTCCGGCCGCACTCGTCCCGAATCTGGAAAATCCCACCCGAGGTCAACAGACCTTTCCATGATCCACCCCTCGCCTTCTCCAACTCCCCTGGTGGACAGAACAGGAAAATTTGCCCCTCTGTTAGTAAGGCCACACCTGGAATACTGTATGCAGCTCCGGTCGCCCGATTATAGAAAGGATATTATTAAACTAGAAAGAGTGCAGAAAAGATTTACTGGGATGCCACCGGGACTTGATGGTTTGAGTTATAAGGACAGGCTGGATAGACTGGGACCTTTTCCCCTGGAGCCAAGGAGGCTGAGGGGTGATCTTATAGAGGTCTATAAAGTAATGGAGGCATAGATCAGCTAGATAGTCAATATCTTTTCCCAAAGGTAGGGGAGTCTAAAACTAGAGGACATAGGTTTAAGGTGAGAGGGGAACGATATAAAAGTGTCCAGAGGGACAAATCTTTCACTCAGACAGTGACGAGTGTCTGGAACAAGCTGCCAGTGGTAATAGAGGCAAGGACAATTTTGTCTTTTAAAAAGCATTTAGACAGTTACATGGGAAATATGGGTATAGAGGGATATGGGCCAAATGTGGGCAATTGGGATTAGCTTAATGGTAAAATCTGGGTGGCACAGACAAGTCGGGCCGAAGGGCCTATTTCCATGCTGTAAAACTCTATAACTCTCTGGGTGGGATTTTACAGCCTTCCTCGGGCATGACTGGAAATCCCCAGCTGAGGTTAATGGAGATTTGCATTGTTGGACTCTCGCTCGCTCCGATTCTGTGGCGGGTTAGGTGTTAGTATTCTGGCCTATATCTTTATTATCATGTGACTGGAACTCAACAGCAACTGAGCTATTTGTGGGTCAGAATTCTCCGATCTCGCTCACTCCGCCAATGGGGAGTTTGGCCAAATCTCCATTCACTGCCGCAGGACTGGAGAAATCCCACCACGGTGTGACAATGCAGTCTGGGTCTGGGTGAAAGCAGAAGAGGAAACTGTGTATTCCGAAAGTCACATCCTATCAGATTCCACCCTTAAGCATTTGCTAAGCCCTCTCTCACTTGTGCCAACAATAGGCCTGAGGGTGAAGAGGATACAGAATCCAGACCTTTGCTCTACTCAAAGTTCAAGTTAAATGGGTGCCTGGCTCTCTAAAGAGGTACAACAATTAGCTGCCTGGATCGAAGTCTGGGGAACTGGGGGAAAGACCAGGAGGGGAATCCTGGAGGGGGGGTGGGGAGAATCATGAGGGGGGGGTATTGGGGTCTCAGGGAATAGGTCTGGTGGGAGAGGGAAGACTAGGAGATTACTAGACCGTGAGGGGAGGGTGGTGCCAGTCAGAAGTGGGCTTCTGATGGAGGTGACCACCCTGTCCCACTTCCGCCCGAGATCAAACTTTATTCAGTTCTGCACCAACCCACCCCAATCCCCATCTTCAGTCTAAATATTGAGGCTGATGGGGCAAGGATGTTAAGCAGCAAGAATGGCCGGAAAATTCGAGTCCACTTCCTTAGAAGTTGTTAATTCCATGGGCAAAATTTTCCATCCTTTGCGCAGAGTGCTGGTCAGGCCAGAAAACCGGCGTACAGCTCGTTGGCTGCGCAACCGGCACTTCCCACCGGATAATCAGGAACTCTGTGCCGAGAAACGAGAGGCACGCCATCACACTGGTACAGCGGAGCCGAAAAACACACACACACACACACACACACACACACACACACACACACGGAGCTTCCCACATGGCCTCCCATGACACTGCCCCCTGCCCTGCCAACAAATATATATTTGTTACCAAATATTAACCATATTAAAGAAGCTTTTTCCCAATTTACAGAAATCAACTTGGCAAACCAAAAAATGTACATCTGATGGTCAGCCACCATGTTCCACAGCGTTTCAGTTAAAATGCAGTTTTAAATCAGTCATTCCCATTTTCTGAGTCTCGCAAGATTTTGTACCCGCTTCACTCTCCGAGCTTGTGGCGAACGTGGGCACAAAAATCACAGCACATGTCAATGCATCTTCGCTGATGATACAAAACTAGGTGGGAATGAGAGTGGCAGGAAGGATGCAGACAGAGAAAAGCTGAGCAAGTGGGCAAGAACATGGCAGACGTACTATAATATTCCAAAATGTGACGTTATTCACTTTGGCAGGAAAAAACAGGAATGCAGAATATTCCTTAAATGGGGAGAGATAGGGAAATGTTCATGTCCAGAGGGTGTCCTTGTTCATAAGTCACTGACATGCCGGTACAGCGAGCATGCTGGAAGATAGCTGGGATATTGCAAGAGGATTCGAGTGGAAGAGGAAAGCTGTTGTGCTGTAATGACACAGTCTTGGTGAGACCGCACCGGGAGTATTGTGCACAGTTTTGGTCTCCTCACCTGCGGAAGGATATACTTTTCATTGAGGGAGTGCACCGAAGGTTCACCAGATTGTTTCCTGGGACGGCAGGATTGTCCTGTCAGAACAGTTTGAGAGGACTGGGCCTGCGATCGTTCGAGTTTGGAAGAATGAGAAGCATTCACATTGAGACATACAGAATTCTTACACAACTCAACAGTGTGGATGCAGGAAGAACCTTTCCCCTGGCTGGGGGAGGGTTTCGAACCAGGGGAAAATGTCTCGAGTCACTTAGGACTGCGATGAGGAGAAATTTCTTCATTCAGAGGGTTGAGAATCTGGGGAGTTCTCTCCCCGAGGGGGCTGTGGAAACTTGTATATTCAAGACAGATATTGATACATTTCTAATTATTAAAGATGTCAAGGGTTATGAGGATCGTGGAGAAAAATGGAGTCCTTGATTGTGCTGGCTGCTTTTTCAAGGCAGCGGGAAGTGTAGAGTCAATGGATGGGAGGCTGGTTTGCATGATGGACTGGGCTTTATTCACAGCCCTTTGTAGTTTTGTGCGATCTTGGTCAAAGCAGAGGCCATATCAAGTTGTGATACAACCAAAAAAGACGCCTTTTATAGTGCGTCTGTAAAAATTGGTGAGAGTCGTAGCGGACATGCCAAACTACCTGAGGAAGTAGAGGTGTTGGTGGGCTTTCTGTCAGCGTGGAGGGACCAGAGAGACATTAGCCAACCAGTTTTTCAACAATGGTTTCAAGGTCACCATTAGACATTTAATTCCAGATTTTTAAAAAAAAAATTAAATTCTGCCATGGTATGATTTGAAGCCAGATTCGCAGGCAATACTTCTACACCATCGCCTCAGAACTGTGTCGGTCATTCTCTTTAATGTCAATCAGAAAATGGAAAGTGCTGTCTGCCACATTTGTTAATGTTGAGATAAAAGGGCTGGCTGAAGAACGGCCTGTGGAGTAGAGTAACTTCACCCTTTGTTATAGGATGGTTCGGATTCAACTGGGCTGCTGTGACTCACTGATACTAGAAAGCTAAAGAACCACCGACACAGGACAACAAGAATTAAACAGCAAGCTGTTTATTCATGCCTGGTGTGGGCAGGGTGAAATTCCTTTCGTCAAAAATGGGTAATTCTCCGCCTCATTTTTCTCTCAGAAAGCAAAACCGCATTTGCAGAAAACACAATTTAAAGCCAGACATTCCCCATCTCCATTAGCGGGGTCGTTCATTACAGAGAATAAGAGGCACTTCTCCTGTTTCTAATTACAAGAGGAATTTAACCCCTTGGTCACAATCGACTCAATTCATTATTTATGTTGTCGGAGGTTGCGGTTCAAACTTCAGCCAAGTTGATCAGAGAGAAATATTTCCACAACATCACATTGCCGGACAAGGATCTTCTCTTTTCGACAATCGAACGAGAAAATAGGATGGCCGCAACCGTCAGCATTACACGCTGTCTAGTTTATCTCACAGCAAGATCATTCCAGGCTTCAGATAGAGTGAGCAGACCGAAACAGACAAGCAACCAACACGGAAATGCGCTTCGCAAAGGAAGCAAAATAGTTCCAGTGCGGTGAATAAACAGAACAACACGGTGGCACAGTGGTTAGCACTGCTGCCTCACAGCGCCAGGGACCTGGGTTCAATTCCCAGCTCGGGTCACAGTCTGTGCGGAGTCTGCACATTCTCCCCGTGTCTGCCTGCGCTTCCTCTAGGTGCTAGTCACCACACTCCGGCGCCTGCTCGGGTACACTGAGGGAGAATTTAACAAGGCCAATGCATCTAACCAGCACATCTTTCGGGCTGTGGGGAGCAAACCAAAGCACCTGGAGGAAACCCACGCAGACATGGGGAGAATGTGCAGACTCTGCACAGTGACCCAAGGCTGGGACTCAAACCCAGGTCCCTGGCGCTGTGAGACAGCAGTGCTAACCACTGTGCCACCCTACTAATGATAAAGGGGAAAGTAAAGTACTCAGAGTTATGTGAAAAAAAAGCTAAAAAAAATTATCCATTTAACGGGATAACATTCTGTCAGCGAGAATTAACTTGGTGTAAAAGCTGGTGGATTTTAAGCTTTGCCTGACATGGGTAAGTGTATAATGTAACGTAGCGCACAGCCCCTGATGATCAGAGTGGAAAATCTGGGCATATTTGTTCCCAAGCCAGCAAAGCACAGATAAACATGCCTGAACTCTGGGGGGAAGTTTTGTACAGTTTATAAAAGAGAGGGAGAAAAAGAAATCAAGTCATAAATCGTTTACGGAGAGCAACAGCATGATACCCCCAGGGAGAAAATTCAAAAACATCACTCTGTTCAAATGAAAGAGTTTTTGCCGATGGTTGACTTCAGTTCATGCACTCCCTAATTTACAAAGCGCAGAACATTCATTGAAGATCAACATTAGACTGTTAATAAGCCCAAATACCGTCGGGCTGTCCGTCTGATAGAGGGGCTAATCAGAGTTAATGCTGGAAATAGGTGGCAGATTAGTGAGGTGGAGAGGAGTGGAAACATTTTGAACCCAACCTAATCTACACAGGGGATATTTGTCCTGCTGCCAATGGACAGCATGGTGGTTAGCACTGCTGTCCCACAGCGCCGAGGACCTGGGTTCGATTCCGGCTTCAGATGACTGTCTGTGTGGAGTTTGCACATTCTCCCCATGTTCGCGTGGGTTTCCTCTGGGTGCTCTGGTTTCCTCCTATAGTCCAAAGATGTGTGGGTTAGGTGGATTGGCCATGCTAAATCATCCCTTTGTGTCAGGGGGATTAGCAGGATAAATACTATGGGGTTATGGGGATAGGGCCTGGGTGGGATTGTTGTTGGTGCAGGGTCATAAGACCATAGGATATAAGAGCAGAATTAGGCCATTTAGCCCATCGAGTCTGCTCTTCTGTTCAATCATAGCAGATAAGTTTCTCAACCCCATCCTCCTGCCTTTTCCCCATAATCTTTGACCTCCTAACCAATCAAGAACCTATCTATCTCTGTCTTAAAGACACTCAATGACCTGGCCTCCATAGGTTTCTGTGGCAATTAATTC
Organism: Carcharhinus amblyrhynchos; assembly: GCF_965287045.1. Classification (NCBI taxonomy): domain Eukaryota; kingdom Metazoa; phylum Chordata; class Chondrichthyes; order Carcharhiniformes; family Carcharhinidae; genus Carcharhinus; species Carcharhinus amblyrhynchos. The sequence goes on along the minus strand of NC_137341.1, from coordinate 9,504,169 downwards.
CATAGATTTGCCACCCTCTGGCTGAAGAAATTCCTCCTTGTCTCAGTTCCAAAGGGTCTTCCCTTTACTCTGTGGCTTTGCCCTCAAATTCCAGTCTCTCCTCCAAATGGAAACATCGTCTCCACGTCCACTCTATCCAGGCCTTTCAGTATTCTGTAAGTGTCAATGAGATCCCTCCTCATCTTTCTGAATGCCATCGTGTATCGGGTCAATGGCCAAATGGCCTCCTTCTGCACTGTAGGGATTCTATGTCTGTTGACAGCATTTGCAAGTTTAAAATAAATCTTTGAATATTTAGGGTCAGAAATCCACATCAAAAATTCTGGGCAATTTTATATAATTTGCATATTTGGCAAGAGCCTGCAGTGGTTTTTAACACAATGTAAGTGTGCCATAAAGTCCATCATGCCTGTTTTATCTTTCACTCAGATCATGGCTGAACGTATACATGAGCACCACTTTCTTGCTGTCTGCCCATAGCCCTCCACTCTCCAAAAACCCATTAATCTCGGTCTTGAAAATACCTACTGACTGACCACCCACATCTCTCAAAGGCAGAGAATTCCAATGATGCACAATTATCCCGTGAGGGAAAAGTTCTCATCTCAGTCCAAAATGGCTGACATTACCATGGCACTATAACTCCTGGTTGTAGGCTCTTCAGCCAAGGGAAACAGTCTCTCAGCAGTTACCCTGTCAAGTCCTCTAGGCATTTTATGTGTCTTGATGAAATCATCTCTTATTCTCCTAAATGCCACATTACAGATAAACCTCTTTTACTCAATCTCTAGCACAGCCTTCTCACCAGGAACCAGTCGAGTGAACCTTCATTATACCTGCTCTAGAAGCATAGAAAGTAGAAGCAGGAGTAGGCCATTTGGCCCTCCAAGTCTGCTCTGCCATTTATTTTGATCATGGCTGATCATCAAATTCAATATCTTGATTCCCCCTTCCCCCAATATCCCTTGATCCCTTTAGCCCTGAGAGCTATATCTAATTTCTTCTTGAAATCACAAACCATTTTGGCCTCAACTACTTTCTATGATAATGAATTCCGCACATTCACCACCCCGTGGTGAAGAAATTTCTCTTCATCTCAGTCCTAAAAGGTTTACCACTTATCCTCAAACTCTGACCCTTACCCCTAGAGAACATCCTTTCTGAATCTACCCTGTCTAACCCTGTTAGAATTTTATAAGTTTCTATGAGATCTTCTCTCACTTTTCTAAACTCCAGTGAATATAATTCTAACCAACTTAGTCTCTCCTCATATGACAGACCTGCCATCCCAGGAATTAGCCTGGTGAACCTCTGCTGCACTCTCTCTATAGCAAGGACATCCTTCCTCAGATAAGGACACCAAAACTGCACACAATACTCCAGGTGTAGCACAGAAAGTAGTTGAGGCCAAGGCGTTGTGTGATTCCAAGAAGAAATTAAAATAGCTCTTGGGGACTGTCCATCCTGGGGTAAGGAGACCAAAACTATGCACATTACTCCAGCTGTAGTCTCACCAGTGCCTTATCTAACTGCAGCAAGATTCTTTTATCCTTATACTCCCTTCTCCTTGCAATAATCGCTAACATACTATTTGTCTTCTGAATCGATTACAGTACCTGTATTATTTTTCTGTGATTCACTTACAAAACCCCACATCTGTCTGAATTCTACCATTTCCCAGCCTTTCAATTCATAAGAAAACATTCTGGGATGGGATTTTCCAGCCACACTCACTCCAAGAATGGAAAAATTCTGTCTGAGGTCAACGGACCTTTGCAATGAAACATAGAACAGTACAGGGGTCCGTGTTTCACCCATTCCCGTGGCGGGTGGGATGGGAAAACTCCACCCTCTGCTTTTCCAGTTTTCCAACCAAAGTGACTAATTTCACATTTGCCCATGGTACACCAGTTGCCACCTTATTGTCCAATAAGTTTGATTACGTCCCTTTAACCACCACTTTGCATGCTCTGCATCTTTCCTCACTCATTTTGTAGTATCAACGGATTTATAAAAGTCAGTGATGTAGATTGTATGTAGCAGAGGCCAGGGAGTTAATCCTTGCACCGTTTCATTGATTACACCCTGTCCATCTGAAAATGGCTTGGTTATTCCCTATTCTCTGTTATCTGACCAGTAAACAATTTCAGAAAAATTAGTCACCAAGAAATCCAGTAGAGAACGCAGTGAGAAACATCTCCACCCAAAGAGCTGTGAGAATGTGGAACTCGTTACCACAGGGAGTGGCTGAGGTGAATAATATAGACGCACTTAAGGGGAAGCTGGACAGGTATATGAGGAAAAGGGAATGGTTACAAAGTTAGATTTAGATGAGAAAAGACGAGAGGAGGTTCGAGTGAAGCATGAATGCCAACACAGACTGGGTGGGCCAAATGGCCTGTTTTTGTGTTGCTTACCCTATGTAATCTACCCAAATAGTCCTCAATCCATGCTAATTATATTACCACCAATTCTCATAGCCCTAATTTTGTGCAAAATGTCATGTGTAGCACCTTCTGAAAATATTATGGCAAAGATGTGCAGGTTAGGTTGATTGGCGATGATAAATTGCCACTTAATGTGAAGGGGACTAGCAGAGGAAATACGTGGGATTGTTGTTGGTGCAGGCTCGATGGGCTGAATGGTCTCCTGCACGGTAGGGATTCTAAGACAATTGTATGACTAAAATCTGTTAAAATTAATGTTTTATATTCCAAAATGGTGCAAAGTTGGCTTTGGCAAGTACTTTGGCATTTAGATTACCATGGGAAAAGGGTTGCTCCTGGCCAAATCTACCTAATTTAGGCAGTGCAAGTCCCAAAAGCAACTTTAGATTGTCACATGCGAGTGGAGTTAGTGTCAGCACCCACAATGTTGACTGAGCAATGGCCAGTAGGTACCGTGCCCATGGGCAGATGTGAAGGGGCAGTGCTGTCTCCAGCCTTGCTGCTTACACTTTCATCCCAGGAGCCGGCAAGTGCCAGGGCAAACCCTGCCTAAAGAGTGTGAAGCTGCCGACTGCTATCACTGTGCTTTCTGTACAGGATTTTCTCCAACACTGTGAATGGTGTCGAATACAACACTGAAGTAAAAGGGGACGGGACATCGCTTTTTCTTTACACTGGCTGTAGCACCAGGCAAAGGAAATATTAGAAAGTTCCCCAGTGCTCCAATTCCTTAAATGTCGATATCAACCTTTGTCTGCAAAAAGCAGACTGTCCAATTAATTATTTGTTAACATCTAACCACTATTTGGCTGCTAGCTCATTGTGGCTGTCTGCATGTGTCTGAGCATATATGGACAGAAACTTGCTTTGCTTGCCCAGAAAGTTGTCATTATAGTAGAGGACTATGCTTAGCTGTTTAAAACTCGTAGTCTGACTGTGACAAAGACAATCTGGTACGATATACATCAGCATGATTATAAGGAGATATTTCTGCCATGTTCGCTCTTTGAGATGTTTCTCGATGTCAGCAATTTGCTCATATGTAAACGTTACGATTGAATCAATCCTTTCTTATCCAGGTCTTTCATCTCAAATTATTTTCCTTATCTATCCAGTACCCAACCATAGAATCCTTACCGTGCAGGAGGAGGCCATTCGGCCTATCAAATCTGCACCGACTTTCCCAAGGAACATCCAACCCAACCCCCAAGTCCAATCACATAAGAACATAAGAAATAGGAGCAGGAGTAGGCCATCTAGCCCTTCGAGCCTGCCCTGTCATTCAATAAGATCATGGCTGATCTGAAGTGGATCAGTTCCACTTTTCCGCTTTCTCCCCATAACCCTTAATTCCCTTGTCTATCAGAAACCTATCTACCCATGACTTAAATATATTTAGCGAGGTAGCCTCCACCACTTCAACGGGCAGAGAATTCCAGAGATTCACCACTCTTTGAGTGAAGAAGTTCCTCCTCAACTCTGATCTAAACTGCACCCCCCTTATCTTGAGGCTGTGTACTCTAGTCCTGCTGGACTCACTTACCATGACAATAATCACACGCACTTACCATGGCTAATCCACCTAACCTACACATCTTTGGGCACTAAGGGGCAATTTAGCACAGCTAATCCACCCAACCTGCACATCTTTAGATACTAAGGGGGCAATTTAGCACAGCTAATCCACCTAACCTGCACATCTTTGGGCACTAAGGGGCAATTTAGCACGGCTAATCCACCTAACCTGCACATCTTTGGGCTACTAAGGGGCAATTTAGCACGGCTAATCCACCTAACCTGCACGTTTAGATACAAAAGGGCAATTTAGCACAGCCAATCCACCTAACCTGTACACCTAGGGACACTGAGGGGCAATTTAGCACGGCCAATCCACCTAACCTACGCATCTTTGGAGTCTGGGAGGAAACCCATGCAATCATGGGAAGAATGTGCAAACTGCACACAGAGTCACCCAAGGCTGGAATTGAACCCAGGTCTCTGGCACTGTGAGGCAGCAGTGACTATGTTGCCTTTTGCTGATCTGCCAGGTAGATAGCAGATCATAGTTATGAATTGAAACTACTGCAATTAAAATCCAGTTAGAATTCATTTTAGTCCACTTTTTAATTTTATAGTATTCTTTGATAAATTAAATACAATTCCTTATATTAATGGATGGTTATATGGGCTTTACACCCACAAGCCACATTACTGAATAAACCTCTCCATAACTTAGTGTCAATCTGAAGCATTAATTTATAATTATTAATTAATTTATAATGATTAATTTATGGATCCTGAGATTGGACACGAATGCCTTTGGATCTTCACACCTGATTTACTCTGCACAGGGATCATTTGAAATTTGGGTGATATGAAATTGGCTGCACATTAGACACCAGGGCTCATAATCCTGCTGTGCTCAGCTGTGGCTTAATGATAACACCCTCACCTTTCATGGGGCAGCACAGTGGTTACCACTGCTGCCTCACAGCACGAGGTACCCTTGTTCAATTCCTGGCTTGGGTTACTGTCTGTGCGGAGTCTGCACATTCTTCCCATGTCTGTGTGGATTTCCTCCGGGTGCTCCGATTTCGTCCCACAGTCCGAAAGACATGCTGGTTAGGTGCATTGGCCATGCTAAATTCTCCCTCAGTGTACCCAAACAGGTGCCGGTTTGAAACAACTAGGGGATTAGTCATAGAGTCATTGTCTACAGTGCAGAAGGAGGCCATTTAGCCCATCAAGCCTGCACCGACAACAATCCTACCCAGGACCAGTCCTATCCCCGTAACCCCACATGTTTACCCTCCAATTCCCCCTGAGGGGGAATTTATCATGGCCAATCAACCTAACCCTCAGATCTTTGGACTGTGGGAGGAAACTGGAGCATCTGGAGGAAACCCACGCAGACACGGGGAGAATGTGCAAACTCCACACAGACAATAATCCGAGGCCGGAATTGAACCCGGGTCCCTGGCACTGTGAGGCAGCAGTGCAAACCACTGCGCCACCGTGCTGCCCATTGTAGCTTCACAGTAACTTCATTGCAGTGTTAATCTAAGCCTACTTGCGACAAATAAACTTACTTTCTTTCGTCAGTCAGGAGGTTCCAGGCCCAAGTCCTATTTAAGCACAAAAAAACCAAGGCTGACAATCCAGTTCTGTAATGAGACGGGGCTAGGATGTTGGAAGGGGGTGTATTTCTGATATAGACTTTAAACTAAGGTTCTGTCTGGTCTTTCAGGTGGATGTAAGTGATTTGGAAGAAAAGCCGGTGGTGGGGGCATTGGCGGGGGGGGGGGGGAGAGTTATTCTGTGTGTCCTGAACAAATATTCGTCCCTCAATCACAATCTGCTTATTGCTATTATGGGGGCTTGCTGTGTGCAAATCGGCTGTTGGCTTTCCTAAAGCACCGAGGATGGCCGCAGATTCATCCTCTGCCTGGGTGAGGATCACCAAGAGCAAGGTGATTACGAAACAGTGGTAAAAAGGTTACTTTTTAGAGCATGTTCTTTCTTTATTCAGATGATATTGGAATAGATCATCAGCAAATGGCTTGGGCTAGTGTTGATTTGACCAGTCTCCAACTGTAGCAACAGAGGGGATCCGAAATGCATTGTGTTTTTATTCAAATCAGCCCATCACTAAGAGGGAACATTGGTTGTTTTGAAATGCAGACTGGAGTTTTCAGAGTGCTCTATTAAACATATCATATAGAGTTGTCATTCTGTCTTCATTATTCTGAAAGTTGGAACAAGGACATGATAGTGTGTGGGGGTAAAGCACCCGCAAGCAGGACATTCTTCCCACCCACTTGGACCCACAGACTTCCATTCTGCTCATTGTTTGCAGCAAGCCCCCAGGTAATTACAGCAACTTGCAGAACACACAATTCTCTGGACTTGCCAAGGCCAACTTCTAAATTGCTGCCTTTAATTATTAATAAGCCCTTTTTGACAAATCTCCATTAAGTCTGCCAACGAAGAGCAAGCACTCATTGCTAACTTTTTAATGCCAGAAAAAGCTCATTAAATTAAAGATTAATTCTCGTTGGCTTTAAAGGAATATTACTGTGGTGTTAACACAGTTTGCAGAGGCTCAGTAACCCTGAACCTGCACTTGCAATAAGCCCCCAAGGGCCAGGATGATAATGGTTCGAAGGAGCGGCAAGCGAAGATTTTTAAGTGAGACTTCCGTCTGAGTTACCATGATTACCATACACTAAGAATCGCTGTAATATTTTCACTGCCTGAAATAGCACATTGACAAGAAGTGGGGGAGGGGGCGCAGATTCTTGTTAAGCTCTCTACCAAGAACAGATGACACCCTTTGAAGATTGAGCAAGGTTCTGATAAAAGAGGCAGCTGTTATGAAACTAATTACAACTTGTTTTGAAATTCTTTTGCTAACCATGTCACAGAAAACACACACACACACACATATGCACGCATGCACACACACATATGCATGCACACACACACACATGTACACACCAACACATACACAATGCCATACACATGCACGCGCGCACTAACGCAAATGCCATTCCCAGTTATGAATCCTGTGGGCAGCATGGTGGCAAGCACTGCTGTCTCACAGTGCCAGGGACCCGGGTTCAATTCCCAGCTTGGGACACTGTCTGTGCGGAGTTTGCATGTTCTCCCCGTGTCTGCGCGGGTTTCCTCCGGATGCTCCGTTTCCTCCCACAGTCCAAAAGACGTGCTGATTAGATGCATTAGCTATGCTAAATTCTCCCTCCGTGTACGCGAACAGGCACCGGAGTGTGGCGACGAGGGAATTTTCGTAATAACTTCATTACAGTGTTAATGTAAGCCGACTTGTGACACTAATAAAATAAACTTTAAACAAAATGCACCAGTTGGATGGCGCGCAATCTCAAACTGCGGGATGGCAAGGGGAAAAAGTAATTGAATTCTCTTTTGTTCAGTAATTCTTTACACAACCCACGGGATCGATTAAAAAATATCTTTGGCAATCTGAAAAAGAAAACGCACAGAGGTCTGGAAGCAATAAATGTCATTTGGATAGCGTCTTTCACAACCACAATGTCCAAATGTGCTTTAACGCCAAGAAAATACTTCTGAAATGTAATCACTGGTATAATGTAGGAAGTGTGGCAATCATTCTGTGCACAGCAAGCTCCCAAACATAGCAATGTGACCAGACCATTTTTTTTAAACTGATGTTGATTGAAGGATAAACATTGGCCCAGAGAGTTCGCCCTGGCTTATCTTTGAAACAATACCCTGTATCTTTTATATCAATCACACTGGATCAAAATCCTGGAATTCCCTCTCTAACGGCAGTGTTTAACGTTTTAAAGTTTATTTATTAGTGTCACAGCCAAGCTACTGCACCTGGAATACAAGGACACCTATGTCAGACTCCTATTTGTTGACTACAGCTCAGCATTCATCGTTCCTACAAAACTGAACTCCAAATTCCGTGGCCTGGCCCTTGGCACCCCTCTCTGCAACTGGAATCTGAACTTCCTGGCTCATAGATCACAATCAGTAAGTATAAGCAACAACAATCTTCCACAATCATCCTCAACATCGGTGTCCCACAGGGCTGTGTTCTCAGTCCCCTTACTATACTCCTTATACACCTCTGACCGTGCGGCCAAATTCCCCTCCAATTCGATTTTCAAGTTTGCTGATGACACAGTTTGAGACATATAAGATGATGAATGGGATGGATAGGATAGAGGTGGAGAGACTCTTCCCGCTCAGAAAGGACAGTAGGACTACGGGGCACAGCCTCAAGATAATGGGGGGGGGTGCGGTTTAGAACGGAGATGAGGAGGAACTTCTTCACTCAAAGGGTGGTGAATCTCTGGAATTCTCTGCCCGTTGAAGTGGTGGAGGCTGCCTCGCTAAATATTTTTAAGACGCGGGTTGATGGGTTTTTGATAAGCGAGGGGTTTAAGGGTTATGGGGAGAGGGCGGGAATGTGGAACTGAGCCACGACAGATCAACCATGGTCTTATTGAATGGCGGGGCAGGCTCGAAGGGCGAGATGGCCGACTCTTGCTCCTATTTCTTATGTTTCTTATGTGACACCATTGTAGTGGGTCAGATCTCAAACAATGACAAGACAGAGTACAGGAATGAGATAGAGAATCTGGTGAACTGGTGTGGCAACAATAATCTTTCCCTCAATGTCAACAAAATGAAGGAGATTGTCATTGACTTCAGGAAGCAGCTACATCAATGGGGATGAAATAGAAAGGGTCAAGAACTTTAAATTTTTAGGTGTTCAGATCACCAACAACCTGTCCTGGTCCCCCCATGTCAACATTATAGTTAAGAAAGCTCACCAATACTCTACTTTCTCAGAAGGAAATTTGGCATGTCAGCTACAACTCTCACCAACTTTTACAGATGCACCATAGAAAGCATTCTTTCTGATTGTATCACAGCTTGGTATGGCTCCTGCTCTGCCCAAGACTGCAAGAAGCTACAAAAGGTTGTGAATGTAGCCCAATCCATCACGTAAACCAGCCTCCCATCCACTGCCTTGGCAAAGCAGCCAGCCTAAAGAAGGACCCTCTCTTTCACATTCTTCCTTCGAGAAAAAGATACAAAATTCTGAGGTCACGTACCAACCGACTCAAGAACAGCTTCTTCCCTGCTGCTGTCAGACTTTTGAATGGACTTACCTTGCATTAAGTTGATCTTTCTCTACACCCTAGCTTTGACTGTAACACTACATTCTGCACTTTCTCGTTTCCTTCTTTATGAACGATATGTTTTGTCTGTAGAGCGCGCAAGAAACAATACTTTTCACTGTATGTTAATACATGTGACAATAATAAATCAAATCAAATCAAATCAAATCCCCTATTGCCACACTCTGACGCCTGTTCGGGTACAGTGAGGGAGAATTTAGCATGGCCAATGCACCGAACCAGCACATCTTTTGGACTGTGGGAGGATACCAGAGCACCCAAAGGAAACTCACGCAGACACGGGGAGAATGTGCAGACTCGCACAGACAGTAACCCAAATAGGAAATCAAACCCGGATCCATGGCGCTGTGAGGCAACAGTACCAACCACTGTGCCACTGAGCCATCCCCAAACCTTTAACCCACAGCGCCAGGGATCCGGGTTTCAAGAAGGCAGCTCACCACCACCTTCTCAAGGGCAACTAGGGATGGGCAATAAATGCTGGCCAGTCAGTGACACCCACGTGCCATGAATGAAGAAAAAAACCCCACAAGTATCAATTGATGCACAGCAGCTGAGCTAAAAATCTCATCAGAAGGACATCCCTCAATAAGGCACCTTCAGCACAGCACTCAGAGCCATGCAGCGAAATGTAGCCCATTCATTTACAACCTTTTATTTTCAAAAGCACACCTTATATAATGTGCTTCTTCACATCCAACAACCAGTTTCAGCCTGTTTCTAAACATATGAGTCGAGGAAAGTCCTTAACTGAAGCCAAAAACCTGAATACAACCAACCCCCGATTGATGTACAATTAACGTGCTGTATCGAGCCTGCACCAACAGCAATCCCACCCAGGCCTTACCCCCCATAACACCACGTGCTCCTCTCCCTGACGTTCAGGGGCGATTTATCATGGCCAACCAACCTAAGCCTAATCTTTGGATTGTGGGAGGAAACCCACGCAGACACGGTGAGAACATGCGAACTCGGCACAGACAATGACTCGAGGCCGGAATTGAACCCGGGTCCCTGGCACTGTGAGGCAGCAGTGCTAACCACTGTGCCACCGTGCCGAGTAGTTAATATTGAACTGAGCTCTGACATAGAACATTAATCTGTTTTGTTCGCAATCCTCTTCCGCAAAATGACACAGAAAGTGGAGACTGAGGGCAGACGGACACTGCGGAGAAGCCAAGAGACTGTCCCAAAAAAACAAGTGAGGAGATAAAGTTGAAATCATTCCTGGCGCAAAGGCAATCAGGTCTGGGGCTGGTACACGGTCTCGGTCGAACTGAAGTGCAACCAAGAAGCTTTGACTGAGCTCAGGGAAACAGCGTCAGAGCAAAGACAAAGAGAAGGGTCCAGCTGGGATTCAGGTCAAAGCTGACATGGTGGCTGAGGCCATTCAAAAGCCTGGGGATCAGCTGAGACAGTGAGGAGGTTCAGCGGGAGAGTGACAGCAGGGACCTCAGTGACAGCCACCTCGATAGATAGAGAGATCGACAGCAGAGAAGCTGCTGGAGTCCCGCCAGGGGAAGTCAGCTGAAAGGAAAGGCAAGCGCGGAGCGATTGAGTGGCAGCAGTGATGACAGTGCTTGCCAACTGGATCGGCAAGCTGACAGGAGGGGTGTGGCAACGGAGACCGGCAGCCAAGTGACAGCAGAGTCAGAGCTCGTGACCAGCCCACCCCAGCCAAGTGGCCCCCAGAGGTGGGGCAGGAGGCCAGATGGAGAGGCGGGATGCTACCCCCGATGGTGGGCAAAGACAGCTAAAGAGGCCAGACGGCCGCAGAGTCGGTGGTGAAGGCCAACTGGAGAGGCCAGATGGAAACAGCGCTGGTTCCAGAGGTCCGACTAATAAGCTTAACAAAGATAATGGTGGAAGCTGGTTAAAGGGGCCATATGTCAAAGGCACTGGGAAGAAAGGGCAACAAGAGAAGCTGAAAATGGGGAGGAGGAGAAGGTGGGAGATTACCGAGGTGGGACCAGGGAAAAGGCAACCAAAGGCAACTGACAAACAAACCCAAAGAAGATGAGTAGTAAAGCAAACAACTCACTACCCCCTCTCCAACAATAATGTTTACCATCACTGCAGATACATTTACATTTAAAGATGAGGGTATACTCCATACACAATAGACAGTAAGTCCCATATTCAACTTATCATAGATAGTACAGAATCCCTATAGTGCAGAACAGGCCATTTGGCCCATCCAGCCTGTACTGACCCTCTGATAGAGCATCTTATAAAGACCCTAATCCTGTAACCCTGTGCATTTACTCTGTTAGTCCCCTAAAATACATACCTAAGGGGCAATTTAGCACAGCCAGTCCACCTAACCTGCACATCTTTGGACTGTGGGAGGAAACTGGAGCACTGGGAGGAAACCCACGCAGACACAGAGAGAACGTGCAAACTCCACACAGACCTGAGGCTGGAATTGGGTCCCTGGCGCTGTGAAGCAGCAGTGCTAACCTTTGTGCCATCATGCCACCCTGGGAGGATTTATCACATTAAACATGTTGTTGTCGGGGTTGATTTGAAACTACACCGTCACAGCATTTTCCGTGTATGTATTTCAATTCACTTTCCACACCTAGTCGTGCACTAAGGCAGACTTTCCATCTGTCTTCATAGACAGTAATTCTCGGAACAGGTAACTAATCTGTTGCCAGGGGCTTATAGCTTGAGGGGCACCACTCCACGTCAACTGTGATTGACTCAAAGTTTCTCTCGCTCTTACAATCAGCCATTGGCATGTTTGGAAGGATTTTCAGGTTGAGACACTCAGTGGAGGGATAGCCTCGTGGTATTATCGCTAGATAATTAATCCAGAATCTTAGCTAATGTTCTGGGCACCCAGGTTCGAATGCCATCATGGCAGATGGTGGAATTTGAATTCAATACAAAATATCTGGAATGAAGAATCCACTGATGACCATGAAACCATTGCCAATTGTTGGAAAAACCCATCCGGTTCACTAATGTCCTTTAGGGAAGAATATCTGCCATCCTTACCTGCTGTGGCCTACATGTGACTCCAGGGCCACAGAATAACTTTCAGCTGCCCTCTGGAATGACCTGGCAAGCCACTCAGCTCAAAGGGCAATTAGGGATGGGCAATAAATACGAGCCAGTCAGCGACGTCCCATGAATATATAAACAAAACACTCAGCCTGTTTGGAAAGGCACCTTCCTTGACTATCAAGTCCTGGGGTGGGACTTGAACCCAGGGCTTGTGGCTCTGGGTTACCCACTACTCCTAAGTGTATATCTATGTGTATACATCCTTACTGATTTAATTTAAATTTGGATCTACTTTTTGGAAGGGGGGAAACCTTTTTTTAATTATACACTTTAAACTAGAATATTAGTTTTGTCTGAGCAACAATATTTTGCTAATCGAATCATGCAAAGGCCCAGAGGGAGTTAATCACTCAAGAGGGAACTATGTGGGAGGTTTAAACAAAGACTTGTACTGTGTAGCACCCTATCACAACCCAAAGAATTATCTGTAAGCACTTTGTATCTTCACGTACGGAGAATTACTTTGAAGTTTGATATAAATATTCCACATTTAGCAAGATCTCCCACATGCCAATGAGATAAATAATACCGTTGTTGCAATATTGGCCTGGGCTCACTGCTCTTCTTTATATATAGGAATTTCTAATGTGCATCTCACAGATAGATTGGGCCTTATCAGAGACCCAACACTCCATTCAATAGTGCACTGAAGCACGAGCCCAGATTATTTATATGCTACCAGTCCTATAAATCAACAGAGGTGATACCAATTGTCACTAGTCAACACATTAATGGGGATAAATGAACCAAATAGTGGTATGGAGATCAGTCTGCCATTTACAGACATTCCAACCACTGACAGAAAGTGTTCACTGGGTATCGTTAAATGACGGTTTGATCCATCATTGAGCAAGATTGTGTTATTTTATATCTTGTTAAATGAACTGTTACAATTGTATAGGGCATTGATGAGACAGCTTCTGGAGTACTTACATAGTACTGGTCCCCTTACTCAAGGAAGGGTATGAATGCATTAGAGGCGGTTCAGAGAAGGTTCATTAGATTAATTCCAGGGATGAAGGATTTGTTTCATGAAGAGAGATTTATACTCACTTGAGTTTAGAAGAATGAGATGAGATCTAATTGAGGTGTATAAAATGCTAAAGGGGATTGACCAGGTTTAAGCTTATTTATTAGTGTCACAAGTAAGCTTACATTAACACTGCAATGAAGTTACTGTGAATATCACCTAGTCACCACACTCTGGCGTTTGCTCGCGTGCACTGAGGGAGAATTTAGCATGGCCAATGTACCTAACCAGCACGTCTTTCAGAATGTGGGAGGAAACCGCAGCACCCGGAGGAAACCTGCGCAGACACGGGGAGAATGTGCAAACTCCACACACACACACAGAGATCCAGGCCGGGAATCGAACCCAGGTCCCTGGCGCTGTGAGGCAGCAGTGCTAAACACTGTGGCACCCTCTGAGAGACACTTCTTATCGAAAGCTGGCACCAAATGCTCCTAAAATACAGCAAAGCAAACATTGCCTTCACAGCATATTGTCCATCAGGTGAGATAGCCTTTTAATAACATCACCAGTCACTACGGTTACTGGTAGGGAGCAAACATTAATTTAAAAATACCAAACGGTTAAAAAACATCCCAGTTGGTGGGAAACGTAGGGGAAAAATCCATCAGAACTTGGGCACCACAACATTTTTAGGTGGTTTCGGCCAGTTTGAAACTTGGCTTGTCTTTACGATGGATCCGATTTAAAATTAGGAATAGGAAGTCCTGGGGCCTAGTTGGTTTTAATTCCCAGCCTTTATTAAGGTTGCCACCGGTGGTTAAATGTTTACTTGGAGGTTTAGTCACATGACTTTCCCCACACTCCAGCCATTGGGTGACCAACACATCCATCTTTGTGACCCGGTGCCTTCCTACACCAATTGGAAAGCAAAAAGACTCATTACCCAATTGGATGATGCTTGGCTGTCAGCGAAACAGTCTCCTCTCCCCCTCCATTTGCAATATTTTTACATCTGTTAAGAGAAATGTTTAAAGAATTTTTGTTTTAGAAGCCCTATCTCTTTTTTAACGAGTCAGTGATTTTTCTCCAGGGTCACCCCCAGCAGTGTCCTGGAGATTGATCTTCAACCCCTGGAGATGCCAGGCCCAATCCTGAAGGGGTGGTGACCCTAGCCTTCACTCGCACACCCAGCATTCAGCTGCCTGGGCAAGAACAGATAGGAGGAATTCCAGGGAGCAGGAAGTCCCTGGAATGGTTGTTAACAACATGCAGGAAAGGATTTTGGAAGAAGAACCAGGAAAGCAGGGGTGCAGCGGGGAGAGGGCAACAGTAAGCAGAGAATAAAGATGCCAAAGGGTTCATCGTGTGGCCCCAAGAATCACTCTTGTAAATCCTACCCCCAAACACAGGGTTAAAAAAAACCCTCAAAACTGACCTATCTGGACCTCTTCTGCTTGTCTTCACTTGGAGAGAAAACAACAACTTTCCATTTCAGACCATCAGTTAAAATTGCAGTCAAAGTTCACAGATGTTATTGAACCTCAATTTGACTATATAGCACGAGACTGCTGGCTTCAGGTTTTAAGTGCCACCCATTCAGAAGAGGAAATTAAAATACGCTTTGGTGTGGCACAGTGGTTAGCACTACAGCCCGGCACAGTGGTTAGCACTGCTGCCTCAGCGCCAGGGACCTGGGTTCGATTCCAGCCTTGGGTGACTGTAGGAGTTTACACGTTCTCACCGTGTCTATGTGGGTTTCCTCCGGGTGCTCCGGTTTCTTCCCACAATCTGAAAAACGTGCTGGTTGGGTGGATTGTCCATGCTAAATTTTCCCTCCATGTACCTGAATAGGGTAACTTTATTGCAGTGTTAATGTAAGGCTACTTGTGACAGTAATGAATAAACTCTAAACTTAAAGGAGGGCCACTCACTAGCCTCGATTGTCCATCACTGATCCAGTTCCTCAGACACAGTGTCCTAAAAGCAGCTTTTAGATTCCAGGGGGCTAATCTGTACTGATACAATTGATGCACAAAATCCATTAAAGGTGAAGCAGTTTCCAATTATGTCGTATACTCATCAGCAAACGCAGTAGGAATCAAATTCATCTCACTCCAACCCTGCTCTAAGTACAATTGTTTCTCCCTCATTTTGGCGGGACTGAATTCTCGATAACTGCTCACACCCCTTATCAGTACTTCTGGTTTCGATGCATTTGCTGTGATGACAAATTCTGTCTGAGAAAAAGTTCTATTGAGACGGAGAAATGAGTTTTTAATTGGGTTGTCCGCTGAAAAGCACAGGCTCTTGCTGCATCCACTATCTGAGTTCCACTGCCAATTAGCAGCAGACAAGAAGTGTGTCACTTTTAACAGTCCTTGACTCGTAGAATGCCTACAGTGCAGAAAGAGGCCATTCGGCTCACTGAGCCTGCATTGACCACAATCCCACCCAGGTCCTATCCCTGTAACCCCACACATTTACCCCACCACACCCTCCTCAGGAGCAATTCAGCATGGCCAATCAAACTAACCCGCACATTATTGGATTGTGGGAGAAAACCCATGTAGACATGGGGAGATTGTGCAAACTCCACACAGACAGTCACCCACACAGTTTGCCAACCACTGAGCTGGACTGGATGAACGTTTATGGCAAGAAGAAAAATCTTTAAAGTTTAAGTTCATTTATTATTGTCACAAGTAGGCTTACATTAACACTGCAATGAAGATAATGTGACAATCCCCTCGCTGCCACACTCTGGCATCTGTTTGGATACTGAGGGAGAATGTTAGCATGGCCAATGTACCTAAACCAGCACGTCTTTCAGACTGTGGGGGGAAACTGAAACATTCAGAGGAAACCCACGCAGACACAAGGAGAATGTGCAGACTCTGCACAGACAGTGACCCAAGCCAGGAATCGAACCCTGGCACTGTGAGGCAGCAGTGCAAACCACTGTGCTACTGTGCCAGCTTGTGAAACAATCCTTACCTCTGGTCTAAGCAAGATGTAGCATCGGCCTGACAGAAATTCGCTGATACTTAGTAAACTGATCAGAATTCACAACATAGCATGGAAGGAAAATGCTTCACTTCATTAGTACAGCCGTGAGTGTATTTTGTAATCAAATTCTGGCTTGGAGTCATTTTAAAAAGGAGTGAGTGTGCTGTGTGAGCAAAGCCAGCAAGTGCACAGCAGCCCTGGAGAGAATAACCATTCACAGAAAAAACTCAAATTAAAACCTTTCTTCCCCCTCGTACAGCATTAAGTTTCCCTTTAATTGTCTTGAGTTCAATTACTGAAATTAATGAAACGTTGCTTGGCCTCCAGAAGAGGGAGAAAGCGCAGTCGGACTGATATCTACCGGACATCCTTTATCGCATGGGAAAATCTTGTACGTCTTCAAGCAGTTTTTGTTCTGTACATACAAGTCAGTTCGGATTATCTGCTGGGCATCTGAAAGGAAGCTCCCCTTATAATTACACAGCCATCTCCTCTGACAGGAAGTCACTGATATAGAACTACTACCACCCACCAACATTCTGACCCCTACCATTTGGAGCGCTATGAGTGTGGAAGTTTAAAGTATTAGCGTCACAAGTAGGCTTACGTTAACGCAGTAATGAAGTTACTGTGAAAATCCCCTAAATGCCACACTCCAAAGCCTTTACGGGTACACTGAGGGAGAATTTAGCACCTAACCAGCACGTCTTTCGGACTGTGGGAGGGAACGGGAGCACCGGAGAACACCCCTGCAGACATGGGGAGAATGTACAGACTCCACACACACACACACACACACACACACACACAGTGGACAGGCTGGAATTGAACCAAGGTCCTTGGCACTGTGAGGCAGCATTGCTAACCACTCTGCCACAGTGTCGCTGCTTCAACGAGAGGATTTCAGATTCACGGAACTGTCGTCTGGAATTTTCTTTTAGACTTGCAAAACGGACGATTTCAGGCAGCCTAGTGTCTGTTTCTGATTATTAAGAATGAAGAAAATTACAGCACAGGAACAGGCCCTTCGGCCCTCCAAGCCTTCACCCGCTATGGATTGGTGCTCCAGGGCACACCTCGGAACATATTTGTGTGTGTTCCAGGCATTGCAAGTTGCTGTTGTCGGTTGAACGTACAACCTTTCTGCTTCTGATCAATTTGTGACTCTGATTTGCCGCTTTAACTTTAGTAAGGCCAATTACATGCCGGGGCCTGCTGCACCTGGAGGCTTGGCCTCAGCCTGGGCCTCCATGGCGACATAGACTCCAGCCTTGGCACTGGCTACTCGCTCCCTCAGTGGACAACAAACAGCATCTACACGGATTAGCACAATGTCATTCAAAAAGCAGCAGGGGACTTCTCACTCCACTGTCTGGGCTCTGGAAGACTTGTAACAGTTCCAGAGACGGCCAAGGAACAGCAAGCTCACTTGACTTACTGCCGACAATGAAGATGCAAGTATCACAGCCCAATCCTCAAGCGGCCAAGAGGAAAACTCCAGCAAATAAAACAACCGTTCTGTAACATGTTTCTCTGGTGCTGCTAATTTTTCACCTTGCTCGCTCAAAACCGACTCCAAAGTCTTTCAGACCACTTCACCGAGTTGATGGTCCTAATAACTGGGGCAAGTTTTGTTTATGCTCAAATTGCCTCATGCTGGCTGGATATGTATCCAGTTTAGTTAGCAGTGGTTAGCACTGCTCCCTCACAGTGCCAGGGTTCGATTCTGGCCTCAGGTCACTGTCTGTGTGGAGTTTGCACATTCTCCCCGTTTCTGCGTGGGTCCCCTCCGGGACCTCAGGTTCCCACCCAAAGATGTGTGGGTTAGGTTGATTGGCCATGCTAAATTCTCCCTCAGTGTCCCAAGGTCTGTAGACTCGGGGGGATTAGCGGGGTAAATGCCTGAAGCTGTGGGGATAGGGGCTGGATGGGATTGCTGCTGGTGCTGGGCCGAATGGCCTCCTTCTGCACTGTCAGAATTCTTTGATTCTATGTATTACAGAATCATAGAATAGAATCCTACAGTGCAGGAGGAAGTTATTTGGCCCACTGAGCCTGCATCGACAACAATCCCACCCAAGCCATAACCCCACAAATTTACCCTACAAATCGCCCTGACAGTAATGGGAATTTAGCATGGCATAACCCGCATATCTTTGACTGTGAATGGACCGAGCTCGCATTAAGCTGATCTTTCTCTACACCCCAGCTATAACTGTAACACTACATTATGCACTCTCTCCTTTCCTTCTCTATGAACGGTATGCTTTATCTGTAGCGTGCACAAGAAACAATACTTCTCACTGTATCCCAATACATGTGACAATAATAAATCAGATCAAACCTCGTATCAGGGTGATTAGCAGGGTGAATATGTGGGGTTACGGGAATAGGGTCTGGGTAGGATTGTGGTTGGTACAGACTCAATGGACTGAATGGCCTCCTTCTATACTGTAGGGATTCTATGGAAAAGTGGGAAGAAACTGGAGCACCTGGAGAAAACCCATGGGGAGAAGGTGCAAACTCCACACAGTTACCCAAGCCAGGAATTGAACCTGGTTCCTTGGCACTGTGAGGCAGCAGTGCTAACCACTGTGCCATCCATGCCCATGTATGAGAGAAACAGTGAAACAAGAGGCGTTTAGACTTGTATGTGAAAATGGGACTCTCCAACTCTCAGCAAAGGATGTCTTTTTGAAAGATAAAAGCAATGCCAAATCTGCTCAGCGCACTGGCTCCCTGCCTCCACAAGACCTCCTGCTGCCTCCTTCAGAGGGTGGGATGTACCACCCCAACCTGCTGCGGGTGGGAGATGGCCCACTATTGACCAGTGGTGGGATATTCTGGTTTCCCCCCTTTGTTAATGCAGTTTCCTGTTCAATGCACTCCTCACCGCTGTGAAACCCGTGGCTGGCACGACTGTCAGCGGGACTGGAAAATCCCCCGGCGTGAAAGTTCCAGCCAATGCTCAACCATTTTCCACCATCACCCAGCTGAATTCAAACCCAGCACCCTAGCCCAATTGGGGTGAACTGCAGTGATGTACTTCATGGGAAACTAACAAAATAACTTGTCTTTATTTACGAAAGACTACATGCAGTATTGGCAAAAACTTGAGTTCAGAGAGCTGTCGTTATGACTTGCTGATTCTTCCTCAAGTCCGCGCTAACATAAGGAATCAGTTCGGTATTTAAATATAATCCTAATCAGTTTGTGTGACCAGAGCATATTCAGAAATTCGATCAATAATAGTGTCATAAGCAATGTCATAAATCATGGTACAACCTGCTGACCTCCTGGAACTCTTTGTCTCATCAGTCATCCCTTTATCTTGTCCTTTGATAGAACAGAGGAAGGTCGGTGACTCCTTCATCCCTGACCTTATCTTGTCTCACTCATACAGCTCTAGGTCATGTGGTGTCAGCCTTCTCTGGTCTTAACCTTCTCTGGTCTTATTCATGTCTTCAGTTATGCAAAGTCAGTTTTCCTTATCTTGTACCAAATACTTGACCAATTTTCCCATCATGCCACTACTTCATTCATACAACTTCACAAATGAAGCCCAGTCTATCCCTCAAACCAGCTTCTCACTCATCGACACTGTCAACACTTCCCGCTGCCTCAGAAAAGCATAATCAAAGACCCCACGCACCCCAGACATTCTCTCACCCATCATCTTCCATCCGGAGAAAGATACAAAAGTCTAAGATCACGTTCTCAAGAACAGCTTCTTCCCTGCTGCCATCAGACTTTTGAATGGACCTACTTTGCATTAAGTTGCTCTTTCTCTACACCCTAGCTATGACTGTAACACTACATCCTGTACTCTCTCCTTTTCTTCTCGATGAACGGTATGCTTTGTCTGTAGAGCACGCAAGAAACAATCCTTTTCACTATATACTGCTATAGGTGACAATAATAAATCAAACTAAATAATAATTCAGGCTGCTTGAATGCTGTTTGAAAGGTGATGTTAGTAAGGGTCAACCTTCCCACTGAGCTCAATATGCAAAGAGGGGCAGGACCTGGGACAATCCGATCTTCAGATGTAAGGCTGAACAAATTGACCAAAATACCCCGAGACAGTAAAACCCTCTGGGATCCACTCCCAAGATTCTGGACAATTGGCCACTGGTGGGGAAAGCTTCAAACAACAATGGCTTCAGCTGAAAATGGTGAAATCTGGAATCTGGATGAAAATCCAGAAGAACATTGTCTCCCTCAGACGGGATAGGATGTTTTGTGCTATAAGATACCAGGAAAAGTTTCAGGATCAGTAAAAGGTGACAGGCTGTGGGGTTTATGTGAGGAAAGGGGAGTTCTGATGCACAGGTCAATGGAAAGAATGGAGTTCAATCCAAAGCCATGGGCCTGTTGGGTTGGGTGGCACAGTGGTTAGCACTGCTGCCTCACAGTGCTAGGAACCTGGGTTCGATTCCTGGTTTGGGTCACTGTCTGCATGGAGTTTGCACATTCTCCCCGTGCCTGCATGGGTTTCCTCCGGGTGCTCCGGTTTCCTCCCACAGTCCAAAAGATGTGTGGGTTAGATGCATTGGCCGTGCTAAAATCTGCCTCAGTATCAGGGGGACGAGCAGGGTAAATACGTGGGACTATGGGGATAGAGCCTGGGTGGGATAGTTGATAGTGCAGGCTTGATGGGCTGAATGGCCTCCTTTTGCACTATAGGGATTCTATAAATGAGTTTTAAGGTGTATTCTATGACCATTTTGGCTCCATTTTTTTTAGATTGTAAGATATAGGAGCAGAATTAGGCCATTTTTGTTCTTCCTCAGTTTTATTTTCCCTGTCACTTTTAATTTTATTTGTAAAAGTTTGTTCATGAAGGCTTTCGATAAAGTAAATAAGGACGAACGGTTTCCAGTGTCAGGAGGCTAGATATCCAGGGGCACTGATCGAAAATGGTTGATGCAAGAACTAGGCCATGGTGAGGAGAATTAGTTTAGTTTTACACAGCGTCCCATAATGATCTGGATTGCGAGAAGGTAGTGAAAGCAATTTCAATGCCATCTTCCAGAAGGGTATTGGATAAACACTGGTCAGGCACAAGATCTGCAGATTTGTGGGGAATGAGACTAACTGGATAGTTCTTTCAAAGTCCCATCCTAGTCTCAAAGGGCTGAATGGCCTCCTTCTGTGTTCTGTCAGTCCATGACTCTTTAGGCATGATTTTCCTGCTCTTCCAGGAGTAAAGCTAAGCCATTAAAATTGGCGCTCCACATGCACAGATCTACTGGGTGTGCCAATGTCAGTTTAGGTAAGGAACATCCTCTCCCCTCCCCTCTTTACCCCTGCCATTGAAACTGGAACCAGACTGTGGATAAACGCTGAGAAACAGGTATAATGCTGCAGGTATCAAGTCGGTTGATGCAGTCACGCTGAGATTCATCACAGAGGTACAGAGAAACGACATTCAGGATGTAGCAAACCCAATGGCAACTTCAGATTCCCGTCCGGTGCTGCCAGTGGGAATTCAGTATCAAAGAACAGCACAGGAACAGGCCCTTCGGCCCATCAATTCTGTGCCAACACAGATGCCTCTCTAATCTAATATTTTCATGGCTCCACATGGTCCATATCCCTCTATTCCCTTCCTATTTATGTATCTATCCAGATGTCTCTTGAACATTGTTATAGAATCTGCTTCCACCACCTCCTCCGTCAGCGCGTTCCAGGCATTCACCACCCTCTGTATGAAAAACTTACCCCTTACATCTCTTTTCAACTTTCCCCCTCTCGCTTTCAATCTATGCCCATAAGTCATTGACCCTTTGATCCTTGGAAAAAGACTAACTATCCACTCTATCCAAACTTGTCCCCCCTCATTGTCCGATGCTCCAATAAAAACAATCCAAGTTTACTTAACCTTTCTTTATAGTCCATATCCTCCTAACCAGGCAACATCCTGGTAAATCCCTTCTGCACCCTTTCCAATGCATCAACTCTGTTCTGGTAGTGTGGCAACCAGAATACTCCAAATGCGGCCTAACAAAGTCTTATACAGCCAATATTCCAATACTCAATGTCCTGACCGATGAAAGCCACCATGCCATATGCCCTCTTGACCAGCTTGTCCACCTGAGTTACTATATTCAAGGAACTTTGGATCTGTGTGTGTGGATCCCTCTGTGTGCTAATATTTCTAAGGGCTCTCCCATTTTGTGTATATTCAGCCCTGCCTTGTCTGGATACCAATTTGGAAACTTTTGCCTCCAGAGTATTGTGCATGTAAAAATTGGTTGAAAAATGTGCAAGATGTAAAGTTTTATTTTGCAGAGAAGGATCAAAAGTTGAGAAATAGCCTTTGTCCTGCCCTAGTTTTTACTGTGTGATGAAATTTGCACCATTCTGCTTGATCAAATTTTCTGTACATCTGCTAAAGGAAAAACAAATAACTCCTAGGAGTGGTGAAATTAATTGTGACTTAGTCACACCAATTTACTAATCTTCTCTGAAAGAATGTAGCCAATTCAAAAACATTTTATTGTAAATACAGTGGCACTTTCCTCGGTCTTTAACTGTTAAAAGATGTAAAAATTTCTTATTTAAAAAAAATGGGATCTAGATAGGCTGAGCGAATGGGCAAGGACCTAGCAGATGGAGTACAATGTTAGCAAGTGTGAGGTTTGGCAGGAATAGTAATAGGAGGGATTACTATTTAAAGGGCGAAAAGCTGCAGCATGCTACGGTGCAGAGGGACCTGGGGGTCCTTGTGCATGAGTCGCAAAAACCCAGTCTGCAGGTGCAGCAGGTGATCAAGAAGGCGAATGGGATGCTGGTCTTCGTAGCGAGGGGGATAGAATATAAAAGCAGGGAGGTCTTGCTGCAACTGTACAGGGCACTGGTGAGGCCGCAGCTGGAGTACTGTGTGCAGTTTTGGTCGCCGCACTTGCGGAAGGATATTTTGGCCTTGGAGGGAGTGCAGAGGAGGTTCACTAGGCTGATACCGGAGATGAGGGGGTTGGACTATGAAGACAGACTGAATAGACTGGGTCTGTACTCGTTGGAGTTTAGAAGGATGAGGGGGGATCTTATAGAGACTTATAAGATAATGAAGGGGATGGATAGGGTAGAGGTAGAGAGATTCTTCCTGCTCAGAAAGGACAGCAGGACTAGAGGGCACAGCCTCAAGATAAGGGGGGGGGGAGGGGTTTAGAACGGAGTTGAGGAAGAACTTCTTCACTCAAAGGGTGGTGAATCTCTGGAATTCTCTGCCCGTTGAAGTGGTGGAGGCTGCCTCGCTGAATATATTTAAGTCACGGGTCGATAGGTTTTTGGTAGGCAAGGGAATTAAGGGTTATGGGGAGAAAGCGGGAAAGTGGAACTGATCCACGACAGATCAGCCATGATCTTATTGAATGGTGGGGCAGGCTCGAAGGGCTAGATGGCCTACTCCTGCTCCTATTTCTTATGTATACTTTCCTTTTGCAGTAGACCTTCCAAATCACATCACCTCACACCTGTCCGGGTTAAATTTCATCTGCCATCTTTTGGCCCAGGTCTCCAGCAGATTTATATCCTGCTGTGTCCTCTGACAATCGTCCTCACTTTCTGCTTCTCCTCGATAGAATCCCTACTGTGCGGAAGGAGGCCATTTGGCCCATCGAGCCTGCACTGATAACAATCCCACCCAGGCTCTTTTCTCATAACCCCACACATTTACCCTGACACTAAGGGGCAATTGAGCATGGACAGTCAACCAAACTTAATTTTTGGAGTGTGGGAGGAAACTGGAGCACCTGGAGGAAACTCACACGGACATGGGGAGAGTGTGCAGACGCTGCATAGACAGCGAGCCACATCCGGGAATCGAACCCGGTTCCCTGGCTCTGTGAGACAGCAGTGCGAACCACTGTGCCATCCAATATCAAAAATCAAAGCAAAAGTATGTTTCAAGGTTAGTGCAGATGACATGAAACCAATATATTCTTATTTAGTGGCGCACACATAATAATGCGACTGAAGAGAAAAATAAAGCCTGAAGTGTTCTCAGGCAGTCACACTGAGATTTGTTCTGAACCTCTGCCGCACACTCCATGTGGCAGGAGTGATGCTGAAGCGATGTGGTTCTCACTCCTGGGAGGTAAAATGTAAAATTGGCTCCATATGAAATTGCACCCAAATTAAAACAAACAATTTGCATTGATGAGTTGCCAAAAATAATTTGCATCAATTATGGTCCAACCAGCCTCGGAGCAGAAAAAATAATGGTGACACAATAAAGTTTCCTGAATTCTCAGGGGGAAGGGGGTTGGGGAGGAGGGATTTTAACCCTGCAGACAACCAGATGATTTGATTTATTATTGTCACATGTATTAGTGTGCAGTGAAAAGTATACAGACAAAGCATACCATTCATAGAGAAGGAAAGGAGTGAGTGCGGAATGCAGTGTTACAGTCATAGCTAGGGTGTAGAGAAAGATCAACTTAATGCGAGGTAGGTCCATTCAAAAGTCTGACAGCAGCAGGGAGGAAGCTGTTCTTGAGTTGGTTGGTACATGACCTCAGACTTTTTAAAAGTTTAAAGTTTATTTATTAGTCACAAGTAAGGCTTACATTTATCTTTTCCTGTTTAAATACCTGTATGTGCTATGTTTCTGTATTCCTAGCTAGTTTTTTACCATTTATTTATTAGTGTCACAAGTAAGCTTACTGAATGATGTTACTGTGAAAATCCCCTAGTTGCCACAGTCCAGTGCCTGTTCAGGTCAATGCACCTAACCAGGGCATCTATCAGAATGTGGGAGGAAACCTACGCATACACGGACAGAACATGCAAACTGCACACTGACAGTGACCCAAGTGGGAATGGAACCCAGGTCCCTGGTGCTGTGAAGCAGCAGCGCTAACCACTGTGCTATGGTGCCACCCCCAATGGAAGAAAGTGGATGAGAATATGTCTGAGCTGCATGGGGTCCTTGATTATGCTGGCTGCTTTGCCGAGGCGGAAAGTGTAGACAGAGTCAATGGATGGGAGGTTGGTTTGAGTGATGGACCAGGTTTCGTTCGTGATCTTTTGTCATTTCTCGCGGTCTTGGGCAGAGCAGGAGCCATACCAAACTGTGATACAACCAGAGAGAATGCTTGCTATGGTGCATCTGTAAAAGTTGGTGAAGCTGTAACTGCTATACCAAATTTCTTTAGTCTTCTGAGAAAGTAGAGGCGTTGGTTTGCTTTCTTAACCATAGTGTCGGCATGGAGGGACCAGGACAGGTTGTTGGCAATCTGGACATATAAAAACTCAAAGTTCTCGACCATTTCTACATCATCCCCGTTGATGTAGACAGGGGCTGTTACCCACTATACTTCCTGAATTCGATGACAATCTCTTTCGTTTTGTTGATATTGAGGGAGAGATTATTGTCACTGCGCTAGTTCACCAGATTCTCTATTCTAAATATGCTGTTAAAGTGCCCCAGGTTAAATACCTGCAAAACAGCCTGTCTCTCACCCTTTCCAACCTCAGCTAACGTTTCTGGACAGGTTCCAGGTCAGTGGCAGAGCCTAGGAAACACTCTCACCTCAGAAGCAGCAGGTTGCAGGTTCGAGCCCCACGTCAGACTGGAGCGATTGAAGCCAGTATTTCAATGCTGTACCGAAGGAATGCCACATTGTTGGAGGAGGCTTGTCCTTCCAGTGAGGTGTCTGCCTGCTGAGACGGATGTGAAAGCTAACGCTGCTCCGGAACAAGGAGAACAAGCTAATTCCCCTGGTGTCTCGACCAACATTCCTCCAGCAAGTGAGAGAAGTAACGATGGACTCCCTGGTCATTGGTGCACTGTTAACGGGGGCGTGGCTGTGTGCCAACTGGCTGTTGTATT
Organism: Carcharhinus amblyrhynchos; assembly: GCF_965287045.1. Lineage (NCBI taxonomy): Eukaryota > Metazoa > Chordata > Chondrichthyes > Carcharhiniformes > Carcharhinidae > Carcharhinus > Carcharhinus amblyrhynchos. The sequence continues at coordinate 9,478,117 of NC_137341.1, read as the reverse complement.
TGTCTTTTTCGTTACAGCAATCGGGGTTTTGCAGTCATGCCACAGGTGATCTGGTGGAACAGCTAAAGATTCATTAACTTTCAGCGAGACTAGAGATTGCTGGTGGCAGAGTGAGGGTAGGGGTGTGGTGTTAATCCCACTCAGTGAGTGTAACTCTTACAAAATGTAAGTCAAATTAATTTCTCCTTCCCCTTACCCCTTTACCACTCATTTGTCTGACCAACTCTCAATCCCTGAGATATAGGCCTCAACAAGGCCCATGAGGTGGACTTCCTGGAGTATGAGCTCCCTGATTGAGGCAATGATTGCCTGCCCAATGAGGGAGTCTCATCTGTGTATATATTGTGGAGTGTCAAGGTCACTAACACTCCAGATCCTGATTTTGTACCTGAAGTACTCTTTGGAGTGGAGATAAGTTGTAAATAAAGGGAGTCTGGTGAAGGGATGCCAGCATCTGACGTATTATTTTAGGTCTATGGGTTTTACAAGCAGAACAATTTCTTCTGCCTGTTAAAGCTCATGTATCTATCACCTCCACAAAAACCAGACTTTGTCCCATCATCAACCTCACCTTCTCTGCCATTTTGCAACAATTAAAAATCCACATCAATCACCACAGAATTAATAATAACTTTGTCCTAAGGCTGCATGCTGAAGTAAATTGTTCTAACATGCAGAGTAGTATTTAGATTATGAATGAATGAACATACAACTTGACTGTGATCGACACATCTGTTTAGCATTGGCAAGAGCAACACAGACAGAAAAGTCAGGGCTGGTGGTGGGAGAGCCAGAGGAAGAAGTGGGGGAAAAATGAGTTCCTAATTGTCTTCCGCTGTAGGAAGATGGACAGCAAATAGTGTCACACTGGCTAGCACTGTTGTCTCACAGCGCCAGGGACCCCGGTTCAATTTCGGCCTTGGGTGAGGGTGTGTGTGGAGTTTGCACATTCTCCCTGTGTCTTCATGTGCTGGGGTTTCCTCCCACATTCCAAAGATGCGCAGGTTAGGTGGATTGGCCAAGTTAAATTGTCAGGGGGATTAGCAGCATAAATATGTGGCGTTATTTGGGGTGCAATGACTTCAATCAGGTCATCGAGGTTGGCCCATTGGAGAATGAACTCCCTGATTAAGGAGTCAATTGGTGGGCCAATCCGGGAGTCTTTTCCTTGTATTTAACTGGGAGTGTCAGTTCCTCTGGCACTCCCGGAGGTAGAGTGCTGGCACTCTGTGTACTGCTCTTAAGAGTTGGAAATAAAGGGATTTTGATGAAGGGACTTCTGCCTCCAAAGGCTTATTACAGGGCATAGGGCCTGGCTGGGATGGTTGTCGGCCCAGGCTCGATGGGCCGAATGACCTCCTTCTGCACTGTAGGGAAACCTCAGGCCCACTGCACTCTTTTTTTTTATGGTCTATGATTAAGTCCTTTCGTTTAAACATTTTCCCCCCACCACCATCAGATGGAAACGCATTCCCCCTTCTCGCTTCTGTGGGAGTAAGTTAGCCATTTTGATAATCAGGCGGATATCAGCATCAAAGCTCTCGGAGGGCGAATGTGCAGAGCAGCTGTTAGTGGCTGGTCACATACTGCCAATTTACAAAGGTTTCAGTCAGGCCGGAACACACTGTGCAGCGGCAATTAAACTCCAGTTCCTTCCAGCAACAGGAAATCTTTTTCTTCTTAATGACTTAAATCTGTCCATTCGCACTCCCCCCCCCCCTCAGAATCGAACCATTTCACATGGCTGCAGCTGAGAGCCTCAGGACGTCCTGAGGCATGTTGGCAATGACGTTCTTTTAATATCCAGTTGTCAAAATGCAAATCAGCGCCGGGTCCCAAAGTTGGGGAAAAAAAACTGCAATTTTAAGTGGGCGGGGGTGTTGGGGGGGGGGGAGGTAAATGGAAGAAAGCAGCTTTCACAGAGAGGCCTGGACATGCGAATGAGTGACACCACACGGATGTAATCTTTGACACCCGGGAGTGCACACTCACAGCACCAAGCAAATTGAAGAGTTTGCACAGTTTACCTTCAAATCAGCACTAATTATAACTCAAGTAATCACAGCACAGGATTAATTACACTGCTGAACCAGAGGGCACATTCGGATATCTCAGGTAAAAGGCAAACAAAACGCCCAGTTGATCGAGTCACAGCTTTAGAAACATTCCCCCATCATTTGTTCAGGCTCTGACTACAAACCGGTGCCTCTCCTACCGGATGCACTGCCGAAGTTTCGGACAAGGGGCGAGATTTTCCAGCCTCCCAGCCACCTGCCTCCTGCTGGTGGGAAGTGTCACGTTGTTTGTTGACGCTGGGATTCTCCAGTCCTGCCGCTGACAGTGGAAATTCCCATTAATGCCACTCCACACCGGCGGGAAAATTGCGGCCGGCAGAACTGGAGAATCCTGCTGGTGTGAACAGCTGGAAAATACCGTCCTAGATCTGACAAACACAATCTCGGGGGTGGGGGGGGGGGGGGGAGTATGGTTTAGTCCATTGATCTGGCAGGGCAGAGCGGCAAGGCTCTGCAGAGACGGGGTGCCACCTTTAAAGGGTGCCCCGAACGGCGCCGAAGGGTCCCCCCCCAACTCCAACAACGCCCACCCCACCGCGGACACATAACCCACAAGCATCGGGACAACTCCCTTCCCTCACTACAAAGGTATTGGGGGAATCTCTCTTTCTCTCTCCTCCCACCCACAGCACAAGGTAGTGAGGGCTCTCTGCCCCTCTGACTGTACAAGCTATTCCCTTCACTTGCAAGCCCCCCCTCTTCAAAAGCATTGGCCCTTTTCCCTTCCCCCATCACACATAAAAGGAAGTCCTCATGGGGCTCCCCAGAGGGCCCACCCAGGCACTGCCAGGGTGCAATGCCAACCTGTGCTGGGACAATGCCAATCTGTGATAAGGAACAGTGCTGGGACCAGTGCCCCAGGCATGTCCACCTCCAACCGGAGTGGGGGGGGGCATATTTACCTTGGCGCCTTTTGACTGAATCCAGTCGATCTGACTCTTCTGTAAACCCCCCAGAGGTGATGTCATGTTGGCGAAGGCTAAATATTCAGTGAGGGTGGTGGGGACGCCCGTTAAGAATATTGAAACTGATTAAAATCCATTTAAATATTGCAATGTCATTGGTGAGGAATTGGGAAATGTGATCTTGCTGGCCGAGAATCTCATGTCCCAAGTCGCACAAGGTTTTGTGGCTGTGTCACTGTTTATATTCGTGGACAAACATGTTTTCAGAGTTATGCTCACCGAAACTGGGAGCAGCAGTAGGCCATTCGGCCCCTCAAGTCTAGGCTGCCAGGAAAGCAGTGTAATTGGACTAAAGAGTGAGAGATAGAGAATTGGTGGATTCTCAGCCATGCTAAAGGATGCTTCTGAAGCACATTGCAACTGTGCTCTGGAAAGAAACACACTATTTAGTGAAATGGTAACGATACTGAGGTTGCAAGTCATACATCCACAGAATTCCTGAGGCGCACCTACAGACTGCCTCAGCTGATCCATCTTCCTTCAATGCAACAAATCACAGATTCAAAATTGTTTTTGTTAAATTCCACTTAGAACCTTTTCTTTGTAAAATACTGACGATAGTCTGCTCACAAATTTCTTGAGCGTCTTCATAAAATAGCATTTTGGGGTAGGACTGATCTGTGAAGAACGGTAGACTTACATTTACCTAACATTTTGCATGACCACTGGACATCTCAAAGCACATTCCAGCTAACAAAATACATTTCTCTTAAACTGCAGACACCGTTGCAATGTAAGAAATGTAATCACCAGGAGGTATACAGCAAAACACCCACCAACAGTAATGTGATAGTCTGCACTTTGTCACGTTAATTGGGGGATAAATACTGACCTGAACACAGGACCCCTTCCCTTCTCCCATATAGCGGATTACACTGGTTTCCTGCCAAGACCAGACTTGAGGGGCCAAATGGCCTGCTCCTAGTTTCAGGGTGGGTGACTTTAAGTGACACGGGCGCAAAGTCTCACAAGAGTTGGAATAGTGGATTTTATTTTATATCCACCGAAGACAGCAGTGTCGACAGAGCAGCACTCCCTCGGCACTGCACTGGAGAGTCAGCCTCGATTTGTGTGCTCAGGTCATGAGTGAGACTTGAACCAACAACCTTTGTGACTCGGAGGTGGAACTGCGACTTCGTGAGCCATGGGTCAGATGTGGGAAAGACACTGGGTTTGTGAAGACTGTGGTCTTATGGTTCCCAAGGCAGTCCATCGCTGGAACGCTCCTTGTGACAGGCCTGGACGTGTTGTAGACTAATTGATAGCGATTGACTGCCAGGATTAGTGAACAATGCTACAATGGTGAGGCTTAGTAAGTTATATTTTAAGATTACATCATTTAGTTGATAAGAGCTTTATAGTTTGGGAAGTGGAAGGGGGTCATACGGCATGTGCTGGAGTTTGCTGGACAGTAAACGGCACAGTGGTTAGCACTGCTGCCTCGCAGTGCCACGGACCCAGGTTCAATTCCGGCCTCAGGTCACTACCTGTGTGGACTTTGCACTTTCTGCCCCATGTCTGCGTGTGTTTCCTCCGACAGTCCAAAGATGTGCGGTTGATTGCCAATGCTAAATTGACCCTAGTGTCAGAGGGATTAGCAGAATGAATGGGGTTACAGGAGTAGGGCCTGGGCGGTACTGTGTCTAGTGCAGAGTCAATGAGCTGAATGGTCTCCTTCTGCACAGTAGTGACTCTATAGATTCTATGTTTCTGAACTGGGTAGTTTAATTGTTAGAGATCAGAAGACGACTCAAGTCTGCTTTATTGAGAGGGTGACACAAGGTATTTACACTAAGGGACGATGACAGCTGTTCCTGAATCTACAGTGAATAGATCCTGCATTTCCCAAAGTCCCAGAATAGTGGTATCAAGCTGTAGCAGGTTTTGATGGACCCCATCCTTTACTTCAGAGATAAAAAGCAGTTGCGCTGAAAGATAGCCAATTAAGATGACTACTTAGATACAAAGCTGGTTCTTCCCCATTGCCAAGGGGAAGAAGGTGTGGAAAGCCATTTTGAGATCAGGTTACAGGCTTCCCTATGAACCCAGGCATATCACAGATGGACAATGGTCGCAATTTGGCTTGTGATCTGCAGCCAACTGACAGGTAGAGAGCAACAGAAAATTAGAATTAGGTAGCAGTGCACCTTAAGCAGAGAAAATGCTGAGTGTATCATCCATCATGCAGAATGCAGATGGGATCAAGCACACAGTTTGAAGACTGAGTCTGCGGGGAATTAAGAGAGGCTGGAAGACTTTCTTTGCCTGGAGGTAGAGAAAGAAATCTACAATGTGACCCTCAGTGAGAGATAGTTGTGGGATTGGAAATTACCTGATTACCTGGAAGCAGCTGTGAACTGTTAGCTGTGGGGCCTGAAATTCTGGGGACAGTAATAAGTCACTAGAAACTGTTTGTTTCAACAGTTTAATTTGCCAACACAGAAAAGATGTTTAGTCAGAGAGTGGGATTATCCAGCCCGCACTGCAGCGTGTATTCCAGTGGTGGAGGGGGGTTGCCAGTCCTGTCAACGTTGACGGTGTTTTGAGTGGCTTTCCTGTCCTGCCACTGGGGAACCCATCACGTGGAGGGGAGGATCCGGAAGATCCCACCAGTGGGAAAGGTTGGAAAATCCCACCCAAGTTGTTTTTTAACTGAAAGTTAAATCTAGATGTGCTGTCCTTCTAGCTCAGAAATAAATGTCTGAATGTCTCTTTAAACATTATCAGTCACGATGGAAGTTGTAACAAGAACTCCACTATTGTTGTATCAAGATAATTACAGGGATATTAGGAGAAGGAAGCGAGGTGGACCCCAGTTTAGAAAATTACTGCATGATTGGGGAAATCATAGAAACCCTACAGTGCAGAAGGAGGCCATTCGATCCATCGAGTCTGCACTGACCACAATCCCACCCCGGCCCTACCCCGATATCCCTACATATTTACCCACTAATCCCTCTAACCTACACATCTCACGATGCTAAGGGGCAATTTTTTTAGCATGGCCAATCAACCTAACCCGCACATGTTTGGATTGAACACTGAAACCCCAATCCTAATGTTTGTGTGCATGGAATAGCGCAATAGATTTTCCAGCTCTCTGAATGCGCTGCTAGGCAGAGACATTTGGGTTAGCAGGAGTGGGTGATGGGGAGAGGGGTGGCGACAAAGAGGAGAGTAGGAAGTTATTAGAGGTGTTGGGGGAAGCAGCGCATGACCAAGAAAACATCTTTCTTAATGGCCAACATGGAAAGGGATCTGAATGATTATTTCCCAAGCCTGGATCCCATTGGAGGTCACTGTCTTGAATAAAGAGAAAGGCAAACTTTAAAAGAGACACAAAACTCTTCCCTAAATTAGCAAATACAGTGTCTATTACAGTCAGTAACGATAGGTTCATGCCAACCTTAAATTAGCATTTGTGGGCAAATAATGGCTTGAGATTAAAAATGCTCCTTAAGTTTACGTTTATTTATTAGTGCCATGAGTAGGCTTACATTAACACTGCAACGAAGTTACTGTGAAAATGCTCTAGTCGCCACACTCTCGCCCTGTTCGGGTATACTGAGGGAGAATTTAGCATGGCCAATGCACCTAACCAGCGCATCTTTCAGACTGTGGGAGGAAACCGGAGTACCCGGAGGAAACCCACACAGACACGGGGAGAATGTGCGCAGTGACCCAAGCCGGGAATCGAACCCAGGTCCCTGGCGTGGCTAATCAGCAGTGCTAACCACTTTGCCCATTGTTACTCTGCCGTGAAGTTAAAAAATCTTTAGTGATCTGATAGCCTTTTAGCACAGGTAGTCCATGCTGAAATGATGCACTGAGTTAGACTGCTGGCAGGAATCGGTGCAATTCTAGTGCTGCCACTGTCAAGGGAATTTCAGTCCACCCCAGGCCGCTGGGAAACCCGGAGCAAGGGTGAACAGTTGGTGAGGCCAGAAGATCCCTTTGGCCTGAGCAGCCAGGAAGTTCTGGCCAAGGTTTCCGACACATCTGCCCACGGATTGTCACCAGCCCTCGCTGCAAACTGTCAGTAGCTTTTTACTTCAGAGTAGTTCACTTTTGAGGAATGATTACCTCTGTTAACCTGGTTTGTAAAAACATGGTGCTGAGTTTGACAGAAGGGAAACCTGAAAATGATTCCCTTATTACCGTCTGCCCTTTTTCCTTCCAAAGCCAGCAGTCCGTTAACATTTCCTGCCATAATTAAACCAACTTCTAATGGGATCCTGAGGGATGGTCATTATTGTTGTTTACGTTTGGTGATATCTGTCACTACTATTTGGTTAGTTTTGTCGAAAATTGTTGTTGTCCCGCAGACAGCAAAACTGAAAATCGTGACCAGCTGGAGGAACTTGCTACTTGATCAATCCGACATAAATAAAACACACATCAAATTCCATTCCCATTCAGCATCCGATGAAAACAGAGCCCGGAATTCTCTCGTCTCTCACACCCCGCTATCGCTGCCAATGAGAAGGGAGAATTTGGCGCTCAGCACTGCAGCGGGATTGGAAAATCCCAGCCACTGGAGCCGGGGGGGGGGGGTGGGTTAAGGTCGGAGAATCCCAGCCGGTGGGGAGGGGACGGGGTCGGAGGATCCCAGCCACGGGAGTGGCGGGGGGGGGTGAGGTCGGAGGATCCCAGCCACGGGCGAGGTTGGAGAATCCCAGCTACGGGGATGAGGTGGGGAATCCCAGCTCAGGGGCGAGGTTGGAGAATCCCAGCTACGGGGATGAGGTGGGGAATCCCAGCTCAGGGGCGAGGTTGGGGAATCCCAGCTGGAGCAAGAAGGTGGGAGAATCCTAGCAGTGGAACGAGGTCAGAGAATCCCAGCCGCAGTGATTCAACAAGGCTTATAGTGTATTAGCGTTTATTCACAGGGGGTTTGAGTTTAAGAGCCGTGGGGTTATGCTTCAACTATACAGGACCTTGGTGAGACCACATTTGGAATAGTGTGTGCAGTTCTGGTCACCTCACCATAAGGAGGATGTGGAAGCATTGGAGAGAGTGCAGAGGAGATTTACCAGGACGCTGTCTGGTTTGGAGGGTAGGTCTAATGAGGAACGGTTGGGGGAGCTGGGGCTTTTCTCTTTAGAGCGGAGGAGGATGAGAGGTGACTTAATAGAAGTTTATAAGATGATGAGAGGGATTGATAGAGTGGACATTCAGAGACTATTTCCTTGGGTAGATGTAACTGTTACTAGGGGGCATAACTATAAGGTTCATGGTGGGAGATATAGGAGGGATGTCTGAGGATGTGGAATGCACTGCCTGCTGTGATAGTGGAGTTGGACACTTTAGGAACTTTCAAGTGATTATTGGATAGACACGTGGAGCGTACCAGAATGATAGGGAGTGGGATAGCTTGATCTTGGGATTGGACATAGCTCAGCACAACATTGAGGGCCAAAAGGCCTGTACTGTGCTGTAATGTTCTACGTTCTGTCATAAATTGCATTCAGATCTGCTTTGAGCAGCAGTTTGCAAGTTTCAGTCAACATGTTTACATTAGGGCATGGGAATTAAGCAAAACAGGATAGATGTGGGGCCTTCAGGGAGATTGCCAGCAATTTTGCAACAAAGTGACAGCATATGGATCCACCATAATAATCCAGCTTTGTAACTCACTGACAGAGAGAGCGCAAGTCAAGAGTTAGCCCCTCTAATGCCAGTAAAATAACCTCCAATGAGTAAGAATGTACACCCTGTGAGGAACTGCAAATTAGAAAATGAAATCACGTGTTCGCACGCCCAGCTGGACTTTGGGCTGAAGGGTTGACCGCAAGATGCATTCCTGCACAGCTCCAACTGGCAAACGAGCAACGGCGAGCGAAGAGAGAACAAGTCCAGCTAGCAATTTTTATTACATTGAGCAGAGAAGAAAAATGCAAGGGCACATCACGGCTATGGAATGTGTCAAAGTTTGTACAGAAAAATATACAGAATCAAGTATAAAAATCATCAATGTATCTAGGGATCTCACCAAAACCTCCCTGCCCACCACCCCCCCACAATCAATCCTCAAATTATTATTCGCTTCATTCCCAAGCCTGAATTTGATGGGGACCCCGCAGTCCCTCCGTAACTGGAATTGAGTGTTGGCTGGGCTAGGAGAGAATACCCAGGCTTAAAAGACTGCTATTTGACGCTGGGAACATTCACACCCAGAGTTCATCTCGTCCGCCTGCTTCCACTTCTGAATCTCACTTGTGCAAACATGAAGAAATGGTCCCCAATGAGCGGTGAAACAGTCTGTCTCTGTCTGCTTCTCTAAGGCTTTTTTAAAAAAAAAAATACCATTAACTGCCTCTTAAGACTAACAGTGCACGCTCTCTTAATCCCAAACCCCATGAGAGGAATTACAGAGATTTTCCTTTCTTTATCCAGTATTTAACTCTTGTGCAGAAATCTTCAGTTTCCTGTTGGAGTGAGTGCTTGGAATTAACTGCTATTATCTGCCGTTTAAGTACTCCAAGGAAGAACAAGCAGCCAGGATCCAGGCTGAATTGTTAAAGAGGCCTTTTTGCCTTTATCTCTGCAAGTTAAAAACCAAATTAGAAAGTACTGCGTCGCTATTATTGCTAAATTAATGCCAACCCAAGCAAATAATGATTCGCTTTAACTACCTTGCAGTCAAAATAAAATTCAACCAAACACTTATAAATATCTAAATGAACCCCGTCAGGTTCTTTGTTTTGAAGAGCTGATTTTGATTTAAACGACGAACAATGTTACATGGAGCTTGGTAATGAAAGCGGGGTAAACATGGTCATCAAAAATGACAAGATTTTTGAAAGACCCACCTGAGGAAGGAGCAGTGCTCCGGAAGCTCGTGATTCGACTTTAACCCGGTGTTGTGAGGCTTCTTACTGTATGTACCCCAGTCAATCAAGATTCTGTTGATAAATGGCCAACTATGCAAACAGGACTCAAGTTCAGGCTCTGGGTCTCCATTTAACCTCATTCCCCAAACTTCCCGACAGTTACCATTCAGGTGGAATTCTCCCATACCCCCCGCCAAGCAGATGGAGGTGGAGGTTGGGGAGGAATAGCGGGCAGCATGGTGACACAGTGGTTAGCACTGCTGCCTCACAGTGTCAGGGACCCACGTTCGATGCCCGGCTTGGGTCACTGTCTGTGCGGTGTCTGCACGATCTCCCTGTATCTGACTGGGTTTCCTCCGGGTGCTCCAGTTTCCTCCCACAGTCCGAAAGACACGCTGGTTTAGGTGCATTGGCCGTGCTAAATTCTCTCTCCGTGTACCCGAGCAGGCGCTGGAGTGTGGCAGCTAGGGAATTTTCACAGTAACTTCATTGCAGTGTTAATGTAAGCCCATTTGTGACACTAATAAATAAATTTAAAATCAGCAGGAGGTCCAAAAATTGGTTTTACCCCAGAGCGGGATTTTCTCATGCTGCTTGCCATGGCGGATCAGGAATTCCGCTGGAAACCAATTTCCCATGAATGGAACGCAATGAAATCCTGACTGGGATCGACCTCCGCCCCCAAGCCACCCCCCCCGCCCGCAACGACCCTGCCCTTCCATGCCCAATTCTCCGCGATGCCAGTCGGAAAACATGCCAGTCCAGAACTGTTGACGGCTGTTGTCTCTCAAGGCTAGGTATTGCTAAACCTAAACTTCAGCTAAATACAGAGACTCGGGAAACCCAGTGCACTGATTTTAAGATCAAAAGAGCAAATGCTGGAAAATCTCAGCGGGTCTGGCGGCATCTGTAAGGAGACAAAAGAGCTGACGTTTCGAGTCCAGATGACTCTTTGTCAAAGCCGATTTTAAGACGTGCCTTTATTAATTGAACAAATCGAATGGGAGAACGGTATAAGATAGCCCAGCACTCCAGGTAGAGAATGCAGACAGCCCAATATCACTCTGAAGTACGATGCCTCCGTGAGGGCGACTATACATTTTCAAAATCATATTTCCCACTTTTCCGGTGGGCATTACACAGTAAACATTAATACAAATCAGTCACCACCACTTACTCTGAAGAGGGCCTGAGGCTGTCTCCAGTGTTCAGGATGGAATCCGCCAGGGATCCTGTACCCTGGAATACCACGGCAACGGATAGGGGGAGTATCTGTCAGGCCGGTCTTCCAGCTGCTTCCTCGAAATCCACCTTCTCCAATGGTGGGTCAGCGACTTTGGGCCTTTTAAACACGATACCTGGATACCCACCATGAAGCCCGCCCCACCACAAAGGACAGAGGCAAACCCCCGGAAGTATAATTCAATTATGCCGGGGATGGAAGATAATGGGGCGGGATTTTCCAGCTGTTTCCAGAAACCCCGTTGATGGCGGCAGGGCTGGAAGATCCCGCTGCTGGCTAATGGTGGGCCATCTCTGCCACTGCAAATCATGCTGTGTGGGCGGGGGGCACAGAAAATCCCACCCGTAGAATCCCTACTGTGCAGAAGGAGGCCATTCAGCCCATCGAGTCTGCACCGACCACAATTCCTTTCCCTGTAACCCCACATATTTACTCTGCTAATCCCCCTGTCACTAAGGGGCAATTTAGCATGGTCAGCCAACCTAACCCACACATCTTTGGACTATGGGAGGAAACCGGAGCAGCTGGAGGAAACCCATGCAGACATGGGGAGAACATGCAGACTCCACACAGACTGTGAGTGACCGTAAGCCGGAACTGAATCAGGGTCCTTGGTACTGTGGGACAGCAGTGCTAACCACTGTGCCGCCCCATGACGATGCTGTCCCATGGCATGATTCCCTGCCAGCCTTTGTAGCGAGAGCCATCCCTCATCCTCATCCTCACCACGGGACTTAGTCTCGGATGGGTGAAATTTTTTTTTATTCATTCATGGGATATGGGCATCGTTGGCTGCCCAGTATTTACTGCCCATCCCTAGTTGCCCTTGCTACGGCCATTTCAAAGGGCAGTTGAGAGTCAACCACATTGCTGTGGCTCTGGAGTCACATATAGGCCAAATCCGGTAAAGACGGCCGATTCCCTTCCCTAAAGGACATGAGTGAATGAGATGGGTTTTTCTGACAATCCGCACTGGTTTCATGGTCATCAGTAGATTCTTAATTCCAGATTTTTTTTTTTAAATTGAATTCAAATTCCACTATCTGCTGTGGCAGGATTGGAACCTGAGTCCCCAGAATATTAGTTGAGTTTCTGGATTAATTGTCTAGTGATAAAATCAGTAATTTTCCCTGATGGAATCCTGTTCTTTGTTACATGCGTTAGAAAAACAGTTGTAAAGTTAATCAATGAATATTGAAAGTAAGACTCCTTATTAGAACCACACACTTTGTTATTGAGTGTCAATTGAAGAGTTTGTTTCATATCAGTAGAAATATAGATGGAAATTGAATCAATGGAAAGATTGCTGGAAATGAAAATTGTACTGCACTGTGTCCAGAAATTTACACCTATTTAACAACTGACGGCTTATAAATCAGTGGGATTTCCCCGCCCCCCCCATCAATGATGTAACGGGGATCCCGACTCATTTACATCCGCTTGAATAAGCATCTCAGGTGTTTATGAGTCCTCCCCATGTTAGAAGGTCCATTCAGGGCAGTGTGAGCGCACACCAACGTGAATCACAACAGGTTCACCACGATGTGCACCTGGCAAACTGAACCTGCCAGAGGCACACAGGTGAGTATAGCCCCCAGGGCGAGAAGAGGGTGGTGCCAGGCCAGTACATTGTGCCTTGGCACTGCCCCCTGGCTTTGTGTCCTGGTGGTGCTGCAAGGTTTCCTTGGGGAGGGGGTGGTTTCCTGGGGGAGGGAGGGAGGGAGCCAGGGTGGGT